>NC_092520.1:86855000-88055000 GCF_037038585.1 Patagioenas fasciata
GTCTGTGGAAAATGTGAGACTGTTTCATTTCCTTGTGTGCATCTTATGTTTCTTTTCTCCTCGTGTTGTGCGTTTATGTATATCATGTTCTGGCAGCATACACTCTGTTGATGTATGATTCCATGTGCCAAAAGCAGGTGGCAGTTTTATTTTGCATAAGAGGTCCAAAATTGAGAGAGAGAGAGACAAAACATGTTGCATTGCAACATGTGAGGAGGAATCACCTTAACAGGGCCCTGCACTGAAAAGTTGAAATGACAAAGGCCATGCTGCACCCTTGCTTTTGTGTAATGAAACTCGCAGTCACTGGACAATGTGGTACGTGTACTGAAACGTACCCCGACAGACAGTCCCTCTGTAACATGATGTAGCACGAGTTGTCCTGTAGAACCGTATCAAAAAGTTGAGATGCTTGCTAAAGGACCAAGATGATTTCACCCTTTCTCAGAGGCCAACCCTTCATGTGTTCAGTAGGGCAAGAAACAGATAAACCAACAGAGAAGTAAATTAGAAAGAGGTTAGTAGTCCAATTGGTCCTAGGAGGACTCAACTTTATTCAGTAAATTAATCAACAAATTATAACACGGGATAATGAAGCAAGTGGAAACACTTTTTAGCGTTACTATGTATGTTAGCTAAAACGAACAAACAGGTAAAATTGTGAAACTTTCCAGTAGGACTTCTTAACTGGTCAATTAATCAATAGCCACAAATAGTACCTAAAGGAAACACTGGCATTGACACATTTGGAAGCACTAATTTTAACCTGTTTGCTGACTTGATGGTGGCTGAACTGTAATCTTAAAAGAGAAAGATACCAGAATCGTGTATAGGTGAGAATGGATATATTCCATGCAGAGTTAAAGTTCGATGCATTCGAGATAGGAGAATTTTCAGTAATCAAACAAATCTGAAAGTAAACATGTAAGACCAGTGCTGAAGTTGTTACAGCCAATGAGAACTCAAAACTTTTCTGTGAATGAAAGATTTTTGGAGAATTGTCTGTTATTGGCAAGGAATGACTCCAGGTTGCTGGGATTGTGCACAGTGAATAGGCAAGGGCAAGGGTAGAGGAAGGGCTGAATTTTTCTTTTGTATTTAAACATCATATTTCTCTTACGTAAAACACTCCGGGCTACGTATTGTAACTTAATACTTGGTTTAGGTCAAAAACTGTCTTCACGTAGTTTTTCTTTCAGTAATTAACCCTTTATTACTCTTTTCAAACATTCTTTCCCCAAATTCCATTCACAGCAGGCATTTGAGTAAGAAAAACAGAACACTTGGGACTTCTGCAACTCTTTCTACCTGCTCCTGCACTGAAACCCAGGAAGTTTCACAGCAAGAGTTGATTTCAGAGAATCCTGTAATTCACTCACACCACAAACAAGTGAGTTTCTGTCATGATAGAAGTGTATACTGGCATATGAACAGGAACAAGCTGAAGCAGGTATGATACTGTTTCTGGATCAAAGAGAAATAAGAGGCTGTCACATCTGTAATCTGTGCTCCTCAATCACTGAAGAAAACCTGGCATCACTCTGGAAGCTCTGAAGCAACACTCACGGTCATTGTGCTTAATTTCAAATATGCCACCTCACATCAGAGCCTATTAGCTTAATCACAGCAGTGCCGTAACATGGCTATATGCTCTCTTCAGAACTCAGAGTAGGGCTCTCTAAACAGCTATATGTTGATATCTCATCTGAGGACAAAATGCATTTACATAAAAGAAGCACTCATGCTGAATTACTTCTACGTCTTTGTTTGCTTTGTTTTTTACCATAAAATTTTGGATTTAGAAACTGCAGGTCATTAGGCTGTTATTCAGTCTTGCTATGCTCCCAGGTACACCACCCTTTCTACTGAACTTCAGGAGTTCTGGTTTCCCTGAATTATTTATGGGTTGTATGTATTATACTCATTATACAAATACCAGAAGTAATGCTAGGAACAAACAACCTGAGAAAACAACAAAAATATCCTAGATCTTTCCTCTAAAGCTTAAGTAGTTTAAGTACTGTGCTGAAGAGACAAATGGCTCCTTAGCTCTTTCATTATCTAGATCCTTGGTTTAGACATCAGCTCAACTAGCAACATTTGACAACAATGACAGAAGTGTTTCCCTTCATCATTTTCTGCCCCTTTCCAACTAGTCATTGCCTCCTGTCTAATCCATTGCTCTAGAGAACTATGGAGCAAAGCAGAGTCAGAAGCCTGGTTTTCTTTGGTTCTGGGTGGGTGCTCCAGTCCAGACTTCTTGGCAAAAGGCAGAGGCTAGCCGCACCACTCTTTCCTTAGGCATCTCAACTTGGGAAGCAGGTTCTGAACATCAGTTTCACAGATGAGCCAAGCTATACATCCAGTTAAATTCCTGTGGCCAGGCAGTATTTTATTTCTCTTTCTTACTGTTTTGTTGGCTTTTGCCCTCTATGTTGATATGGTATATCAAGGGCAACTGACCTTCCCTCACTGTATGGAAAGTAGAAGTACCTAATGTATCACTGAAAATTCTATTTAGAAAAATAACATAGGAAAAAACAGAATCATTTTGGTTGGAAGAGACTCCTAAGATCATCAAGTCCAACCATAACCTAACTCTAGCACTAAACCATGTTCCTAAGAATCTCATCTATACATCTTTTAAACACATCTAGGGATGTGTGACTCCACCACTTCCCTGGGCAGCCAGGTCCAATGCCTGAAAACCATTTCTGTGAACAAATTTTCCCTCATATCCAATCTGAACCTTCCCTGGTAGAAGGTTCCCTTCAGGCCATTTCCTTTTGTCCTATCACTTCTTACTTGGGAGAAGAGATCAATCCCCTCCATGCTACAACCTGCTTTCAGGTAGTTGTAGACAGCAATAAGGTCTCCCCTCAGCCTCCTTTTCTCCAGGCTAAGCTGCCCCAGTTCCCTCAGCCATTCCTCATAAGACTTGAGCTCCAGACTCCTCACGAGCTTCATCACTCACCTCTGAATTCTCTCCAGTACCTCAAAGTCTTTCCTGTCATGAGGGGCCCAAAACCAAACACAGGATTTGAGGAGTGGCCTCACCAGTGCTGAGTACAGGGGGATGATTGCTTCCCTAGTCCTGCTGGTCACACTATTCTTGATGCACATCAGCATGCTGTTGGCCTTCTTGGCCAACTGTGCACACTGCTGGCTCATGTTCAGTCAGCTGTTGATCAACACCCCCAGGTTCTTTTCCACCAGGCAGCTTTCCAGACACTCTTTCCCAAGCCTGTAGCATTGCATGGGGGTGTTGCAACCAAAGTACAGGACCCAGCACTTGGTCTTGTTGAACTTCACACAATTGGCCTCAGCCCAATGATCCAGATGGTCCAGATCTCTCTGGAGAGCCTTCCTGCCCTCCAGCAGATCAACACTCCCATCCAACTTGGTATTGTCTGCAGATTCACAGAGGGTGCACTCAATCCCCTCATCCAGATCATTGATACAGATATTAAAAAGAACTGGCCCAAATACTGATCCCTGGGGAACACCATTCAGGACAGGCCTCCAGTTGGATTTGACTCCATTCCCCACAATTCTCTGGCCCTGGCCATCGAGGAATTCTTTACCCAGCAAAGAGTACGCCAGTCCAGTCCATGAGCTGCCAGCTTCTCTAGGAGAATGCTGTGGGAAACAGTGACAAAGGTTTTGCTGAAGTCTAAGTACACAACACCCATAGGCTTTCCCTCATCCACTAAGTGGGTCATTTTGTCATAGAAAGAAATCAGATTGGTCAAACTGGACCTACCTTTCATAAACCCATGCCAACTGGGCCTGATCACAGACCTGTAATTCGGTGGATCCTCCTTCTGGACCTTCTGGTAGATGGGTGTCATGTTTGCCAACTTCCAGTCAACTAGAACCTCCCCGGTTAGCCAGGACTGCTGAGAAATAATGAAAAATGACTTGGTGATCACCTCTGCCAGGTGTCTCAGTACCCTTGGATGGAACCCATCTGGTCCCATAGACTTGTGTGTGTCCAAGTGGTGTAGCAGGTCACTAACCATTTCCCCTTGGATTATTGTGGCTTCATCTTGCTTCCCACCCTTGTCTTCCAGCTCAAGCGGGTGTGTACCTCGAGCACAACTGTTTTCTCTATTAAAGACTACAGATATCAGGGCACGTATGTTTACTTTTGTTTGTGCTTTGTTAAATGTAAAAGTATTTAAGTTTATTTTTGTTTCACACATGTAGGAATAATACCAAATAACACCCCAAATTCAGAACATACTTCCAGTAACTCCCTAAATTTGGCATGCATTTCAGGTATCCACCTCTGAACTAGAATACAGTTTTCTTTAACCATTTTGTTAAAAGAAATATGTTGCAGACAAGTATTTTTTTCTGTTTCTTTGTATGTGCTGTATATTTTACTGTACAAATTTATTTTCAAGTCCTTAAACTGAATTTACTTATCAGAACTTACACTGGCTATGTCTTGTTCTATATTCAGACGAACCCACTGAAGCTACAGAAGAAAACATCACTCATGTATGATTGGTTTCATTTATGGTTTCTGTCTGCTAATACAATACCATTAAGTTTGGTCTCACAATACCGCAAAGTAAAGGTTAAATTAGGACAAAACAAACAAAACCTTGTTCGTTGAGATTTAAAACCCATTATGAACAAACATCTTGCCCAGAAAAACCCTTCAGGGCTTACCACATCTCTAAGATCGAACCCAAATTTCATACAAAGCAGGGTTTCTCCTGGGAAAATGTAGCAGCAGCAGCAGAAGCCTGTGGCACCCATAATGTCTGAAAGATAAAATAAGGATATTTTTCTTGAACCCAGACAGAAGCAGACTAAAGGACGGTAATCTGTGACTGTATATAAAACTTCTATGACATTGTAAGAGTCTAACAGAATTTTGTAACACAGCTAAACATAAATATATAAAAAATACCTAGCCAAAAAGGGGCAAATGGAGATTAGTGGTATAACTGCGCAACTAGGGGGCTGGGAGGTGTGTTCAAGCAGTAAAATCTGCAAGGTAACAGCTAAGGATTTACAGCAAGGAAGAAAAATGTGATGAAATCAAAACAATCCTGCAGAATGAGGAGGACAGATGTCTGATCGGACCAGAATGATCCTGCAGAATAAGCAAGAAAGATGTATGGTAAAACAACAGAAATCCTGCTCCCAGAACTAAGATGCATTATATCAAGGGCAGGTGAGACCAACCTCTTGTCTTCCAGGGACAGGACAAGAAGTATAAAGCATCAGCAATGAGAGAAGAACATTGGTCAAGGTAACAATGACCATCAACACTAGCTACTCCATGTCAGCTTCCTGGTATTGTATATTTGCAGCTAATTCAGGTTATAAGTGTCAAAACCTGACTGCTTTGAATACGTATTGATAACAATTGAAAGTGATTAAGAGGCAACCAGACATTAATGACTGACAACCAAGTGCTGATCAGTCGAAAGTGGCCTCATTAATTAATCTTTTAAGCACTCCATAACACTAATCTCCAATGTCCTTACAGACACAAAAACATATAATATATAGGCATATAATATATACATATCCATACATAAGTATTATAAATATATATATGTATACAATGAGCTCATTTCACGTGTGTATATATAAATGCGCACATACATTCAGTAACAACAAAAACATCTGGAGATATGCCCTCTCAGACATTCCTTTCAGGCTACCTCAGATATTTCAGGGATATGTAATTTCATTCCACTTCCAAAGTACACTGTATAAAGGCACAGAGCCACACTATAGCTCCCTGCTGCCAGAATTAAGAGAATCTTTGATCGAACTGCTTGGAAGAAATAGTTTGGCTCATCCAAGCAGGAATAAGTTGCCTGGCAGCTGCTGAGGAACTTAATATACTTCACTTCATTGTATTGTATTTTCAAGGACTCTACTTTCTCCCGACACTCCACTTCAGCCTGCAGGATGCATCTCTGCTTACAGCAATCGCCTTGAATATTTTCTTTACTTCATATCACAAGGTCTTAATTTCAACTTTTACCATATATGGGAGAAGAAACCTGGCAACCAGCATACAGTAGCTCGAATTGAATGCCCTACAACTCTATCTGCAAACATTACAAATCTGCTCACAACTTTCAGGGGCTCTTGTCAGGTCTAGTTTGCCCAAAAGGAAGGGTTTCAATAGAGCAATTGCATGATGCATCGCCTTCCAAAGTTCAGAAATCAAACCTGAGATGTAATCACAGACTATGCAGGACTTAATAAAGGAATTCCAAAATTACTTTCCCTAATATAAGAATTGTCCAGAGCTGCAGTTGTTTAAAGCAGTGTTTCATACCTGGACTCTTACCAGCAAAAAAATCTTCGGTAAGTAGTAGCAAGAGTCTCTGATTAAACATAGAATTTAATCATGGCAAAAGTATAAGCTCTACATATCTTAGAAAAGTGGTTTGGAGATTAATATACTTCTACTGCAGAATGCACTGGTTTTATATTAGATTTTTTTTTTTTAATTTTACCAGTCTTAGAATAATTAAATGAAATAATGACCACAGCAAGACTGGGTCAATTTCAAATCAATCAATATTTTAATTTTTTCTATTAATTTCTTAAGTCTCCATCACAATTTAAACATGTCTTTGTTTTCTTTCCTAGTATTCCTGACTACATTATACTTTACAGAATGGACACACATGATGTAACTTTTTAAAACTCACTCTAGGTAAAATTCAAATCTAAGTAAATCTCTTACTCTGCTCTTTTGATTCAGCTAATTCAAGTTTTTAACAAATAACAGGTTATGTGCTGAAGTGACTTTGATTTTTGAAGTGGTTTGTTAGGTTGTATTTTCACTGAACTGCTTCACAAGTGAAGTAACTTGTACATTTTAAATTTCTAGTATATTTCAGTGGCTCAGCAGAATTCATAATGATTGAAAATGATAAAAAGTGCTGTTAAGATGAAATCATTTTCACAGAGACAGAACACAGTAGTATAGATTATTTTTATTGCTTCCTAGAAATTCAAAGAATACTTTAATATATGAGTGCTAAAGAAAACCAGCCTGAATAAATACAGAAAGAGACAAAGCCATTGAGATAACAGAGTTCATACTGTGAATATTAGCCCATTCACTACGTGCTCTGAGGTGAAATACTTGCAGGCTTAAGTCTGATCTTGTTGAAGGAAACCTGGATTAAAGAAAAGAACTGAGGTAATAACTCTTCAAAAACTTACTTTAAAATTTAACTTATTTATTGAGAAATTTGTACTACAACTCTGTTTTATTTTTACAGACTTACAGAAACATTACAGCAAGTTCTTCTTACCCATGATCAGCAGGGAGTAGCTTCATTTATACCTGTAAAAATTTCCCACAGATCAAGGATTTCATAAGATTTTTTGTAAACAGAATACAACAGAATTTTCTGCTCTCTTATTTCTATCTGTTGAAGAGAAAATAGTCATTCCTTGTAATCTCAAAGCAGAAATGACTAATACTGATAACTCATAGATTTTCTCAAAAAATATCCACTTTTGTACTAGAACAAAAATGCAATGGAGAAAAGAAAGATGGCTGCTTCAGCAGGTGTTTTTCAATAAAAGGATGGCTTTTGATGGAAGATTGATAGATTTAGATGAGGAAATTCAGAAAGGTTGTTTCTTGTAGCAGACATGACTCAAGAGAATATCTGTGCTTAAACTGCCAGTTTTTGTATCTGGGCTGATATCCAGGACACAACATCCTCTGTACATGTTAACATACAAAAATACACAGATATGTAGGCTGACAGGCAGTTTTAGGCTTCAGTGTCATCCTAGTCAAACAAGTGAGGGACAAGGTCTGCATCACTTTTTGTGAGCTACGTTTGCCTCATGGTGCAGGCATTGCAACCGAGTTGATCAGACGGCAAGAAGTCACCCTTTACAGGTGAGTATGGAGGCCAGGAGATCAGAGGGGTAAGAGTGTAATAATTCCAAAAGATTCCTCATTTTGCCTCTTCCTCTCTCCCAGTCACCATGCATTTGTGCCAGATCTCCCACTCAGTAATTATGCTGAATGGATGTAATCAGGGTTTTGGAAGATCCTATAGGGCCAGGACATATAGAGAATTTCACAGTTTTTGAATGTATTGGGCATGCTTCTTGTTATTTTAGAATGCTGCATCTTGTGGCTTTTTAATAACTTTTAGTTGTTTTATGCTGTAGGCACGAGAGAATATGCCTTCCTTTTGTGTCATTTACAGTTAGCCCGACAGTTTGGAATTTTTTTTATAGTCAAGGCTAGTAAATACTATAAATTATATGCAACTATGGATTAGGGCTTCAGCCTCTTCTTGTGCTTATTTACATCCTTGCTATAGTCAAAAAAGGAAGCATAAATTTAGAAAAACTAACAGAGAGAAATAGAATCATGAAAATACCTTGATTCTAGTCTTTCATTTTACAGTCACAGAACACTAAAAGCAGTATTAATAATCAAGATAATAATCAAAATATATATTTTAAAAAAATAATATGTATCATATGTTACATGATTTTACTCTTTAGAATAAAAATTGACTACATTAAGTTTCACCTTTCTATTTCAGTCCTAGTACCTTCTGCAGTTTTTTTTTTTTTACCAAGAATGATAAACATGCCTGCACACTTCTTAATATATTGGAATTTAAGAGGAGTTAAATGTACAAATACAGTAAAGGATAGTGTTCACTATTTGACTTCCAGATGGCAGATACTCAAACATGACAAAGAGGAATGAAGACATCACACATGTAGAAGACTTCACCAATAATGGCAAATAAAAGCAGTCTATAAAATATGTGTATAATGAACTATATAAATAAAGATTATGCAAAGAACTGCATAAGTGAACAAATGTCAATTTGGACCAAAACCAAGACAAATAGAAAGTTAATGATATATACATTGAAAGGAAGGTGTTGCTTAAATTTGCTAAAACTGCAACAGAAGTGTAATTCTAAAATTAAAGTCAGTCTCAGAAAAGAGTCTGGAACTTCGTATAGAAATAGAGTGTTTGCCCCGGAGTTTGAAACTTGCAGAAAATACTTTTTTATCTCTGTTATACTTCCTTTGCCACTCAGTTATAGTTTAGATACAGCTACAACTTCATCTGTTTCAAAACTTAATTTTATAGACTTCATTTTAGGAAGGATACTAAATTTACAACTGAATCTACTGCTTTGAACTTTTTCAAATCTATACATCATTCCAGTCCTTAACACAGTCATTTAATTTCATTTGCTGTCACTTTCAAAAATAATTATCAACTTCTCTTTCATGTCCTACCTTTCTAATTGTGAGTTTCATTTTACAATATGGTCTTGCAAATATATGTAACTAAAAAGTTTCATTTACTTATCTTAAATTTTCCATGTCTTAATCTCTCTTTCTT
This sequence comes from Patagioenas fasciata, assembly GCF_037038585.1. Lineage (NCBI taxonomy): Eukaryota > Metazoa > Chordata > Aves > Columbiformes > Columbidae > Patagioenas > Patagioenas fasciata. Next base: position 86,864,395 of record NC_092520.1, read on the forward strand.
GACTATTGGTTTCATTTCACACTGTCATCTGCACAGTATCAAAGAAAGCTGCTTCCTATAGCAGCAAAATAGTAATTTAAATTTGATCTAGAAGATATTTTGGAGCAGATGGTGTTTATTGTATGTCTCCTTGGACTGAATCTGAATGAGTCACCGAGTCATGCAACCACTGGGATGTTTACTGTAATCACTTGTTGATTTTCTTTCGGCCATTTGAGGCTGAAACACTTTTGATTTCTTTATTATACATTGGAGGAAGGTCACTGATTTGATTTGTGATAATGTTTCATTTTTCCGTTAATGCTGTGTCAAGCAGTGTAAATGTCTGTTTTATTATGTCTACAAGACTCCTTATAATTGACATTTAAAATGTAATCAGTGCATTTATCTAAATTTGAAGATTCTCAAAATGAAACAGTTTACCCAGGAAAATTAGAATTATTTATAAAATGTGATAGTCTAAATCCTAATTTTAACAGTTTTAGGAACCAAGAGGACAACGTACATTTCAGCACGATAATAACAGTGCAATATTTTTTATGAAAATATTTATACTAAATGTTCGGTACTAATTTTTGGATGAGGCAAAGAAAGTCTGTACTGATTGCTTTATGACAAAATACATAAACTGAGGGCTATAAATCACCTTTTTTCTTCCCTGCTGTAGGAAATAGAAACCCTGGGACAGTACTGCCTAAATCCTGCTCTGCTACATAGTTCTGCTGTAATACCCTGCATAAAAACACAAGTCGGTTCTTAAGAGGCCCATGTCACACAGATATTGAATGCCTTTGGGCCATGTCTGTCCTATCAAAGACAAATTTTACTGTAAGATTTTCCTTCTAAGTCACCACTGCTTCATGTTGCAAAAAAAATGATAATGAACACTCTTCTGCTTCATTTTATGATTTTTGGGTTTGTCCGTGTTCAGGTTTGCAACGCATTACAATGTGTTTCCTTTAAAATCGAATGCATATTCCTACACTACTGATAAAAAATCTCTTGTTACTTCACCTGCTTGCTGTCCAGCAGCTCAACATCTTTTTCTCTGAGTGCTGCAGTGCCTGCTGTTTGATAACATACTGTCCACTCTGAAACATTAGCATAGCTGCCTAAGTGTGGTCCCTTCTACTGAAGCAATATTACTTTATTGACATTGCTCTTACAAATGTATATTCAAATCTGGATCAGCTGTGCCAATTTGACAAATATGAAAGGCTTCAGATGGATAGCTATTCTGATTTTTCTTCATTAATGTCCTAAGTGCTTCACAGCAGAAATGGTACTGCTAGCTGACAAAGCAAAAATTAACAAGCTATGGTCTACTTGCATGATACACACCCACTTTCACCCTTGACTGCTTGAAACCTTAAAGCTCAAGTAAATGGGCTAAAACTGGACCAAAGTCTCTCTCGTACTGCTAATTATTTGGCTTTATCTTAGACCACCTACAACATCATCATCTGATACCCTACCATGCCACTATATTCATCACTGAAACTGGGAAGACTCATTTTCAGTCTGACACTTCCAGATGTTACCAGTGACAGTAAGTACAGCCGGAGTCTACATTCTGAGGATTCATTTCTAAAATTAATAGAAAACACTCCTTGTTTTTAGAAAACTATTTTTTTCTCCCTAGCCTTTTTGCTGGAATGGAAAGAAGGAAACTAAGTAGCACATCAATTTTGGTAAAAACCCATGAGGTTTGCATGTGACTGATAAGGATGGTCTATTCCATAAGTGTGTAAGTCTATATGATATGAACATATGGAAAGTGTGACTGCAGAAATTGTTAACTCCAGGCATCCTCAGCTGCTTGCCTGTACTAGCTTAGCTTAAACAGATCTCTTGCAGTTGACTATTTAGAATAAGGTGGATAAAGGAGTGCTGATACAGAGGAAAGTGAATAGTTAGTTAAGTTGACAATTATGTTCTTTCTTGCATAGTACACCTGTAGCCCGACCCTGCAAAACCTCATACGTTTTTATGAAGTCCTTCTGAGTCACAGTAGTTAAAAAAAATCGCTTTTTCATTGTCACAATGGTCAGTCTCAGTCACATGAACACGGAGTGAAATAAGAGGGACCCTTTTACAGAGTCCTTGCTCCCCAAGATAAAAAGATTACTCTCTAAGTACCTTTTAAATTTTTTATTACTTTGATTTCTTCCCCAAATCAATGTACAAATTGTAAAGTGAGCATATGACTCATGCACTCCAGAGCACAATCCTGGCATCTTTTCATGAAGACAGTTACAATCATAATCTGTTGTTATATATATAAAGGAAACATAGAAAAATACTAATGAAAACATGAAAAAGTATTCAGAAATATGGATAAATGCAAATCCATGCAGATGCAGCTGTTCTGAATAACTTTTCCACTCTGCTACTTCAAAAAAAAAAAAAAATTATTACATGTCTGTCTAGTTGTCAGTTCAGTATCTTAGGGAAAATACCTTTCACTTCCCATTCTCCTTTAGAGAATTTACCAAATACGTACATTTGATGCTAAGAAATGCAGACTTTCATGCTAATAAACTACATTTTTACTGTTTTGGCAAAACCCTTCTGTAGTTCAGATGTTTCTTGTTTACCCAAGTTCATAAAATTTGTGTGGAACAAAAGTTTAAGATTCATTACAAAGAAACCAACTATTTTTATAAATATGAAATAGCAAGAGTTTTATAAACACATCTAGTTAAGGTATGGATATGTGTCCAGATTGATTCATCTAAGTACTGAAAAAAAGAACTGGGAGACTGAACTTTCACTATGTAAGGATATTGACTGTGTTTTTGTGCTTGCCACAGATTGTTAGTACCCACTTGAAGGTATTCTGAAGAACATGAGTAGTAGATGACTAGGTGTGCCATGTGCCACAAGGAAAGAATATAAATATTTTTTAAAAATAAAGGAATACATTTTCTACACATTAAACTGTATGTTGTAAACTGTATGTTGCACTATAACTGTCTTAAAATTAACAAATGAAAGAAAACTGAGAATCGTGCTTGAGCATGTCATGATTACATTCAATTGGGCAAAAAGGCTGAGATATCTAATTTTGTTTAAAAAAATGTTTTTTTTCTGCCCACTTTAACAATTAAATCTGGAAAAGAAGGGAATAAACTCACTGAAAAGGGACCAAAGGACTTGTTTTTCAAAGCAAGTAAAGCTTAGTGAAGAAGTTGAGAAAGAGACCAAAGATCTTGCTTGAGTAATCTAATCTCTCTAAGCAGATCTAAAACACTTGTTGCCATAACATCAAAGCAAAGTGCACCTTAGAATGACCAAAGTCTAGAAATATAACGTAAGAAGACCTTACATATCTGTGAAGAAAATGTAGTAAGGATGTGGTCTGCTACTTCAGAAACCTTTAAATGAATTGGTTTTAAAGAAACAGTTGATGTAAAAATACATACAAGTGATTTGCAATAAATACATTGGCTAGCACCACAAATCTTACTTAGAACTCTTAACATGAATGGAACTTATATTGAGTTTTTTAGCATTTATAAAACATGTACTTACACACAAAGTTATGGAAAGACTGATAAGTTTCACGAGTGACTTTGTGGAGGATGTGTCTTTTTAAAACAGACTGCTGTTGCATATGTTTAAAGCATGTACCTAAAACTATAACGAGATTTATATAATATTCTTTATTTACAAATCTCAGACCTTTGGATGAACTGATTTATCAAGTGAAGATGAATTTATCATCACGAGATGAATGGAACATAAGCTTTTCACAGGTTTCCAATGCAAAACAGCTGATTTAGAGAAAATTTGCAAGTAGGTGTAATTTAGGAACTCTCATTTCATGGTTTAATTTCATAGGATAGAAAACCATGAAACCTTATCACAAGTTGTTTGTGAGTTCAGAACCATTATAACATACATTAACTAAATGTGAAAAACACATTCCAGAATTAGGCAAAGCAAAATTTAAGCCACTCTTCACAATCCATGATTACTGCCAATATTTTAGAGCCACTGTATTGCTGGGAGGAAAACATGTGGCAGAAGCATGAGTCTCCTTTCCTCTTCTCTTGATGATAATGCTGCATTTACAATGTAGCTGCAAAAAGAGTTTTGTTTTTCTATCAGAATTCAACTGCATCCCCCAAATCATCTGGTTTATCTCCCTCATGGTCACTGGCAAAGGGAAAACAACCCAAAGCCAACAATAAAGGTAACTCTAATCATAAGGATTTCAATATAAGCAAAGTGATTTCTCTCTCATTGCATCGCCTAACACATCTTGTTACTATTTTGTACAATACCAGTGAATCAAGAGCTTTTTTTATCAATAACATCTGTCAGCATGTGGGACATCATGAGGTCTGTTCACCCTTCCACCTCAAGAACAGACCCATTCCTAGGTAAGAGGAATAATCTCCTATTATACAAGCAACAGTCACCCTTTAGCAGTGAATACTGGCTTTAAACAGCTGGGACAAGCAATATCCTTGAGTTAGGAGAGCTCCTCAAAACACTCTTATTAAACTAAAATTAGTATAAATAAATTATTTTTTGTGTAAAATATTGTCCGTATTTTTCACTCTGTCAGTTGGCACTGTTGGGTTACCTAACAAGGACTCTGACATACCACCTGGTGAGCCACCCCAGCTACAGTTTTCACATGATATGATGTGAATATCTGCCAAGAACCATACAAACTCAGTTATGGTGGCAAAGTAGCTATTACACTCTGTGTGTGTGTGAGAGAGTGTGTGTGTGTGTTCACGCATGTGTGTGTGTGTTGTTTTCAGACATCTGTAGGAAGCTACTGAGTGTCATTCTCCACATTTTTGAAATCTGGATCAGAATGAACGCCTGCCGATGCCTTTGACAGAAGATAGAAAACTCCCATTCATCACCCAGCCAGCTGCTGTTGTTAACCAGCTCATTTGCTGCTTCCTCTCTCCCCTTCAGGAGAAGGCTTCCTGGGAGTAAGAGTGCTGAGTGTTCCATCAGTCTGTATGAGGAACAAAAGACTGAAATAGAGCAAAAGACAATAATTCCAGCATGAGGCTGGTTTTGTTGTTTGATTAATTAAAACTGAGAAGCCAGAAACTGCTAGAAACCTTACTGTATTTTATTGTGCATAATTTCTGCCAAACACTTCTGCCACTGTTTCACCTACTAAACATATCGCTGCTCCCACCATTCCTCTCAAGCCTGGAACAGGCATGGCAGCAGGAGATTAAGAATCATAGAATCACAGAAAACCCGACTGAAAGTGACCTCAAAGGTCATCTGGTCCAAACTTTCTTGACAAAACACAATCTAGAAAAGATGGCCCAGTACCCTGTCCAGCTGAATCTTAAAAGTGTCCAATGTTGGGGAATCCACTGACCACCTGGGGACATTATTCCAACAATTGATTATTCTAATTATGAAAAAAATAAATATTATTGGGTCTAACCTGAATCTTCCCAGGAGTGACTTGTATTCATTACCTTTTGTCTTTTCCATGTCACTCCTCATAAAAAGGGAGTCTCTATCTCCTTTGTAGCCACCCTTTAAATACTGGAACATGGTGATAAGTTCTCTCTTAAGCGTTCTTTTCTCAAGGCTGAACAAACCCAATTCTCTCAGCCATTCCTCACAGGGCAGGCTTCCCAGACCTTGGATAATTTTTGGTGTGTTTCTCTCGACCCTCTCCAGCCTGTCCACATCTTTTTTACATAGTGGAAACCAGAAATGAACACAGCATTCCAGGTGTGCCCTGACAAGCACTGAGTAGAGTGGGATGATGATTTCTTTGTCCCTGCTATCTCTCCCTTGTTGATGCAACACAGCATCCTGTTGGCTTTCTTTGCCACAGCAGTACACTCTTCACTCGTATTGAGCTTCTTCTCCACCAGGGCTCGCAAGTCCCTTTCCACAGAGCTACTCCCCAACCAGCCTGTTCAGTGCTTCTGGATTAAGTTTTCCCAGATGCAAGACCTTACACTTTTCCTTGTTGTACTTCATAAAGTTCTTGTTAGCCCACTCTTCCAGGCTATCCAGGTCTTCCTGCAGGTTGTCTCTCCCTTCCGCAGTGTCCATTTCTATGCTTAGTTTGGTATTATCAGCGAACTTAATCAGGGTACAGTTGACCTCATCATCCAGATCACTTATGAAGATGTTAAACATCATTGGGTACAATATTGATCCCTGGGGGACCCTACTAGTGACAGGTTGCCAGCTTAAAAAGGAGCCATGTACCACCACCTTCTGGGTGGAGCCTGTCAGGCACATCCCCACCCACCTCAGAGACCACTTTCATGGACTGTGATGCATCACTTTCCCCAGCAGGAGGCTGTAGGAAACCATATCAAAAGGCTTGGAGAACTCCAAGTAGACAATGTCCACCACACACTCCACATCAAATGAGTAGGTTACATTGATGCACGAGGTGATCAGGTTTGTCAAACATGATTTGCCCTTGGTGAATCCATGCTGGTTTTTCCCAATCATGCACTTAAGGTGACTTGTGCCAGTGCCCAGGAGGGTTCATTGCATAACTTTCCCAGAGTCTGAAGCAAGACTGATAGGTCTATAATTTCCTGCCTCCTTCTCTAAGCCTTTCTTGTAGATGGCAGTGAAAGTGTTGATACCCCCTGCCTTTGCAGCATGGTTGGTGACTAATTCACCTCTGCTGCTTACCAACTAGCCCATATTTTCCTATTTCTGCTTGTTACATACCTGAAGAACCCTTTCTTGTAGTTTTTGTAATTTCTAGCCAGTTTCAATTCAAGCTGAACTTTTGCTTTTCTAACTGCATCTCTGCTTACCCTGGCAATGCCCTTGTAGTTCTCAATGGGTATTTATCTGTTTTTCTATTTTGGGTATGCTCCTCTTTTGGTTTTGAGCAGACTCAGAAGCTCTCAGGTAAGCCAGGGGGTTTTCTTGCTCTGCCTATTTCCCTTACCTTTAAAGGAAATGAATTGTTTTTTTTGTTTCCAGGAGAGCATTCTTGAAAAACTCCCAGCACTCATTAGCTCCTTTATCCTCCATGGGAGCTTCACACAGAATCCATCCCAACTGAGCTCTGAGCAAGCTGAAATTTGTTCTTCTGAACTCTAAAACCTTTGTCTTAGTACTAACCTTAGGCGTGCTCAGTAGGATCCCAAACTCTCAAATATTGTGTTCACTGCAGCCAAGGCTATCACTAACAGAGATATTATGAAGCAGGTTTTATTGGTTTGTGTGTAGCAAGTCCAGCAGTGTCTCATTCCTGGTTGGCACATCTAATATTTGTGTGAGGAAGCCATCCTCTACACATTCCAGGAACTTGATGGATGACGTGAGCTGCCGTATCGTTCTTCCAACAAATGTCTGGATAATTAAGTCACCCATAAGAACCAGGTTCTGTTGATCTGAAGCTTGTTTAAGTGACCCAAATATTGCTTTGTTAGCCTTATTGTCTTGATTTGGAGGTCAGTAACAGATGCCTATTTTAAAATTTCCCTTGGAGACCACCCCTCTGAGGTGTCAACAGTTAGCTTCTATGGGGAAAAGATGCATGTTAGTCTTACCCTTACAACACTTTGAAAATAAATAATAATATTTTTTTTTCTATAAAAATAAAAGGAAAAAAAAAGTAAAACTTATCTTCTCCAGGACTGAAGAGAGCATTTAATTCCTTCTGAAATGTATTTTTAAGAAGAAAACCTGAGAAGGAATTAAAACATAATTAAAGACAAAGTTGCATTTTCACTCGTGAGTAAATAGAAAATAACAAAAAAAACCACCAAACTTTATGTGATTAACTTTGTCTCCTTTGTCTCATTATATTGCAGGAATGTACACACTGAGATCACTTACAGCTAGTCTGAGTAAGTGAGGCTGAGCAGTCACAATGCACCCTTCCCACTCAGAGTACTCCCACATTAAATAATCAGTTCCTTTACACATTCTGACAAGCCAGCTTTCAGTATGTTGACTCATTACTGACCATATTCTTAAGTGTGCATTATTATGAAAATAGAAAAGCAATTTACAGCACCAGAGATATAGACATTCCTCATAATTCTGGAATACTGGTTATTTCTGAAAATCAGCTTACACTAGTTTTCATCTTATTTAAGGCAGGAACCCTGTCACTGGAGTCAAGATAATTAAAATATATGCACCTGATTTAAACCAATAAACTAAGTACCCATATAATCAATAGAGAGGCAAAGGGGAGAGTTGTCCTTGCTTGAGACAGGTGTCCAAGACAGTTTGGATTAATTGGCTTCAAGAAAAGTCTAATCCTCACTGTTGCCTACAGAGAGAAATAAGGTGATTAAATTAGAAAATAAACAAACAAACAAACAAACAAACAAGCAACACAGCCAATGACTGGGCAGGTTTGATAGTTAATGGCTTTTAAGTAGTTGCAGGGGAATAAAACTCCATATATTCATGCCTGACAAATAAATGATCTGTGTTATGGATATGTGGCTTAGACTGGTATTGATGGAAGCAACATGAATTCTTGGAGGTATAACAAGTAGAAGCTGTTTCATGTCGACTGATAGATCCTAAAGGCAAGCTGAATGAGAACAAAATTGGTGTGGAGAGAGGTTGTTCCAGGACCAACCAGTTGTTTAGGCAGATGGAGGCAACTAGAATATGACACTGTTCAATGCTAAAAAAACACATGAAATTTTCTGTATAAATACATGACAGGGCAAATGCTGTCTTGGAGCAAAGGGTAAGTCTGTGTCACTATAGCACAGTAATGCATGGTGATTTAATCCTAGGAAAACCATTTAGATGAACGCAGTGAAAGAAAAGGGACAAACTGTTATCACTAACATTTTTCAGAGACAGTAAAGAAAATAATGATACGCAGAGTGAATATTTCTCATGATTTAAGGGTTTCAAAAGCCAAATAAGAGTGTCTGCATACACTTCTGTTTTCTCTTGTTAAAATGTTATTATGGTTACTTACCAAATGCATAGATAGGATCAAACTCAGAAAGTCATGAGATAATTTGCACAAGGGTATTGCACAGAATCAGAATTTCCACGCTATAAAATAAAATCTAAATACTAAACATTCATGGTTTATTTTTTCAAACTATTCAGCTGCCCATTTTTAATGTACTGGTGGAAAGCACAGCAGCATTTTGTAATACTTGACTGAAAACGAAGAATTCAAGCTTGACTTTTTTCAGCTTTGCCAATGTCAATGGTGTTAGAGTTTGTTTCTCTACCCAATACTCAATGTCCCATTTGTCATCTGCACTTCAGAATCACAAACTGTTTCTCACAACTTCCTTCAAGACAAAATCTCTAGTTCCCCTTTCAAACAGCTCCAGTGATTGCCTCAAATAAATATGTTTTGATGTTAAAAACACTACAGAGCTGACCAAGGGCTATTTCCAATGCTGAGTACAATTCAGTGCTGCAGTAATGCAGAGATCATTGGAAGAGCACTAGCAAAGAATCAAGTCTGTCACAGCATAGTGATATCTTTTTCTTTTTAATAAGTTAAGCGGTTTAGAAACAGCATGGTCTGTGTTGACACATTAACCGTCAGGTGTTACAATCTTGTGTATGCCTTGTGTGCCTTGACGTAACATTTTAATAGTGGGACACAATATGCTGCCAGGAATTTTTCTGTCAACCTCGGGTATACTAGTGTGTGGCTACACCAAAGTATTTCTGATCTTTTGAAATTGTTGGGTTTATATAACTGTCTGGACTTTATATATCCACACACATATACAGCTATATGTATGTATATATTGTGATAGATGGTTGAAGTGTGAAGTCTGCTATTTAAAAAGATTTAGAATACAGGAAAAATTCCTGATACTACCTGTGATGGGTTAACCTTGGTAGCCACCAGGTACCCACCAAGCCACTGTGTCACTGCCCCCACTCAACAGGACCAAAATACAATTTAAAAGCTCATGGGTAAGATAAGGAGAGGGAGATCACTCACCTATTACTATCACATGCAAAACAGATTTAACTAGAGGAAATTGATTTAATTTATTGCCATTTGAAAACAGAGTGGGATAGTTAAAAACAAACTAAAAAAAACCCTAAATCCACCTTTCCCTCATTTCCCCCTTCTTCCCAGGTCTGCCTCCTCTTTTCTGCCCTGAATAATACAAGGGGATGGGCAATGAGGGTTATGGTCCGTAACTCCTGTCTTGTAGCTGCTGCACAGTGGTTTTTATGTTTTCTTAAATATGTTACCAAAGAGGGGCCACCAGCATCACTGATGGGCTCAACTTTGGCCATGGGGAGGTCCATCTTGAAGCCAACAGGAACTGCCTTTGTCTGACATTTGGGTAGCTCCTAGCACCTTCTCACAGAGCCATCCCTGCAGCCCCTCTACTTCCAAAGCCTTGTCACATAAACCAAATACACTAGCTCTGCCAGATTTAATTTATTTTAACTTGGAGAAAGGAACTGTAAGAATAAAAAAGATCAGTCATTGAAATTATCCATTCAACTTAATTCCTTCACTAAAATAGCAAACAAGTACATGGCTAACTTTTTGATACCCAAACAATAACATATAAAATAAACCATCACATGGTCATCGAAGTTCAGTTCTTATTGATACTAGATGGGCTTATATTACACAATGAATATTGTACTTCCAGTCTCCTAGACAAAGATGAATATAGTATACGTGAATATTTAGCCAGTCTGAAATTTAAAAATCTTAATTCTGTTAGTCATGAAATTTACCTTCGGCAGCACCATGACTTAAGAAAGACATAACAAATGAGACCTCTTCTCTGAGATAAACTTAGAACATATCATATGTTTTCTGTGCTTAGTGTTATTGCATTTTTCTTCAATAATAATTAATTCAGGCAGTGATTTTTAAACAAGCTCTGCCCACATATTATAGAAAAACCTGGCCATCCTAGTGAAATTTGTACTGTAGTTACCTGTCTTGGTAAAGTCATCTGAGACAAGTTCTTTGGCTCAGTCATTCCATATGACTGTTTATCACTCTTAGTGTAAAAATATTTGAGGAAAAACTAAAACAAAAGAGTTCTTAAGCTATATTTAATCAACTATACTAAGAAAATCGTAGTCGCTTTGGTACACAAACACTGAGAAGCAATGAGAAATCATTTTGGAAAAAAAGTGTTCTTTCATTTTTATGAACTCAGGTGGTTTTCAACACTTCATGGACTTTAGGAATGAATTTTTATGGTCAGCTGCACGAGTACAATTCCAAAGAGATCTTAGAATACTTGTAAAAGCCCTAAATACATTCAGAACATGTAAACTGACCTGACACCTAGGGAGAGCACCACAAGACAGAAGGGTCTGGATAATAGCATCAGATAGGGGTACGGTATTTATATGGTGATCTTTCCTTTCTCTTCCTACAATGCAGAGAGACATCGTTCTCCTGCGGTTTCAATGACAGACTAGCAGTGCCTCTGCAATCAAGTGCTTTTTTTTTTAAACAGATTCTCCTTGCCTAAGATTTGCTGAATGTGTCTGAATTTCACCCAGCTATAGAGAACTAGTACAAAGCCTATATACCTTTTACTAACGTATCACCTTTGGCCTAAAGTAGTCTGCAATGAGTCCTGCATGAATTTCTCTACAAAGATTAAGTTTGGATTCAAAGGAGTAGATGACCAAAAATAGAAAAAGCCCAAGTACCTGCCAAGTGACACTCCAAAAATCTAAGCCTTCAGGCAAAACACTTCCTTACCTTCAAGCATACTCTTCAGTTTGAGTGATTCCAATCAGTGTTGCTGAACTGATGTCTTACTGCAGTGTTTTGCTGTCCAGGTAAAGCTTACTGGAGAACAACAGACTGAAATGACAGAAAATGCCAAAAATAAGATTACTGTTATTTGACTTGCTGACAAAGTCATCCTAGCTATTTTGATGTGGTTTCAGTTTAAGTGAATAGACAACTTCCACTTTATGCTTAATGGGCTGCACTGTAAAAGTTTATTATATCTCAGGTTGTCACACTCATACTGGAAGATGTAACACAACGCAGGGAGAAATGCCTTGAGGTCTTTCAAGATCAGGCCAGATGACTCTGCAACAAACTCATGGCCAGTCGCACTACTCTGTGGTGCTCTGTGAGGCCTCAGTCTGTGAGGCTGCATATCATCTCAAATAAACCTTCCTGAGATGCCTTGCAACAGCCCAGGAGATGACCCTGTCTGTGTATGGGGACTTGCAGATTGTACATAGATTGATGCAATTTCAGCTGCTGTCATACCTGTCCATCAACTGATGTGTTGATGTGGATGAAGAGATCAGTAGTCAGGTTGAAAACAATAAATACTTCAAAGTAAGAACTACAAGCAAGCAAGCAAGCAAGAAGGTGCATGTACATCGTTGTCTTTTTAATATAAATTTCATAAATGACAAAATACTACCTCAAAAATCTATTGTCAAGGTGTAAAACTAATTCAAAACACATTCAATATAAATGTATGATTTACGTTAGCTTTATACCATCCTATTCTTAAACAGTACATAGTCAATTGACATAGTCAAGATGTTAAGAGAAGAAGTTACAGCTGTGAATGTTTTTAGTTCTAAACTGTATGTATTTGAAGTAAGTTTCAGTTGATTTATCTTTTGATTACTTTCCTTGATTTCATTGTTGAAGCATGGGGATATCGTCAAGGGCTTCTTTCCACATATAGGCTTAGTAATTTAAGAAATTAGTATACCCAGCAGGTTATTACTTCTCCTAGTTAGACATTTCTGCCACCACAGTTGAAATGTCATAAAGTTAGTGCAAAACAGATCACCTCTGTTTAAACTGCGAACAGCTAGAGCTATTGAGTGTACAACTGCCCTCTGATTATTACCACCCCTTCACACCTGCTGAATACCAGTGGTTCACAAAAAAGGTTCTTCTTTGTGCAGCATCACCCACGTCTTTTCAAAATCAGCCATTAATAGAAACCATTCTGAAATGGGGGACTCAGCAGTTGCAAAGCTAAAGGAGGCAGAATGAAATACAGCCTTTTCTCTTCAAAAGCTGTGCCTTGGTGCAGAAATGTATGTAAGGTTCTCTGAGTCAGTAAAAATTAAAAGAAAAAAAAAAAAGTACACAAAAAAGGATATGACTCTTGGTTCTCTTCCTAGTGCTTTTTATTTTGCACAGCATTTTCACTAGGTGAAATACTTCAGGATGACCCAGAGCTCTGCTAGGTCAGGGCTGCAATTTGAAATGAAGTTCTCTTCTAATTCATTCTTCGTTCCCCCTTTGTCAGGAACAGTTCCAGGAGCATAGCAAATTCAACAATAGGACTGGAAAAGATGCATGCACAGAGCGCACACACACGCGTACACAATGTAAACTGAGATTAAGGTTCTGTCTGGAAGAACAGCCTGATTCATATAATCCTCAGTTAGTACTGAGTGATATTAAACAGGGAAAAAAAACCCACAAAAATAAGATTTACTGTGTCTTGAGTGATCATCAATTCTAGTAGTAGTAACAATATATTATTAATGTTGCACATTTTAAAAAATGTTGAGATGCCATTGCATAACAAATAATGTATTTGTGGCAAATCAATGGTCTCTTATGTGTATCCCACAGATCTTGAGAACTGGCAAGTAGCATTAAGTAACTGCCCTGTTCTCTGCACTCATCTTTGTTCAGGGTTCTGGTTAGCTACTTTCTTGACAAGTCATTCTAGATTTTGTAGAGAGAAGAATTATAAGCACCTTGTCTAAAAAGAAAGCAGCCCACCACTAATTTTATTAAAATGTAGCAAGGCATCCTCTCTGGCTTCTAGTGATGTGTGGCACGAGCACGCCCTGAGACTGCTGACTGGACCAGTTCCCGCAGAGGATGTGGACTGAGAAATACTTGGTTCACAGATTCTAATTCAGAGATTTACACCAAGATCCTTAGCCCTGACAATACAGGGGAAGCTCCAAACATATTGGTAGTGCAATTTTAGTTATTTCTGGAGCAATGAAAAGAGCCAGGGCACCTACAGGATCTGGGTAGCTTCACAATGAGATGACATATGAAAAGCAGGATCAGAAATGTACATCTGGGTGTTTTTTTCTAAATTTCTATTTAGATAAATAATATTTATTTACAGACATACATATTTTTTGAAAGAGTTACTTTATAGTGTGGTTTTGTTTTGTTTGCTTGTGGCTTTTTTTTCCCTTTGTTTTGAATTTTGAGGGTTTTTGGTTTAGTTTGGCTTTTTAATCCTAAAAAAATTGAGATGTTTACTCAATAACATGGTTTCTGGTAAAGCAAAAAAAAAAAAAAAAGTGAAAAAAACAAACCAACACATAAAATATTTGTTTCTTCTTGACCTACATCTAACATGAAGTTTTTCTAGGAATCTTTTTCTTTTTTCTTCAAGTGCATGCACATAGAAAACAGTACAGTATCCCAGGAGATTATTCACGTGGAATGCTACCAAATAGCAATAAAACTTAAATAAAATGAAGCATAAAAGCATGTTTTAATAATCTTTTCAGTGAAATGTTATGAGATTAGAAGTATTAGCTCTAAAACAAAACACTTATTTTCTGGTACTTCTGTCAAAGAGTTTCTGAGGTTTTGTTACCTGATATGTCAAGTGAGCTTTGACTTTGACACATAGAAAGATAATGTTAAATATATACTTTGAAAAATAAATAAATGTATTTAGACTTCATAAACAATTTTCATAGAGCTGCAAAAGATATTAATGATAACTACATGGAGAGATTAAAGGAATATTTTCTGTAGATATTTCTTTAGACTTCTCTTAACTTCAGTAGCTGGAGCCATATCATTTCAGCTCTACAGGATCAGATGCACATTTGGTTTAAACTGGTGCAGTGCCACTAAGTCCAGCAAAGACAAGCTAATTTATTTATACTTCTCAAGACTCGGGACAGTTGCTGTTTATACACTGATTTCCAGGGACAGGATTTTATCTCTTTTGCATTCCTCTGACGCACAACATTGTGATGCATACATAGGATGCCTAGAGTGTGATCTCTTATGAAGAGGATCTTTTCTCTAGGTTTATTAATCTCTGTCAGGAATGTGTACCTGGAGAGAAGAGAAGCTTTTCTTCAGTCACAGATACATAAGTCTTTGAAATTTAGTCTTTAGAGAAAACTCTTTTTGTATTGTACAGAGTCATACTGTGAGTAACAAAGTCCATAAATAAAAGAGTGCCACACAGCGCACAGGTTATCTGTTTAACAATGACAGCTTTGTACTTCTTTATAATTTAACACATTCCAGTATGCTAAGATTCTGCGATTTAATCATTCTTAACAAATGACTAAAATGATCCCCACTGAGATTTGAAAAGCAAGAGCCACCAGAACACAGATCTAAATTGATGTGTGCCCTGCAAATGTGTTGAAAATTAGAAAAGCTTGAATTCTTTATCTTATCATGTGAAAAAAAAACACCCTGGAAATTGTAGGAAGTTTTTTATTAATTACATAAGTAGGCTTAAGTCACTAACTTCTAGAAATTTCCTGGAATACATTTACAAAATAAAAGTCTAAAGTCTTGGTTCTATTGGTAGCGATGAGATTTTAGGCATCCAGTAGAGTTAGATCAGTTTATCTCTCATGGTAATGTTAAAATGAAAGGAAAAAAAAGTCCTTGGTTATTCAGGGTGTTTCAATAAGATGGACTCAATTTGACTAGGATTTGCTTTGAAATTGTGTCCATCTTTTTGAAACATCTGTATATTGAGTAAGATAATATTCTTCATTGGTTTTATTTAATGTTTTAGCTGTATTATACACTGCAGTTACATGATTAAGTCACTTTATCAATAATATCAAATAATTATAGGAAAAAAATGAATTCTCTATACGTGCCTTTATCAAGCTATAAGATCTAATTTGAATGTATGCTTTTACTTCTAACTAAAATGTCTACAGTTGTTAAGCATTTATTTAAGCATTTTATGGAAGGAACTCTTTTAATAGTTCTAAACACTTTGCTAATTTCTATCCTCAAAACATGTTTTTTTCCACAAAAATAGCTTAGGGAAAGAACACTTGTTGTGGACTCTGATTACTTCCTGTTGATAGATGAATTTGAGAAGTTTTTAAACAGCGAAGGAGTTATTGTCAATCATTCAACATCTTGAGACATGCAGAACTAAAACCTTTGGAAGGCAGGAGGGAAATTTGTCAGTTCTCTTGCTTTCTCTGTGAGGTTTCTTTAGCAGGCCCCTGTTTGGAACTTACTTTCTGGAGGAACATTTATTCCTAGAGGGCTACTGCAGCACATCTCCAGTTCTTAGATCCCGTATCAAAGACATCAATGAATGTCTATTGCTTTTGGAAAAAAAAAAAAAAAGCTACAACATAATATGAAACAGACAAATTTGGTCAAAGTTTAACCCTTCCTCCTCCTATTAATGTTCCTGACATGAGGGTAGGAAGGTCCTACAGCCTAACGCAAAGAAACAGTGAATTGCATGTGTACCAACTTCAAAGTTTCAGAGATGAATGTAATGAAAGAGGTATAAAACACTAGGAGAAACAAAAAAAAAAAAAGAAGAGAGATACAATAGGAAATATTCTTTTTAATACAGTATTTGTAATTCTTATGCAAGAAATTATGATAAATCTACATGTCTATCTTATTTTTCTTCGAATTCATGAGGATGTAAAATAGTTGAATTTGTTCTAATCTGAATAGAAATCTCATAGGAAAAATACAGTCCAGCTAGGAAAAGAGCAAATTACATTTTGAAGAGCTCTAACTTGACTTTCTATAGCTATACAAAAGATTAAAATTGTAATATTGCTCTAACTATTTCACTGGAGTATTGTGTGAGACAATGTATGCCTCAAGTTACCAAAACTTATTTTACCATGAAGTTCGATAAAACTGAGTTTCTCTTGCTGTGTTCAGATGGAAACACGAGAGTTTCATTTACCAAACAGTGTTCTATAGCAGTTTTTTAATCATTTATAAAAGCTTTCATAATCAATACATTTTGCACAAGAATTTAAGCAGCCATGATTCACTAATGCGGTATACTGACTAGAGTATAAACATTCAGTTCTGCTCATGACACTTCCAAGAAGACATAGGCCAACTAAAAGGAGTCCAACACTGTAGTCAAAAAAGTTAGAGATTTGCAAAATATGACCTATAAAGAAACATAAGTGGTGATTGGTCAGTCTGATTTAACAGAGAGTGAAGAGGGGAAAAAACAATCTTCACGTACATAAAAGGCTGTTGCAAAGAGGGAAAGAATAATCTATTTTCCATATTCATGGAGAACAGAACCAAAAGAAGACTACGTAGGCTCTGCAAAATTATACTTAGTGCAATTTTTCAATATTAAGGTCAGTGGGGACCTAGAGAAATTGGATGAAGTCATTTATGGGTATTTATAGCCCTTTGAGGACAAAAAGTGCCCAGAAAAATACAACTCTAAAGGATAGAAATTTGGGATGGCTTCCTTTGAACTCTTTGAAACAGGGATACAAATTGCATAATTAAGAGTGAGGATTATTTTGCTCATCAATAAATATGAGAAACCACAAAAATCTACCAAAATAATTAAAGCATTTGGCTAGATAAAACCACATACAGGTAGAACCAAAGAACTTAATTCCTATTTGTCACATATACGAAGGAACTAATCTCACCAAACCAATCCCACATAACACTATGAACCTGCAAAAGGGCTGTGGAGTAAAAAAAACCCTCTTCATTATCGTCAGTATAATGCATGACTTGGACCATAGTTTGCATGCTTGCTAAGGTATTCTTGTCCTTTTTAATTAATACACCACTGGAGTGTTGCATTTTGGTCTCTATTTTGTGAAGAAATGCCTATGCAACATACAAGTGTAACAAATAGAATAAAAAGCAATGCAAGTGATTCTAATATATTTGCAAATACTTTTTAAATACCAAAGCAAAGTTATTTTACTTTTTAAAATTAAATTGATATTGATTACATGTAGGTGATATAATCTCATTATCTTTTCAAAACAGAATGGTTCCATTTACAGATCTCAGAGATTATAAATGCAAATTGGAGAGGGAGAGAAAACAGTGCATAGGTAACCGTGGTGATGGTTCATTTCTGCTGACACTAGGGTTAGTAAAACATCAATTGTGGGTAAATTGTACTTGACATAATTGATGAAACAGGGAATATGACAAAAAAATCCAATATTTCTTTCATTTATTTAATAGATTCATGGACTTTTCAGGCCACAGAGTGCACCATTATGATCACATCATCTGACTGCTTCTATTACATAGGCCATACAACTTCCCTGAATTAACCTCTATGGCTGAACTGGAATATAAATGGTTCTAATATTTAAAAATGTGAATTATTTCTAATTGGAATATGTCTATCTACAACTTCCATATGCTATAATTCATTATGCAATTTCCTGTTAGATTTCAGAATCCTCTCAATAGATTTTCCTATCAACTGCAATCAAATCACACTTAACAAGAAGGGGAATCAATTCAGAGGTCATTAATTATGTTGGTTTTTAATCTGTGGAATATTTACATATGGACAAATTTTAAATCACTCTTGGGATCTTCTGCTTTTCTCTACTAACTTTATGCTTCAGTTCTGAGGAGAAATTCTGAGGGAAAATGACACAGAACTAAAACAAACAAACAAACAAACAAAACCACAAATTAGTAAAAAGATATTTTAAAGTGGAAACAAACTAATGGAGCAGAAACTAAGAGTAATCTATCTATGTAAACTGTCAAATTATCAACAGATCAATTAATTAAAAATTGCATATTGATCTCATCAGCCACCCAGTTTCAGCAAGTGACTATTTTTAAATATTGCATTCTTACTGTGGAGATGTCCCATCTCCACTTATGCCATTTGAAGGACAGCCTGATTGACAACACCATATGACTGAATGTGACAAAATTGTCATATTGTTTTGGGAAAAGCCACAAAGCATCTGCCCAGAAACTCCACCTAATGATTAGCCAGATGGATCCCATTTGGCTGGGACAATCCAGAAAAGCAGGGATGGCACGACAGGATGCTTAGGGATGCCCCAGGACAGAGTAGCAACAGTAGCAACCCAAGAGCATTGAGTTTGTGCAGACAGCTCCTGTGGGACACCAGATATTCAAAGGGCCCCACAGGAACACCACAGCCTTGTGGATCCCAGAGTAGACTGCTGGGCCAAACACTGGATACTGGTACAGGAGAAAAGTGAGGAATCCCATCCCTGGAAGAGACAATGTGTGTAGGTGTTCTGTGCAGTAAATAAAGCAAAATGTTTCTGCCCAAAACTTCTTCAAGCCTGTTGACAACATATTTTGATTATTTCAAATCCACGTAAACAACACGTGTGGATTACAGAGAAGAGTATAGCTAAGGTGGTCAGTGATTATCCTGGAATAAAAGGCAGCTCAGCTATGAGGTGTCCCATCTGGAAAGGGACTTCAATGCCTGTACCAATCATTTTCAAAAGGACAGAGAATTGGCAGGACATACTTTCATAGGTCAAGGAAAACTGAAGATCACAAAGGTCTACTCTGATCAGCACCCAGCTTTGAAGAGCTATGAGTGCTATAGACACAGTTCTTAACCTTTGCTTTGCTAAATTTATGGTTTGAACTCCCTGAGTCCCCCAGAGTCCTTCAATAATTTTCCTGGCTTTCCCTCAACCCCCTCCAATTTATCAGTGCCCTTTCTTAATTGTGGATTTTGTAACTGGAAGCAACAGTCACAGATGGAGAAGTACAGAGGTAGCACAATTCATTTCTACTCAATATTCTTGTGTTTATTTATCACATTTGCTTTTTCAATGTGGAATTGTATCAAGCGTTCATGTTTGGTGCGACTTCTTGCACCTCTTTAAGAGCAGCTGATTTTCAAGACAACATTTGTAGCTTCAAAGCGTGGCTTATATTCACAATTCACTAGACCAAAATGTGACTTGTCTATGATGAATTTCAAATTGTATATTTATACCATACTTACCATACAACCTACATGTATCTGCTGAACACTACTTCTTTGGTATTCCTTTATGTGTCTGTGTGTGCATGCTTTAAATTAAATCAAGAACAGTTTTGTTTTTCTTCAAGTCATTGATAACAATATTAAATAACAAAAGGTCAAGAACTGATCCTTAAAGACCTCACAAACATCAGTAACAAAGGCAGTGTTTAATCAATAGGAACTGTTCTATTGATTTTGTATCATCTGGCTTCTTAATCAAAATATCATGCTGTAGCAAACTAAACAGTTTACAGAAATTGAAGTGGTAAATTGCACTGTTGCTGTTATCAATTAAATTTACATTTAAAATAAAATTTTATATCCATGTAGAACTCATAAACCTAGGCTTTCTAGTATTGTTATAAATCAACTTCGTATTATTTTGATAATTACATATTTATTGTAAAAGTGCTAAACCATCTAGCTGCTGAGCATTTAGAAGCTGACATACAAGACTCAGCATGGCAATGATTTTCAATCATCATTAGCACTTTCAAGTAAACAGCAGACGACATAGACATCATTTATCTGATAGTCACTAAGAAGAATTACACTTTCCCCTGTCAGTCTTCAGTTAAGTAGTGGCTAACATAGAAGGAATTATTAAGCTGTACTTGAAAAATAAAAGGTAGATTGTAGTGGTAGTAAATTCGACGAATCCAGACGCCGGCATAAGCTCTTTGATCGAACGGGCGGGCCGGGCGAGAGTAAGGAGTCTAATTCAATGTGAATTTACCATCCGTACTCTTTAATGAACTCTTAAACAACACTGAATATCAATGTCCCCGAGACCACGTTTTTCCAAGCCTTATATACTCTATACCAAAAGGCCATGCGGCAAGTGCAGGCTACAATTGGTTACACTCACAGTCACTCATCCCCCCCCACTATGGTGATTGGCTGCAGGGCACTGTTCACAGACTGTTCATGCACAGCGGCAACGCCCCTCCTGCAGCCTGGGTTGAGGGCAGAGCAGCTTCTGTTTACTTTCCTTTTGTCTCTGGTGTCTCAGGGAAATCCTTCCGTGTAGCACAGCCGCATCAAGCCCTGGCTTGTTCACAGCACACATCCAGAGACTCTCCACAATTCCTCCTTTTTTTTTTTTTCTTTTTGGACAAGCCAGGATTGATTAGCTGTGTGTTCTAATCCTTTTTTGATATGTGATAAAAAACAACTTATACATAACATATAAATAACAACAACAATCAACATAAACAGTGCACTTTGCAATAAACCTGAGGTATTCCATTGCCATTTAAATATCGCAATGGATTGATTAAACAAATTCCAAGAACTTTGGTTTAAAGATACTCAACTTATAACAAACGATGTGCTGGGTGTTGATAAACTTACACAAGAGGTAGTGGTGTTTAAAGATCTACTTATATAACTATAGTACGCATACATGTCACAGCTAAATCAATGCAAAGGTTACACCTCACTCTGTGACCTCCGAAGGTTCTGCTGCAGGGAGTTGATTTGGTTGAGTTTGTTTCAACTCCGGCTTTACTGCTCGGCTTGGAACCCACAATGGACCTTGATCTGTGGAGAGACACATATACCCTCTACCATTAAAAATAACAGGTACTGGTCCCTTCCACAATCCAGTGGTGGGATCACGATATCTCACCATGAATTCCGGTAAAGTGTTTTTCCTTCCTAGTCTGATCTGATAATGATGAATGATCACAGGAGGCTCCTCATGATCTCCAGTTAGACATAAATAATTCAAGGTAAACAACACCTTTGCTAAACGCTGTTGACAATCTGACTCTTCCTGCTTCTGTTTGCTCAAATACCCTTTAATCATTTGATGTGCTCTCTCGATGATTCCTTGGCCTGTTGGGGAATGAGGTATACCTGTAACGTGTTTCACTCCCCATTTCATTAGAAAAGTTCTAACTTTCTGGCTAACATAGGCAGGGCCATTGTCTGTCTTAATCTTTTCTGGGACACCCATTACAGCAAAACAAGCTGTAAGATGTTTACATACATGTAGTGCTTTTTCCCCTGGTAAAGCAGTAGCCCATATCATTTTTGAAAAAGTATCAATTGTGACATGCACATATTTAAGTCTTCCAAATTCTGGCACATGTGTCACATCCATTTGCCATACTTCTAAGGCTTTTAAACCTCGAGGATTGACACCGATTCCTATACCTAACATCTGGCTTCCACACTGAGGACATGCCTGTACAATACTTCTTGCTTCATTTAAAGTTAAATCGAATTGTCTTTGGAGACCTCTGGCATTCTGATGAAAGCTCTCATGACTTTGTCTCGCTTGTTGGAATTTATCTGTTGGAGGCATGTGCTGTACTGAACTTACTAAACTATCTGCAATTTGATTTCCTTCACCTAGACCAAGATTCCATTGATGACTGCGGATGTGAATCACACAACAGGGTTCTTTTCTTTGATTTAAAATAGCTCTCAATTGTATAAACAATTTTCCTAATCGAGGATTATTCGATTGTCTTAACAGGGCATTTTCCATTCTGGGTATTACACCTGCTACATACAAAGAATCTGTGACAACATTTAAAGCAGATTTCAGCCAATTATTTAAGGCCCATATTACTGCCGTGAGCTCTAAAGTCTGCAATGAATCCTCTTTTGAACCTTCAATTAAATGCTGTTTCCATTGACTATTCTCTTGCCAGACACATGCTGCCTGGTGTCTTCGTTTTCCTGCATCTGTATATACTGTAAGGCCTTCAACAGGTTTTGCTTTTACTTTGCTTCTCTCTAACCACTGATTTGTTCTAAGGAATTGCCATAGTTTACCTTTTGGTTGTCGTGAATGTACCTTGCCTATAAATCCTAATAATGCATTCTGTATAGGCATCGAATGTCTCAGCCACCATTCTAAATCGGCTCCATTTATCGGAATACTGATGTCATCTGGTTCCTGACCGCTAATTTCTAATATTCGAGATCTTCCTTTTCGAATCAATTCTCCAATTGCTTCTGGTCTCGTTTGAATACTGAATTTTGGTTGGACACTGAGAAAAATCCACTCTAATAATCGCAAATCATTTTCTGTTTTCAATCTGACAGTGGCACAAAAGGAAGAATCTGTAGCAACATCTATGGGGAATTCCCCGTCTTTGTTTTGCCACTGGCAGATGATTGCACACGGATGTTCTAGATTGCTAATAAGGAGGGAAATTGGTCGATCAGAAAGTCTTCGGCTAGACCAATTTGTCTGTACTTTTTGTATAATATCAGAAAGACATTTGAGATGCACGGACTCTAAGCTTATTTTCTTAGCTGGATCACCTCCTTTTAGAAGTGAAGTAAGAGGTGCTATATCATTGTTAGTAATGCCTACGCAATTTCTAATCCATTGTATGTCCCCTAACAATTTCTGGACATCATTTAATGTCTGTAAATCAGTATGTAATTCAATTTTTTGTGGACGAATCTGTGCATCACAAATGGACCAACCAAGGTATTTCCAAGGTGCAGACTTTTGAACTTTCTCAGGAGCTATAACCAGCCCCTTTTCTTTGAGTTTGATCGTAATTTGGACTATGGAACTTTCTGTGAACTCAGCTTGTTGACAGAACAGAATATCATCCATATAATGATAAATAATTGTTTGTTTCCATGATGCACGAATAGGTTGAAGTGCCCATGCAACATACATTTGGCACAGTGTAGGAGAATTTTTCATACCTTGCGGTAGCACTACCCACTCATACCTTTTAGCTGGTTCCGCTTTGTTTACTGAAGGCAGTGTAAATGCAAAACGCTGTGTATCTTGTTCATGTAAAGGAATGGTAAAGAAACAATCCTTTAAATCTATAATTAGAATATGCCAATTTTCTGGTAACATTACAGGTGATGGTAATCCAGGCTGTAAAGCACCCATGGCTTGCATTTGATCATTTACCTTTCGCAAGTCATGTAATAATCGCCACTTTCCACTCTTTTTTGGTATTACAAAAATTGGGGTATTCCATGGACTAGTAGAAGGCTTGATATGGCCTGCAACTAATTGCTCTTCTACTAATTCACGTGCCTTTTGCAGTCGCTCTTCTGTTAATGGCCACTGGTCAACCCAAACTGGGCTATCTGTTAGCCAGGTCAATGGAGGGTTGGGCAACTGCTTTCCAGTGACCACTAAGGAAAAGGTGAAGTAGTTAACACGGCACCAAGTTGACCCAAGACATCACGGCCAATAAGCGCCTCAAGGCTGCTTGGCAATTCCATTACATACACCCTAAGGGTAACACATTGACCTTCAGGGAAACTAATCGAAATGGGATCAACACTTATATTTGGAGTAGTTTGACCTCCTACTCCAGCTACAGTGGAAGAGATTGATTTTTGAAGTTTCCAATTTCGTGGCCATTTGAATTGACTAATGATGGAGACATCAGCTCCAGTATCAAGCATTGCATTTACATCTACAACAACAGTAGAATCAGACTGAAATAGTTGCACACGTAACATGGGACGCTGAGTCATTGATGAGGTGAAGCAAACTGCAGGACCTGTCGATCCAAATCCTTTATCATGCCTTTGTGTTGAGGATGCTGGAGGAACTCCTGGAAGCATTGGTAGGCAGTTTTCCAGTGCTACTACCTGAGCTATTCTACTCCCAGAAGGAATAAAAATTGGCGGATGCAGAGTGTAGGCCAGGATTTGAACAGTTCCTGTGAAATCTGCATCAATTATACCTGGTATTACTATAAGACCTTTGATACTAGCAGAAGAACGGCCAATCAATAGGCCTCCAATGAGACTATCTTGTCGAAATAAAGGTCCTTTAGCATTAGTTGGTATTCTGTGAATTGCAGTATTGGTCAATGTTATATCTACTGCTGTCTCCACATCAACTCTGAGGCTTCCTGCGGTGCTTGGCTTGTTGAGGTGAAAGAAGCCTGGTTCACAGTTGGTCGCTGATTGGGATACAGGTTCGGAGATGTTCTTTGTGTCTGGTAGCTGCTGAACGTATACCATAGTTCATGATTGTTTGTTTTGCTTGCTGCAAAATTTTCCAATTGTGTGGTTCCCATACCGTTGTCTGAGTGTTCATATTTTGAATTACCGGTAGGGCTAATTTTGCTGGAGACCAATCACCTTCTAGGATGGCATCTTTGATGACCCCTGACCATCTGCCACGTCGGGGCTGCGGCTGGTCAGTAGAATCTATAGGCACCTTTGATTGCATTGTTTGTGAAGGGCAAGCTGGTTTTTGAAACTCAATTTGTTCCTTATTTTTCTCTACATTTGACACTCTTAAGTTAAGTTGTTCAAGCTTGTTGGTAATGACTTGCAGTAACTGCTCTACTGCTTGGGGTGAGCCCAATGATGTAGGAGGAGGCTCACAAAAAACTTCCGCGGGTGCTTGCGGAGGCAAAGTTTGAGGCGGCCCCGGCCCCGGCGGCTGCGCCGGCCCGGCCGGTCCGGGCCCGGCCCCCACGCTTTTCTCGGAGGGAGGGGGGGCGTCCGGCTCGGGGCAGGGCAGAGGCGGAGCGGTAGGAGGAGGGCGGCACTCAGGGCCTCCCACATCCGGACAGTCGACTAGTTGCACTTCCGCCTTCTTGGCACATTGCCCCAGAGACTCGGAGGGGGAAACTTCCGGTTCTTTATTTACGAGCCGCGCAGTTTCTAATCCGCGTTGCAGATCGGATTGTGAAAGTATTGGCTGAGCCGGGACCCCGCGACCACCCCGAACGGCAGGCAGACCCCACAGAGTAGCCCACAGGCCCCTCTTTTCTTTTGGACAAGTTTTATCAGTCCAGGTTTGTTCTGGGACAAGCGCCTCCGCGGCTCTTAGGGCGGCACGTTGTTCCGATTTCAAAACTTCTAATGATTCTAATACGGTTTTCCACAATTCTCTCACAGCTTTAATTTCTTTCTCTTCTTCCCCTCTGATAGTTTTGTCCCACATAGTGTCCCCCACTGATCTCCATTCCGTTGGGGAAAACAAAAGTGGAACTTCTCCAAAGTGTCCCCACTTCTGAGCTAAAAAAATCAATGTGATTAGCTTTTCCTGTGACGATTCAATACCTCTCTTAGAGAGAATAGTCGTCAGCAGTGCCGCGGCTGTTTCAATATCCATTATCTTATCAGCGCGGTCTTAACGTAGGATGCGAGTGGCCAGCTCGACAGGTGCCCGTCTTTTGATATCGGACTAAGCACACTATCCCACACCCCGGCTTGGCTCCGTTTTTATGAACGCTGCTTACCGCAGTAATTTCGATCCGGAGCGTTATGCTTTGCTAACGAACCATCCTCTGCTACCATTTGTAGTGGTAGTAAATTCGACGAATCCAGACGCCGGCATAAGCTCTTTGATCGAACGGGCGGGCCGGGCGAGAGTAAGGAGTCTAATTCAATGTGAATTTACCATCCGTACTCTTTAATGAACTCTTAAACAACACTGAATATCAATGTCCCCGAGACCACGTTTTTCCAAGCCTTATATACTCTATACCAAAAGGCCATGCGGCAAGTGCAGGCTACAATTGGTTACACTCACAGTCACTCATCCCCCCCCACTATGGTGATTGGCTGCAGGGCACTGTTCACAGACTGTTCATGCACAGCGGCAACGCCCCTCCTGCAGCCTGGGTTGAGGGCAGAGCAGCTTCTGTTTACTTTCCTTTTGTCTCTGGTGTCTCAGGGAAATCCTTCCGTGTAGCACAGCCGCATCAAGCCCTGGCTTGTTCACAGCACACATCCAGAGACTCTCCACAGTAGATAAAAAACCCCCTACAGTTAATGTGACTGATTTTTTAGGTATCTGCTAATTAACAGTGGGAAAAAAACAGAGAAGGTTCAAAGGGGAACCTATGAACGTATATAAATACCTGAACTGAAACTGCAAAGAGGATGGAGTCACGCTTTTTTCAGTGGTGCCTAGTCTCAAGAAAAGAGGAAGACTAAAACACAGGAGGTGCCCTCTGAACATGAGGAATTTCTTTTGTCCTGTGAGAGTGACTGAGTACTAGAATAAATTGCCCAGAGAGGTTGCAGAGTCTTCTTCCTTACAGATATTTAAAAACTGTCTGGGCACTGTCTTGGGCAACTGGTTCAAGGTGACCCTGCCTAAGCAAGGGGGTTGGACCACGTGACCTCCAGAGGTGATGTACCTTAAAGGAGACATAACTGGTCATCTGTTTCATCAGTGATACTTTTTGAACCCTGGGAAAATGCCATTACCTCCAGGATTATATATTGTTTACATTTAGGACCATGGCAATGTAAATACTGAAGCAAAATTAAATATTTGTTGACATAGTTTACCTATCCAGATCAGAAGTGCTTCAGAGAGTACATTGCATTTCCTAGTGGAGGGAAATGCTACTTTTTACAGTAGCAACTTTTGCGATGTCAGATTTCTTGTTCCCAACTGTCCCCAGCTATAGTCTCTTCCAGTTGACACAGTAAAGCAGGGACAACTGTCATCTAACCAAGTTTCTACTTGGTAAATAAATCTATTCTATCTATTTAATTTAAAACAAAACTACTTCTTTTTCAAGATTGTTCACATGAATATTTTCATGACTGAGGTGGCTTCCACTACTCAGCATAACTTTGGTCTGTGGTGGAGAGTCAGTCAAATTGAAAGCACTTCAGAAACAGTCTTAAAAATCACAAAGTTACAAGGAAACAAACAAAAAAAAAAAAGGGAGAGACTATATATATTCATTAATAAATATTCCTATGATAAGGGCCATATAAGGATTTAAGAGAAATAAAACAAGAGGAACAGATATTGACATGCAAAACCACACTAGGCAAAACTAAGACCTGTCTCACAGTAATCTAGAAAGCTGAATATTGTGATATCATAGAGCTTAATAGATTTTAAATGACAGTATGATATTACCACAATCTGATGCTCACCTCTGTATGCGTGAAACAAAATGAAAATTAATTTATGTACAAATTAGACTGCTGAAACTAATGGCCACAGAATAGAAAAGGTCAAGAAAATACAAACGACAAAGTTATCGACCTAAATAAGATCACCTTTCTTATACATATGCTCATCTGTATCTGTTAATATGATTTAACTTGAGAAAAATTAAACAAAATAAACCCAGTTTGATCTACTAGATGTTATACTCAGTTTGTACTTATTCAAATTTCTCCAGATGGTGAATGATGTAAATCATGTCCATCATTTTTTAAATTACGTTCCTCATAACTGAAAACACATTTTAATACTTTTATATATTACTCTGGCAAAACTCAAACTAGCTCTGTTTCTTACGATGAACAAATTTCACCATTCACAAGCAAGTCTAATTTAAAGCTGTGAACAGTCATTATGAAAGTTTCAAGTCTCATTTCTGTGCCTCCTTGGGGAAAAAGAGAGAGAGAAACATGCAAGCTTCAGATACATTCCTAAATGAATTAACTAAAGTAACACAACGTTGGCTGTTCAAGAAACACTGTTTTATTTCCTTTCAGGTAGAAATATATTCCTCAGAGGTAATCTTCATACTTCACAGGACCAGTAATCTAACAACTGACCTAGGGAGCCACATTCCTGAAGGCTCTAGTCCAGCATTCACCTTGATGAAAATGGGAAGCTATGTGCTATAGCAGGAGGAAGAAGACCACAAATCATGTAAAAGAAGATTGCAATTTATTCTGTTGCAAAGATAATATCACAAGCTGTTTAAGCTGTGATACACACATCTAAAGGACTACTTGTCACTCACATTTCACTGCTTAAATTTTGGTTTTGTGTTAATGTTGAAATCCTAAAATTGTGTTTAGGATGAGCACTAGCATCCAGCAGCTGCAAGCTATTAACATATGATCTCTTCCAGCTATAAAAGTAGCAATGCTACAGAAATGCTTACAAAATGCATAGAGCAAATGATTAAAACAAAACATCCAAATACATTTCTCCAAAAATTAGGGGAAAAATGCATTCAAGAAATGGTAAGATTATTTCTATATAGATTTTATTGCTAAAAATATTTCCCAAGGCACTTCTGAAAATTGCTCACAATTAGGAAATATTCATTGCTACTGACATTGGTTAATTTTGATCAAATATCTCTTCAGCTACCCAGGGGGAGGATATGGAAAAGATCGTGTGAGGTTTTTCTCAGTGATAGATATTGAAAAGAAGAAAAGCTACAGGCACAACTTGCAATGCAGGAAATTCTGATTAAATATTGGAATTTTTTCACAATTAGTGTGGTTCAACACTAAACAGTGAGTCAGTTGTGCAGTGACACTGTGTGGTAATGTTAGTAGGAAATATCCAGTCCAGTTAACTAGGCAAAATGAATTAATTAGAAATGACAGAGAACAGTGAAACAATGTTACTGTAATATGAGAAATACAGTGAGAGGAAGGATGATTCTTTGAATGATGGGATTGCAGAAAGAAGTTATCATTAAAGAAAATAAAAGCAAAACGCAAAGAAAAAGATGCAAAATTAAAACAAAATTTTAGACAGTTACCATCAAATGAAAAGTATAACAAATGAAGGTAATTACTGATAGTGCTAACTAATTCAAAAAGAAATTAGAACTAATCGCAACAGTTATAGGGATTTGTTAAACACTAGATCTCAAATCAAGTAGAATGTGTCCCAGTGATCATTAAAATGACAGGTATGTTGATTGAGTCTTTGGCAGTGAAACAGAGACATGTTTGCAAGGCACAAATCCAGTCATTTGTTCTGACTAGGTTCTTTTTATATCTACAAGAATGCTTGCGGGCTGTTCTTGCATAAAACTAATGTTACACACTAGTCTGTGTGCTTTTAATTTGACTTAATATTAAACAAACAATAAAAAATATCAGTTATATATCCCATTTAAATGGAGTTATCAAGTTGAAAGAAAAGCTGAAATATGAAGATTTGCTGTTCCTTTTATATATGACAATAAAAGGCATCTGACTGATTTAAAGAAAGAAGAATATGTTTCCAAGTCTCCATTTACAAGCCCTGTAAAGGCTGAAGTCTTGTCTGTAAAGGCTGAAGTCTCGCCTTACTATAGTCAAGGGAGTTCTTGAAAACTTATTTTAATAAGTAAAAACAAAGCACATGTTCTGCAAAGTGGTTTCTCTGTAATCTTATTTCAAAAGATTCTTGCATGTCGGTAAATGTGGAGTCCTGCATAATTTGTATCAGTTATTGTGCAGACCTAGGCATGTTAGAAAATTACACAGCCACTTTTCTTGTCATGTTGTAAGTGATTTAGTGTCAATACTACTAAGAGAAGACCAGTAACAGTTATTACACTGTAATATAGCTGTAAATAAAGCTACCTAAATATTTACATAGTTGATCTATTTCATTTCCACATACTTTTTAGTTCAGATGCAACTCCAAGTGTATTAAATATCTACTTCAACAAAAAAGGTTGCTGTATTTTCTTTTTTTCATAAATTCAAGATGCCTTGTTTTTGACAAGGTAAAACTATTATTCATTTTTGTTATGACAAAACAAATTCAGCTATGGAGAACAGCACAAGTGTTTTGGGGACAGAGATTGCTTGAATTCCTAAGCAAATTTACTATTAGAAGATTATGTTGGTTCACCAAAGTTTTGTTCTCTCTAATTTCTCCAATCTTTCAATTTCTTTTATTTTTTATAAAGAGTTGATAAGAACTGAAATTATAGCTAACTGAAGGTCCAATTCTGCTATGACAAAGGGCCTACAGTAGCTGCTGAAAGCTTCACCAGTGTAAAGGAGTTCAAACAGTTCCCATATGTCCTTACTCTTGTAACCAATTTCTGTCTATGGAATGATGGACAGCTTTTTCTCCTACTCTTTTGCTTCACTGGTTTTACTGATTCACAAAGCCACATGTTCACTAAAATACATTCTTCCTGTATGTTGCTCTTGACCTTATTCTAAGCTTAAATCAATAGCTGCTTAACCTCTGCATTTAGTCATACTAGGATTTAATCTGTAACTCCTCCTCTATTTTGTTGTTATATGAAAACTGTGTTTTAGTGAGCTACTCGTTCTTTCTTAGCTGACTCTGTCCCCTAGATGACAAAAACTCTCTTAATTTCATCTAATCCTTAAGCTCTTTGTTAAAGAATCCTTTTTTCTGTTGAAATGCCTCTTTCTATTAAACTCTGACTTACATAGATGTGAGTGTCCTTTTCTGTCATTAAATGTAGGCCTACTTAAACTCCAAGGAAGAAATATTTTGTGCCAAACTGTACTCCTTAAATTCATGATTCATGCTTAAAGGGTTGTAAAAAATTAGTTCAAATCTTTAGTATTAGCATCATGCAAAGAATGTTATCTTCATGTCGCGGAGTACCCACTTACAATTTATTGTTTCTTTTTTAAGGTAAACCCTGGACTAAAGAATGTGAGAATGAAAAGTGACGGGTCTGTTGAAATTAATTTCCTTTCAAGTAGGACTCTTAGACACTTCCAGTGCCCCATGTTTAGAATGCCATTCTTGTGTGCTCTTCTGACCTCTACCGATCTGGAACAGGGGGACAAGAAATTTACTACCATTATGATGCACTCTGAACTAAGCCTGCACAATCTCACTATTGTCATGGTGTGAGTAAGGAAAACTTGCCCACTGCTGAAGCGGTTTCACTTGGAAGTATTTTCTTTAACTGCTGAAATCATAGATCTCTGAAAAAGGGGAAAGGAGGAAGAGAGGCAAGAAGGGAGGATGGCAGTGAAGAAGGAAGGGAAGAAATAGAAACCACTGTAGGCATATTGTGAAATCAGAGAGAAGTACAAGAAATATTTCAGTCCTGTGTTTTAGTTGAAGATGCATAAAAGTGAGCCTTAATACATCAGGAAACACAATCCAGTGAGAATTGTTATAAAAACTGCAAATAAAGAAAAACATACTATCTAGTATTAGACCGCAACAAAAGGAAGAAGAACAGGACTAGCTGTCAAAAAGCTTTATAGTTGCTTGTAATTTCTTTATAACCTTTTGCACCACTGCTTAAAGGGACAAATTTTCTTGTGAATTTTCCTAATATCTCACTAACACAACTACTGCAAGCTATTTTAGGGTTTCAAGATCAATAGCTTCACAGATGCATTCCTCATTTCAAATTAAAAAAAAAAACAAAACAAAACACAGCTATCATCAATTAAAAAAACATAAAATTTGTCTACAAATTAATCTACTATTAATCTAACATTGAATGGTATTAAAAAGTTTTCTTCTTCAATCCCAAATACATCAAACAGATACTCTTTTGAAAAGTACATTTCTTCTCTGTATTCTGACAGCTCATCTGTGGATTTAAAATAACACAGAAATAAAGCTTTCTCACAGTTCAGAAATTCTCTCATCTTTGTTTGAAATTACACAACCGTCTCAATCAAAAACTTTCTGGAAAATACGTACCTACAGATTTGTGTTTTTGGTGAATAGATCAAACGTGCCACTCTCTGTGTGTTTCTTAAATCATCTTTCTTACAGAAGTCACAACAGTACTACTACTTTTTTACTGTGAACTAAAAAAATAGCACCTCTTTTAAACAACTCTGCAAGTATACACTATAAAACACAAAATAGGGTCAAATCATGCTTGTCTTTTCTTATTTGCCTTTTTTTTCCTCCTTTGCATTCACCTTAATGCTTCAAAATCATCACTGAGTGATGCTGTGAGGACTAGAAAAAGTTAATGAAACTAACTTAACATGTACTTGATAAAAATCACGATAAAATGTGAATTGTTATTTACCCGGTATTGAGCCTTCCTGAAGGTAGTTTCTGTTTATTCAGAAAATCAACCTACTGTTAAAGCAGTCATTATTCAGGAGGAACTTCTGATCCAAAGATATTATTCAATATGTTTTGGGTCATGCTGCAACCTCCTCTATTATTCATCACCACTATCTTGCTTGCTTAAGCTTGATTTGTGGCTGTGCTCCAAGTCCAGTTAAAGTGTCCAAGAATACAACAGGAGTCCAAGAGTATGAGAGGAGACAGTATATGAAGGTATCAGGCAAGAGAGGAGAATTTGTAGCTGATATAAGGCATACTCGAGGAGTAGAAATGCACTTTCAGCAGAAACTCTCAATGGGAGTGTGAACAAAGGCAGCCAGGAGACTCACAAAGAAGGAGAGACACCAGACCATCAGGAGTCTTATTTCAGCAATGGGAAGAGGAAACCTGGAAATTCAGAAATCAAAACACTGACATAGCCTCAGTTGAAAGAATGGCTCTTTGATTTGTCTTAAATGCACTGAGCTTTCTATATTAAAGGCTCAACTATCTACATCTATTGAATCATATTCTCAACTTAGTTAACCACTAACTCGTGCCTAGATCAGAGCAGGTCACCCAGTCTTTGGGATAATGAACATTTTGTGCATTTGAGCAGGAACTGGCAAAACAAAGTGCCAGCCCTATATGGAATTGTTGTCTTTATAACATTCTCTATCATCTTAAGCTCAACAGTATACACGTCTCAAAGCATACCTGGAAATGAAACATAGTCACTGTTTCAAATGTCAGAACTTCTGTATTTCCTTATTAACAAGAGTAATTGCAAGTTCCTCAATGTGTTTCCCAACAAGATGGGAAGATGGTAGCAGTTGCTAAGGTTTTATTATTTACTTTCTGTTCGTATTATGTGCAGCACACTGCTGATTCTGTTACTTTCCTTTTTCTTCCACTGCAGTACAACAGATAGTTAGTCATATAACCAAGACAAACAGTGAACACTTTTATAGATTAATTATCTCACTGAAGGACAGTATGAATACATTAACAAGTCCTTCATCCCCCCACTCAGCTGTCTCCCTGAAAAAAATAATAAAATATTTTAATCACCTAGGTACAGAGAGGCAAAGAGGAAAAGCATTGCTGAAAGTATCTAGATAACGTCTATTATTCTGTGAGAATAAGGCTTGTGAAATAGGTACCAATATTTATATCCAAAGTACTCATCTTAATAGAAAGTAGGTCATGGTTAATGTAAAAGTGAATGCTTCAGAATAATCATTTTAAGAGGGTGTGACAGTCTAAGAAATTAAAATATATCAATTCTAAGCAGTCATAAAAATCTACTTGTAACTGAATGTGTTCCAATAAGCTGCTTATACATAATACTTTATTCAAAGGTTAGAATTTTCAATATCTACCATAATTTAGTTTTCTAAGAATAAAACAGAGCTGCATATAGAACAGTTGGGTGGAGACGTTTTTCATGACTGTCAGTAGATAACTTAAGTATGCAGTCTTTTCCTGGGCATAGACAGGAGGGGAGCTCTTGGTATTTCTACTTTCAAAAGCTTGTCTAAATTTATGTTCTTTTACAAAGGATTACAGAATTAATATGAACAATATTATTTTCAGAAGTATAATTTTTAAAAGGGGAGTTGCTAGCTTAAAGTCTGAACTAGTCTCTCATAAAAATGAGCCAATCAAGTCTCTCTGGTCTTTATTTCTAAATTTTAACTAGTTGCAGGTAACGTTTGTAACAATCATAAAGCAATAATTTTATATTTTAACACATAGCATTCCTGAAAAAAAAACCTGATATTCCTAGGCAAATATTTTTAAAATAATAAAAATATTCAAATAAAACAACATTATTCCTCATTTTTCATTTAGAAATTTCTATCCTGTTTCCATGTGTTCAGGAAATGTCTATTAGTATAAACATGTGTCAAAGAAAGAATTGGCTGTTACAATTTTGAAAGACAAACAGAAGACAGTCAAAGGTTTGCCCTGTGTTCACAAAAACCCAAGATGACATGAATACTGTGTTGAAGCTAAATTTGTTATGTCTGATTAATGAGCAATTACACAGTGTCTTCACTTTATGGTTTTCACATAGAAATATCAAATTGACAAATCTTTATCAGCTTTTGCAAACTACACCCTGCATATTTGTCATATATTCTCTCATGACGGGGATATAATTCACTATTATCTTGTTGACAAGGCTATGATTTGTTTCACACATCACTGTTCATTAAAATCATATGTACCTGTACTCTGGTTTTGTCCCACTTCAAAGCTCAACTACCAACAAATCCAATTAGTTCAGCTGAATGAATAACAGTTGGTAAACCATGGAGGTTTCTCACCTTTTTGTATTTTGTATTTACATGAAATTAGAACCTCATAAATCAGTTATGATATAGCGAATTAGCTGTAGTTCTCTGTTTCATTTAGTGGACAAAAAAAATGTTATTTTAACTTGGATGCAAAGAAATTTCTCAAAGTTGATTTATTTCTGGGAACTAGTAAGTATTGAAGAAATTCAAAATTAAATCTCCTAATGAGATTAAAAGATAGTACATATTTCACTGGGACTTGCAAAAGTGAAGAAGTGGAGACTCTACTGTTTAAAGCCTATACTCATGTCACCGTTTACTGTAGGGTGACAATAAACCATGGCAGATGTTCTCTGTTAACTGCCCACCCTCCCCACTAAGGAAAGGTAATAGGAGGAAAATGGGGAGAGACTTAAGAATTGGAAAGTTAAAAATGCTTTACTAGTGCTACTAATAAATAGAGAAAACCAAACCAGCACAACTCACAAGACTGATCGCTCGTGCTCATGTTGTTGGCCTTACCCTCTGTGGGTGTAGCCTTTTTTTCTAATAAAAATTGTAAGAGATACTAAAATTGAGAAAAACGTCTGATTTCTTATTCTTTAGAGATATATTTTTCTGAAATATTGACCAGAAAAATAATATTGTGTGTCACTCATCTTTACTTGTGTCTTTTTGTTAACTTGAATGTTCTGTGCAGAAGAAGTGTAATATTTTTAGTATGTGCAGGTGGTTTTAGCATTAATTTACCTCATATTTCAGAAGAAATATACTTCTGCAATTGGAAACACTTGCTCATACAAACAAATACTATACTCAGGGGGGACCTTAGCATCTGAAACATCTGTTGAGGAACAGATACACATAAACACTGATCAGTTAAGAGAATCTTAAGTTACACAGAGGGCAACAGATGATCCAGAAAGTAAACAACCTGGTTAACAAAATAATTTAAGGCAAACTCATCCTTTCTTTTAAATTTAGTCATTCACTTTCTGAAGGGAATGTTTGGCCAGGATGAAATTTAAAAAGTACACTATAGTCACTTGTGATCTTTCTCACATTATGAGTCTTTAGATAGCTCCTCTTGCAAAAATTAGTAGTTTTCTAGAATAAATTTCAGAGGTACTGTACTTGAAGAGGGAGAAGTTTAACACACAGAGATCAATCCTGACATCTTTATTCAAGTAAAAACTGGTAAATGGCTGTTCTTTTCCTTTAAAACCTGGTATTCACCATCCACATTTTCTGCTCTTCAACAGACCGCATTTGTTCAAGATAGTTACATTTATATATGGAAAGTAGGCTTGGTTGTTCAGTTACTGTCACAGACTAATACATACATAAAATAAAACCAAAATGAAAGCAAACAAACCAACCCAAAAAATCGCCACCATAGCATTTTGGTTGAACTTTAAATATACCAGAGTTTGTTTGACAATATTTTAGAGAAGACACTCCCTCTAGTAGGACCTTTAGTGGTAACAATTTCTGCTTTTTTCTACCTTTGTTTCAGCAGACTGGGTTCCTGAAGGGATTTCAGTACTCTCTGCAAACTATCATTAGCTATGCACAGGAATCATTACAAACCCAGATTTCTCAGAAGACCCTGTGCTTTCATTTTCTGCTAGTGCCGAGAGCAAGACAGCAGAGACAAGCCAAGCATTTAAAAGGGCGGTTTTGTTTTGGTTTAGATTTTTATTTGTTTAGTTTTCTTTTGTTTTTCTAAATATATTTATGATTTAAGTTAAATGCAAGCAAGGAGGAATAGAGCAGAAATACCGTATCGGAAGCTTTGACTAGAATTGTGGTCTGAATTAGTCTAAAACTAAATTGGTTGACATTACACCACAACAGAGTTTGAGCAATTTGAGTGTCCATTGTTCGAGAGTCTTTTCTCTAGAAGGAAGGCAGTATCAGAAGATGCCCTGGTATATCACATGATTTGTCAAAGAAGAAAAGAAAATATCACCATACAAAATAAACAATGTGGCTATATACCTTGGACCCTAAGAGAGAACACTGCTATCCCATGAACATTTTCCATGAATAATGGTGGCCAGGATGCTAATTATTAGTGAAGTGAAAAATATTTAGGTATTTCATTAGAACAGGTTGTAGAAAAACATCTTATTTTCCTGTATAGATATCATTTCTTTCATGGAAAAAACAATGCTCTTTAAAAGCCACAAAACAGCAAGACTCTGTAAGGAAAGACCGGGATTCAAAATGTAAAATTTAATGATGGGAATGCTATTAATAGTTACTTATCAGACATGTAAATTATTGTGCCACATATCAATTTGTACACATTTTCCAGAATACCTGATTTTAAAGTAAGCATTTATAATAAAATAATTGCATTTACCATAGTGTGTGCTTACAGGCTGACAAGGACAATTTGGTAATGACTGCACATGCTGGGAACTTTGAAAATGAGACAGAAAGGTTACTGGAATCATCACTTGGAACCATATTTCTTTCCACTGTTGTATTGGGTTTGCATGGCAATGTTTTGGTATTGCGGGGGATACAGCAGTGGCTTCCGTGAGGAGCTGCTAAAAGCTTCCCCCATGCCTGATAGAGCTAGTGCCAGCTGGCTCTAAGACAAACCTGCTGCTGGCCAAGGCTGAGCCCTCCAGTGAAGGTGGCAGCGCCTCTGTGATAATGTATTTAAGAGGAGAGGAAAAAAACCTGCACGTCAGCAGCAGTCACAACAGAGGAGTGAGAATATGTGAGAGAAACAACCCTGCAGACACCAAGGTCAGTGAAGAAAGAGGAGCAGCAGGTGGTCCAGCCACCAGAGCAGAGATTCCCCTGCAGCCCATGGTGAAGACCATGGTGAAGAAGCCTGTCCCCCTGAAGCCCATGGAGGTCCACGTTGGAGCAGATATCCACCTGCAGCCCATGGAGGACCCCATGCCAGAGTAAGTTGATGGCCAAAGGAGGATGCAACCCTGTGGTAAGACCATGCTGAACAGGTTCCTGGTAGGACCTGTCATCCCATGAAGAGAGGAGCCCACATTGGA
The DNA here is from genome assembly GCF_037038585.1 of Patagioenas fasciata. Lineage (NCBI taxonomy): Eukaryota > Metazoa > Chordata > Aves > Columbiformes > Columbidae > Patagioenas > Patagioenas fasciata. Next base: position 86,902,394 of record NC_092520.1, read on the forward strand.
GCAAGTTTAATGGCAGGACTTGTGACTCCATGGGGGACTCACACTGGGGCAGTTCATGAAGAATTGCAGCTTGTGGGAATGACTCATGTTGGAGAAGTTCATGGATGACTGTCTCCCACAGGAAGGACCCCACACTGGAGCACGGGAACAGTGTGAGGAGTCCTGCCTCTCAGGAGGAAGGAGCGGCAGAGACAATGTGTGATGAACTGATCATAACTCCCATTCCCCATTTCCCTGCACTGCTGGTGGGGGAAGAGGTAGAGAAAATCAGGGGTAAATTTGAGCACGGGAACAAGGGAGGGGTGGGGGGAAGGTGTTTTAAGATTTGGTTTTATTTCTCTTTACCCTGCTCTGATTTGATTGGCAACAAATTAATTTTCCTCAAGTTGAGCCTGTTTTGCCCAGGACAGTAATTTCTCAGTGACGTCCCTGTCCTTACCTCAACCCACGAACCTTTCATCATATCTTGTCTACCCTTTCCAGCTGAGGAGGGGGATTAATACAGTGGCTTTGGTGGGCACCCAGTGTCCAGCCAGGGTCAACCCACAATAATTGTCTTAGGTATGTCCTACTACAGGATTCAGTGAGGAAGTCTAACAGTTGCAGAAAAGGAAAAGACAAGTAAAAGCAAAACTTAAACATTATATATGCATAAATGTCTGTCTAACTGTATCTTTCTGTCTTAAACAAATGCCCAGATAGCTTTTCTCTGATTTTCTCCAGAGGGGTAGTCAACTGTTCTTCAGACAAATACCTCTGATCATAGTAAATTATTAGTACAAATTATGAACACAGTAATTATTTTCATACCATTTATGTATATCCTGCATACCAAAAAAGCTTTGAAAAAGGCATGTCTTTTAGATTGAGCATAACTTAGAGAATGAGTAATAGCCACTAAATGTCTTCCTAAAAAAAAAAAGATCTAAAACCCTGAAACAATAGTATAATGGGAAATGTTCTTACAGTAACATGGGTTTCTGGAGGGAAGTAAAGCTGTTTAAATATTTCAGTGTGCTTCCTCCAGGGAAATATCTCGTACTTGTATGATCTCCAGGGCAAAACACAAACAATGAACTTAAAGAATTTATTTTTTTTAAAAAAAAAGCTGGTTTGTCAATGTCAAAAAAGCAGATGATGTATGTTTATTTATATATCAAGACCAAAGAGACCTTTAATCTTGGATAACGCATCTGGCAACTTAAATATTAATTTAAAGCTCAAATTTAAACCTCCCAGGTTTGATTGGCTTGCTGGTTTCAGAAAATAGAAGCTTAATTCTCCCATTCCCATAGAAACTCCTGGGTCCACACTAGGACACCCTACCAGGTATGGCTATCATCATTTCAGGTCCTTCCCTCTCACATAGATTACTCTAAGAAAATCCAGCTTTGGCAGTGTTCAAGATCTAAGAGGGGTAAGATTTTCAGATGACTTGACTGACAGCATCTCCTGCAGTGTTACAGGGAAGTGGTGAGCTCCTGCAGAGAGTCTCACAAGCTGACGATGCTTTTTGTATTCCTCAGTGTCATTTATCATGCACCCAAATCATAGCTGTCACTGCTACCTCACCTCTTGTTCTTAACATGATATTGAGCCCTGCAGCTTTTACTCTGGCTCTGCTGTGAGTGGTGATGGATAATCTCCTATCTCACATCCTCTATGAGGAGATTCACTTGTGTCATTTGAAGAGAGATGACAACTGACACAGCTGTGTCACGAGGAGATATTTGCTGAATGAACAGCCAAAGAGCAAGACAACTGCATCTCTGGTGACATCCAGCACTATAGGGCACTATGCTGAGGATTCTAATCCCATGCATTGTAATAGAAATAAATAGTATTTCTGTGCTTAGAGAAAGTCAAGTTTTGACTCAACTGTTATGAACAAAATTAAGGAAGAGTACTGTCAATCAGTCTGCATGTCACTACAACTGTAGTGGGGAGATAATTCCTAAATTCACTCTTCATTACATCTCTGTGCTTTGCTTAGTTCCTGTGAATGCCAGTCATCAACATGTGTTTCTAGTCTTAATAAGACAGGTATGATTGTTTTTTTTTCCCTGAGATGTAATGTTTATGCAATATTTTAATTTGCAAGAAGGAGTTATCTGACCTAGAGAGACTGTGCAGCAACGTGCAGAACTAAGGTGGAGTCAGTCAGCCCCTAAAGACAAGAGAATATCTCTTGCTTCCCATTTATATTTATTAGTGTTAAATGAACCAGAATTCTGAAGACTGAACACCAAATCTGAGCTTTGAAATGTCTTTTTCATCCTTTTCTATTTTTATATAACTCTTATGATGAGTATTCTATAAGCTTGTTCTAAAGGGCCGTATTTCATTTCATGTTTTCCTTGCACAGAAGCCCTACACGCAATATATCTTAGTGAAAACACATTTTTCCATAAGAATGATGGAACGACCCTGCAAAAAAATTGCTGCTGTACTCACCAGGTATTCTCAGGAGTATAAATGAGTCTACATGCAGAGCAGTAACAGTGTCTCAGGCTTTGCTCTCCAGGGAGGATATCTATAAGACACTCAAACTGGGGTCAGTTGAGATTCTCCAATACCACCTGGTGACAGATATAAGCTTCGAAACACTACTGACAACTCATAATGTTGCTTTCTGTGCCTCAGTTTACAAAATGCTTAATCAAATGTTTAGTCTGAGAAAATAAACTAGACTTATCTTTTTTTATGTCATAGCATTATCCTGATCCTGAAGTTATTTGAGAAAGACTAGCTATGCTCTTCCTACAAGAACAACAGATGATGAGTTATAACAGCCACTACTAAAAATAGGATTCAGAGCTGGACTACATGCTTTCCACTGAGCTACAAAAACTGGTTTAAATACAGATACTATGACTCTGGAAATAATTCTTCTTTGGCAGGCACGAGCTCTTTGGCAAGCATCACAAGAGATGTGAAGACAGTTTGTTACTCAGAAAAATCATGCAAAATAGAGAAACCTACCAAGGAATGTTGAGAAAATTTGGATTCCTTAAGTCTTCAGAAGAGGATAATGAGACAAACAATATTCAAATACTTTAAAAACTGATTAAAAGAGGAAAAGAATATTCTTTTATCCAAGTCTGCAAAAGAAAGCAAACAAGTTATGGCTGTGAAAGTATCAAGAGAGATATAGGTTGAAAGTTATTTCAAAAGGAAAACTTTCAAGCTGATAATACCAAATACACCTCTTACAAGTGTAAGGCAGACTCTTCATTGCTGGAAAACTTTTAAAAATAGGTGAAATGACAGAGTTGCAGGTTATCCTGCCATGCTAAATATTGCACAAGATTTTATGGGCATTTTGTCGACATATGAAATATCACTTTAATAATTATTTATACCAAAAGCTATACATTTTTTTCCTACACAGTGTAAGTTTTGCAGAACAAAGTTCCTCAAATAACAATACCACTGTATTACATTATTATTTGAAGATGACAACTAGATGATGTCACTTAATGATGAGCATTGTAATGGGTAAGAATTGATACAGCACATTTGACCACTGTCCCAGCTCTGAAGAGCTTACTACCTAATAAGGAACTTTGAACATATTTAGAATTAAAATATAAAAGGCAAACAGAAAGTAATTTTGAAATTAAATTATCTTACGATACTTCCACAGAATGGCAATTATTTTGCATCACAGGGCTGATGTGGCTTTAAAAAATAACTTTTTTTGTGCTAAACATTTCCATACCCATTATGAGCTTTTATGCACTTGAAAACAATAATGATTTCACAACAAATATCACTAAGCATTTTTCTTAGCATACTCAGGACTGAGAACTTAATGTCACTTTTAAGCTTTATGCCTCAATTCTGCCAGTATTGATTTATGTGCTATCACTGTTATCAATAGAGAAATAATGTTAACATCAAGTTTTCAGCTAGAAGCATCCTTCTTAAAAACCAACTATGTAAACCTTTGAGGCCTGAAGAACTTTATCTTGCCGAAAATGTACTATGTGCTGTTTCTAAACAGTTATAATATTGCATTTGGAGGGTAATGTCTATGATTTTCATAGTGCCTCAAACATACACAAAGGCAAAAAATGTTCAATATCACTGCTGGGATGGCACAGCAGTTAAAATATATTACCTCTTTTCTTTATTTTTTCACATAGTTTATATCAGCAGTTCTATACCTCTTAATGGTTATCTAACTGCTAGGGGGAAAAAAAAAAATAAAAAGAAACCCACACCAATTCAATTAACTGACTCACCTTCATCATGCCTTAGAGTCCATGCTGGTAAAACCACAGCTAAATTAGATCAAACTTGTCTATGAGCGGGTGGAAGGAGCAACTTCCTGATTGTCAGGTTTGCAGGAACTCAGTACCAGCTGTGACTACATGGAGGTGTACAGAAGGGTAATGAAGTAGATCTATATACCAACTCTCTGTTGAGCACAGGAGGAGAGGTAGAAGGTTGCACATGAAGAGTATTGGTGTCAAATATGGTTTAGATTTTGATGGAATCTGTTGCACTGCTTCTGCCAATTCTTATTTATAAATAGCTTTGTTTTTTACAATTAATATTTCAAATACTTTTACAAATATTTTAATTAAAACTGTAAATCCTATATAGAACAAATCTGTCACAATTTCAGCTTTTCTATGATTGATGAATAATCACGAGTTAAGGCATTTTTTGTAGAAAACCATACAATCCTAGTTTAAAGACTAGAACTGACCACCACTTCCCTACAAATTCTCGCAGTTGTTTCTTATCTATGCTGTAAATAATGTATGTTCTTTTTCTAGTCTTAACTTACATAGGTTTGAATTTCAGCCACTGAGCTTCATACTCCTTTGGTCTGGTTAATTCAAGTGTCCTATTCTATTAGAATTCTTTCCAATTACTGACGACTCTACTACATTACCTTTTTAACCTTCTTTTGGATAAACTAACAGAACAGTAAATGTTAAGAACACATGTGGATTGACCAGATGACTTAAGGGAGATATAACTCTACCTGCACACCTCTCATCAGTTTTACTCTGTATAATGCAAATTTTCCTAATCAGATGAAGTGGTTCAGAATTGTACAGTCCTCCCATTCAGACATTACCTAAATGCATGCAGCTCAGAATAATTTAATGTATCTAATGCATTTCATCTAAAATGCTGTATAATTTAGGTAGTTTATTCAGTATCTCTGAAGTTCTGTAGTCTTCAAAAGATTTTTAAATTAAACCAACCTAAAGCAAAGTTTATCTCATTTAGTGTCATTTCATCTATAATGGTATCTGGCAATCAACTTTCCACTTGATTGATGACCAGTAGGCTACTATAGGAAGTCAAAGTAAAATCAGCAATACAATTATCATAATATACTTAGAAGGGTTTTTTTTAACTGTAGATTGTAATTCTGGGATGTGCTCCATTCTGCTCATGATGGTTTGATATCCAAACTCCTGTGTTATCACTTCTCAAAGCACAGCCTTGCCTTATCTTGTGTTTTCTCTGACTGATTCAACAGTTCTCTGTAAGGAGAATACTATGTTGGTAAATAATATGAAGTAATAAACATTGCTGAACTGAGGTAGGCAGATGCATCTTAACCTTAAGAAACAAGTAATGACTCACTTTTTCCTCACTCACCACAGTCAGTTTCCTTGGTTGTATGGGAGCTGTAAATTTTCTAAGAGTGAGCCAGGGTTTATCATCTACCCAGAAGCACCTGGAAATTGCATCCCTGAGGAACTCAATTGCACTGGTAATCTGAGTCATGGAGAAGCAGATTATATTTAACATGCTGGGTGTAGATACAGTTGCAAAGGTTAAAAAGCATCTGGTATTACAACTAATGGTCTTTAAGTGAGAAGTTCCTAAAATGCATCACATAGGTTGGGGTGTCAAACTCTTTTTGTCCAGGGGCCACATCAGCCTTGTGGTTGCCTTCAAAGGGCCAAATCTAATTTTAGGGCTGTATACATTTATATAATTACATTTGGCCCTTTGAAGGTAACCACGAGGCTGTTGTGGCACTAGGTGAAAAAGAATCTGACACTCCTGACATAGGTGCTGAGTACAGGGAATACATGTATGTATGTTTCAGCTCACTGGAAAAAGTTAAATCCCTCTGTTCAATTAGAAATCTGAAGTGTTTTTCTTATGAGAAGTTTTTATTATATATCTTCTTTTGTTTGTTTGGTTTGACCCCACAATCCCTCTGAGTTACATTTTGTTAGAGGGGAGGAAATAAAAGGACGCTTATTATTCAGTATCATATGACTAATAACAGCAGTTAAGTGGAGGGAAAAAAATAAGGAAAAAAATGTGATTGCCAGTTCCCAAACAGAAGTTAGCTGGTCTGTACTGGGGTCTTTTGAGAAGTTTTGTTAAGAGATACTGCATAATATATTATTCATTTTATCAGATCTATTAATTCCATTACAACAGTATCACATCCCTAGGGACTGAGACTCAATTCTCCTTCTGTCTACCAGCATCATAAGGAAATCTAAATGAGAAAATGAAGATGGCCCAACCATTCATCATATTTTGGATGGCACTTTCAGAAAAGCACATTATTTATACATGAAGATTAAATACACATTTATTTATCACGGGCAAGGATAAAATGATTAATATGACTTTTGAAAACCAGAAAGATCTTACAAGGGAAACAACCAATACAGAATTGTAAAAATCATGATCAAATTTTCAGTTATACAGCAAAATACTAGAATAATAGGTAATTATACTGTATACCTGAAGAGTTGGTTTTGATTTTGCATCACAGAGCCACTTCTGTATGAAAGGGTAATAATGAATTAAGGCAGTATATCATATAAAAAGCTTCAAGAAATGTAACCACATAGGTGTTGTTACATCTTACATTAGTAATTAAATACTTCCTTTTTATCCATGTACATTAAAAAAAAAAAAAAAGATATTAATATTCAACAGCACCTGCAATTTGAAAGGCAGGAAGGCAAAAGTTAATGATATCATAACAAGTAAGAATGAGTCATCACTTATACAAATAGTCCTAAAGGAAGTAACTAAAATGCCTGTGGAGATCAGACACTTCGGAAGAAGAGAAAACTACATGTATGAGGCTGGAGGTGAGATGTATCAGTTTAGGTGTGCATATTTTCAGGGTTTGAAACAGTATATTCTGTAACTCAACTGTCTTTCTGTTGAGCTACGTGGTACGGAAAAACAGGCCAATGAAGTAAACCCTTGAAGACTGTAGGCAACCGCAGGCAAGAACCTGGAAGAAGGTGTGAAAAAGTAGTGAGTGAAACAGCTAAGTGTGAAGGTACTGCTGAAGGATGGCCAGCTCAGAACTGCCGTTCTCCGTACAGCAGAGGTCTGAACAATAAGAGAAGGGAGATGACATGGTGTGAGATGCATGGCAGTGTCTTCCACTGGGAATTCATGCTCAGTTCACTGGGAGTCACTTTCTTCCTCCCATGTGGAGCACCATGGGTGAATATTGCCACCCACCCCACACCAGTGCCAATTCCATACCCCTCTTGGGCACTCTGGATAGAGGTACCAGCTTAAACGAAACAAATCACTGATAATTAAGTATATTTCTGGTTTATATTTGATTGATACTACTTAACTGTTTGTCTCCATACAAAACAAGTTTCCTTTCATGAGATAAAGCTATCAATAAAGACTTCGGTTACAAGTTGGAATAGTAACAGTATGTTTTAAAATTTATAAAATATTACATTTAATTTGTGCAAGTTCTGCAACTTCCACAAAATTAAAATTGCTCATATTTTAAAATTTAATACGTTGAGAACTTCAGGGTAACCAACAAGTGTACCTATAAAATATTGGGGATTATTTCTCCTGTATGTGTACATTCATATAAATACTGCAAGCAATCATAAACAAAAATTAGCCAGTCCACAACCCATCATATTCCTATTTTTACAGAGCTTTATGCTCAGCCTTAAGTTTAGTAGAAGAACATGAGTTTAAGGATAGAAATTTAACATATTGATTTAATCACAAATAGGTTGCAGAAAAAAAGCACTGTACAGGGTGCAGATGCCCAGGGACTGTCAGAGGCTGCAGGGGCCTCTGTGAGGAGCAGCTGGGGCTGCCCTGTGTCAGACACAGCCAGTTCCAGTGGCTCCAACCCACCCATTGCAAGGCATGGCTAAGTTCCTCACTCAACCAAGCTGGTGGCTTGGTGATTGAGTCCTCCCTTTGTTCATTTGACAAGGCTTGACAAGTCAAAGGAAATGGACTGTTCAGATATTTCAACACTAGAGGTCTACCACACATATTAAAAAAAAAAAGGCAAGTTTAGATTATCTGAAAAGCTGACAATGCTAAGAATCCAAATTTGGAGCTCAAATACCTACAGTCTGCTCAGTCTGCCTAAATTCTACCTGGAGAACAGTGTCAGCCATGCAAAATGTAATATTGGGAGGAAGGCTTCCTTCGCTTACATTAAGGAAAGATTTGCAATGTCACCTTAATTTACCCTTTAAACTTCCAGTTCCTTGAAGTTCAAATAACTTGTCCTTTTGGGCAGCACTCTTTTAAGTGGAAATCATCCAGACCAGCTGTTTCTGAAATCCCTCTGAGAATCTGAGCTGGAGATATCTTATGCGATTTTGGTACAATTCATCCTAGAGATATGGGCTGGAGTAAGACAATGTTATGGAGTCTTTCTCCCAGCATAGCTGCACTCCTGTGTTAATAACATAAAGAGAGGTGGGAAAAGTGAAATTAAGATTTTAGTAGGCTATGATTGCCATGTGGAGAACATTTACTTCTGTAGAAAAACCTTTCCTGCCTTTTAGGTCCTCATGTATTTCTATTGTCAGTTAGATGAACTGTATAATTCAAAAATATGGCTGTACATACACTTAATTCTCAAAACTGCTGAGAATTATAAGCATAAAGAGCACAGAACCATAATAATAAAATCCAAGGAAAATGAAGCGTTTCCTAGATCTAGTAACTTGTCTAAATGTAATTCATTCAGTATAGTTCATCAACTTTAACTATATCTACTTGATCACATTATGAAGGTCAAATACAAGAATGGACGTGAACTCCAGGCATTTGCATATTTCTAGCTGCCAATCCTGTATATCAATGGCTCATATAGTGAACAAAAATAAACACTTCACTAACTTGATAGTCTGTGGAAGAGACAGGCTGGAAAAGATGCAAATAATTAGTGACACACCATATAAGAAAGACGTGGAAGAAGGTCAAGAAATCACACCATGAGAAAGACTCAGACTTACATTTAACACAAGAGCTCTCTTTAGGTTATCATGGTTGCATTGTTTTATTATTGTTGTTAAGGGGAGAAGCAATATGAGTTGATAAAGCAAAGCATAGGGGCATATTTTCTTTTCACTGCCTGAGAATTCATTTCAAAGGCTTAAATGCAGGAAGTCAGGGAGGTGTTTGTTTTGCTTTGTTTTGTTTTGTTTTGTTTTGTTTTTGTTTGTTTGGTTGGTTTTGGTTTGTGGGTTTTTTTTGTTTGTTTTTTTTTTTTTAATATTCTTCAAGCCTCAGACAGTTCAGCATAGAATCGGCATACAGTGGGACAGAGATCAGACATTTTAGGGTAGCCCTGTGTGATGATCCTTATCATTTGTTGTAATGGCAATTTAGTAGAATAGTCGATAGAACATCTATTTTTAATAGTACTGCTAGGTTTTGAAATTATGCTCAGCAGGTTGGGTGATCCTGCAGAGATTTCAAACACAATATTGCAAATTGGGCAATAAAGCACGTTACTTTAATCCCTGTATTAAGGACAGGCAGTCTTTTCAGATGAACTAAGAACCATTGCAGATTTTCTCCCATCTAAATGTACAAGGCCAACCTAAGCCTGTTTTGTGGGTTTAGCAAAATTTGGCTCAGAGGTTGTCAGCAAATAGAGCAGACACAACTCAAGCTTTAGCATAATGTGCTTGTGATCCAAAAATAACAGAGGAAAAGGCTCATTCAATAAGTTATGACCTTGATCTTGCTGATGTTTTTGTACATACTTAACTCATGCATATGGATAATTCTTCAGACCACAACAGCATTATTCATAAAGTTAGCAAGTATTGGAATAAAGAGTTCAATCCTACCTTTAGTAGTAATGGTTATTGATTTTATTGTGGTGTTTGGTGTTTATTAAAATGTTGTTACTTTCATATAACTGATGTGTCAGAGGACTTGGTGTAAGAGGCACATAAGCCCTTGGAAATAAGCATGTAAAGTCTTGCATTGGCATAAAAGTAGGCACGTTATTTTTAGTTATGGGGTAACAAAACCCTTTATCCTCGTAAGGCACTCCTGGCTTGGGTTTGAAATACTTGTAAAATATATAGTAGCAGTTTTGACTTTCAGTTATTAGATATTTCATCATTAAGTTCAGTTGTCAGTGAGGTTAGGCTGTCCTTTTCACGATAGTGCAAAGTTAATGACTGAAGTTGTAACTCTGGTGATGCTGCAATATATGATTGATAGAAATGGAACATTAAATCAGCAGAATAAATTATTTGAATAATATTATGGAAATTATTCTGAATATAGTGTACAAACGTGTATGTTGGACATTTTAGGGGCCACAGATAATACATTATAGGTTGTTGTTCTTTGTTTTATGAGGAGGAGCTACTCTCTTCTTTATGAGGATTCTGACATACGACATTTCTTTTTCTTATTGCCAAGGCAGAGAAGTTGTAAAGAATATTAGAATTGCTACAGTTTATTTTAGAAGTGTGTATGCTTGAAGTACTTTACAAACTTGCTTCATAACAAAATGTGTTATACCTGTGACTAATTCTTGAAGAACATTATACACTATCCCTCACCACAGTATCAGCGAGACTAAAGAGATAGACTAATACATAGATTAAGATAGACTAACATCAGTGAAAGATGGGAATTTCATAGTCAATTTTGCACAAGCAAGAAAAGAAATTGGAAGCATTTTTCATGGAAATGAATTGTTTTTCCTTTCATATTCTGTAATGATATCATTACAGAATGTCATTAAAGAATGTTCCAAACTAGTACAGGAGCTATTGCGTTGTACAATACACTAGAGCTCTTGCTATTTATATGCTCTTATTTCTACAGCCTTTAACAAAAGTGGTATAACTAACTCTGTTTTAGCAGCATCTTATAATTTATTCTTCACAAAGCAGTCTGCTTCACACTCTGGGATCTCTCCTTGTAGACTCTAGAACGCATGGCCAGCACAAGAGCAGCCTGCTGAAGGAAAATGGTGCTTTATGGGTAGTGCTTGCTGGTAGCTTTCCCACAAAATTAATTCTGTAAACACAAATTGGGCATGCTGAGCTTTCACCAATAGACACCAACTAGCAGACAGGCAACTGAAGATTTCTGGCTTCCAGCAGGTCAAATCCGGGACAAAGAATTTTACAGGCAGCTTCAGAGACATATTTTATTACTCTAGGTTCACCTGTATGACCACAACATTTTAAAAATTTAACTTATTGTCAGGATTTCTAAAGATTCAGGCTCATAGTCACAAATACCAAAATATGGTAGTTGGAAAAGACTTAAAAATGTCTATTTTAGGGTGCTACTGTCAAAGTCTGATTGGGATTTTTATTTGTTTTCCTATTTTGTTTGTAAACACCAGTGGCTGAGGAGACATTTCACCTCATTTTAAGAGTAATTCTACAATATCTGTATCTGAGAGAATCTTTGAGACTGCATCTATAGTCACTTCTATAGTTTCATTAATCTCATCCTAAAACAACACAAGATTGACAAATTACATGTAAAACTCATTTAACTCTTCACATTGACCATGCAATAATCTGGATGATCAATTCATAACGGCATTGTGGACATCTAAAGAAAGATGAGTTAAACCCCCATTTTATGAGGCAATTTTCTAAGCAAAGAAATCTTCTCATAACTAGAAAATCCATGTTTCTACTTATATAGAGCTGTTTTCCTATGCATCATCGAAATGAGTTGTAGGTGCAAAACTTTTTTTTTTTTTTCAAACGTTTGTTTCTATAAGTTGGTTCTGTCGTCGTTGTGAATTTGGAAGATCTCACAAATTACAATAAAGAAATATTGTATTACTTCAAAGGGATCAGAAAACATGATTCCATGCATTTTTTGTATGAGAAAGAGCAAGCCATAACTGCAGCTGGAAAGAAGAGAGAAGACTAGCTGTCCATATATACGGGAACAGGGTTGCCCCAACCCAGCACAGACATGAGGATAACCCCTCACTCATGTGCCTACACAGATGGAAATGAACAGAATGGACTTAGACAAAAACACCAGATAAAGAAAAATTGAAAAATAGAATAATAAGTAACAGAAAACAGTGAAGGACAAGAGGGTACAGAGAAACAAACAAACAAAAAATTAAACAGAATTTCATTAAACAGGATACAAAGTATGGGTAATAAACAATTAAGTAGGATATATTAAGTGATAAATAATACAGAATAGATTTTACTATATATATGTAGACCAATAAATTTAACAATAGTCACCAGTGGTTAAGGAAATTAGATAAGGAGAAATGACCGTTATGATCAATTTACCAGCTGAAAACTGTGGTCACTGTAGTGACTTGCCTACTCAAATAACGTAAAAGTTTTTACTTACGACTTTCCATTGATTTCCTGAAAGACCTTCCTTTGAAGACCGTACTTTTACAAATGACATAGCATGTAACTCTTGTATTTTACTGACACCAAGATGTCATTCTCAGAAATAACACCTTTTTAACCCGTTGCTTCAAGAATGAGGCAGTTATAGGGTACTTCTCCAGATTTCCAGGGTTAGTACACACAGGTTAAGAGAATGACTAGCACATAGGCAGTGGCATTAAACCACCTTATACTGTACTGACTTAGTGCAGTTTTAGCAGAGTAACAAGTTACAAATAACACTTGTATACATGCACCTTTATTCAAGAGCTACATGAAATGCGTTTTGTGACCTCGATCCAATTGCCAGTCCACATTCAGGGCCCCAGCTGAGACTAATCACTGCTCTAGTAGACAATGTCAGAGCATTTGACAGGCTGTGAATGGTCAGAAAGCTAGACCTCTTCTGTCTCTTTTCAGAAACGTACTTGCAATGAGAATTTTTTACTGCCATTCCTCATATTTAACCTGGTTTTTGGACTAAGCAGAAGAATGAGGTCTTCACACATACATATCAAGCATTTCTTCTAGGAAAGTAGATCTTTACAAGTAATTAAACATATCTAAGTCAAATTTTAAATAGAGTTATTGTCACAATAAGCAAAATAGTGTATTTTTGCTTCTGAATTCCCACATCACTCTCAGTAAGAAAAACTTGCTTCTTAATGTATGTATTTTCATTTTGCCATTCTTAATACAAATCTAGTTATCCTCTTTCTTTCAACATTTTATCCAATTTATCGGTAGACTATCCAAACAAATAGACTAAATGGTGGCACTTAATGAATCCTTTGTTCACACTGTTTGCTTATGAAATCATAAGCGTTCCCTGGACAAAATTAACAATAGTGGAAATCTTTCCTAGCACACTTGATAATGTTGAACAATTCAAGAAATGCATTAGGATACAATGTTTTATCCACAAACATACTTATTTGCTCATTCACAGCACCCTCTGTAACAGGATGTTAAGAGGAATGGTCAGATGTCTAGACTTCAAAAATGTTCGGACCATTATGGGAGCAGATAAACAAAAAATATTTCTACTTTACCAAATAGTGCAGAACAACAGGGCCCTGAGTAGCACAAAGCCTCACCAGCCTCACCTGGGACCTCCACCCACATCAGTGAACATAGGAGCTCTATTTAAACTCATCCCAGGGCTTTCATCTTTCTATCTGAGCTATGTTGAGGCAGTGCTAGTCTCTAGGCTGGAAGCAACCTGAGCATGAGCCAGCAGCCTGTCCTGCCAGCAGAGATGGCCAACTGTATCCTGGGCTATTATATACAGAGACATAGATAGTAGGTTCAGGGAAGTGAGTACCCCTTCTGTTCATCATTCATTAAATCATATGTAGATGTGTGGAGAGTTTCTGGCTGTGTGCTGTGAACAAACCAGAACTTGATGCGGCTGTGCTACACGGAAGGATTTCCCTGAGACACCAAAGACAGAAGGAAAGTAAACAGAAGCTGCTCTGCCCTCGACCCAGGCTGCAGGAGGGGCGTTGCCGCTGCGCATGAACAGTCTGTGAACAGTGCCCTGCAGCCAATCACCATAGTGGGGGGGGATGAGTGACTGTGAGTGTAACCAATTGTAGCCTGCACTTGCCGCATGGCCTTTTGGTATAGAGTATATAAGGCTTGGAAAAACGTGGTCTCGGGGACATTGATATTCGGTGTTGTTAAGAGTTCATTGGAGAGTATGGATGATAAATTCACATTGAATTAGACTCCTTACTCTCGCCCGGCCCGCCCGTGCGATCAAAGAGCTTATGCCGGAGTCTGCATTCATCGAATTAATTATTACTACATAGATGTTCTATCCAGTTTGAATCACCCAGTACAACAAAGGCACCTATAAACTGAAGCAAGGTAAGAGTAGACATGTCAAGTCAATCAGTGCTGGAGCACTTACCATATGAGGAGAGACTGAGAGAGCTGGGCTCATCCTTCCTGGAGTAGAGCGCACACTGCAGGGAGCAGGGTGGGACAAAAAAAACCATTAGATATAAACTGAAACAAGATGTTTAATGTTGGATTTAAGAATAAGCTTTTTCCTCAGAAGGGCAGTCTATATAGGATTAAGTTGCACTGTGAGGTTGTATGGACTCTGTCCCTGGAGGTTTTCAAGACCTGTTTGGAGAAAGCCCTAAGCAGCCTGGTCTGAGCCCAGAGCTGACCCTGCTGGTTTGAGTAAGAGGTTTGACTACAGACCATCCAGGGTCCCTTACTACCCGGGTGATTCTGTGATGTTATGACTGTAACGTAGTAATGACTAGGAGATCCGTTTCAGAAGTACACCACTAGTACTACAGAGTTAGTGTCAATGGAGTAAAGCTGTTATAGTGGCTGTGTTGTACTTCTGGTGTCATAACTCTTTCCTGACTCTAATTTCTGTTTGTTTTGGAAGAGGATTCCTAATCTTGAGAACAAGCATTTCTGAGAAATAGATCATATAGATTGTCTAGTTCCTGACATTCTATCTGCTAAGCATGCCTCCTTTAAAAATGAGCTTCTGGTATTAGGAAATGAGTGAAGCAGAGAAAAGAGCTAGCCTTAGTGGCTAATTCTGCATTTTGGTTTTTTTCTGCAGGATCTATATGAATTTGCTCTGTTACACCCAAAATCTCATTACAGATGAAAGGTAACATCTCATACTCATAGAGTTAAAAGTATATTAGTAAAATTAATATTGTAATGCTCTAATCATCCAAATCAAGCAAGTAAAATAGAAAATACTTACTAATAAAATATTATCTGAGTGTTTCTAGTATTTGTTCCTTTCCTCTGGAGTTACACTTACCCTTCCAAGGCTCCAGTGTGTCCAAAGTTTGATATTTTCTTCTTACTGAAGAAGACTGAAGAAATTTATGATGCATACCCTGTGGTCTTCACTGGGACAAGTGTGGTGTTGATGGTAGGATATTTTTTCTTCATCAGTGCTGGGATCCCCTTGGCTTTTTTCTAATACATTTTCCCATCCCCACTTGCTCCACTCTCCCTGCTCCCAGAGAGTGGGTGAACGCTGACATGGAGGCCTCCAGTATCACACAAAGGCTGTTTATCCAGCATGGACAGGCTGAATCTGTCAGCCTCTTCCCTGGCGTCACTCACAGAGCAGAAGCTCAAACAAGCTGGGTAATGCGCACTTGGGCACAGGGTACCTGGTAAACCCAGCACAGCCCCATTCAGGCCAAGGGCTGTCCAGGCACCCCTGGGACCTGCCACAGCCTGAGACTTGCCCCAGCAGTGACAAAACCATGTTTACAGGGCTAGACCTTACCTGTGCTCTATGTAGAAAACAGCATGGCTTATAGGCCCTGATATGGTAAATAAAGTAGCTGGAAATTGCTTAAAATGTATATACTAAAGTGAATATTTTCTTTCTCTTCAGATTTCTTGAACTATGTTCATCTGTCAGTAACATGAAGAGAAGACTTTGGTGCCATACAGGTGAAAGACATAAGAAAGAATGAATTGCTCTATCAGGTGAAGTTTCTAATAATTACCTGTTTTAATTATGTGGAAAGGGAAAGCAGGTATATTATTTGAAGTATCATGGAGAACACAGAGCACTTTTAGATCTTCATGAGTCAGACTTCAAAACTTTTTCTGTGAAAAAGGTTTGAATAAGGTGGAGAATATTATTGAGAGCTTCTCAGGACATAGATTACATGTGAGTTGAGATTGACAATGTACTCACCTGAAAATTGTTCAAAGCCATATGTATCAGAGAGGTGTAAAGGTGATGATATTTCTGTCCATAGACCATGCATCTTTCTTATTGTATAGCGACTGCAGTGCTGAGCTGCCAGAATCCTTTCTCCTGCTGAAGGCTATTAAAACTCCATGATAGATTAGTCATAAACTTTGAGAGCAGATGTGGGGATCATGCCCATGCTGTTAAATTGAGTGTGGATTTGTGATCTAGACTGTTTTCTCAGTGGATGATTGAACACAAAATCAAATAAGAGATCAAAGGTAGTGGTTTACCCTATGAGCCACCCTGCTTCTTTTTTTCTTTTTTTTTTATTTTTCCCAATATTCTGTTAATCAGTTGCTCTTTTGCAAAATTCAGGCATGGATGAACATTTTGAATTATGTTGTATTAATTAAATTTCAACTTCTGAAGTATTAACTAACCAAGCACCTTTTGTGAGTCTAGCTTCATTTTCAGCATTAGATTTTTACCTAATTGCATTTATTTGATAATGGATGAGAAGCAAATTTTCAGAATAAAACGTACAGGAATGTCTTTTTAAGTTAACCTCTGATAGGTTTTAGTGCAATACTATTTTTTTTTTTTTTTAATAACTCAGTAGAAATCCTGTCAAAAGACAGGACAACAAAGCATTTAATTTCATTTGTCTGGAGAAGTCTCTCCAGACAAAAAGGTACAGTTAAAATGGCTTAATTTTAAAGAGAAATATCTTTGATATATGTGAGGAAGATATAATAGTGAAATGCTTTTGTCTCAAGTAAAGATGATCAGTGTATCAGTTAACAGACATTTTGAATTAATTTGAATAAGCACACTTTAGACCTTTTTTACTTAAATAAAGTTATCAGGTTTGTTATATTAACTAGGTACTATAACTATTTGGAGATAATACAGCTATCCTTGGACATCTGTCTAAGCAGGTTAAATTGTGTGACCGTTTGTTGCCACAAAATCCTCTGAGCTGGTGTGTAGAAAATGTTCTTACCTGTTCCTTTTGTTAACTAACACGGGCAAAAAATGTCTTTATTTGCAACTGAATGGGAAGAAATTTCTCAGTCAAGCAGATGAAAAGATTCTGAGCTTCCATACTTTCATTCATAGATCAGAAATTATTTGTTCAGGCTTCCCCCTAAACTTCCTTAAGTCATGTACATAGTGATCCAGTCTTCCTCCCACTGGGTAAGCCTGAATCAGGACATTCACAAACTGCTGTTGCCACTAACCTTTCTTTATCAAGACTTCAAGCATTCTTTTCAGATGTACATAGGTTAAGCAGAGAAGTAGCTCTCTCTGCTTCCTTGTGTTATAACAGATTGAGCCTTAACAAAGAATCAGGGGCAAGGGTTCAGTTTCAAAATCTGTCAGATTTTTCTAGCTGATTTTGAGAGGGTTACTCCTTCACTCTGTTTCAGTTTTTGTGTCTATAAAAAAAAAATGATAAATATCTATAAAAGCTAGGTATTACTACTGTGTCTTGCAACTGTTCTACTGAACAAAATTAAAGAAAAAAAAAGGTGTGTTTTTTTGTTTTGTTTTTGTTTTTGTTTTTATTTTTTTTTTTAATTGAAGAAATAGAACTGAACATTTTTAACCAGAATAAATCCAGTATTTTAACAAAACTGCTGGTTCTGTGTCAGGGACTTTTTACTAATGATAGCTGCATTGTTTGTCACTGAAAGTACCTGTTTTTGGAATTGCTTGAACAACTGACATCTACAGATATTCAAACATTGTCTATGTATAAGCAAGCACTTTTATGCTGTCTTTCACATTGTGTGTATATTTACAAAAAGTTTACACTAACATAATTTAAAAATGTCATAAGTTTTCCACTTAGTCATTCTAAGAGGTTTATTACTTGTTTCTAAGTTTACAATGACACAAAAAGACTTAAAAGCTACCAAAAAGTGTCTTGTCTCATTGGGTCTGAGCTTGCATACCATTTTTTTTCCTGCAGTTTGCTATCTTTTAAGAAATGCTCATGAATTTTCACTTAAACATTTAACACACAACCTCTTACTTTTAAATGATTCTACTGATAGTTTATTTGTTTCTGAAGACAGATGTTCCAAAATTACCCTACTTAAAGTCTACTGAAGGTAATTGATAATCTAGCATCAATGCAAAGTCAAGTTTAAATTTGTGCTGTTAGATATGTATCTGTATTTTAAAAGCACAAAATAAAATAACTGTTTCTCTTTCTGAAATTTGTGCTGTGGTGAATTTGTAGTCAGAAAAAATCTTAGCAGGTATACAAAAGTATTATCTTTACCATTCATTTATTTTAAGTGATGCTATTCAATTTGCATGTGACTCTATCCATATAATATTAGAATTTATTCTCATTTACCTGAGGTTTTGAAGTGAGATACAGTGGAGCCAAACTGATTTCATTATTTTACCAACTGGCTGGCTTCAATAACTGTTATTCCTTTCTTAGAAAAAAAAAGACTTAAAATCATAATTATATTTAATATGTAAATAACTATTGAATTATCCTTGAATAAACATCAGGTGATATTTTATAGAATTTAAATAACTATTAAAATATTTCTACAATTGTCTTTATAGTAAACTAGACATGACAAGTCTTCAGAAAATATTCATTTAAGACAGCTGTAACATTTTAATTACAGTCTTTTAACAAATTGTTAAATGTTTTGCTTCCCATTTTATTTCCTAGAAATCTCTTTTTTTAGTATTTCTTCTTATGCTGCAGCTCATCAGATAAAGTTCATGGGTTTGAACATTAAATATACATAAAGATATATAAATTTAATGTATATATATAAACTTTATGTTAAATCCAATTGTCTGTTCTCATAAATAAAGTTGTCTGATATATTACAGTATATATTGCCATTGGCTTGTGTGTTTCAGAAAATATCAGAATGTGGTCTGAGGAGAATAAGTCACATAGCTCAAAAGTTGTCCAAATCTGACAGTATACAAGAAGGAGGTAATAAAGACAGGAAAGAGCTAGGTAATTAATAATTAATCAAAATGATAACATGAAAGGAAAAGAAGTATACCTTGATTAATCAGCTTCTCATCTCTCATCCAGTTGCTAAAAATACAGTAAGCCACAGATTACATGCATCACTAAGGTGAATTCATAGCTAAAGGACTGTGACATACTTTTGATTGCATGCTTTGCTTATTTGTTATTTTTAACACAATAGGTAGTTTTGCAAGTAGTTATACTTAAAAGAAATCTAGCTTAGCTACCTGGTACCTGGTTAGCCCTAGAATTTAGAAATATAGGATTACATAATTTTCTGTAACCACATGTATTATTACCACTTTCCTACTCTTTTTGAGTATAAAACTTCAAATTTCATTTGAAACAGGTTTTTTTTTTTTTTTTTTTTTTTGGGGGGGGGAAGGGTTGGGCAGTATAATTTTTTTGACCTCTGAGTCTCTGAAAAATTCACTTCAGAAGTGCAAAGCCAGAAGTTGCAACTTCAATCTTAATTTTCTTTTATACACTCTGAAATTTAAACAAACCATTTACTAGCTCAGAATTCATTCTAAATGTGTTAAATGGAACATCTTAGTAATTTTATAGAACCCTTTTCTATCCAAGAATCGAGCTGCAAGAGCTGTCAAAATCAACTAATCTCATTTGAATTTGAATATTTCTGCTAAAAGACAAGCAAGAATAGATAAAACTTTCAGCATAACTGCTATTATTGCTGTTCTTCCTCTCAAAACTCATCCTTTATGAATGAAGCCTTCATTTAACTTCTCTTGTATTGTTTCAGAAATTAACATCCAGTCTTGCATTACCGCTTTAAAGGGCAGGTTTTCACATGGACATCTTGTTAATTTTAATGAGACCTGCTCCCCATCCCCTAAAGTTTGACTCTTATTGAACTGAGTGCAATGCAGAAGAGAGAGCTTAGATTTTATTAATGAAATACACAGAAATAATAAAATTTTGCTTTAAGAACTGTGATTTTGTTTGGGCTTGGGATTTTGTACTTTGTCTAATGATTGCTTAAAATGACTCATAAACAGCTTTGGTGCAGAAAACAGGAACTTGAGATCCTCAATTCGAAGCTGAGACAATAGGCAGTCATCCTGCAGTTGCTTCTTTTATCTCCTTCTACCTGACCCTACTGATCTTTCCTATTTATTCTGTCTTTCCAAAGCAGCAGTTCCAAAGGGATTTACAAAAGCTCTTAGCTGTTTGAAAAATAAAATATGGCCTTTCATCTGTATTAAGATCATACAAATCTGACAGTGATAAATAACCATAAGTTAAAATATTATTGCAGCCTGTAGCTAACTGTAGATTGATATAACTAACTAGCTGTGAATTCATATAAACTAGTTTTCTTACCAAATTATTTACGTGTCCCCTTTCAAGAAGGTCACACAGTAATTTGTAAAGCTTTAACTACACTTCCTGGCTTACATCAGGAATAGTGTCACCAGCAGGACTAGAGAAGTGATTGTGCCACTGTACTCAGCACTGATGAGGCCCCACATTGAATCCTGTGTTCAGTTTTGGGCCCCTCATCATAAGAAGGACATTGAAGTGTCACAGAGAGTGCAGAGGAGGGTAACAAAGCTGGTGAGGGGCCTGGAGCACAAGTGTAATGAGCAGCTGAGGGAACTGGGGCTGTTTAACCTGGAGAAAAGGAGGCTGAGGGGAGACCTTATCTCTCTCTACAACTACCTGAAATGAGGTTGTAGCATGTGTTGGTCTCCTCTCCCAAGTACTAAGTGATCAGACAAGAGGAAAGGGCCTCAAGTTGCACCAGGGAAAGTTTAAACTGGATATGAGGCAAAAATTCTCCATGGAAGGGGTTGTCAGGCATTGGAACAGGCTGTCCAGGGAAGTGGTGGAGTCACCATCCCTGGAGGGGTTTAAAAGGTGTTTAGACAAGGTTCTTAGGGACATGGTTCAGTGCTAGAGTTGGGTTAGATTATGGTTGGACTTGATGATGCTGAGGGTTCCTTCCAACTTAAATGATTCTATGATTCTAAATTTTGTAAGTTGGTAGAATTGTAGTTGCACAGTTGTTTGTGTTTTGTTTTTTTTTTTTTTTCCCCAAAGGTTATACAACTACAGCACACATTTTCTTTTAAAATAATAATAAAAAAGCCTTAATTAACAGTTCTCAGATAATGTAGTTTGTAAGTCATCTTTGAAATACTGAAATATAATATCAGTCCACTCTATAATGCAATATCTGCAAGATCATTATGGCATGTTTGATTTGATGCAGTGACTTACCATGGTGAGTCACTGGGATTGGTAAGGATGGAGGGATAAATCATTGACAGCATACATACTCTGAGGGGAAGAAAAAAAAAAATCTTTCAAGAGCACAAAAAATAAAGACCAGAGAAGAAAAATAATTCATATTTTGAAAACTGCTTAGCCACTCACACAAACAGTAAAAAATATTGCCTTTTTCTGCTTGTGTAATGCAGAGTTCTTAGAACATCATGTATTATTATATAATCATTGTATGCTATCAAATCTACTACTAGCCATGTCAGAAGCTCCATATTAAATTATTAAATTGATGTTAACAGAATTGAACAGTACCACTCACATGTTCAAGATCATGAAAAGCACAACTAAGTATGATCAGGACATTTTCATTTCAAATAACTGTTATTGTTAAATGTCTATTTATGTATAGATATGTAATCTATGTATATTTTTTTTTCCAAGACAAAAACTACTTCACAGAAAAATAAGTACTCTGGTAAGATACTAATTAAAAATGTTTAGAAACTGAAATACTTCTGCATATCATATGTTAAGTTTATTTTGCTCCTAAATGTAAGTTGACTATAGTGCTTTTTAAAAGAATAAGTGGTTCAATAAGGTTTTTCCCAGCTATTTTCAATTTTCTAAATAAAAGCCTAGATTTTCTGCTATTATCCATTAGTGTTCTTCTGTATTCTCTTGTGTATAAGCGTTTGTGTATATGTACATGTACTCCCTTATATGTAAAGAGATGATTTTACATGGATAAAACCTGTTTTTTCTCTTTTGTAAACATACATCAGAGATTATACAGTTTCCCCTGCTTCTGAAAAAGACAGATTTTTTTCATAAATAATTTCACTTACGTGATCTAAGCCTGACACCTTCTATTACTTCTTCATGTTTGTAGTTAGTTCAATCATAAATCATAGTAAGAACATAGAAATACCATTCTTAAGGGATTATTACTATAATTCCCTAAAAATTTTGCTCTGCAGTTTCCAACAGATAAATTACAGTAATACTTCAAAACAAGTATTGATTAAGGAAACAGTACATGGGTTTCTTTTTGGTAAAGTACTGAATCTCTGTGTGTGAGCTAAAACCATACTAGCACAATTATTAATTGTCATCAAGGTAATATTTTCTTGAAGCAGATTAGTTGTGTTCTATATTGACTGCAAAACTAGTTTCAAGCATCCTAGTCTTGAAGTCAGGTCATTCTCAATTTTTAAATTCTCATCAAATGAGCAACCTTTTCTGAAGAAACAACAATAGAAGGTCACACACATACAATATGGCTGATTCTTATCAACAAGCCTCAAGTCACCCAGATGGCATAAAAACTGCCACATAAGATGAACTATGTAGTAAAAAAAAAATATTTTAAGTACTAACACTAAAATGAAGAAATCTGATTTATCTCAATTACTGTTTTGGGTAATTTTCCTCTTCTTCTGTCATGCTTCTAAATGCTTCTTCAAATGGTGACAGAGAGATAGGATTTTTTTGTTAGAATGTCTTAAGTGGACCAAAACACAAGTGATATTACCATTTTCTACAAAATTCTTTGCAATGTGTAATCTTTAAAATATCAAAAAAGGAAGAAATAATTAAGTGAAAAATCATAATCTCATAAATAACCTGTATCGAGACCTGGTTTATGTGTATAGAACTTTTCATAGATGTATAGACTGCCTATTGCATTTGTATTTTGCACATATCTGTATTTTATATTTATAATTTACATTAAATTTCTTTGTTCCATCCTTTCCTCTTCACCAAGTCAAATAAGCAATTGGTGTCATTAGGTCAATTTGAACAATTATGTCATTTATACTTTCCAGCATTAATCAGGAGTCTTTCACAGTTGCAGATATGAAAGGGACTCTCATTCAGCAAAAATCTTCCCCAGCTGTGGAGTCCTACAACATGCTGTGCATTTTCTATGCAAGAGGGAGAAAGGTCTCTCATGCAAAAATTTTGGCTAAAATCTCTCCCAGGTGCCAAGTACTTTCTTTTGGCCTTCATAGGCCAGGTTTCTTGGATACTGATTTGGTCCAATTTTGCTTCTGCAGATCAGTATTTTCTTACTTTCATTTTTGTCTTTTGTGACTTGATAATTCTCTGTGTTTCCTGTAGAAAAGATAATCCTACCTCAGCAGGAGGCCTTATGAATACAGCTGAAGCCCCTTCTCATGAGGAGGCTGCAGGACCCAAGCATCCCAGTCAGACTGTCTGACCTGTCTCTCTGTATGCCAATAAGCTACAAATAATTTCTTGACTAAAATATCATGGTGGTTCCCTTTTAAAGCTGGAAAAATACACTGGTTATTCCTATGCATTTTTTTTTCTTCTGAAATATAATTTAAATGAGAGAGAAAAAATAAATTATGGTATGGAATTTAGGATATGATATCCTTAGGAAAAGAGATGATAGCTAGAAGGTGAGTATTCTAGTATGTAGAAAGATTAGATGCACCTAAAACTGTACAAAATGGCTGTAGCATTTATTAGATATTTCCAAATGTTTTCAACCTGCGAGTGAAGGTAAAGGTCATTGCAGTCTCTGTATATGATGCTGCCTTGTCTAGGTAGACCTAATTATTTTCCACTCAGTAATAAGCTTTACCTATCCCATCCAAATCTGCGAAGATGTACAAGTTGTGTGCACATGTCAGGCCACACTTTATTATGTGAATAAAAGCAGGTAAATATGCTACTACTGTTAATAAAATTACAGTAGATGGGTTTATGTGTCTTGAATTCCTCTAAGAGCTCAACTACAGTGTTCTCTTAATGCCTGTGTTCTTCTAAATATTAGATACACATATATACAGTATGTACAAATGTGTGTATAAATATATAAATTCACAGTACATTATTTCCTACAAGTATTACACAAATTTGATAGGTAGAATATTGAAATAATTATTCCTAATATTAAAAAAAATACAAAGGTTTTGTGTTTCTGTTTACTTGTCTAATAATATTAATCTAATTGGGATTTAACTACAAATTTTTTTTTTTTAATTAGAAGAAAGATGTAACAAAAAGATGGAATAAAATCAATCTGGACACTAAATTCAAAACTGAGGGAAAAAAATCTAACCAAGTAGCACATTCTGACTCTATTTCTTTTTATTTTCAACCATTGACTGAAAACAACAGATCAATTGAAGAATAGATTATAAAAGATTTTAACTGTCTTATTTCATTTTTATTGCACTCTTGTTTTGTTTTGGTTCTTTTTCCTAGCTAGTAAATTGGAAAGTATTTATCTTTCAGCGAATTTTCATTGACCCTGTGGGCTTATTAAGATCAAATAGTGAATGTCATTGTTTACATCATCACCAGCATTGTTTACTTGACCATATTTATTACTTGGTGAGCAATATGGATTTCTGACTTGTACTGAAATCAATTACTTAATAGAAAGGATGCTATTGCTTCTACAGAGCAAGATTAAAAATAAAAAAGTTAGAAAAAAAAAGAGAGATTCTGTCCATTTACCTAGTCATGCGACATTTCATTACTTTATACACAGTATATGAATTATTTAGAACATGAAACAGGAGAGCGTAGCCCCCCACCCCTACCTTGAGTATTAGTTCATGTCTTGGTCATGCTGTTCCTGTCGATGCAATAAGAACTGGACAACCTTCTTTTGCCTTTATGCTGCAATTGCAACCCCTGGTCTCTACATGCGTAACACAGCACAGCTACGCTGGGGTGGGTCCTGACACAACAGGGTTTCAGGTTTTGACACCTGAAAGAACTAAGTACCTATCTAATAATCAGTATGTGCATATTCTATTCAATCATCTCATTTTGAATGAGATAATTCAAATGCATTCTTTTTTTATTCCTTTTTGTATGAGAATTCCCAGTCTTTCTAATTAACCAGCAGTTTATATCCAGTAGGATTCTAATACCTATTACTATACTGATGCTTACGCACTGAAGTTTTTGTTTATCTTCTTTGAAATGTGCATGTCCAGAATATTTTATGGATAAACTAGAAAAAGCAGTAGTAATCAAAAGAGACAGTATCAAGAAGACAAGGCATTCTCCTTGTCCTGATAATTACTGATCCATAAACTGTGGACAGGACAAGATATGTTGAAGGGATTTAATATTTTGATAAATAAGCAGGAAAGCAGCTTTGTTGCTCTTGACTCATTATAATCTGGTAAATCATTGTCTATTTCACAGGTTCTTACAATAGTTTCTGGGGCGAAAAATGTCAGAAAAATACGTGGAAAGCCACTTTTTTATTTTCTTGAAGTCTTATGAATAATCTGTGAATTCACAGATTTTTATGAGCTTTGATCTGAGATGGAATGTCTTACTCTTAACTCTGAAACTTACTAGCATTAACTTCATAAAAATCTAAAGCAAACAAAAAAAGTCAGCGAGCATTTGAAATTGTGTACCAGATCCATTCAATTTAACTCTGGACTGATCCTTCTATGTAGAGCCTCTCGCTGAAATAAGGATGTCATTTTCCATGAGTTTATTGAGTTTATTTCATTAACACAATTTACCCTATATATATATATATATACACATAATCAGACAAATATATGAAAAATAAGTAAATATCCAGATCAGATTTTTTTGTGAGGCAAACAAATGAACTCATTATAACTATCTTAGATGGCAGCTGTCTTTCTTCATGTTAAAAACAGGGTCTGGTTTTGATGATCAGTGAAGTAAACATATCATTCTGATATTTTTTTTTCCTACCATACCCTAAGACTATGCTTGAAAAGTAATAATAATTTAGTAGCAATAAGGTAATAACATGAATGGGCTTATAATGGTATGCTCCAAAAGACTGGGTTACAGCTGAAGGTACAGCTTCGGAAAATCATAAGCAGCTTTATCACCTGTGCTTTCATGCAAATGTTTAAAAAAGTATTTCCAAAACCAATCATTTATGTTTTAAAGATCGTAACAAACCTTCTGACTGTATCTAAAGCTGTGTTTAGATGTCTTCTATTCCAAGCACAATTACCTTCAAGGTTTTTTTGTTAATGATATCAAGCCCTAGCTCAATCAAGTGTTCTGAGGTTACAGCTATAAAAATGTATATGTCTTAGTTTATACTCAGAGATGTTGGAAATGTTCCTCACTTACCTTTTTGTCAGGGAGAAATTCATATACACTCTTTGCAGTCAATTAACAGTTAAACTTACCTGGATCTTTCAAATGAATTTTCAAATTATGGCAAGTGACTGAAATGGTGACTGCAGCAGTGCAGTGCAAGAGACAAGAGATAATGCCCTATCAAATCACTTTCAGTGTTGGAGATTATAGGAATACCCAGGGCTGAACTTCCATTCAGAAGAGGTCGTCCAAGAAAAAAGGGTATGAGAGACTTCATCTTAGAGCAGTATGCTTCTCAGCAAGAAAAGACTGAAATTTATCTAACAGACTGCTGTTTATTTCCTGGGAGATGTTTGAATTGACTTTAGAGATAGGTGACTTGTTATTCCACTAGCAGAGGAGAACACTGAAAATATATTGAAACCAAGCCAGAGTAAGAACTAAAAGAAAACGAATACTATGTTTTTCTTTTTCTACCTCAAAAAGAAGCAGTTGTTTTTTGGTTTTGTTTTGTTTTTTTTTCCCAACCATATTAAAATAAACTTATTTCACTTCCAAGTTCACCCTATTGCTGACAGACTGTCAATCATCAAACAGTCCAGAGCTGAAACTAAGGAATGGATTCTCAGCTGTGGAAACCTGCATCTCAGGTATAAGTCTTCTGCTGCAGTTCTGTATCCACTAGGATGCAAGGATGTGATTTCCTGGTCTGGCAACACAAGGTGCTGGCCAAAGAGGTGAGTATACCACTGGCAAGTGTAAACTGGAGCATTTTTGAGACACTATGCATTGCCTGTACATGCATTGCCTGTACCTTAGCAGGATAGGGTATCACAAAGAGAGTGACAATAAAAATGAAATTTTCAGAAACCTGGAAACTAAGAATACATGTAGAGGAAATTAGATAATATTTATAAAAACAAACAAACAAAAGTCAAAATATAAATAACAGTAATTGAAATAATAATGGCTGATGGTTTTCCTATGAGCAAGGAAGGTAACCCAAAGGCTTGCACAGCCACCAAGAAATCTTATTCTTACATACATTTGCAGAAAGAGTTGATTAATCTCCACAGGACTCTGGAAATCTAGACTGACTGGTGTCAGTGATCAGCTGATATTGCTGTAAGGAATCAGGGACTTGGGTGCCAATGGCAGTGTGACTTAGTGAGACTCCTGACATGAGCTGGGATAAACCCCTCTCACAGGAGATCATAATAACGTTGCATGATAGCTATGTTGAATTGAATATACTTCATGTAGACCTCTGAGTCTAAGAAAGTTGGGACACAGAGCAGTTACTGTGGGATTTCTTTCAGTCTTCTCAGGAGTTCCCTACCAACATGCAGCAAATGTGCTGACTTATGAAACAAAACTGTCTGTGGCATCTTACTTCCACTCTATCTGCTACGATTCCCTCTGGCTGCAGATGCCTATCGGGTCCTTTTGGTCCCTGCACAACTGAGTTTACCCTGCTAAGCCTGAATTACTATCTCCTCCTTCAATTTGACATAAGGCTAGTATGGAGGGTAAGGCTAGTTTGCTGGGTAAGCTCAAGAGGAAGGGGAGAGTTTATAGATCATGGAAGGAGGGGCTGGCCCCTTGGGAAGAATATAAGGCTGTTGTCAGAGGATGTAGGGAGGCAACTAGGAAAGCTAAGGCCTCCTTAGAATTAAACCTGGCGAGAGGGATCAAGGAAAACAGAAAGAGCTTTTTCAAATACATGGCAGATAAAACTAACACCAAAGGCAGTGTAGGCCCACTGATGAATGCGGTGGGTGCCCTGGTGACAGAAGATACACAGAAGGCAGAGTTACTGAATGCCTTCTTTGTCTCTGTCTACTCTGCTGGAGGCTGTTCTGAGGAGCCCTGTACCCCTGTGGCCCCAGAGGAAGTCAGGACAATGGAGGAGTTTGCCTTGTTTGATGAGGACTGGGTTGAGGAGCAATCAGGCAATCTGGACATTCATAAATCCATGGGTCCGAATGGGATGCAATCGCAGGTGCTGAGGGAGCTGGCTGAAGTCATTGCTAGACCACTCTCCATCGTCTTTGCCAAGTCTTGGGAAACAGGCAAGGTGCCCGAGGAATGGAGGAAAGCAAATGTCACTCCAGTCTTCAAAAAGGGCAAGAAGGAGGACTTGGGTAACTATAGACTGGTCAGCCTTACCTCTATCCCTGGGAATGTGATGGAACACCTTACCCTTGGTGTATCCTTGGTGATATG
The DNA here is from genome assembly GCF_037038585.1 of Patagioenas fasciata. NCBI lineage: Eukaryota > Metazoa > Chordata > Aves > Columbiformes > Columbidae > Patagioenas > Patagioenas fasciata. The sequence continues at coordinate 86,931,345 of NC_092520.1, forward strand.
CCTCAAGGCATATCAAGGATAAGAGGGTCGTTAGGGGCAGTCAACACGGCTTCACCAAGGGGAAATTGTGTTTCACCAACCTCATTGACTTTTGCGAGGACATAACAAGGTGAATAGATGATGGCAGAATGGTGGACGTGGTCTGCCTTGATTTCAGAAAAGCATTTGACACAGTCTCCCATGGCATCCTTGCTGCTAAACTGAGGAAGTGTGGTCTGGACAATTGTGTAGTGAGGTGGACTGTGAACTGGCTGAAGGAAAGAAGCCAGAGAGTTGTGGTCAATGGGGCAGAGTCTAGTTGGAGGCCTGTATCCAGTGGAGTGCTTCAAGGGTCAGTACTAGGGCCAGTATTATTCAATATATTAATCAATGATTTGGACGAGGGAATAGAGTGTACTATCAGCAAGTTTGTTAATAACACCAAACTGAGAGGAGTGGTTGACATTCCAGAAGACTGTGCTGCCATCCAGCGAGACCTGGACAGGCTGAACAGTTGGGCAGGGAAAAATTTAATGATATATAACAAGGGCAAGTGTAGAGTCTTGCATCTCGGCAGGAACAACCCCAGGTTCCATTATAAGTTGGGGAATAACCTATTAGAGAGCAGTGTAAGGGAAAGGGACCTGGGGGTCCTGCTGGACCGCAGGATGACCATGAGCCAGCACTGTGCCCTTGTGGACAAGAAGGCCAATGGTATCCTGGGGTGGGTTAGAAGGGGGGTGGTTAGTAGGTCAAGAGAGATGTCCTCTTCCCCCTCTACTCTGCCCAGGTGAGACCACACCTGGAATATTGTGTCCAGTTCTGGGCCCCTCAGTCCAAGGACAGGGAACTGCTGGAGTGAGTCCAGCGCAGGGCAACAAAGATGATTAAGGGAGTGGAACACCTTCTTTATGAGGAAAGGCTGAGGGAGCTGGGGCTCTAGTTTGGAGAAGAGGAGACTGAGGGGTGACCTCCTTAATATTTATAAATATATAAAGGGTGAATGTCATGAGGATGGAGTCAGGCTCTTCTTGGTGACAACCAATGGTAAGACAAGGAGTAATGGGTTTAAACTGGAACACAAGAAGTTCCACTTAAATTTGAGAAGAAACTTCTTCTCAGTGAGAGTGACAGAGCACTGGAACAGGCTACCCAGGGGGGTTGTGGAGTCTCCTACTCTGGAGACATTCAAAACCCGCCTGGACACATTCAAAACCCGCCTGGACACATTCCTGTGTAGCCTCATGTAGGTGTTCCTGCCCCAGCAGGGAGATTGGACTAAATGACCTTTTGAGGTCCCTTCCAATCCCTAACATTCTGTGATTCTGTGAGACACTCTAATGGTCTTTCTACTCACAAACTCCTCTTGAACTACATATTAATACAAGGATAAAGACAAGTATGTGTGGTGTCCTTGGTTTTGTACTGGTAGTAAACCTTCAATGACAGTTCTGCAGTGCTGGCTCTGGCCACCCCCTACACCTAATCTTGATCCATGTTAAACTAGGAGGACTTTCTAGACAGTTTGATTGTATGACTTTAGAGAGAAGGACTGCACTGTCAGTGTGACAGCTGTCTGCAAAGGGAGAGGGAGGGGGGAAAAAGTGAGCAATGGATCCTGAATATAAGACAAAGAGATGGAACATGAGACAGAATAGAGACATCTAAATCAGGAGTTAAATGTTGAGAGGGTGTCACGGAGGCACCCCGAGGCTAGTTTAAGGGACAACAGGGTCCAAAACAACTTTTATTAAACCGGTGAGGAACAGGGTTTTAGCACTCCAAAAGTGACTTAAATACAGGTTCGGATATCAGTTAAGGAAAATTATTAAGGGGCAGCAATTAATACAACAGGCGATCCACAGAGTGCATGCCCATGACTTCACCCAAAATAATACTGGAACCGTCTCTGAGTCCCGGAGGAGTACACACTTGCCTGAACACAGTGTGGGATTATTTTTAAAGAGATACCCGTACTCGTAGTGAGTACGGAAAGTGTACACTTGCGACTCCGTGAGGGTAAATTTATAATACACTCGCAATCCTGTGAGGGTTGATCTACTTACACGTGCAAATGTGCACGGAATACTACACGTGCTTATGTGGAAGCACCGGAGGAAAATACACTCACGATTGTGCGAGGAAATAATTTAAAGTACGCGTGCAAATGTGCACGGAAAGTACATGTACTTGTATTAAGCACGGAAAGTACGCGTGCAAATGTGCATGCAAAGTACTTTCCCTGCTTGTACTAAACATGAAAAGTTATACGTGCTTATGTGGAAGCATGGGAGGAAAATACACTCACGATTGTGCGAGGAAATAATTTTATACGTGCTTGTATTAAGCACGGGAAGTTACACGTGCATATGTGCACAGAAAGTATAAATATACTCGCAATCCTGCGAGAAGTTTACTCACACACGTGGCGGCAAGGCAAGCGGAGTCTCCATCCCGGGGAGGGGGGGCTCTTGGCGGCAGCATCTTACTCGTGCTCCGAGAGACCTGCGACAATGGGCGGAGTCTTGACGAGAATCCCGTTTTTATACTGGCTGATCAGATCTGACTGTAGGCATTCTAGAAGCTTCTCTGCACCCCCACACTGGCTGTGGGGTGCTCCTGAAGCCTCCAAACATTCCCCACACTGACCGCAGGCGCCCAGCGGCTCATTGGCGCCTTAGCACTCCCTTCTCCTAATGGTCCTGGTCAGGGTCAAACAAAAGAAGCTGTTAGCCTCAAGTAATAGAGGGAGATGTGCCTACTCCTTCCATACTGAAGTGGGGGAGGAGAGAGGGGAATTTGCGTCCTGCCACAGAGGGTATCACTGTAGGGTGAGACACAGCTGCCAAAAAGAAAAAGAAGTGGCTAATAGGGCAAGTACATCAGCAGAGAACAGGACTACATACTCCAGGAGATTTCTCCCACTCATGCTGCTATGTGGAAAAAAACTGACAAATTCACTTTAACATTTTTACATGCAATTCATTTTTTTCCATGCTTTTTAGGTGGATGGCAGTACATTATTGTTTTTTACTTCCAGAATTCTGCTACAGCTTTAATTATGGAGGGGATTGCAATCCTCTCTTGATTAACATTTTTATTGGAACTACTATTTAAATAAAATGAATATTGTAAGTAACATTCTGAAATATATTTGCATATCATATATTGAAGTCAACTAAATAAGTACTTCAGTGTATCATAAAAAGAGCAGGATTTCAGTTAAAGGAGAAAAAATGTAGGGATTTTCTATGATGATTATGATTATTTTATCATTATTACACTCTTGCTCTGTCCAAGAGACCATTTAGCAAAAGTAAAAGCTCAAATAGCAAATTTGTTAGTCTGCCTGTTATGGAGTAGAGATGCACTGAGCTATACCAGCATAATTCATAGAAATAACTGTTCAAAAAGAATGTTGATACCTTGATATTTCTGCTTCCATTGTTTTATTTGCTTTACACTGCTTAATAATCCTTACCATGTTATTTTTCATTATTTATAGATGTGATGGAGCAAGCAACATAGTCTATTCTATAGGGTCCAGCTTTCACAAGGAACAGTAAGCCAGAGTGGAAAAGAATAGATCACACACATCTATAAAACTAGAAACTGTTGCAAAATCAGACTGCTTATGTTTCATTCTTGTCTTTGGGTTCTATTTTTAGCTGAAGGATAGATTCATGTCATTCTATTTTCTTTCTAGTAATTTTTTAAGATTATCTCATTTTTTGATTTTTTTTTTTTTTTTTCCTTTTAGTGGTGTATCAAAACAGGATGTCAAAGCTGCTAGTTCCTGAAATATAACAGCAGTCACCCTGCTGCATTCACTGGTCTAACTACAGTGACTATCATGGTTCAAAACAAAGGCAATGGAATGACCAGTAAATCAAACAATTTAACAGTACTGATAGTATTACTATATTGGGTAAGTACTCATACAGTGATCGTATGTCTTCACTAATTTGAAATGTAAAGTTTGTATGGGTTTTCTTGTCTAAAAATCTGAGTATAATGGACTATTAAATGGATGCACATATATGCACAGCCCATATATTCGTAGGTACCTATCATGTCAAATATGAAAAATTTTGTAACTGATATAAACACTGAACTAGGTCACTTGGTTTGCTCATCTGATCTTTTATATAACCTAAAATTGGGAAAGAAATTTAGACCTTTTAAAAGTATTTGTTAAAAAAAAAAAATGTAGATAAACTTTGCTATGTTTTTTGTTATACCAAAATCTACCAGTGCTCATCACTATCAAGGAAATTGCCTACTAGTGAACGCATCTGCACAATTCGAAATATATGTTAGAGCTTTCTGCTTTCCTATTCCTAGGCATACGGTAGCTGAAATATGGGAGGCAAATCCTGATGGTAACAATGTTCACAATGCCAAGAACTTGTTAATCCTCTTCTCTTAGTTGCATGTTTGGGTAAAGGTAGCATTTTGGAAGAAGTAGAGAGCAATATTCAATCCATTTGTTACAAGCAAGGTATTAGAAACTATTGATAATGTCAAATGATAGTAAATTGATGAACACTGGCTTGGAGTGGTTTACTTTATGTCTTATTTATCACTGTTTTACCACTGATTCAGGAGAATGCACAACAAACATGAGAGGAGGGAGTGCTGAACCCATCAGTATGTTGAGAGATAAGAACATCAAGTTCAGAAGGAAGGAGCTTTCAGCATCGCTTTACGTTGGCATAGCTTTGCACAGCAGGAACATCCATAGTTCCTGGTACGGTTGCACTGCTCCACAGTCTTGTTACTGAGACTGATGCTGGATCTTCCCCACTCCAGTGGGGAAGTTAATTACTTTTATCAAAATTAATCTGAATCTACATTAATGTAAGGTTTAGCATGAAGGGTAGATAAAGCTTCAGTTCATCTCTCATTTGTCTTAGACTTGTCAGACTAGCCCGGCTTTAGCAACTGAAGCGATGACTTATGAGAGCAAAATATGTTGCTCTCTCAACATTGTTGGGGCTGCAAGGTATTTCTGCAGAATATCTAGTCCAACCCCTTCCTCAAAGCAGGTTCAGCTAGAGCAGGTTGTTCCTTTTGGGTTTTCAATATCTCCAAGGATAAACACTCCACAACCTCTCCGATCAACCTACTTCACTGTTAACCATCACAGTTAAATGTGTTTTCTTATGTATAAATGAATTTTTTCTGATTCAGTGTCTGGCCATTGCCTCTTGTCCTCTCACTGGGTACCACAGAGAAGAGTGTCACTTTTTCTTCTTTACTTTCCCTATCAGATATTTATATTCATTGATAAAATCCTCCCTAAGCCTTCTGTGCTCCTCAGGTGACAGGTGCTCCAAGCCCTTAACCATCTTTGCAGTCATTTACTAGACTCATTCCAGTATCTCCACATCTCTTGTACAGGGCAGCTCAGTGCTGGACCCAGCACACCAGATGTTTCTCTCAGGGCCTGAGTAGAGGGGAAGGATCATCTCCCTCCAACTGCTGGCAGCACTCTGTCTAATGCAGTCCAGGAGGCTGTTGACCTTATTTGTCACTGCTGGATGACAGTCAACTTGGTGTCTATGAGCCAAGCCACAGGACTTTGCATTTCCCTTTGTTGAACTCCACGAGATTCCTGTCAACCCATTTCTCCAGTCTGTCAAGGTTCTTGTGAAGAGCAGCACAGCCTTCTGGTCTATCAACCACTACTCCCAGTTTTCTGCAAGTTTGCTGAGGGTGAACTCTGTCCCATCATCCATGTACTTAATTGAGATGTTAAATAATACGAGAGCCAGTAACCGCCTGTGAGATATACCACTAGGGACTTAAGTGTTCCTAGCCCCATCCCATCACGGTTGGAGAGTGTCTCTGTATTCCTCCTGGATCACCTGTCCCTGCCTCTACTTATCGTTTGCTTCCTTTCTGTGTTTGCATTTTCTCAGGAGTTACTTGTTCATCTACACAGGTGTCCTGCCACCTTTGTTTGGCTTCATGCACACAGAAAAGGCGACCCTGGAAAATCAACATGGTGCAATTATGAGTATTTTGTTTCTAATAGTCCAATTTAAACACATTTCTAAAAATATTTTTACATTATGTGTTTTAAGCAATAAGGAAAAAAAAACAGGTTAGGTTATTTTTTCCATCCATTGACACTAATTGGCACAATAATTCTGTACATTATTTCTTATTACTTTTTAATGAAAATTTCCACTTCCCTGTGAGAAAAATCTAGTCATTTTGTTAGTCAGTAGTTAACATAAATATCTGACCTTTGAGATATTTCTTCATACTGAATCTAAAACCTCTGGATTTTAAGGGGATTAAATAGGTTAACTGAACCATTTTATGCTTACCTGTGGGCTTATTACTCTTTAAAATATTCTCATTTTTTTATATTGCCTATGTATGTCAATCAGTATTAAAGTAAATGTATTGAATTTGCTGAAATTTTGTATTTTTCTACAATATGCTTTCAAAAGCAAAAATCTTAGATTTGTGAGTAAGTTTGTTGTAAACAGCGCATTGACAAGATTAGACAAAGAATAACCTATTGCAATCTTTTTTCATGTGATAGCCAAAACGATATAGTTTTGTTATTTTTTGACTGAAGGAATGAAACTTACAAATTAGAAGAACAGTAAATGATAAATAACATCCCATAAAATTGTTCATGATTGCTGGGGTTTTTGCATGCAAAACTAAATATTCATACATTGAACAGTAATTTCCTAAATATTCATGTTGAACAAAAACTTCTCTGCATGAGTGTTTGCTAGCAATGAATATTAAGGAGCAGGAACATGATCTGCAGAAACAGCTGTGCAGAACTGAAACAAATGTTCACTTAACCCTATTTTTGTACTGCTCCATTTATCAGGAATCTTTCACTCCTTACTTATCGCTTCATCAAGATGCACATACACATAGAGCTCTTCTATTCCTTCTACACAGTTCTGCCAGTTACTGCCATAAATCAATGTTTTACCTCTGTGCCCCACCCCCACCCCATAGTTATACAGGACTTGAGGTCTCAGGAAAGCAAGCAGAGAGTAACTAATTTTATTTCCAAACTGCCCGACTGGAATTAGATGAAGCATTTTAAAACGTCCAGTGCCTTTCACTTCCTCATCACAATCATTAAGGACAAAGGTCCTCAGTGCACTATTAGTGATTTACAACATTGAAACACGTTGTCACTTTTTTTGAGTTTGAATTTGTAAAGGGAAGTCAAACTTGGTGTTACAGAATAAGGAATTAATGTTGTCAAGGCAGGTGCATTACAACATTGATCCTCCAAACAGCCTGATAGAACTACATTTGATTTGGTTGAGTGACTGCAGCAATTTAACATGGAACATGACCTTACAAAAAGGAAACAAACAACAGGTGAATGAATGGATTGCCCATATAGTAATCTTGAAACAAACTGAAAGAGGAGTAGATAATGGAAAACATAATAACCCCTTCTTAATAGTGAAATATCAGGTGGTCGTGAATAAAGACCCCCCCAAAAAAACTTGTAAAAGCTTTATTTAATAACTTTAGACAAGTATCCTAATGCTTCTACTTTAGTCATTCAATACCTAGACTTAAAAAAAAAAAAAAGTAGAATCTACCACAGTTTTCTGGATTTGATACATGATTGCACACATTTTTTATCAATGGATTCTTGGATAAAATAAAGTATTGGCAATAGTCAACTCTTTTGTTCAGCTAATAGGATGGCTTAAGTGAAAAATAATATATTAAATTATACATAGTTAACTTCTGCATGTAGTGTTATTTCAAACAGTTTTAATGATTGCTAAAAATTACTATCACAAGTTTATAGTCTGCATCAAATATGTTAGTTACATGTGTAATTTTTAAATGTTCAAATGCCCATTGTGCTATCAATCTACCGCTATAGCTGTTGGTCAAAGTCAGTAGCAGAAAACTGATAAAACAAACTTGATACTTTCAAACTGGAACTGAGAAGCATTGTAGTGAGAAGGATCCTGCTGGATCCCTACAGGAGATGGATAGAGAACTGCAGTTTCTGGGATCCAGCCTTGCTAATTTCCCTAATCAGATAACGAATTTCACTGTTTTTACAGGTAATTATCAAAGTTACATCTAGAAGGAAAAAATATCATGATAGAGAGGTTTTATAAGGACTTCGATTAAAAGAAAAAAAAAAACAAAACATAGAATACAGTTATATTGAGAGGAACTTTAATACTCATAGATTTCAAACATGAACAAAGAATTTTTAAAACATTCCTTCTATGAAAAGGAGTCACAGATTTATCTTCAGATCCTGAAATGGTTAAAATTTTGGGGGACAAAAAAAAAAAGAGGATGCATCTAATTTTTTTATTCTACTTTGGCATGGAAACTCTTCAAAAGATGCATTATGAAATATGAAATGTTTTCTACAAGCATTTCCTTTTGTGACTTGTTTAACTAATTTGCCGAGAAAGATCATTTTTCTTACCTGCAGAAAACCTATTTCACCTTCTAAGTCTAATTTTATACATAAAAACATCTAATTTATTTCAAATAAAAGAAAGAAAGGTAGAAAAGAAGTTAGAAATACACTGCAATATGACAGAAAAGAGTGAGAATAAGTGGGATTTTTTTACTATGTCTTCCCCTTTCTGAATATTTTAACACTCTATTCTGCCTTTACATTTTGTTAAAATACTACTGAATTATATAATACAATTGCTTTTCAATCACATTTCAATGTTGCTATTTCAGGTTGTCCCCTATACATAAAACTTGTAATAATTTCTTTCATACTTTCCTTGCAACAGATTGTGTTAAAATTATAATAGCTTCGTATAGTATGAAAGAACACTTGCATTTCACAGTCTGAGTAGCTTTAAGAATTTTCTGTACTTTACCAAATTACTTTTTCATGGTCCTGGATGAATAATCCAAGATTTTCAAGTAACTATTTTGAAGTATGTGACTGCAAAAATCCATTTAAGAAAACCAAACTTATTACAATACAAGAGGACTTCCTATGACTTTCTTACTTAATTTTATATAAATTAGCTATAAGAATTTAGGGTTATGTCAGGTTACTTTTAAGAAGATACAGATCAAACTTTCTAGAAACACATCAGCACTAATAAGAATGAAAATGATTAAATATTTGATTTACTATTTCACCTCTGAAAATACAAAGAAGCTTTATTAATCTGCTACAAATACAGGTTTCATAATACTTTTAAACAGTATACTCAACCAGAGAACTGTTGTTAGCTCTTTGTCAATAAATAAAAACTAGACAAAATTTTTCACTAAAATGTATCAATTATATCCTTTATAGAAATCAATATAATACTCGTTACAGAAAAAAAAAAGAAAAAGATTTAAAGTTTTATGCAAAATAGATAGGAAATATTGTGCCTTGCAGATAAGTCAATATTTTTCTTTTACTGGAATTCTCTTTTTTCAGCACAACATAGCAGTATTAGACATACGAATTCTTAAGCTTTGATCTTACAAACTCCCAGTGGCATCTGATCTAATCTGTGGTTTCCTTTAGCTATAAACAGTCTCATTAAAATATTGATGGTTAGAGGATTTGCAAAAAACACCCAAGACTGATGGAGAGGAAAGAATATCAACTGGAGACAAGTTGGATGGGTTCATTTAAAAATTTTGCATACGTGTTCTGACACTATTAACTTCTTGTTATTCATTGTGAGGAGAAAATCATCAAAAAGAAAATTTAGTTTCTCCTTTCTTAGGCAGTGTTTGCTTTGAATTACTTTTAACACAGAATAAAAAGGTACTTTGTGCAAAACCACAAGCCCTAAACAAAGCAATTTCTGGAAAACTTTAAAAGGTAGCATGAAATGCAAGAGAAAAGCTCGATCTATTTAATCATGCCTAAGGGCTGCAAAGTCACCCTACAGACTGAATGATTGTTTACAAATAGATTTTGACAGCTAATTTCACTGAATACTCCACCCACATTGTAACTTTATGGATCCAGTTCTAGTTCAAGGAAAACAACTTGCAGTTTGCAGTTGATCAGCATGGGAATGTCGTTCATGTACTGCTGAGAGAAGGGGAGAAAAAGCACATTTGGGGGCATTTCAAATTGTGGAGCATCACAGACAAGCTCTGGGGATATAAGTCCTTGTTCCTGCCTGTTCAGCTCCCACTGATACAGAACACACAATGGATTTGGGAACACTGCTTAAGACTGCCCATATATAAATTAAAATTCTAGACTGGAAGAAAAATGAAAAACAGAAAATAGAAAGGCCACAGGAAATCTGTTGGAGGTGTATCAATACAGCAGCTGCAATAAAACAGTGCACATTGCAGGACAGAAATGTATTTTTAAAAAATGTCAGATGAAGTAAGCACATCTTATATCTTCCATTTCCTGGCGTCTGGAATGTGTCATGTCTGCCTCTTCCTCACCTAGTTTCCAGGATGATTTGATGAACTTTTCCAATCACATACTGATATCGGTCAGCTGTACTGAATTACATAGTGGCGGTAGGAAGGCATTGGTCTCTCTGCCACAAGAGAGAACTTGATGCTCAGCATCAGACACACTGATCCTCACACTCCTGCTGCTGTATGTGGAACAGGAATTGAATTGTTTGTGGATGTGTTGTCCATCTCCTTTTTGGCTGTGTAAAAACTAAGCCACAGGTTTTGGTCTGAAATGCAGCTTTTATCTAGAAAGTTTTAAAAAGGAGAAAATAAATACAATTAAAACAGGTTAGAACTTTTCAAGATGGAGAAAAATATTCTGGATTTTTTAAAATGTTAATATTTTCTCTTAAGTCCTTAATTGACAATGACACCTATTCTGTACTCATAGCCCAACAAAAATTCTATTAGGCTCTATATCTATTGGTTGTTAAATTACATCTATAATTAATATGTACAAATATATACAAAAAATCTGAAAGAGATAAAAATGTCAGCATTTGTTTGAAGTGGCAGACAATTTAACAAGCATTTAAAATTACATTATTATACAGCTATTTGTTTTATTAAAATGTATTTTGAGGCTCTGTTGAGACAGATATTTGTTTTCCACAAGTTTTGACACCAGAGCCTGTCTCAAGGCCTAATAGCAAACACTGACTGACTTGTTTCTAAAGAATTTACAGTTCTCAACAACTCTAAAAGTCAGTTGCCTGCTCTGTACTAAATAACAGGTGGGTGATACTATTGTTTATTCACTGGGCATGCAGAATTAGGCTAATGCCTTTGGTGGAATGGTATCTGAATTCCTCCTGACCCCCTCGGATGAATGAATATGTCAGGCTTAATTTTTTAAATCATAACAGAAAACATGTTAGTTCACCACTTCCACTGTTTGAATAGCTTTTTGTGCTGGTTTATTGTAGAACTACATTGAAACAGGTTTTCTCCATAATCATTTGATTCCATGCAGTTCTTGCAATGTCCAGTAACAGACCCTAATGTTGATTATTTATTGTAATAAAAACAAACAAACAAAGCAAAACACACACAAAAAAACAACACAGCAGAAGGAATTAACCGAGGAAGATGTGACTTCCCTCCCCTGCTGAGATTATCATTATTGGCTGAAAAAATATAACTTTCTGTACATTCAAAATAATTTTCTGCAAGTTCTTATAAATTCCCTTAATAGCAGTAATCATGAATAATCATTAATAATATTAATTGCTGAAATTATTCTGTATTTTCTGCTAAAATAAAACCCCTGAAATTATATCCCAGTCTCAGTGAAGCCCATAGAAATGCTTCCATGAATGTATAATGGCTCAGATAATAAGTTAGACAACAATTTTCCTCTCGTGATAAAGAAGTATCGTGATTTTTCCTCTTAATCTCTAAAGCAACATGATAATATAGAAGTATCACTGCCTTTCGTTTCTGCAGGTAACACACAGCTCCAACTTAAGTATTTAGGGATTTTATTCACTGCAGGTGACATTTTGATATCTAATTAAATTGTTCTATAGAGAAAGAACATCATAAAGCTGGCTTCGAAAGACCATGAACCTTACTAGTTTTATGACACAAAAAGTGGGGGGAGGGTCATATTTTCAGTACAGATGAAATTCTGATATGAATTTGCCCAACTGCTCAAAAGGCTGCAGACAACAATTCATACATCATAGCCAGTTTGTTTTCAGTGTGTATTATTTCAGAACAAATACTAATCATAGCAATGTCATTTTCCTGATCAAACATTATTTCTATTTAATGATATTGTACAGTACCTTCACCTCATTACATTTCATTTTTATATTATTTTTTGTTATATAAGAGAATCTAATTAAGCCTGTTTAAATAATCTATACAATCCAGCAGAATGTTGATTTTCCATTTATTCACCCAGGAAAGTTCAGGTCACAAAAAAGTTTTATTTGCTTAAAAACTGCCAAAAAATACAAGTATTCTATTCAAAAAGACATGAAATATGAGGCACCAAGGGGAAGATTTCAGTACTGTCTTTAATTCATTTGTCTTCCACATCTCACATTAGAATTTGTTAAATGTGCAATCTAAAAAAAAAAAAAAAAAAAAGAAAAGAGAATTGTGCTATTTTTTGGTATTTTTAGACAAAGTAATCACAAAATCACAAGCTTATTAACTTCTTAATAAGTCTTTCACTTCCAGACTTATGAGATATTTCAACAAAATCAGAACTCAGTATTCACTTTCCATACCATCTGAACTCATGCCCTCCCTAAATACAGGTCAATCTGTTGTATTTTAGATACAAAGAAAGTTGAAATCTATAGACAATTCAGTTTCTTGATTTAAATGAAGATGTAAATCTAGGGTTAATTTTGTGGCATAATCCACAAACAATCACAAAGATCATTCAAGTTCAGGCTGGACAGGGCTCTTAGCAACCTCATATAGTTGAAGATGTCCCTGCCCATTACATGAGGGTTGGATTAGATGACCACTGAAAGTCCCTTCCAACCTTAACTATTCTATGATTTTATTTTCCCAGACTTGTAATATTGTATTCTGACCTGTATTGAACTGCATCTTTTTCTTCTTTCTTTCAGAAAACATATACCATATACTAAACTTCTGGCAGAGCCAGTGATAGATCAGAGCAATCTTTCTTCATTTTTTGTATGTGATAACCCTAATACAGCATATCTGAATAAATGTCTTCTATATTCATTTTAATCCCTGAATGTTACTCTGCGATACAACTATCCAGACAACTTCCCTCTTATACTTTTATATATTTCACACTAACCTATTATTTCAACTATCTCACTTTCTTCTGCATGTCTGCTCGTTTTTCAGAATTCAATCCCGTTACCTGTTTTAGCAAGATTGTGCTGATCCTGCCTTCCAAAACAGCTGTAATCCTGCTTAGTCTGCAGATGAAAATTAAAATCCAAATCTTGCAGAACGAGGTTTAAGCTTTTGCTAGGACTTACTGTTTTGCTTTTTTAAAATATTATTTGTGGGTTTTGTTTCTGTTTGGCTTGAGGTTTCGGCTTTGGAGTGTAACTTTTGTTTTCTAGTATTCACCTGATTATCCAAATAAATTGAAATAAGTTACATCTAGGAATATTAAGATTTTTTTGGGGTAGAATTCATTCTAATAAAGTGTTGTTCAGGGTGCCTCAATGAGCACAAAATTACGTTTCTTCTGTATTGCATACATGCAATAGCACTGCTGGTGATAGATCTTACAACATGGGTAAATCACAGTCATTTGCTCACTGGAAAAACAATGCTACTTGTCACAGAAACAGTGTTTCTAATTATTCATAGAATCATAGAATCATAAAATGATTTCAGTTGGAAAAGACCCTCACCAGCTTTGTCACCTTCCTCTGCACTTTCTCTAGCACTTCAATGTCCTTCTTATGATGACAGGCCCAAAACTAAACACAGGATTCAAGGTGGGGCTTCACCAGCGCTGAATACAGTGACATGATCACTTCTCTAGTCCTGCTGGCCACACTATTCCTGATACAAGACAGGATGCTGTTGGCCTTTTTGGCCAGCTGGGCACACTGCTGGCTCATATTCAGACAGCTGTCAACCAACACCCCCAGATTCTTTTCCACCAGGCAGCTTTCCAGCCACTCTTCCCCAAGCCTGTAGCGCTGCCTGGGGTTGTTGTGACCCAAGAACAGGACTCAGAACTTGGTCTTATTGAACCTCATACGACTGGCCTCAGCCTAACGATCCAACCAGTCCAGATCCCTCTGTGTGGCCTTCCTACCTTCCAGCAGATCAACGATCCCACCCAATTTGGTGTTGTCTGCAAATTTACTAAGGGTGCACTCAATCTACTCATCCAGATCATTGATAAAGAGATTAAACAGAACTGACCCCAATACTGAGCCCTGGGAACACCACTCCTGACTGACTACCAACTGGATTTGGCTCCATTCACCACAACTCTTTGGGCCTGACCATCCAGCCAGTTCTCTGTCCATCAAAGAGAACACTCATCCAGGTCATGAGCTACCAGCTTCTCCAGAAGAATGCCATGGGATATGGTGTCAAAGGCTTTGCTGAAGTTTAACTACACAATATCCACAGCCTTTCCCTCATCTACTAGGTGGGTCACCTTGTCATAGAAAGAGATCAGGTTGGTCGAACAGGACCTGCCTTTCATAAACCTGTGTTGACTGGGCCTGATTGCATGGTTTTCTTGCATGCCCCGTGTCATGTCACTCAGGATGATCTGCTTCATGACTTTCCCCAGTACTGAAGTTAGACTGTCAGGTCTATAGCTCCCTGGATACTCCTTCTGGCCCTTCTTGTAGATAGGCATCATGTTAGCCAACTTCCAGGCAACAGGGACCTCCCTAGTTAGCCAAGATTGCTGATAAATAATGGAAAGTGACTTAGTGATCCCCTCTACCAACTGCCTCAGCACCCTTGGATGTATGCCATCTGGCCCCATAAACTTGTGGGTGTCCAAGTGGTGTAGCAGATCATGAGCCATTTCCTCTTGGATTATTGGGGCTTCATTCTGCTCCCTGTCTCTGTCTTCTGTCTCGTGGGGCCAGATACCTGAAGCACAGCTGTTTTGACTATTAAAGACTGAGGTGAAGAAGACATTTAGTACATCAGCCTCTCCTTCATCTTCTATCACTATGTTTCCCCCTCATCCATCGGGGCATGGAGATTCTCCTTAGCCCTTCTTTTGTTGTTAATATATTTATAGAAACATTTCTTGTTGTCTTTAAAAAGCGGCAACCAGGTGCAGCTCTACTTGGGCTTTGGCCCTTCTGATTTTCTCCCTGCATAACTTCATGGCATTCTTGGATTCTTCTTGAGTAGCCTGCCCCTCCTTCCAAACGTTATAAATTCTCTTTTTATTCCTAACTTCCAGGCACAGGTCTCTGTTCAGCCAGGCCAGCCTTCTTCCCTGCCGGCTCGTCTTTCAGCCCACAGAAAAAGCCTGCTCCTGTGCTTCCAAGATCTGATGAGAGACCAACCTTCCTGGACTCCTTTGTCCTTCAGGACTGCCTCCCAGGCGAGTCTGACAACCAGCCTTCTGAACTGGTCAAAGCCTGTCCTTCCAAAGTCCAAAGTAGAATTTCTGCTGACCACTGTTCTAACTTCTCCAAGAATAGAAAACTCAATCATTTCATGAACACTATATCCAAGGAGACCTCCAACCGGCACGTTGCCCACGAGCCGTTCTCTATTTACAAACAACAGATCCAGCGGGGCACTTTCCCCAGTAGGCTCACCAACCAGCTGTGTCAGTAAGTTGTCTACAGGAGCCTCCTAGACAGCTTCCTCTCTGTTGTGTTGTATTTCCAGCAGACATCTGGTAGATTGAAGTCCCCCATAAGAACAAGGGCTAGTGATCAGGAGAATTCTCTCAGCTGCCTGCAAAATATTTCATCTGCCTCTTCAGCATGGTTGGGTGGTCTGTAACAGACCTCCACCAGGATGTCTGCCTTATTGCCCTTCTCCTTGATTCTCACCAATAGACACTCAACCCTATAATCACCCTCTTTAAGCTCCAGACAATCAAAACACTTCTTAACATACATGGCTATCCCAACTCCTCTCCTTCCTTACCTATGCCTTCTGAAGATTTTATAGCCATCCAATGCAGCACTCAAGTTATGAGAGTGATACCACCATTTGCAACTATATCATAGTTTTTCTGCCTCACAATGGCTTCCAGATCTTCCTGTTTGTTGTCCATGCTGTGTGCATTCATATAGATGCACTTCAGCTGGGCTATTGATCTTGCCACTTTTTTCTGGTGAGAAGCCCTAATTCCTTTGTGGTCATCCTCAAGTGTTTCAATGGTTCCTGACACATCAATAATCCTTGTGTTTCTCCTACCGCATGGTTCTCCATCCTCTACCTCTCTTGGGATGGTAGACTGAAGGACCTCCCTAGCACTACCCTCAAATGATGGCATGTCACCCTTGGATATGCCTCTACCGCACCTTGTTTCCTCCCCTTCTCCCTTCAAATCTAGTTTGAAGCCCTCTTAATAAGTCCTGCTAACTCCTGCCGCAGGATCCTTTTCCCCTTTTGAGACAGGAGCATCCCATTTGTCGCTAGCAGGCCAGGTGCCAGGTAAGCCAACCCATGATCGAAAAAACAGAAATTCTGCTGGTGACACCAGTCCTGCACCCAGGTATTGATCTGGTGGGTCTTCCTGCATCTTTGCTTGTCATACCCTGCAACTATGGGGACAGAGGAGAATACTACTTGTGCTCCTGATCCCTTGACCAGTTGCCCTGAAGTCTCTCTTGATTGTCCTTAGTTTTCTCTTTTCAGTTTCATCACTGCCTACCTGAAAAACTATTAGGGGATAATAGTCTGAGGGTCTAACTGGGGCAGGAAGCTTCCTTTTTATGTCTTTAATCCTGGCCCCAGGGAGGTAGCAGATTTCTATAAGAAGTGGGTCAGGCCTGAATACAGGGCCTTCTGTTCCCTTTAGAAGGCAATCTCGTACAACCACAACCCACCTTTTTTTGTTTGTGGAGCTGTTTTGATGGAGGGTGCAGGGTGACTTATCCTCGGTCACACCTCCAACTTAGTGGAACCATCTCTCTCAATGTTGTTGTTTGGTTCCACTTGCAAGGCCTCATATTTGTTTTGCAAGGGAATCTGTGAGGGTGGGGTGGTCACAGTAGCGACCCTCCTCCTTCTACACCAGGAACTTCCTGCCATTTCCCCCTGTTCCTCAGGTTACTGCATTCCACATCCAGAGCCTCATGCCTGTGGAAGAGAGGCACCTGGGAAGATGGGCTGGCTAAGGAGGTGTTTCTCATGCCACCCCAAGTATAGACTTTCTTGCATTAATTTCTTTCCCTTGACTTGCCTTCTTCAGTCAGGCAAAGGGAAGATACAGAAATCCCTTGATTCCTGTGTGTTCAACCACCCTGAGCCTTACATACTTCCTGAGATGGGTCCTGCATCCATGAATTTGGATTTTTGAGCTCAGCTCTAAGTTTTTCATATGCTATAGATCCAAGTTCCACAGTGATAAAACAGGGCTGAAAAGAGGAAAATACACAATAACAAGCAAATACACAGCATTAAAAGGAATAGCTAGTTGCATCATTACGCCAGTAGATATTTCACTAATCTTTATCATACTTGGTTGGCAATGTCAAAAAACCCAATGCAATTCAATGGTTTACAGTCTAATTCTGATACTGTAACTAGGGAGAGTATAGTTTTATATGCAAATTAGTATTAACTAATCAACAAAAAAAAGTGGAAGATGTAGGAATATTGTCATAAAGTAAGACTAGCGTTTAAGTGTCGACAGATCTTAATTCTAAATGAAGCTGCTAAAACAGCAGTTGAATTCTATTTTGAGAAACATATATAACCTCAATCCTCAAAACTCCCAGATATCGAAGTAGTCTCAAGACTGCAAGTAAAATACTGGCTTATTCATCTTGTTTGGATCATTGTGCCCTTTTAATTGTATTTTGGAGGTATTCCCTCTGAGTGCCATTTCTCTTCACATTTTCTGTTCTCTCCACCTGGAATTTGTTTACCAGAACTTGCTCCACTTTTCCCAGACTTGAAATTCCACTAAAATGGATTACTGACATTCATTACAACATATACTTGCCACCTTTACATTCCCCTATGCATTTATCAGAGAGATAACAATGCAGAACCTTTCTTCACAGTATCACAGTATCACAGTATGTTTGGGATTGGAAGGGACCTCAAAAGATCATCTAGTCCAATCCCCCTGCTGGAGCAGGAACGCCTAGGTGAGGTCGCACAGGAATGTGTCCAGGCGGGCTTTGAATGTCTCCAGGGAAGGAGACTCCACAACCTCCCTGGGTAGCCTGTTCCAGTGCTCTGTTACCCTCACTGAGAAGAAGTTCTTTCTCAAATTTAAGTGGAACCTCTTGTGTTCCAGTTTGATCCCATTACTCCTTGTCCTATCATTGTTTGCCACTGAGAAGAGCCTGACTCCATCTTCAGAGTTCCTTTCAGCCTATTCTTTCAGATGCAAAGGAAACCAGTCAAAAACTGTTGCAAAGGAAGGAAGTTTAAGCAGATTTTGCAAAAACAATCACCATACCTTCATTTTAAAATATTCTTAATGGCATAAGTAAAACATACATATATATACAAATATATTTGTATTAACTGTTACTCTTAGACTTACTTCTTGAAGCATTCTATCAGGTACAAAGAAAACAGATCTCTATTTATGTGTAATATTTCTACAGTAAGAACTAGTTTTTCCAAGCCCAGGACTTAAGACAAGATCTGTTTTTCGTCGCTTCCACTTTCTCACTGGAAAAAAAAAAAAAAAAGTCTCACAGCAATCTAAACAAATCCAACTACAGGAAAAATTGATGACAAAAACGTTCTAAGACTTGCTGTTAATTATTTTTATCTTACTGCTCTGATGAGTTATAGCAGCATTTTACTCCATTACTGTTTATTCTAACTATGGAACTTTTCTGTAACACATTTTCCATTACTTTTGATTCTAAAGGTACAGTGCTTGTCTTCAGTTACTCTATCCATATGAGTAATGTGGGCACATGAAGATGGGAAAAGGGAAGAGAAAGTGTGAGAGGAAGAAAGAAGTAGGCAAAGACTCTCTTAACTGTATCTTTAAAAGCCTAAAAAGCCCCTACACTGCACTAGAAAATGCAAGAATGGATGAAAAGCTGGGAGAAGGAAACTGGTAGAAGAGCTGATTGAGGATCAGACCTTTACCAACATTAACCAGATAATTTAATATCATTATCTGAACTCAAACATATCCATAAATACAAATCTTTTTTAATACACACGGGAACATGTCATGGAGAAAGCAAGTGGTCTTCATGAGGTCTTCAATTCTATTGATCGATTCTGTTGATCTATCATACAATCACTTTTTGTCATTTTGTGGGTACTTTTTTTTTTTCTTTTTTTCTACATTATCAGTAAATAATTATCATAAAATTGTAAACATGTAATTTCTAGCTGTAAGTCAAACTGTTAGGAAAAGTAAATATGCCATTGTGTTAGGATGTCACCATGTGAGCCTCCATGATAAATAGCAAATACATGCCACAATCAAATCAGTAACAATGTATTTTAACTTACAATATATGTATCAGTTCCCACAGCCTCCTGTGCTTTGGGTACTTACAGATGTATTCGCTTTCTTCCTGGAGGTGTAGTTGTAAAATAAATGCATGAGTATTATCATGATGAATGATATATCACTAGTCAGAAAGTGGCTCTTTCATGAAGAGTCAACACTGGGTTGTTTGCTGAAAGATATGTGGATGTGGGAGCTACCAGTCTTTATGTGGGCTATATGACTGTGATCATTATCAAGTCCCCTGAGCAGTTTCAGTTTTCAAATAAATTCTACACCAGTTACATACTAATGACTGATTCTACACTTTCCTCATAGCAATCCCACCAGGTGAGTCATACTTCACACTACCTAGAGACCTTTTCTATAACCTTTTAATGCATGACTAACAAGTACCTAGCTCCAATGTAAATCATGGTGTAATTTGTCAATATGCAGAACTTTTTCTGTACATCAGGAGCCTGAGCCTATAGATTATGTGCACTACAGATTATGTTCCATTGTTGAAAGAAGAGAATTGCACTTGCCTAAGGACTACAGAGTTAGAAGCACACAAAGTCAAAGACATTGTGTTGGAAATGTCTTGACAAACTGTGGTTTTACTTTAACTCGGTAAGGTTTTTCTATACTTTTAAGTGAAGAAATAAAGTCTCCAGAGTCTCAGTTGTGCCATATTCTAGCAGAATGAAGGAGATTTACAGGGCAAAGTCAGTGAAGCTTCTTAGAGTAATGAGTACTCTATGGATGGTGGCACAAAATAGCCCTCAGCAAAGCAGAATTACTCCAAAAATAATAGATCGAACTTCAAGCTACCTGAACACCAGAAAAAAAAAAAAAAGAATGTAGAGCACTGTTAGCCACTCTGGAGCTGAGGATTAGCAAGATATTCACAATGAGCCTCTTAAGCCTATAGCAAGAAAAGAAAATCACATTGATTGCCAAAAAGTCTTAATTCCACAATCTAAACAGACAGATATCTCACTACGTTCCACACAACCTAAGCATAAATTCCTATGTGCTTCATTCAAAAGGAATGGAAGAACACTTGCTTAAAGGCACTGCCGACCTAGAGCAGAGGCAAATATTGCCAGCTGAAGAGCCTCCACTACTGTTTGTATTCTCATGGCACAACAACCAAGCACCAAGCTCCAGCAGGAACTATAACAAAACTATACCTACAGCAGTGCCCAAAAATAGGCTGTTATTTCCTGCCCCTCAAAATTCTTGAAGTATAAGTCATTTCAATAAAATTTCAGAGTGTTTCTGTGGAAAAGTATACTAACTGATATTGAAGTATCTAAGAACCTGACGTGGTGACAATTAGTTTACATAGATGGCTCATCTGGATAAATGGTCAGACACATGTTGATTTTTGTCTATAACATGAAAACAGAGTGAAAACATCTGCAAATAATTAGTGAGCATCCTCTATTCTGTGTATGGTATGTTCAAATTCAGATTTCATCACTCTTGAAGTCCTCAGTGGGAGACATACACAGTGATCAGAGGCTTTTGGTATGTGGTGACACATCTCATTCATTCTTTATACTCTTGATTTTAATAATAATTTCAAAAAGCATTGCAAGAAACAATACCAGTCCAAGTCAGCTAGGAAATCTCATTTGAAAAACCATTCCTAAGAATCAGACTGAAATTTTACTCAAGAGTTATTAACTTGCATTCTGTTCGCAATGTTATCTTGACCTAAAATGACTTGCTGTGAATCAAACACCAAAATAGGTAAATATGGGAACTTCCAAAAACTTTCTAGAGTGGGTTTTGTATAATCAGAAAAAGTTAGCATTTTGATCCACAACTCCTGCCTGATCTACTACTAATGAAAGATTCACTAAACTATCTTCATAAAGGTCAAAATGCTAATTAGGAAATTCTCTTCAGTGATAAATCAGAGATGTGGAACAAATTATTATATCAGCTTTTTCTGGAGTTCAATTACCCTTCTCTCGATTTTAAAAACATAAGAAAATTCAAAGAGCTGAATTTTGTATCATTAAATATTTCTTCTTTTTTAATTGGATAGGAAATGGAAAGTTTGAGTTTACATAAATTACATTTTAGTTAAATTTATGTACATTTTTACATGTACCAATAGTATTTACTTATTAGCAGCAATGCAATGAAATGGCTATGAAATAATTTAAGAGATATCCTTCAAGTTAATAGGTGTCTTAATAATCTAAACCTTATGCATTTAAATAAAATAAATCTTTCTAAACTACATAGCTAAATGCAGCAATATATTATATAAAGAACAAGCAAAAATATAAATTAATTTAAATGAAAAAATATTATTTTCCTGTTCAATCAGACTTCTAGAAATGAAGGATCTACCAAGAATCTACAGATACAATGACCCATCTATTTTTCCTGAAACCAACAATAATTAAGAAAACACTTGTAATATCTCAGCAAACTTAACAACTAGTATTTCTTATTCTTATTTGTAACACTACTGTAAGCATGAGGCTTGTATATATTGAAGATGTATACTGTTGGACAAAAAATAATCCTCTTGAATTCCAACACTGCAGGACACTTGTAGTAGACACTCTTGGCTTAATTACAACACCATTTAATAGAAATATTTATTGTATCAGCATTTTCAGTAAAAAGGCACAGAAGCAGAAGCAAGTTCTTATACCAGTAGTTCCCAGCTCACCTTAAGGATGAATACTGAACTATTCATGCCCACCAGAAAATTGCCACAAGTTTTAAGGTTGTTGTACACTTAACTAATGCACTTCTGATGATAGTGTGAAAAAAAAAAAACTTCCCAAGAAGTTTTTATATGTAGTATGGAATAAATTTGTTCAGCATGTCACAAAAAAAAGAAAAGTTCCCAAATCTTGAAGTTAAATCATGACATAGCCTGGACTCTATAGTCATATACTCATCCATTATCATCTGAGAATCTACTCAAGTACTCATTTTTCAGTTCTCACAAGTATGATGAGCTGTCCAGGCATTAACTGGGCTAATAATTAAAAATGATTAATTCATGTTTTGTTAGTACATGCAGGAAACAGAGTCAAAAGACATATTTGTACAGACTTCACAGGTTTGATCTTTTATGTAGATATAGACAACATGTAAATTTTTGCAATGATTTTGTTGAGTAGATACATGCTTTCCCTGGCACCTGCGACAAATGACAAATTTAGAAACTTAATGACACTTCCTTGTAATTTTTTTTGTAACAGAGTTGTATTGGTTAATCCCTATTTTGGACTATGTAAAATGAAATGTAAGTGTTTAGCAAATGTATTCCTGGGCTGGTTTTAGAAATATAGAATCATTTAGGTCAGAAAAGACCTTTAAGATCATCGACTCTAACCATAAACCTAACACTGCCAAATTCACCACCAAGTGATGTCTGTAAACATTGCATCTAAACAGCTTTTAAATACCTGCAGGGATGGTGACTCTACTACTTCACTGGGCAGCCTGTTCCAAAGCTTGACAACGCTTTTGGTGAATAAATTCAACTTAACTGAAAAGTAGCAGAATCTTTATGTGCCTTAAAATGTGTAGAAGTCCTTTGATAGATGCTCTGTGTAGTCTGAAACATAAAACTGATAGCAAGACAAACTTCCAGGCACTGTATCACCAGCCCAGTACAGAAGCAGTTTTATGAACTGAACATTAAGCAGGAACATGTCACAGGTGTGCCAAATAAATGACCTCTGAGAAGATTTACAAATGCTGGACTAGAAATGCTAAACACAAAAACAGACAGGCAAGCATTCTTGATGAGACAGATTGCACTAACTCCTCATATTTGCCATAGCTACTCATGTGTTTTCTAAACCAAATGTGAGGTGCCTCCAGAGTAATAGAACTTTTCTCAGTAACTCACCCTTCTCTGACTTAAATAATTTCTCCACATTCTGTCAAAATGAATGGCTTGAGGCCTAGAAATTCAGTTTTTAATGACCGTGATTGTCAGACATTGATAGCAAATATGTGCTAGGTGGGTGGAAAACAGCAGTATTATTTCATTGGAACCAATCAAGAAAAGAACAGAATTTGGTTTTAATGGTCCTGAAGCTTCCTAGACATCTTTTGGAAAAGAAAACAGAGACCAAAGCTATGCACTGATTGTGCAGCAGTTATATGACAAGATACTTCCTGATATCCTCTTTTACTCAGGTTTTAATCTGTATACCCAAGTTTTCCTTCCCATGGAAACAAAAACATCATGGAAAATACATACACATACAGAGTTAGGATGCAGCTACAGTTTTCAGAAAGTGCTTTACCATCAGTAATGCTCCCAGGTCCCACAGGTGAGAGAAACAGAGAAATACTAGCTGCTTCAGGGTAGCATATGTTCTGTAGTGTTTAGTCAACTCAGCTTTGATCATCTAAATCCTGTTAGACTTAGATACCTTGAATAACCTAAACATTATATATAACCACCAGACACTTCCTTATTACATTTTTGGAAGTTTTGCAGCCAACAAATACCTAAAAATGCCTGTCTACCAAGCTGAAATCAAAATTCGAAGATGGCAAAAACTATGGGACAATACATTTCAACATTCTTAAGAAATATTTGAACACTACACTGAATCAGATAAAGAGTTTATCCAGTCCCATGTATTTTCCCGGTAATACCTAACAAAGGATGCCAAGGGAAGAACAAGAGTAGGGAGGGACACCTGATGCTTCTGGTAAAAATATTCTTTGCCTCCAACTATTTACATTTTAGTAAGTTCTCCCAGACCAGGAGAAGTCTTACTCATTTAGCAACTTTCTGGGGTTACTCTGACATGTATTTGTCTGGTCTTGCCTGCAATCTTCATTAATTTAAGCATCCATGTTACACTGCTGTAATGAGTTGCACAGACTTGTCTGCTATATGAAGAACCATGTCTTGTATATTTTGAATCAGCTCTGACTAGTTTCTTTTGGATCTCACTACTTGCATTGGAAGGTAATGTGAACAACTAATCTCTATTTCCTAATGCCACTTATGATTTTCTACACCTTGGTCATATCCTCTGTAATACTAAGTCATCTCTTTTACAGCTCTAGACATTCAGCCTTTCCTCATATAGAAGACATTCTTTACCTTTGGTCGTTTATCTTTGTCAGCTTTCTCTGAATATTTTCCAGTTCAATTATTCTCTTTTAGAGGTGAAAGAATCAGGATAAGGTGAATTTGTATTCAAGACATGGGCAAACTAAGAATTCTACAGTGTACTGATAGTGTTCTCTGTATTTTTCCTTATAAAGCCTAGGTAAATCATAATATTTGATTTTCTTTTTTTTGACTGCAACTGGGCATTGAACTGACATTTTCATAGTATTTTATTCCATAACATCAAGATCTAGCTTCTGAGTAGCAGCAGTCAGCTTAGAGCTTTACATATCATTCATATGTAAAATTTGGATTGCTCTTCCCCACGTGTATCATATTTCTATACACAGAATTCCATCTGCCAGTTATTGCCCAGCCACTCAGAATTATAAGGTGTCTTGACATTTTTTCATGATCAGCATTTGTCCTTAAATTCCTCAATAACTTGAAATCATCAGCAAATTTTGTCACTTTATTGCTTACCTCTTTCCCTGACTATGAATGTGTTCCACCAAAAACCCCTTTGGAACTCTGATAGTGATATTCCTCAGTTATGAGACCTGCCCTTTATTTCTGCTCCCTCTTTCTGGTACATTAAACATATTTAACCAATCAAATGAAAAAAGGGGAAGAATAGCGCAACCATAGCTATGTATTTGGAAAGAAATAGTTAAGTAAACCTAAAGAACATGATCTGTGTTTCCATAGGAAGTATTACTTGTGTTTTTGTGGGTGTGACTGAACATACTAAAAAGATTTCTTTGAAGTCATGAGTTCTTAGTGCTGGAAAGACATCTGAAATACATACCAACACAGAAATTTCATGTTGTTTCCATAGTACTGGAAACACAAAAAAATCTCTAGTATAGTCAGTCCTTAAGCAATCTGTCCTATTTCAAATGAGTGCTGTAAAAGTATGAGGGCTTTTGTATGAAACCTGATGTCTCTATTGTACAGCTGTATATAGAAAATTTACAATTCTTCTTACCTCTACACAATATTAATGCCTCATAAACAAATGCCCCAAAACAAAAGTAAATTAGTGGCTACTCAGGTTGCCATAAAAAGGGATGTTTACAACTGATTACATTAAATTAACTGTTTAATTGAATACTTTTGCCTGGTTAAGTAGAACAACAATTGTGTCAATTTTTTTCTAATTGTATTAGTTTCTGCCTTTGGTTCACTGCCCTTTCTTTGGCTAACTATAGTTGATAGTAACGATTAATTTTATTGTTCATGAAGCTGTGATAACAAGCAGATTATTTGACTCTTACATGGTCTTCCACATTGACTGAGAAGTAAAATGAGTCGCCTTCTTTCTTTCCAAACTCAAAGTTATAACCATCCTATTAAAATTCAGCATTGCCATCCTGCAGCACTTCTGGGTATAAGAATAGTAAGGAGATGCTAACATGGCTTGCAGAAGAATAATTTTCACTCATTTTGAAGAACTCAGAAGACTTACTCTTAGAGGTCAGTGGAAAACATTTTCTCATCCTACAGAACATCCAGATTCTTTTTTTTAATTCAGTTTCCACTGGGATGAAATCAAGGGCTCTTAAAAATTCTTTCAAAAAAGGTGGTGGGAGAGGGGAAGATGGCACTTTATGCAACTTATTCTGTCCATTCGGTCATACTTCTGATGAAACACAGTGGAAGTCAAAGCTTTTGTCTTCACACCAGGAACTAGACTGCATTTTTTCTCACACCTTAACTATCATATAAGGAATAAGTAGCTACCGTAATCAGTCTGTAGCTGACTAGTCTGCAGAGAGAAACAATGACATTCTTTTTATCTATCACATCAAAAAAATCCCACTCATAAAATTTAATTAGTGAGATTTGATATATTTAATTAGGTACATATTAATTAAGACAAACACTTTTACTCCATAGTCCAGAGTCAGGAATAACTACATCAGAGGCATAATACTAAAGTACATTTTTCTCTTCCTATATTTATTTTATTAGCATACAAAGAGCCAGATTTCTTTCTTAAACCTTAAGAGACCTCCATACTGTTGTCATCTTTGAAGAGACTAGCTGACCTTTCTCTTTATCTTGCCTTGGCCAGAAATTCTGTATGAAGTTCTGTTTGTAGAAGTTGGAAATACGATGCATGATTTTTTTTTTTTCTAAGTGTTCATATTTAATGAAAATGCTTTATGTGAGAAAATTTCAGACCAAATCTCCTTCCTTTTTACCTGTGTTAAGTAATAGGGTTGTAATTCAGAACAACTTCATGTCTTTGTGGAAAAAAAGAAGATAACATCCATTTAAAAAGCCTCTGCCACCATACGTTCCCCACATAATTCACACAATTAGATAAATCCTGTTTGTTAATCAAAACCTAGATGAGCCAGTAAATAGTAAGACTGCAAGTGGATATACAAATAATTTTTGAAGACAGGTAGCTTGTTCTTAACAGTTCATTTTTATTAATACAGTATTTATTTGTTTGTATTACACTTTTTTTGTGGAAAATTGAACCTTGCTCTGTTTGCAAGCCACAATGTCTGTAATATTCTTTTTACTCCTGCTGATTAAGTTACCTCCTACATTGGTGATAGAATTGATATACATTCATTATACTGAGATTTTTCTGGCACATAATCTTCTGAATAAATAAGCAAAGTCAATAACTCATGATGCTGCTGCAAATGTACTATTAAACGTAAGCCAGTTCCCTGACTCGATCTACAATACTGAAAAAATGAAAAATGATTAAAATTATGCCCAGGGCAATATCTATTTCTTGTTCACCATGTGACAATGAAATCCTGTTTCAAATTTGAGGTTTTTAATGAAATGCATTAGCAATTCAGCTGTAAGTTGTTCTTTGCACTGTTTCTGCTAATCTCCTTTCCCTTTATGACATATCTCAGAACCTGCAACAGGGAGACCAGTGGGTTTCACTTAGTGCCAAGGCAGCTTTTCTTGGTGAAGAAAGAAGAGCAAAGTTGTAATGAGTCCATGCAAAAAGATTCTGGGAAGTCATATTAAAAAGGTGTAAGTACATATATATATACGTGTATGTAAATTGTTGTATTCCCCGAGTCTCCACTTATAACTCAGTTTCTCTTTTCTTCCTCAGCAATGAGGGGAGGTTCAATTGCAGAAGGTAAATATTACATTCTTCCCCCAAATTCTTTGTGTGGGGAAGCCAATTTATTCTTCAAAAAACAGATAAGTTGCCTCTCTCAAAAATGAAAAGAAAGCTTTTTTTCCAATATACTTTATTTTTTCTTCCCACTTCTTCTATTTCCCTCATCTGTGAGGGTAAGAATCTTGCCCAAAATCTTCCTTGTTGCTATTTCCTAACCATCATTATCTACAGCAGAATTTTTCTGCTCCAGTGATACCACCTGAGCTGGGGACTGGCAGCACATGTCTGAAATGGGTTTTACATTTTGTTCAAAGTATCTGCAATTTTACATTGTTGTCTCCGATCAGGATGAAAAGACAGGTTGAGATAACGTGTCTGAGGGTCACAGAAATTCCAATATAGCGTATGGACAAAGATTAGCTGTTTCAAAGCCTGGGGAAACTGTTAATAAAGTTTAGCTACTGAAAACCTCTAGAAAGTGGCTTATTGTGTATATCTATCTGTCCATGTTGGCAATCCTGAATAAAAATATAGATCCTCTGACTTTGCAGGGGAAGCAACACATTTTCTCAGTTACATCTTCCCAGACAAGCTTTTCTCTTTTTTCCATTTTAACATTGCATCATTTTACTGGATATTGTTCAAGATATCAGATTCTGTACCTTGTTTCATCATAGCCCATCCTTTTGCACCTCATGTTGATAATAATAATGCTAACATGACTGATAGCTCTGCAAATTTTTTCTTTTTTTTTTTTTTTTTGGTGTTTTCAATTTGACTGGTGATCCTCGAAGTATCTAGAGTTGAAAGGCCTGGGAAAACTCTGAGATCTTCTATAGAAAAATTAAGTAAGTCAAGTAAAATTGAAAAAAAATGTTGATCCTCTTTCGAATTGCTGAAATGCTAGGGTGGAGGGTTTTCTGACCTATCTCTAGTTGGTTCCTCATTGAATCGTTCTAATTTGGGTGGAAAGAAATGAACCCAAAACAAAGGAAGATTTTCATGCCCCTCCAAGCTCTATGGTAAAAGGTACTACTGAATTACATACATTCTATCTTCAAATACAGATTTATAAGACTTAAAAATAAATAAATAAATAAATAAATAAATAAATAAATAAATAAATAAAATATTCTTATGAAAAGAAGTTGTAAAATTTAAATTTAAGCTTTTCTGATCCTTCCTTAATGACTCTGAGGATGTCACGTCGTCTTTTTCCATTTCAAATCTGATCTGAGTCAGAACACAAATGGAAGGTGTAATAGTATTTAATCTCTTGCTAAGATGATTAATTGTGTTGTCATATAAAGACTTGTTTATAACACAGCTCTGAAAATTTTTCACGTGGCACTGCCACTACACACATGTACATATAACCCATGGATGGGATAATCAGTTGGATAATTTGACAGTAGATAGCTACATATCTATCTATCATACCTTTGTGCCACAACAGCAGGAAACGAAATATGCTTCTTCTTTCTCAGACTAGTGGAGGCAAGAGTAATAAAATTAAGGTTTTTCTTCAGGTAAGATTTTTTTAATTTCTTTTTTAAAAGCATGTGATCACTCAGAAATATGGACCTTAGAAAAACTATCCTCTAAAAGTCATATAAGTTTACAATATTTTAAAATAAATTTTGTGTATTTTTTCACATGTTGTCTGTTGTATACTGTGCATATTTCTGCTTGAACATCAGTTCTTATCATCCTAGCTTTTAAAAACAGGCTTTTCAATAGTGGAGAAAGTGTTGACTTTGTAATTACTATAAAATTTTCCCTATTATAACTACCCAGCTTTGCAAACTCTTAAATCAGTTGTCCTTACACTTCAGGAAAGCTCATTATGATTCTAACAATTTGCAGGTATGCAATTTATAGAAAATGACCTCCATAGTATACTTATAAACAGCTTATCATGTGGCATATCAATATATATACATATATTGATATAATTTTCTCATCTGCTTTCTGATCACTTTTTGCAAGTGCAATCACCATGTTTTGCAGAAGAGAAATTATCCCAGGGAAAATTTCTGCAGAGGTATTTATATATAAGAATTTAAAAAAATATGTGTTTACTTCATTAATTGAAAAAATTTAAAATGCAAATACCATCAGTATTTGGTAAGAAAGCGAGCAACTGCTAGCAGTGATAAAATATCACACTTACTATCTAAGCTATGTAGTATCAAATCACATATACAGTAATACTTAATCCCTCATCAATGAGCCGTAAAATTACTAGGCTTTCTCCAAAGTTATCTTAGTCTACAGTTGTCTTGCTCCCTTCCCTTTCTTTCCTTTCCTCTTTGCAGACATCTCTGATTCACCAATCAGTTCCCCAGTCCTCTTCATTACCTTCTGCTTTCCCCTATTCATCATGCACATCAAATTTTGTTCTTTCAGACTTCACTTTCAACACAGCTATTCTACAAATATAAACATTTCTCTAGAAACATTTCTTCAAAACACACAAAAGTTCTACTTCTCTTCACACACAAATGTAGGCTTCTGTGCTCAAGAAACTCTTCCACTGCCCATCTGTAGTCTTTTCCAACTCAAAGCCACCTGTATTTATCTACAGAGAGAAAGCATAAAAAATATGTCTGCTGAGAGTTTGAAAGAAATTTTATAAAATTACTTTCTTCCTAACACAGAGGAACATCTGCACTTTACTCAGAGAAGTTTCTCCTAGTCACTTGCTTTCTGTAACCTCAACTACTTGAGGAAATGAACTGTAAAAATACATGCAAAGAGCATTATAACTATTCCTGTTACCAACTATTGTGAAATTGAGAAACAGATAAGAAATAAAAGTAGCATCTTTTATAATCAAATGGCTAAGAAAAAAAAAAGCTGACTTTGACTCAATTTCTTACTAAAGTACATTAAAATTGTGTGGGGCTGTAAAGATTCTCCTAGTTATTCTTTTGAAAAGATGTGTGTGTCCATGTCAGGGAAAACTCAGCTGTAGCACTGTGATGGGTGCAGTCAATCCCCTTGACAAGACTGGCAGTGGTTTAGTACAGGCTTCTGAGGAGGTGAAGGCCTTTGCTGTGGCTGGGTCATGAACTCCTCCAGTGCACCCACAAAAGGAGCAGAGTGACACAGTGAGCATTGATACATATAAGCTTGGAACACAGATCATGTGAGAGACATATGAATAGTGGGTGACTTTTCCATTTATCAAGGAACAAATTAAGTTGTGGGTATGAGAAGTCTCATGCACACCTTTCCCACCATGTGTGATTTGAATAAAAGACAACCACTTAAATATGACAGCTGAGGTGAACTGCCTTTGTGCAATCTCTATTAGGCAGCATAGCTGTGTGGCAGTGATCTCCCCTTGAACTGGGAAACTTCTCAAGGTTGTTCCTTGAGGCAGAGAGACTTTTAACAATGGCAGATCTTTGGTAAGTGACCGATATCACATATAATCCTGTAGTATAGTAATGCTGAGCTTGCCTTGGTGACTTTGATTGCACGCTAAATTGAAACTAATGAAACATTACTCAACTGGAGGATTTCCTTTCCCCTTGGCATCTCTGGTCTATGTGTGAAACATTGTAACTCAAGGCTAACTCAATTTTCCTCTGTATATTTTCTCCATGCAGTAATTAATAAGGTGAAACTTATCAGCAAACTTGTTGAACAGTCAAAGTTGTGTTAACTGCCAAATTCCATCAAAATCATCTAACTCTCTCAAGCTATTATTTTACCACTCTTTTGAGTGAGATGCATTGCACTCATCTGTGACAAGCAACAAAGCTAAGTCTACTTCAATGTTTAAGGAGACACTAAAATTTTAATTTAAGAACTGATACACCTCTAAAGGTCTAAACACAGATGAATATTACATAAAAACTTAGCTGAATCTCAGTGACTGAAGGCATTCATGCATTTGACATGATATTTTTTGCCATGGATCAGGAATTTACTTACACATTGCCAATTCTCATGTCTTTATTACACATTAGTAGAGTTAAACCTGGAAATATATGCCAAATGGATTTTTTTTCCTGTTCTGTAGTAGAACAGAGCACAGAGGAATAATGATTTGTACTGAATCAGGCAAGTTTCAGAATTTAGTAAAGAAAAAAAAAGTAATAATTGATTAAGGTTCAAACAGCATCATATGTTCTTTTGGATTATTCATACTTTTTCTATACTCTTAATACAACTTAATTTTTTTCTTTTTTAAAGAAAGGTCCTTTCAAAAGGAAAAGGTGAAATGTTTGATTTCCAGATGTCTAAGTGAAGACATTATCACATACTAAATAGTATATTTTTTCTGTGGAAACAACAGAACAGAATATTTCAGAAGAGAAGAATTTTGTTTCAAAATACACCATCCTCCACCTATTTATTCCAGCTGAAACAATGCATTGGATTTTATCTAATTTTGAGACTCAAAGTCATTTTAAACATTCTGCAACTCATTTTCCAGATGTTTTACTATTTATTGGAAGAAAAAGGAACCTGAAAATGACAAAAAATCCCAACATCAAACCAAAGAACAGCCCTCCTCTGGCTCTTTGCCTAAGTTTCCAATGCACATCTGAAGAAAGGCAAGTCATTCAACATACTCAGATTGGCTCTCTGGAAAAAAAAGTGTATGGTTCAGTTTTGCTTTTCTTTACTACCACTAACTCTGGTAAAAACAAGTGAGCTCCGTAAAGAGCCTGTCAGATTTTTCAGATATATAATAATGTTGTTTAGTTTCCAAGCTCTGCCAGACTTTGAGGCTAAGGAAGCTAAGGTGTCTTCAGAAGTTGAGGCTGCAGGTTTTTTCATCATACACAGACACACTAGCAACAAAGACTGTACTTTTTTTTTTTTTTTTAAGCAGAATTTATAACCCCTGAAATGGAGGTTCATGTCTCATTCTTTTACCAAAAAAATACAGCCACCTGGACAGCAGTCCAGAGCAGACAGTTCTTGTCTGTTTCCAAAACAGGTTACACTTTCAATTTGACATGCTGTTCTACCCATTTCTCCCCTATTCCAAGTAAACTTTGAGATCTTTGCTATATTGCTGTAGTAACAGTCCATCATTACAGCAGTGAAAGGAACACAAGACAGATAACTTTTGTAATACAGTGTAGCATCTTTTTTTTTTTCAAGACCAACTGGAGGAATAAACAACTTCTGAACACGAAGGTAATTTTCAGCTTTTCAGGTGAAATTTTTCCTACAAATATTTTCTTAAGATATTTACGGCCCTTAATAAAATCTCTGAATCTTCTACATTAAACAGAAATATCTGTGCCAGACATCAGCTCTCAGAGTGTTGTATGTTATGTTTATTTTTGGATCAAGGAATTTTTTTAGAGAAGAACAAACATGTTACCATACCCTATATATTGAATCTTATAAATGTACCAGCTCTTGTTTGTTTGGGTTTCATTCTTCCCTCTCTAGGTTTCACATTGAAAGGAAATTGCCTCACTTCATGTCCTGTAATGTGCAAAAAGCTATTTGTGATGTAACAATACTTTAACATCTTCTGTAGACAATTTTGTGTTTTCTTCAGAATTTGCCTGAGAACTTCCAATTTCTTCCATAGCATCAAACTCCCAAGACTAGTTCCTTCCTTACCTTCCTCTCCTTCTTCAACCAGTACTTCAAATTAAAATAATGATCCTGTAAAATTATGAGATCCATAGCTTTCTATAGCAATCTCTCTAGATTGTTTGGAGTTAGAAGCCTTTGGCTTAGTCGCTCTTCGTGGTGAAATCTATCCCCAGCTTTCCAAATTAATAGAGAGGCCGGATTCTTGTGTGTATATATATATATATTACTTATTATCTAATCAGGATTATCTGATTGTCCAAAGTGATCCCAGTACCTCTTTTAGTTCTATCTGGAAAAAAAAATATTTGTGGTAATTTATCTTAAAAATGCCAAAAATGTAATCTTAATTATAGATGGGCATAATTTGTCACAATACATAGCATGAAAATTGGTTGACAGATTACTGACAGATAAGATCTTACTATCAATTCATATCACTCAGGCAAAGACCTCAGTTTGAGGCTTACACCCTATAATAAGTTATTTGTTACATAAAAGTAGATTAATATCTCAGTGTGAAACATCATCCTATGTTTTATATTTTCTGATTTATTAACTCATAGTGCATGATCCCAAAATATTTAACTTCCTTTCAGGTTTTTATTGTTAGGTAAAGTATTGAAATATTTAATAAATGTCTTGTTTTGTTTCTAAAAATAAGAGTGAAGCAGCAATGTGTTACTCAACATTGTAAGAAAAGAAACTTTATGGACACTCACTATGAGTCAAGCAGGAGTTCAGGTCGTCATTAAATGCGGATTAAACTTGAAGCAACTGTGGAGACAAATATCTGTTGGTACAGACATTGAACTGTAGGCATATGTTTTAGATGAGAACATTCACAATTCCTGTCTGCAATCGCACTTTATGCTGCATTCTTCTCTTACCTTGATTCCTGTTTTATTTTGTAACACTACTAAGTAAAATCATGAGTTCCTCATGACAGTGTAGTCAAGGTTCCTCTGAATTTTGCTACTGATATCTTTAATTACGTTAGTTGCAAACACAAATACCCATCCTAGACATGTTATTCATGTATCACTCAAGGCTCAAAATTATTAACATACATCCAGAGCTGTTATCAGTGAGGTGTTCAGAAGAACCACTGCTGGGATCACCAAGGCAGCAACACCCCTACTAGGCAGCAGGTTTGTTTTCTGAGAGCTAACACTTTCTGGTGCCAACACTTTAGGACTATTCTGAGACACTGTCAGACAAAAGAATTCAATGGGTTTACTCTGCTCTTCTAAGAAGCCTGTAAACTAGCTCAACATGCTGGAAGAAGGAAGTCAGAAAAAGCTCAGGATTAAAATACTTCTAGGTAGATGAATGAATAAATTCATACACAGCTATTGAAAACACAAATTTTCCTGATGGAAGTGAGCAGGAAAAGGAAACACAGGACCAGGAACCCATGGGATCATGCACAAAATGCTATGCCTGTCAGGTTTGCTCTTATGATCATAATACCTCAGGTATGATAGCAACACATAAATGCTGATATTTTAAAATAATCCTTTCTCTGTTTTTCTTTTTTTTTTTTCCTATTAAATTGATTTACTAATTATATTGTCAAGACAGCTGTCAGTCACTATGCCACCAATAACAGCTATCTCAAGGGATGAAGCACAGATTCCTAAAATATTCACACCCTCGAGGAAGTAAACAATCGGTTCAGGAATTGCAGTGTGAAGGAATGAACTGCAAGATTTCACTCCAGAGAAAGGAGAAAAACACAGTTAAGACCATAAAAGTGACAAGAAAAATGCTCGAATGAAAACTAAAAAACACAATTGAATTTCATTAGTGTTCTTTCAATACACACCATCCGATAAATGCTTTCCTCTTCTTACCTGTGTTACATATTTTTAGGAAAGTTAAGCAAGAAAAACATAAAATGTACTGCTAACTTTCATTTTTGACATGCCTACTAAAATAATTGTATATAAAATATCACAAAGTAAATATAGTCTGTTTTCCCCACATTACACTGTCTTTATCGCATCTTAGGTGTTTTTAATTTTATACATGAGTCTCAAAAGATTCAGGACTTGTACAATGAAATGCAGGATCATGGTTTATGTTAGCAGTTACCTGGGAGTTACATGTGTGTGCGTGTGTATGTGTGAATAGCTGTCTTCTTAAAAAGTTTCTCCCAATGATCAGCAAAAAAAAATCTTGATCAATTAAAGTAGACCTTATATAGTAGGTGTCTTCAGCTGTTACTTTCGCTTCAAAATTTGTCTTCTAAACCACTTTATTTTTTTTTGTACTGAGAAAGTTATAATACTAGATAATTAACTGAACACAGAATAAAAGATATATGGACATTAGGAGTACAATTGGACACAAAAGACTCCTGGAAAAAAACAATGAAGACAGAAAGGTAAAAACTCATCAATTACTGAAAAAAACAATGTGCTTAGTTCACTGATCAGTAGTAAAATTATGTTCCTTTGGAATTTGGTAATATGCTGTCATACTGGTTTGGGCTGGAAAGACACTGTTTTCTTCGTAGTTTGTATAATGCTGTTTTGGATTTGTGATGAATGTGGTGTTGATAACACAGGGACGTTTTAGCTGTCACTCTAGCTACTTACACAGATTCAAGGCTTTTCTGCCTCTCACACCACTCCACCAGCAAGTGGGCTGAGGGTGCACAAGAAGCCACCTTTTGCTAATCAAGGGGATGTTCAACACCATATGATGTCATACTCAGCAATAAAAGTTAGGGAAGAGCGAGGAAGCAGGAGACATTTGGGGTGATGGCATTTGTCTTCCCAAGTAACCATTCCATGTGATGGAGCCCTGCTTTCCTGGAGATGGCTGTACATCTGCCTACTCATGGGAAGTGATGAATTAATTCCTTGGTTTGCTTTGCTTGCATGTGCGGCTTTTGCTTTAACTGTCTTTATCTCAACTCATGGGGTTTCTCACTTTTATCATTCCAATTCTCCCCCTCATCCCACTGGGTGAGAGTGAGTGAGTGGTTGGCAGGGGGCTTAACTGCCTGCTGGGTTTAAACCATGACAACTGCCCTTTAAAGTAATATGAAAAACTGAGACCACATTTTAGTCAGGCTGGCAGAACAAGAGCTAGAGAGTTTGATACAGTTAGAGATTTTCTATCTTTTCTTTTTCTTTGAAGTTGTCTGTAAAGCTCTATAGCCAGAAAAATCAGCAGCTGAGAGACATGTTTAGAGGACCAAGATCTCGCTGTTTCAAGAACAGCTGGTATACAAACACATTATAAAGAATGGAAGAAAATGTCAGTTTTTTATGTACTTTACCATTTCCTAAACTGGAAATATTTAATATTTGTTCTGTCAAATTCCAGTGGGACTGTAATACTTATTATGTCTGCAGACTCGAAGAAACACTTGAACAGTATTTGTTTCTATGCCTTGTATCACCTCAAGTAACACAGGAGTCAAAACCACACCTTTTTCTTTCCTGATTTTTGGGGAGAATGGGAAGGAACTGGTGTTGCAGCTTGGGAGCTAAGGAGGTTGGCACGAAATTACCTTAAAGAAACTCTACCAATCCTCATGCAAACCTCATCCGATGACACAATACACTGTCTTTCTAAAGAGGGGCATGTTTCAGAGGCAGGAGGTCACCTTAAAGAGGAAGAATAGAATAAAAGAAAGTTCTTGACCATACAGAATTGTTTAGTTAAAAAAGCACCAAAGCTGTTTCACAAGTATGAATTTGAAAGACTCAGGATGATACATCTCTGCACTGATTTAAAGAGACTCGATGTGTGCAGAGTCAAAGGATGGATTCACACAAAATGATTAAAGGCAGGCTCAACCATCCTTTGACCGTGGCTCAAGTATTCTCCGTGGCAGTTGCTGCAACCTCAAAACCATACAGATGATGAAACTAATTTACCCTGCTGAGATCACAGCGTTGCCACTTTCTGACACTAAATAATATACCAGTTAGGCTGAACTGCAAAACAGAAGCCTTTGTTTACAGACCTTATGTATCATGTATACTCTGTTCCAGCCAAGGGGACCAACAAACCTCAGCCCCCTCTCGCCCCGCTCTTTCTGAGCAGGACATGACAAAGAGATCTATCAATGGCCTTGGCTGCTAAAGAAATTAGTGTAAACATGGGCCATTTCTGCATTCCATTCCTACCATTAGCTCAAAAAAACTATAAACTTCAGATGCTATCAGTCCTGGAAGCAGACACTGTCTGAAAAAAACATGCAGCCAACTTCAGAAAAGTGCAGTTACTTAGAAGAAATTCAGGTGAAAAGAAAAATTTCTGAAATAGAATTGATGCTGTTCAGCAAAACCAGGACTGTCATTCTGTTTACTAATCTTTCTTTGTTTTCAGGTAGACTAGATTTTCAAGATGGAACATGCAGAGTGATTTGGCTGTCCCATTACACATAATTTTATCTTCTTCATTTTCATCTGTCATGAATCTTCTAAGGAACTGTGGAGCATCTCTCTGAAAGTATTTTCATCATCATTTAGAGATGACAATTTTGATTTTCTAAAGTTCAGAAATATCCTAAGTGTGAGTGGAAGGACCATCCCTACACCTAGTATATGCATCTCAAAGAACTTTGTTTTAATAATTTTAATTTTATCAGTCTTTTCTATAACTTTATTGAAATAACCTAACTAATTTTTCTGCTTCAAAATGGGATATGCCACTTACCAATTCTTTACAGAATTAGTCTTACTGAAACAGACTTCAAGCTCACAAGGAACAAATATGAATTTCTTTTCAAGAGGGAAACAGTCTTGAGGTTCTGTAAATAAGGATATCTGCAGCAGTAAACCACTCACTACTTACCTTTTGATATCTTAGACATTGAATCTCATTAAATTGATCTTAATAGATTTTGACACACTTTGTGTCCATCTATAACATTCTGTCTATGGAGATTCATATGTAGTTAATATATTCGCTTGATCAACTTAGATTTTTTTCACTGAAAATCTTCTATGTGACTGTTTTAAACAGTTAGCACATCCTGTTTTAAGTTGTTAAAAAATATGTTCCTGTTTTCCAGCATCATCAAACCTTGCTGAAGTGAAACAGCGTCTTTCAGAGCCCAAAAATAGTAATAATTTAATTTCTTTACCTCTGCACAGATAAACTTTGTGTGCCATTGGTGTTATTCTCCCATCCTCATTCAATAGATCTTTCTTGTTCAAGCATTATTTAATTCAATTTTTCACTGCATTCATCTGTGAGATGGCAAATTTTTTGAGACATAAAGATGGTCAGATTACAGAGACTTGCCTTTTGCTGTTGCATTGGTTCATTCATTGACATTTCAGTCGTATTTCACTGGGCCTAACTCCTCCCAGTGAGAATAACTGATATTTATTATACTTCTTCTTTGCTGAACTGGATTAATATTTTCAACCTGAGATTATCTCTCTGATCACATTCTTTCCTAGCTTATACTGTTATGATATGTCATCAACTTCTATACGAACACCCACAATATCCAAAAGCATCCTTTGTATGAAACATGTCACTTGACGAATTTGCGTTAGCTGGGAAGAGTAGTGAGTGAAAAGCCCAGACAACTTCTAATATAATTCAATTTCCAAATTTTGCCTTTCCTAAAGAGAAAAGTAAACTTGCTGTTACCTGAAAATGAGGTAGAAAATCTGTTTGAAATACAGTGCTGTTGTCTCACAACATCCTTGTGACAATGTCTGGGATTCAGACAAAAAGACAAACAAACCAAAACAAAAAAAAAAAAAAAAAAACACACAAAACACCAAAAAACCCACAACATTTGCCATCTCTCATTGTGGTGATTTTCAAGCTGTTGTCTCCTGGAACAGGCATTGTTGCTTCAGGGAAAACCCTTCTTCTGTTCTTGCTGTACATCTCCAAGTCCAGCAAATAATATGCATTCTTAGGATTTCTGTTGAAATTCTCTTTTCCCTTGCTGACATCTGAGGAATGCTCAGCTTGCTACTATACAGCACTGGGTGCAAAGGTAAATGTCATGCATAGACTGCCATAAATCTTAGCTGACTAAACAAGTGTAGATTACTGTGAAATACTATATTGTGTGTGGAAATTTTTTAAGAAAAGATGCAGGAAGAAAGTGAAAACACAGAACTTGTGTATAATCTAAGTCTGAAGAATTGCTCTTGCCATAAGCAAGTTGGAAAGGGATAGAAGATGGAGAAATGAAAAAATTGAATTCAGACTCAGTTTTTAATCAGTTTGAGTACTATAAAATGAAGAATGCATTGGAAATTTCTGAGAGTGAGACAGAAGTAACATATACTTAGCAGTCGTAGTTCTAAAGAAAATCTTAAGGGCTTTGTTGTTTTGGACAGATATATGGTACAGTAAAAGAGGAATTATACCTATAAAGAGGGAATAGAATGGGATATTGAGTAAACTCTTCGGCTGAAATGATTCCTCATAGACAACAAGTATGCTAAGATGAGATGATTAAGAACCAAATAAAGGACTAATGGATGAAAGTGGTGTTGTGATTGGTAAAAAGTTTCAAGGCTGTATAACAGTAAAGTCATCTCAGAAACTGACTAAGCATAGTGAGTTACTATATTTGTGTTAGTTACATAGACACATACACATAAACATATTTTCAAATGAACAAGAGTAACATGCTGGGTACAAATTTCACTTCAGCGAGGGTGATTAATCACAATAACAAGCTAGAAGAAAGCTATGAATGCTCTCCTTTGATGTCTCAAATATACAACAGTCAAACTACATCTCCTGGAAGAGTGATAAAATATTGGTCATCTTTTAATATGTCAGTTAATTAACCTAAATGAGATAAAGTATGATTGTCTGTGATTTGACTTGTGTTCCTATCATAAACTGTGGCGGTAGCAAATTCGACGAATCCAGACGCCGGCATAAGCTCTTTGATCGAACGGGCGGGCCGGGCGAGAGTAAGGAGTCTAATTCAATGTGAATTTACCATCCGTACCCTTTAATGAACTCTTAAACAACACTGAATATCAATGTCCCCGAGACCACGTTTTTCCAAGCCTTATATACTCTCTACCAAAAGGCCATGCGGCAAGCGCAGGCTACAATTGGTTACACTCACAGTCACTCATCCCCCCCCACTATGGTGATTGGCTGCAGGGCACTGTTCACAGACTGTTCATGCGCAGCGGCAACGCCCCTCCTGCAGCCTGGGTCGAGGGCAGAGCGGCTTCTGTTTACTTTCCTTTTGTCTCTGGTGTCTCAGGGAAATCCTTCCGTGTAGCACAGCTGGATCAAGCCCTGGCTTGTTCACAGCACACAGCCAGAGACTCTCCACAATTCCTCCTTTTTTTTCTTTTTGGACAAGCCAGGATTGATTAGCTGTGTGTTCTAATCCTTTTTTGATATGTGATAAAAAACAACTTATACATAACATATAAATAACAACAACAATCAACGTAAACAATGCACTTTGCAATAAACCTGAGGTATTCCATTGCCGTTTAAATATCACAATGGATTGATTAAACAAATTCCAAGAACTTTGGTTTAAAGATACTCAACTTATAACAAACGATGTGCTGGGTGTTGATAAACTTACTCAAGAGGTAGTGGTGTTTAAAGATCTACTTATATAACTATAGTACGCATACATGTCACAGCTAAATCAATGCAAAGGTTACACCTCACTCTGTGACCTCCGAGGGTTCTGCTGCAGGGAGTTGACTTGGTTGAGTTTGTTTCAACTCCGGCTTTACTGCTCGGCTTGGAACCCACAATGGACCTTGATCTGTGGAGAGACACATATACCCTCTACCATTAAAAATAACAGGTACTGGTCCCTTCCACAATCCAGTGGTGGGATCACGATACCTCACCATGAATTCCGGTAAAGTGTTTTTCCTTCCTAGTCTGATCTGATAATGATGAATGATCACAGGAGGCTCCTCACGATCTCCAGTTAGACATAAATAATTCAAGGTAAACAACACCTTTGCTAAACGCTGTTGACAATCTAACTCTTCCTGCTTCTGTTTGCTCAAATACCCTTTAATCATTTGATGTGCTCTCTCGATGATTCCTTGGCCTGTTGGGGAATGAGGTATACCTGTAACGTGTATCACTCCCCATTTCATTAGAAAAGTTCTAACTTTCTGGCTAACATAGGCAGGGCCATTGTCTGTCTTAATCTTTTCTGGGACACCCATTACAGCAAAACAAGCTGTAAGATGTTTACATACATGTAGTGCTTTTTCCCCTGGTAAAGCAGTAGCCCATATCATTTTTGAAAAAGTATCAATTGTGACATGCACATATTTAAGTCTTCCAAATTCTGGCACATGTGTCACATCCATTTGCCATACTTCTAAGGCTTTTAAACCTCGAGGATTGACACCGATTCCTATACCTAACATCTGGCTTCCACACTGAGGACATGCCTGTACAATACTTCTTGCTTCATTTAAAGTTAAATCGAATTGTCTTTGGAGACCTCTGGCATTCTGATGAAAGCTCTCATGACTTTGTCTCGCTTGTTGGAATTTATCTGTTGGAGGCATGTGCTGTACTGAACTTACTAAACTATCTGCAATTTGATTTCCTTCACCTAGACCAAGATTCCATTGATGACTGCGGATGTGAATCACACAACAGGGTTCTTTTCTTTGATTTAAAATAGCTCTCAATTGTACAAACAATTTTCCTAATCGAGGATTATTCGATTGTCTTAACAGGGCATTTTCCATTCTGGGTATTACACCTGCTACATACAAAGAATCTGTGACAACATTTAAAGCAAATTTCAGCCAATTATTTAAGGCCCATATTACTGCTGTGAGCTCTAAAGTCTGCAATGAATCCTCTTTTGAACCTTCAATTAAATGCTGTTTCCATTGACTATTCTCTTGCCAGACACATGCTGCCTGGTGTCTTCGTTTTCCTGCATCTGTATATACTGTAAGGCCTTCAACAGGTTTTGCTTTTACTTTGCTTCTCTCTAACCACTGATTTGTTCTAAGGAATTGCCATAGTTTACCTTTTGGTTGTCGTGAATGTACCTTGCCTATAAATCCTAATAATGCATTCTGTATAGGCATCGAATGTCTCAGCCACCATTCTAAATCGGCTCCATTTATCGGAATACTGATATCATCTGGTTCCTGACCGCTAATTTCTAATATTCGAGATCTTCCTTTTCGAATCAATTCTCCAATTGCTTCTGGTCTCGTTTGAATACTGAATTTTGGTTGGACACTGAGAAAAATCCACTCTAATAATCGCAAATCATTTTCTGTTTTCAATCTGACAGTGGCACAAAAGGAAGAATCTGTAGCAACATCTATGGGGAATTCCCCGTTTTTGTTTTGCCACTGGCAGATGATTGCACACGGATGTTCTAGATTGCTAATAAGGAGGGAAATTGGTCGATCAGAAAGTCTTCGGCTAGACCAATTTGTCTGTACTTTTTGTATAATATCAGAAAGACATTTGAGATGCACGGACTCTAAGCTTATTTTCTTAGCTGGATCACCTCCTTTTAGAAGTGAAGTAAGAGGTGCTATATCATTGTTAGTAATGCCTACGCAATTTCTAATCCATTGTATGTCCCCTAACAATTTTTGGACATCATTTAATGTCTGTAAATCAGTATGTAATTCAATTTTTTGTGGACGAATCTGTGCATCACAAATGGACCAACCAAGGTATTTCCAAGGTGCAGACTTTTGAACTTTCTCTGGAGCTATAACCAACCCCTTTTCTTTGAGTTTGATTGTAATTTGGACTATGGAACTTTCTGTGAACTCAGCGTGTTGACAGAACAGAATATCATCCATATAATGATAAATAATTGTTTGTTTCCATGATGCACGAATAGGTTGAAGTGCCCATGCAACATACATTTGGCACAGTGTAGGAGAATTTTTCATACCTTGCGGTAGCACTACCCACTCATACCTTTTAGCTGGTTCCGCTTTGTTTACTGAAGGCAGTGTAAATGCAAAACGCTGTGTATCTTGCTCATGTAAAGGAATGGTAAAGAAACAATCCTTTAAATCTATAATTAGAATATGCCAATTTTCTGGTAACATTACAGGTGATGGTAATCCAGGCTGTAAAGCACCCATGGCTTGCATTTGATCATTTACCTTTCGCAAGTCATGTAATAATCGCCTCTTTCCACTCTTTTTTGGTATTACAAAAATTGGGGTATTCCATGGACTAGTAGAAGGCTTGATATGGCCTGCAACTAATTGCTCTTCTACTAATTCACGTGCCTTTTGCAGTCGCTCTTCTGTTAATGGCCACTGGTCAACCCAAACTGGGCTATCTGTTAACCAGGTCAATGGAGGGTTGGGCAACTGCTTTCCAATGACCACTAAGGAAAAGGTGAAGTAGTTAACACGGCACCAAGTTGCCCCAAGACATCACGGCCAATAAGCGCCTCAAGGCTGCTTGGCAGTTCCATTACACACACCCTAAGGGTAACACATTGACCTTCAGGGAAACTAATTGAAATGGGATCAACACTTATATTTGGAGTAGTTTGACCCCCTACTCCAGCTACAGTGGAAGAGATTGATTTTTGAAGTTTCCAATTTCGTGGCCATTTGAATTGACTAATGATGGAGACATCAGCTCCAGTATCAAGCATTGCATTTACCTCTACAACAACAGTAGAATCAGATTGAAATAGTTGCACACGTAACATGGGACGCTGAGTCATTGATGAGGTGAAGCAAACTGCAGGACCTGTCGATCCAAATCCTTTATCACGCCTTCCTGTTGAGGATGCTGGAGGAACTCCTGGAAGCATTGGTAGGCAGTTTTCCAGTGCTACTACCTGAGCTATTCTACTCCCAGAAGGAATAAAAATTGGCGGATGCAGAGTGTAGGCCAGGATTTGAACAGTTCCTGTGAAATCTGCATCAATTATACCTGGTATTACTATAAGACCTTTGATACTAGCAGAAGAACGGCCAATCAATAGGCCTCCAATGAGACTATCTTGTCGAAATAAAGGTCCTTTAGCATTAGTTGGTATTCTATGAATTGCAGTATTGGTCAATGTTATATCTACTGCTGTCTCCACATCAACTCCGAGGCTTCCTGCGGTGCTTGGCTTGTTGAGGTGAAAGAAGCCTGGTTCACAGTTGGTCGCTGATTGGGATACAGGTTCGGAGATGTTCTTTGTGTCCTCGCGCGCACTCCGTTCGCGCTCACTTGACCGTTTCCCGATCTCCGGCAAATTTTTGTAGCATGAGTGTTAGACTGGCATCTGTCACACCAAACTGCTGCAGTACAGTTCGTTCGGACGTGTTCTTTACTTCCACAGCGATGACAGGAATTGTATGATGATTTACAGAATTTATTTGTTGATCGCTGAACTGCTGCTACAACTGGTTGCATTGTAGATGAGACTTGCTGGCTAACTTGTCGGAGAGATCTCTGCATGACCCCTTCGAAAGCGGCAGCCATCACCTCTGCACTTCGGTGTTCTTCTGATCTGGCTACTCGTGTCAGCATTTGTTCTACTGATGATCCTGGTGGCAGAGTTGCTAATATTTGTTTAGTCTTTGAATTTGCATTATCAAAAGCTAACAGCCGAAACATTTGATTTTTCATTTCTTCT
Organism: Patagioenas fasciata; assembly: GCF_037038585.1. NCBI lineage: Eukaryota > Metazoa > Chordata > Aves > Columbiformes > Columbidae > Patagioenas > Patagioenas fasciata. The sequence goes on from NC_092520.1 coordinate 86,976,250, forward strand.
GATAAGTCCGGATTTTGCATTACTCCCTCATGTAGCCGGTCAATAAAATGTGAGAAATCTTCTGTGGTGCCTTGGCGTATTCCGCTGAATGAGGGAGCTAATGGTCCCGGTAAGGTTAAGAAGGCATCTAGGGCAAGTTGTGCAGCTTTTCGGTGAATTTCAGCTGTAAATCGCAGTTGAACTTCTATGGTAGCATACTGTCCACGACCTGTATAGGCATCAGGTACCACATTGGTTAATGGGTCATTTGGACTGGTGTGTTTTGCTGTTTCTTGCTGCGCTCGTTGATACCAAGCTGATTCCCACAGGAGGAATTGCGCTGGAGTTAATAATAGGCGCATTAAATTTTGACAGTCCATGGGACACAATAAGTCAGCGGTAAAAATCCAATGCAGTATTTGTCTGGTCGCTTCTGAACGTATACCATAGTTGGTGATTGTTTGTTTTGCTTGCTGCAAAATTTTCCAATCGTGTGGTTCCCATACCGCTGTCTGAGTGTTCATATTTTGAATTACCGGTAGGGCTAATTTTGCTGGAGACCAATCACCTTCTAGAATGGCATCTTTGATGACCCCTGACCATCTGCCACGTCGGGGCTGCGGCTGGTCAGTAGAATCTATAGGCACCTTTGATTGCATTGTTTGTGAAGGGCAAGCTGGTTTTTGAAACTCAATTTGTTCCTTATTTTTCTCTACATTTGACACTCTTAAGTTAAGTTGTTCAAGCTTGTTGGTAATGACTTGCAGTAACTGCTCTACTGCTTGGGGTGAGCCCAATGATGTAGGAGGAGGCTCACAAAAAACTTCCGCGGGTGCTTGCGGAGGCAAAGTTTGAGGCGGCCCCGGCCCCGGCGACGGCGCCGGCCCGGCCTCCACGCTTTTCTCGGAGGTAGGGGGGGCGTCCGGCTCGGGGCAGGGCAGAGGCGGAGCGGTAGGAGGAGGGCGGCACTCAGGGCCTCCCACATCCGGACAGTCGACTAGTTGCACTTCCGCCTTCTTGGCACATTGCCCCAGAGACTCGGAGGGGGAAACTTCCGGTTCTTTGTTTACGAGCCGCGCAGTTTCTAATCCGCGTTGCAGATCGGATTGTGAAAGTATTGGCTGAGCCGGGACCCCGCGACCACCCCGAACGGCAGGCAGACCCCACAGAGTAGCCCACAGGCCCCTCTTTTCTTTTGGACGACAAGTTTTATCAGTCCAGGTTTGTTCTTGGACAAGCGCCTCCGCGGCTCTTAGGGCGGCACGTTGTTCCGATTTCATAACTTCTAATGATTCTAATACGGTTTTCCACAATTCTCTCACAGATTTAATTTCTTTCTCTTCTTCCCCTCTGATAGTTTTGTCCCACATAGTGTCCCCCACTGATCTCCATTCCGTTGGGGAAAACAAAAGTGGAACTTCCCCAAAGTGTCCCCACTTCTGAGCTAAAAAAATCGATGTGATTAGCTTTTCCTGTGACGATTCAATACCTCTCTTAGAGAGAATAGTCGTCAGCAGTGCCGCGGCTGTTTCAATATCCATTATCTTATCAGCGCGGTCTTAACGTAGGATGCGAGTGGCCAGCTCGACTGGTGCCCGTCTTTTGATACCGGACTAAGCACACTATCCCACACCCCGGCTTGGCTCCGTTTTTATGAACGCTGCTCACCGCAGTAATTTCGATCCGGAGCGATATGCTTTGCTAACGATCCATCCTTCTGCTACCATATGTAGATCCGAAGCGTTATGCTCTGCTAACGAACCATCCTCTGCTACCAAATGTGGCGGTAGCAAATTCGACGAATCCAGACGCCGGCATAAGCTCTTTGATCGAACGGGCGGGCCGGGCGAGAGTAAGGAGTCTAATTCAATGTGAATTTACCATCCGTACTCTTTAATGAACTCTTAAACAACACTGAATATCAATGTCCCCGAGACCACGTTTTTCCAAGCCTTATATACTCTCTACCAAAAGGCCATGCGGCAAGCGCAGGCTACAATTGGTTACACTCACAGTCACTCATCCCCCCCCACTATGGTGATTGGCTGCAGGGCACTGTTCACAGACTGTTCATGCGCAGCGGCAACGCCCCTCCTGCAGCCTGGGTCGAGGGCAGAGCGGCTTCTGTTTACTTTCCTTTTGTCTCTGGTGTCTCAGGGAAATCCTTCCGTGTAGCACAGCTGGATCAAGCCCTGGCTTGTTCACAGCACACAGCCAGAGACTCTCCACAATAAACAACAGATTTCCTCTCTTCTACATCCTCGTCCTGAATTTAGAAGTGTACAAAGTATGTCATTCAAGTCAGTGCAAAATATTTTGCTTTTTGTAACCCACTCATCTTTTTCCTTCTGTTCTTACCTTAGTTAAGGATTTTTCAATTTAGAAATTTAAAGTCTAAATATTATGTTTTTTAATATTTGAAAAGAACATTTTATCTTTGTAAAAAAAAAATTATATTTTACAAGTTATATGTCTGAAGCTGTTTCCTAGCTTTGAAAATGTATTTGGCCTCCTTGAATTTTATCTTTCATCAAAAATTACTGTTTGTGGAATGGGATCACAGAAGGTCAGAGAAGATAATTTAACAATCCCTCCAACCTTATAAATTTTCTGATTCTAAGCCCTAAAGTTGGAACTTGAGTAGGAAACCTATTCATAAACAGAGAGACCAAAGTGTTTTACAGACTATCAAGTCTGACCCTCCACAGCTGATTAAAAGACCTGTATATTAGCATCACATTTATTTTGAAGAGCACTTCTGGCACTTTGATAAGAGCATGACAATTTCTGATGAAAACCAGAAATTAAAGAAGGAGTATCTCAACTGAGACAGATGATCCAGGTGGTCTTAGCCATAAGGTGTGCTGGTGGATTGATGGTTTACTCTAATAGGATGCAGAGGTGTAAAACCATCAGAAGTGACTGAAGTCACTGACACAAGGGAAAAGAGGTCTTTCACTCAGACATTACTGTCCAGAATTATCTCATAGTACTTGAATCTGATAAAAAGAAGAGGTAGAGGTTAAAAAAAAAAAAAAAATTATCTGAAGCTGGTTAGAAATTAAGAAGGTAAGAGAAGAGAAAGATTGAAAATCTTATTGCAAGAAAAGTATAAGTCGTTTGTAATCTCAGTTTTTATGTCTTGAAATCTCGCACCAAATCTGTTTCCTAGAGACAAATGTCTTGGCATGAAATGTGTCTACTTTAAACATGTTTTATTCTTAGCATTCAATGATGAGTAATATCATAAAACTAGGCAGTAAAAAATGACCAAAATTCTGCAATGTACTATGACTGTGCATCTACTGTGGGGTAAGTAGCACCCATTCATGAGTTGGAATGAATGTAAGTAACTTTTTATTTAATTACCATCAAGTGGTAGCCCTTCCCAGGTTTATTAGTGTATCATCAAAATATTATGTACTGAATTACAAGACTCTTGGCTGAAAATCAGAGAAAAGTCTGGGGCTACTGCATGAAGGATCATGGTCTCATCCATTTCTTCCCTATCCCAAAGTTCTGGATGTTTCAAATACTTCATTTTAATATATACCTACATTCCTGTCAAGCACCACTGTGATGGGAGTGCTTCTGAATGAGCGAAATGTCATTATTTGTCCCAGCAAGCAAAAAAACTTTACCTTGATGAGTCTTCTATAAAATTTCAGCAGATGTAGTCAGAGATTATGAATCTTATATTCTGCCTAGAGAAAGATAGGGTGGTTGTGTGCTGAACGAATTTTTTTCCTTCCTGTAAGAATGGTTTATAATCCTACCTCTGCTGTCTTTTTGATATCAAGTTTCAAATGGAAGTTTATGAAGTGATACTTTTGTATTTTTAGTATCCCACCCATAGAAGAGAGGTATAATTTGCTTTTTCATGTTTATTATATTAAAGCTCTGAGGAGCACTCCCCACACAATTGTTTCTTTACTTAACTGTGAATTATAATCACCAGTGTAGACAGACATGTCCATAAACAATAACTATATTTTAGTCTTGTTGATCAGGGTTTAAAATATGGTACTCATTAAAAGGCAAAAGCAAACCAGAGGACATTTAATGTTTAAAGTGTGCAACAGCACATCTATTACTTCATAAATAGCTAAATACTATTTGTCTCAATTCTGTCACCACCACCCATGTCAGACCCAGAAAGGGTCGTAAAACCCAAGATATTTTAGCATGACTGATTTATTTGTTTACCATTTACATACACTTTAAATTTATGAAGGTCACACTTTATATGATGTTTTTCCTAGCTATGATGGCTACTGAATGTTCATATGCCTTCAGTGTCCAGTAAAACAGCACTGCTGTATCAAGGTAGACACTTTGTCACAGTGTTCTTACTTGTATTTGAAAGTCATATCTGATCTGTTATACTAGGGAACAGGAGATCATAAATTGCTCTTACCATAGCATAAAATGCTGCCTTCGAAAAGATTAAAACACTCAACTGATTTTTTTTAGCTGTCAACGTTTTGCTACAGCTGGTGAGAACTTACTCAACTCCTTTTTTGTGATGTCCTAAGACCAAGTTAACTAAATAGATATTTATTTTTCCCATCAAACCTTTGACAAGATAATATTAAACTTTTTTTGAAAACAAATATCTTCATAAGATTTTTAATGCCATTGGAATTATTGCTCTTTATAGCAGATCCAAATGATAGATTGGGTTTTACAGCCACTTTTATTTTTTTTTTAATAAGCTTCACTTTCTTAATCTCAGCTAAATTTGTTATTTAAAATAAGTTAGTTAGTTTGGGACACTATTGATAGGAAAGAAATCTACCTAGCACAGGAATGCAAATAAAATTTCTTTATCAATTTGATCAAAATACCAGCAGTGCAATCTTAGGATCTGTACTGGAACAACCCTCCACACAATGGCCATTTTGTCTAGAGAACATGTAAAGTGATTGGCCATTAAATACCCATTGAATGGAATTGCTAAAGGTGACAAAATTAGAACAGAATTTGAATAAGATATTAATGGATACTCCTTTCTTCACCTTTATAATTGTCTCATTACATGTTTACATTTTCACTTTTTTACCAATTACCTTTGACTTATTAACCCCTTAAACTTCAAGTAATAGAACTTAAGAGACAGGAACATATACTGTACGCTTTCTGGGGTTTGTCCTTGTCCTACTGCATTACGAGAATGAATGTATTATTATTCATCCCCTCAAGGCTGTATTTTCTCCTGCTTCTGTGCATTAGGAATGAGGCATTTGGGCTTATGATCATTGAAATGTCCCAAGCTGACAGCAAAAAGCCACTTAAAATGAGTGGCACTCTAACTCTGCTATCTGTGCCAAGTTTTGATTATGATTATGATTCCAGGGATAACCATCACAGACAAATTGTTGGTACTTGGTATTAGGAGATAAACATTCATGCTTCCATTTAATTCTACTCTAATTATTTGGGGTGCAATACTATATATGAAAAAGTTTGATTTTGTGAGATGCAGTAGTTTTTGTTTGCTAACTGCCTGTATTGTTATGCATCTGCATCCATATTTAATATTTTTGGAAGGGGTAAAAATGGTTACTTGGGTTGTGCTACTTAAACAGCTTAAAGAGAACAGATTGCAGCTGTCATGTAAGGAATACTAGGAGCTAGAGAATAGACACTAGGGAACAGTTGGCACGGAGATCTAAGGCTTTCAATAGTCACTATCCAAACAAGTAGGAGGAAAAATATGTTGAGCAAGTGGAGGAAGAAAAAAGCAAAATACAAATAAAAATAAGGAGTGTGGTAAGCAGTTTCTATTTGATTTGTGTTCTGGTTTTGAAAGAGTCACAATCAGAAATCACAGCTGGCTTTTCTGTCTTATTTCTGTTAATATTGTTCAGGTGTTTGAAAATGAAAGTTTCCTTCATTTATGGAATTTAACCCTGCTCAGCTTACCCTTAGAATCCTGACAATGCTATATTCTTTAAGGCAGATGGACTTTAGGGAGCCTCATACTCCTCTGAAGAATTTATACATCTTACGAAAGAGAACTAATTCTGCAGCTTGTTCTAACATGAAATTCCTGCCTTCATGCACAAATCCAGACCCTGTGACATACCAGTTGTCAGCTTACTCTAAAACAGCAATTGAGAAACCATGTTTAACAAGAAGCCATTAGAAGGAGTGGAGCATCCTCCTTCTGAATTACTTAGAAATAAATATTGAATGGTGATAAATACAAAATAATGCACACCGTTATACTGAATCATATAACACAAATAATTTAATTTTATGCACTGTCAGAGAGCAGCACAAGCAGGGTGATACTTAATGAAAGGCAAATTTGGGCTTGATGGCAACCATGATGACAGTGCCCTCACTGTCAGGGCACAGTCCCACAGCACCAGAGGCAGGCCAGCAAAGAACAAAGAGGACTGCAATGGGTCATACAACCAGTCTGGCAAACACCATGCAAAGGCAGAATAAAAAGCAACATCCAAGGACAATCCAAGACATTTCAGGAACAAGGTAAGGAGTAAGCCCACCTACAATGTGGCTAGGCCAGGAATATAACTAGGGAGGAAGTGATTGTTTCTCAGAGAATTCCACTAAAATTACCAAGCAGCATTTTTAAAACAAAGTGCTTTCTTATGAAGGGCATAATTTAACTGCAGCAAATATCGTCACCAGATTTAATAGAGGCCAAAGGAATATGCACCTGGGTCAGGACAACCCCCAGTATCAACACAGGCAGGGGAATGAAGGGGTTGAGAGCAGAACTGCAGAGAAGAACTTGGATGAAAAATGGAACATGAGCCAGCAATGTGCACTTGCAGCCCAAAAGGACAATCATATCTCGGGCTGCACCACAAGGATCATGGCAGGAGGTCAAGGAAGGTGATTCTGCCCCTCTACTTCTCTCTGGTGAGACCCAACTTGGAGTACTGTGTTCAGCTCTGGTGCCCTCAGTACAGGAAAGACATGAACCTGTTGGAGATGGGCCAGAGGAGGCAACAAAAGTGATCAGAAAGATGCAAAACCTCTCTTATGAGGACGGGCTGAGAGAGCTGGCGTCTGGAATCTGGAGGAGGCTCCAAGGAGACATTATTTCAACCTTTCTGTACTTAAAATGGGCCTAAAAGAAAGATGAGGACAGACCTATTAGCAGGGCCTGTTGTAACAGGACAAGGGGTAATGGTTTTAAACCAAAAGAGGTGAGATTCAGGTTAGACATAAGGAAGAAATTTTTTTACAATGAGGGTGGGAAAACACTGGCACAGGTTGCCCAGAGAGTTGGTAGATGCCCCATCCCTGGAGACATTCAAGCCTACGCTGGACGGGGTTCTGAGCAACCTGATCTAGTTGAAGATGTCCCTGCTCATTGCAGGGGGGTTGGACTAGATGACCTCTGAAGGTCCCTTTCAACCTAAACTCTTCTATGATTCTATGTGTGTTCAGAGCATATTTAGGTGAATTAATAGATTTGACATCCACCAGTAGCTATTATAATTGTGTCAGCTGGACCACCTCATCCTTAATTTCCAAATCGTTAATTGCTGACTTGCAGTACTGCAGAAAAGATCACTCTAACTACTCTTTCCGAAAACACTTAGTAGGATCATGATGCTGTGGTTTGGTTCTTCTTTTTCTTACAAAAATCTTTGTGTTCTTTCAACAGAACGGATTTGTCACAAGCCTAATGTTAAGGATATGAAAGACCTCCTTACAAAATGTAGACATAGAGAAGGAATATGTGTAGTCAAGAAAGTAGAAGATATTATCCAAAAAATCAGTTTTCAAACTATCTACCAAATCCTCAAAACTTCTAAAGCAACCTAGACAACTAATCTTTGTGTGAGAGGATTAAGCATGACTGTCTTACACTAAAAATTGATGAGGATAAACTAAAAAGATGGTAAGAGCTTTTCCAAGAGAGTCTGAATCAAATATAACTTAGGGTTATATCTAAGTACTTATAGAAATGCCTGAAACTTCACTAATTAGCTGTGACCTTCCACTAAATTGGAAACAATTGAAGCTGGTAAAAAAGTATGCAGGAAACCACATGTTGAACACAAAATATCAGGGAGAATCTGACTGCAGAGTCTGAAAGAAATGACCAAACATCTGCAATAATGCACTGAACAAAAAAATCACATCAACCTTAATTGCCACAAAAGGAAGATGAGCCAAAATGTATTAAGCAGTTTAGCAGAACATTACTGTCGCTTCCAGGAAATGTTCATAGCAGTTGATATTACAGCAAAGGAATTCTATGAGAAAGGAAAAAAAAAAAAAAAAGAAGAAGATAAGAAAAAATCTACTGGTGTCAGAGAAAGGATGTTATAGACTGAATAAACACAGTGTTTTGAAGAGTCCTAGGAAGATACATTGGTATACAAAATGCAAATTGCTGATCACTACTAACCTTTGTCATTTTGGAAAAACTTGTTATTCTTGCAGAAAATTCACAGAGCATAACGGTTAGCTGTGGAACACAAATGAAGTTAGTGAGCATGGTGGGCTAACCTTGGCTAGTAGCTATATATTCACAGTATCACAGTATCACAGTATCACAGTATGTTTGGGATTGGAAGGGACCTCAAAAGATCATCTAGTCCAATCCCCCTGCTCGAGCAGGAATGCCTAGGTGAGGTCGCACAGGAACATGTCTAGGCAGGTTTTGAATGTCTCCAGAGTAGGAGACTCCACAATCTCCCTGGGCAGCCCGTTCCAGTGCTCTGTCACCCTCACTGAGAAGAAGTTCCTTCTCAAATTTAAGTGGAACCTCTTGTGTTCCAGCTTGATCCCATTACCCCTTGTCCTATTATTGTTTGCCTCTGAGAAGAGCCTGGCTCCATCCTCGTGGCACTCACCCTTCATATATTTATAAACATTAATAAGGTCACCCCTCAGTCTCCTCCGAACCAAAGAGACCCAGCTCCCTCAGCCTTTCTTCATAAGGGAGGTGCTCCACTCCCTTAATCATCTTTGTTGCCCTACACTGGACTCTCTCCAGCAGTTCCCTGTCCTTCTTGAACTGAGGGGCCCAGTAGAATCAGAGAATGGTTGACATTGGAAGGGAGCTCTGGAGATCATCCAGTACGATGGTCTGCTCCAGTACAGCCACCTAGAGCCAATTTCCCAGGCCATGTCCAGATGGCTCTTGAATGCCTGCTAGGATGCAGACTCCACAACCTCTCTTGGTAACCTGAAAGATAGATAGGAAGCAAGATAGAAACACAGTAACTCAGGGATTAAATATAAATAAGGCTTAAACATTTGAAAGATTTTTTTTTTTTTTAAGGCTATATTTGCCTTTAGTTTTATAGAATTACAGAACAAATAAGTAAGTATAGACTTACAATATTAAGGTGTGGTTTTTTTTGTTGAAGTAGTTAAAAATGGTAATATCATGTTATCATTAAAATGTGCATGTCTAGCTATATGCAGAAAATACAAGACTTTGAATGTGCCTATTAGCTATCAAACTAAAACCAAGAAGCATGATAGAATCTCACTGATTGTAAGACACTTTTACATATTAAAAATCATTCTACTAAAAAATAGAAATTATTTATGGAGATGTGATATATTTTTAGATCAAATAGAAGAGGAGGTAAAATTAACAGACTTCAAAGGTGGACTTTTTTAATCCTTTGTTTTAAAGCACCGTCACTGAATTGAAAGAAGATTATAATTAGAAGGTAGGTTTATAATTGTAGGGGATAATGCTGAATGTATCTTTTCATGTAAAAGTGAGTAGGATGCTGATAACGAAGTACAAAATGTGTTTACCTGAAACTGTTGAGCTTCTTCAGTTTATTTTCTCTGAGAGACACACATTCTATTAATATTAAATGAAAGTTAGTATTTCTCTAGCTTTATGAGATGTCTGTGGCACTATGGAAGGCAAATACAGATGCTCAGGGCAAGTTATGGGTGCTTTAGATCCTTGACTAGTAGCACCAAGAGCACTATTTTATGTGTTCTGTATTACATGATGCACTTCTTGTCACAGAGCTGTGAACCCTCACCCAGACATTTAGCTTTTATACCCCATGCAAATCTTTCTATTTATATTGGAAATTCCTTTCTGCTTCAGATATTCTGGGAATTTATAGCTGTCATGTACCCCAGAAAAGAATAAACACAAGGACACCTACGGAAGCAAAATCCCATTTAAATTACAGAGACATGCATTTCAATTTTTTCCCGTCTTACATTAAGTGAACACTACTTTTGCTTAATCAAATAACCATTTCCTTAAATCATGAAGTAACCAGCTCCTTCATGCTTTATCAACTCTGTTTTTGAGTTCTCTTTACTAAGTCATGGCTTGCCAGTAAAGAAAACTGCAATTTTAGTAGGAAGGCATTGATGTATTCTCAATTTATTAAAAACGCTTTAGAGTCTCAATAGATTGAACCATACTATATCCAGAAAAAAAGGCAGTAATTCTTTCCATTAGTACTAAATCAACACTTCAGATTTTTGTTCCAAAAAGAAGATGAGAAACCTACAAAGATTGCAGAAATGTGAAAAAGCTTAAATCTCTAAGGAGTTAAAAATTGAGTTGAATTAAAGTAAATTGATTCTTGTCCATGGAACAAATCACATTAAATCCTGTTGGCATATATGATTTGTGAAATCCTATCTTTTAGATGTGCCTGCACACACACAAAGAAGCCATCAACTAGTGCAGGACCATAAAATAGCCTCTTGAGGCCAGGACTGGCACAGAAAACTGATCCTTCCCACAATGTAGCACAAAAGCATATGTTTTCTGGAGATAAAAGACAAAAAAACTGACAGATGGGAAAGATCATATTAATTCTAACCTTCGTATTGCCAAGACCGTCTTTATTTTTGTATAAAGAGCAGTAAACAGTGTATTAGAAATTGTAAATTCCTTGGGGTAAAGAAAACTTTTGTTTTCCGTGCATGCAATTTACTTTCAGAGGCTACCCTCTAGCCAACAGCTGGGCCTTGTGGGCTCTGGCATGATATAAAGTAAGAGAATCTCCTACAGTGTCCCACTAACTTACAACTGCAAATTGAGATGTACCTTTCCATTGTTACATTGGTGTTGTTGCTTGCCAACTAAGATCGTAAGTGCAATGAGTTTGAATGGAGCCATTCACCATGGCAGGCCACATCACCTACTTGGTATCCTCTGCTTCCATTCTTGCCCAGACATTGAATTTCTGTTGAGGCTGGTAAAACACTGGAATAGTTTGCCCAGAGAAGTGGTAGATGCCCCAACCCCGGAAACATTCAAGGTCAGGCTGAACGAGGCTCTGAGCAACCTGATCTAGTTGAGGATGTCCTTGCTCATTGCAGGGGGGCTGGACTAGATGACCTCTGAAGGTCCCTTCCAACCCAAACCATGCTATAAGTCTGTGATCTTCCACCAGATCAGGTTCCTCAAAGCCCCATCCAACCTCACCTTGAACACTTCCAGGGAGAGGGCATCCCAAACTTCCTCTGGGCAACCTGTTCCAGTGTCTCTCCACTCCTGTAATAAATAGAGTGATTTAGGTTGAAAGGGACCTCCAGAGTTATCTTGTCTCAGAGAAGGGCCAGCTTAGAACAGGGACAGCTCAGTCATCAGCAAATGAAAGATATATCAAAGATATTGTTGTAGTGCAGCAATACAAGCCCCTTCCTTGTGATTTGTTTTATAACCTAGTTCACTTATTTATTTCTGTAACAACACGTATCTTTTACCATTTTCTGTAAGACTAAACTGATGTGGTAAGAACATGTAAATAAAGACAAATATCTGAAAAATATTACAAATAGTCCATCACCAATTACATACTTATTGTGACAGAGTTCTTAGCAAGCTGTGGACATTCATATAAATTATCTAGTTCCTTTGAGGATGAAGTAGAGGTGAGTCTTTACTACTGAAAAATTTAAAAGGAAAAATAAAAAAAATAATTTAAAAACATATTGAGAAATATTGGCAAAGAAAAAACAACATGTCATCACTTAAAAAAGACCAACAAACGCTCTAGACTATGTAATTTTCTGAGTCAAAATCTTGATAAAATTCTTAATTAAATATATGTATACTCAGTATATATATTTAAAATATAATGACTCTCTCAAAATTTTTGTTTCCTATCTATAGATCTCTGCTTATTGATATGTATCAAATCTGTTAAAAATTAGGAGATTGATTTTTAACATGGAGCCCCAGAAATGTTTTCCAATTGACAGAGGACATACAACTCCAATGTAATACTCAAGAGAGTTGAAAAAAATGGAAATTAGTGGTACTGGAAATATGCATGTCATTCATTTGAAATTCAAGCTGGTGAAACTCTAAGCAAACCATAAGAGGGGAAGACTACTTCTAAGAAATGTTTTCCTAAATTTTTTTGGAAATGTCATAAAAGGAAATATGATTGTAGAAACTACAATGTGCACTCACTGGAATAGATATAATTACAGTATTCCTCTTTTTTTCCTGATCCCAGATGTTACTTTGCACAGCATCATAAACTTGGTAAATATAAAAAAATCCTCAATGAACTTTTGAAGGTCCAGAATGCTAATAATTACATATTATGCAATACCAGTAGAGCTGTAAACAATTAAATTACTTGTATCTACAGCCATCCCCAAAAAAAAACTAATTTCAGTCTGACCTTTATTTCAGAGAACGTCTGCTTTCTTCATCAAAACAACTGCCTTTGCTCAGGAAGAACAGATCTGTCTCATGGATGACTTATGAGGACAGATCTGTTTTTCAGCTACATTCACATACTACATTAAATCCTTTTCAGAAAGTAGAATGGCTTCAAGTCCTTCAATCAACAAATCAAAGTTAAAACAAATCTTTCTGTCTTGAATTTCTGGAGTAAGAACTACAAAGTACTAAAAGCCCCGGATAGTTAAGAATAACCATGATTAGAAATAAACCTCCAATAAAATGTGTTCTTCTGGTTTTGCAATAGCACAGAGATGAGTAAGGGATAAGATCTGACTACTTCTTCTTCATTATTATTGCCAGATACTTAAACTTGTATTTCAGACTATTAAAAGTTATGTTCTCAGTAGAGGACAAACGGGACACATCTGGACTTCATGGTGAATGATTTGGACATTTTCTATTACCAAGCTACCCTACAGACAATAAAGATACCATCTTTCATGTGTTTTTTTCAGACATGATCTCAAATGAAATCAAGAATAGCAGTCATGCACCTGTGATAAGATGCATTTCTATTAGAGGACTGGGATAATGAGTTCTCATCATCTATGAAAAGCCCCATTATCTGGTGACTAAACAGCACATTACCAGTGAAATAAAAAATTATCAAAATGAACTCATCTTAATTTAGCCTGAAAAGTTATTGTCAAGTGTCTTGTCGTCTTTCCAGATGGGAAGACCTTTTAAAAAGTTTATGAAAGAAAACAAATTAATTTGTGAAACATTATAGGGATCTGGTGTAATAAAGCCTAAAAGATCTCAGAAATACTCACAATACTGAAAATCACTGTATACAAACTGGACATCAGAGGGACTATTGAAAGTGGTTATGTTCCTAAGCAACATGTTAAACCCCATGATGTTAATGGAGAATTGTAATGATGAAAGAAAATCTGGAAAGGTTAACATTCATTCTGCAAATCTTCTTATCTCCCAGGTTTTGTGAGATACTTTACCTTCACAAATCGTGCCATAAAATTAAGTTTGTATTTTACCACCTTGTATGTTGTTATTCCGAGCATATTTTATTGATCATCAGTGTCCATCTTGGTATGAGGACATGCACTACAAAGAGTCACAGAATCAAAGAATAGGAAAACAACTCTGGATCATCAGAGGCATCCTTTAGACCAACCCCCTGCTCAGAGCAGAGTCAGACAGAGAAGAGTGTTCAGGATTGTGCCCAACTGGATTTTGTCTGTCTCCAAGAACAGAGGCTCCAAAACTCTTTTTGAGCAAAACATAACATTGCAATCATGATCATGTAAACAAAATAAAAAATCTTGTGGTTAAGTAGAATTTTCTGTATTTCAGTGTGTGTCCATTGCCCTTGTCCTGTCATTGGATACCACTGAGAAGAACCTAGTACCTTCTTCTTCTTCTTTACTGCCTCTATCAGATATTTATACACATTGATAACATTCCCTTTAGCCTTCTCTGCTCCAAAATGAACAGTCCCAGCTCTCTCAGCTTCTCCTCATATGACAGATAATTCAAGCCCTTAATTATCTTTGTGACCCTTCATTAGACGCATTCCAGTATATCCCTGTTTCTCTTGTGTTGGGGAACCCAGCACTGGACCCAGCACTTCCAATGCATCCCGTCAAGTCTCAGCAAAGGTGAAGAATCACTTCCCTTGACCTGCTGGCAACATTCTTTCTAATGCGGTCCAGGACGGCTTTCTCTCTTTGCACGGCTGGCTCATGGTCAACTGTAGGCCCACCAGGACTTCCAGGGCTTCCTCTGCAAAGTTGCCTTTCAGCCATTCAGTCTCCAGCCTGTTCTGCTGCATGGAGCTGTTCCTTCCCAGGTGCTGACCAGCTTGTTCACTGCATCCTCTTTCTGGACTTTCTAGAAGAAAGGGGTCACATGGGTACATGCACTTTGTTTAAGCATGCCATAACCTGATCCTCTTCCACCAAGATAAAGTTTTCCTTTATCCAGACTTTCTCTCAGGTCTCTCTTGAGCCTTCTCTTCTCCAGGCTTCAGATTCCAACTCTCTCAGCCTGTCCTCTGATCATTTTTGTAGCCTTCCTCTGGCCTGTCACCAACAGGTCCGTGTTTTTCCTGCACTGAAGTTTCCAGAGCTGAACACAGTACTCCAGATGGGGCCTCACCAGAGAAGAGTAGCAGGGCATAATCACCTCCCTTGATCTGCTGGCCATGCTCCTTTTGATGCAACCCAGGATACAATTTGCCTTCTGGGTTGCAAGTGCACACTGGTAGTTCATGTCAGGTCTCAGGGGCCTGGGAATCCTGAGGTCAAAATCTACCAGTAAAGACCAAGGTGAAGAAGGCACTGAATATCTCAGTGTTCTTTGTAACCAGGTCTACTGCCTCATTCAGCAGTGGGACCATGTTTTCCCCAGTCTCCCTTTTTGTGCTGATGCACCGGGGAAAGCCTTTCTTGTTGTCATTCAGATTCAACTCCGGATGGGTTCTGGATTTTCTAACCCCAGTCCTGCAAGTTTCAACAGAATCTTTTTTTTCCCTCCTGAGTTACTAGACTACATCTCTTGCATACAATTAGGAAACCAAGGCTTAGTATGTGCATGTAGCAAATAACAATACTGAAGTAAAATTTTACTTTGATTGGTAAGAGGTTTGGGTTGGATTTTGTTGTTGTTGTTGGGGTTTTTTTGCCAATTGGAAGCTGCCCTTCCATATATAATGGTACTGGATACAACTCCTGCCCAACCTGTTGTTTACAAAAATACAAGGTTACATAATACCTATAATATAATACCATAGAGCTTTAAGGCAGTAGTGGTTCTCACTATAAAATTCAGATTAAAATGAAGCATTTTCTCAGAGACAAAACAATAACAATTCACAAGTATTGGTTAGATGTCTAAAGAGCTTACAAAATACACAATAGGACATAATGTTGGTTCTGAGAATTGCTCCCGACTACAGCAAAACACCCAGAGCTTTGAACTTTGGTAAGAGAGTTACTTGTTCATAACCATTAGTGACACTGTTTTATCATGGATAGGAGAATTTCATGGAGAACAGTTGAATACTTCAACTGACAAAGTTATTTTCTACAGTTCATTTTGTAAGAATGAGCTTGTGTAGAATTTCTTTCTTGCTTTGTCAATGGTAATTTTGGTCTGGTGAGACCTTTTCTATACATTGTTATTTCACCTCTTTTTTATATTCTTTCTTGTTGACAGTGATGTTTGAGTCTGTCTAGTTTCTCTAGGTCTATTAATGACATTTCTATTGACAGTATATCAGAAAATTAAAATATATTGCTGAGATAAAAGAAAATTAAAATGAAGGATATAGTGTCAAATCCTCCTGGAAATTTGTACTTTGCCCAGAGGAAATGCACAAGTTATCAACTAATGAGCCGTAATTTGATGTTTCATCCATGGAAAGACTATTATATGAGTTTTTCTGTACCTGAAGACAACTATTGAATTTCTGGAATGTTAGGTAAAATGTAAAGCTTGGGTACACCACCACTATTGAAACCAGAATTCATAATGTTGCATGTAAAGTGATCTGTTTCTTGTCACTATTGTTTGCTGTGTTAGGAAGTGTGAAGTGCAGAATCCCTGTGCTTAGATTTATAGTATTAGATGGAAGCTGCCAAGAAAGCATTTTTAAAATCTGAATCACATGATGCTAAATGAAAAGACTGCAGGTCCTACTCCATTTCTGAACAGACATCCTCTGCAACGACAGTTTGTAGCCCTGCTCCTGTGTAAGACCTGACTCCTCCATCTCCCATTATGTCCACAAGTAATTAGGGGCTTAAAAGCCAACACCTTCAGCAACCCCAAAGAAAGATGTTTTATGTGAGTTCCATGGTACTCATGGGAGATTATGATTTGCAAGAAAAAAAAATGTGCTAGACTAATCTCTCTGGTAAGGCAGCAGTTCCTGCAGAGCTTTGAACTCAGGGGAGCCAAGAGAAGTTATCTCACAGAGGGGCAAACCCTAGTCAGACATCTGCTCCTGGCCTTACTGCTATTCTCAACTCCTATAGAGTTGCTTCAAGCAGTGTGGTTGACTTGGGAGTCACTGTTTCAGGCAAGATGAAGTTACACACCACTGCACAAT
The DNA here is from genome assembly GCF_037038585.1 of Patagioenas fasciata. Classification (NCBI taxonomy): domain Eukaryota; kingdom Metazoa; phylum Chordata; class Aves; order Columbiformes; family Columbidae; genus Patagioenas; species Patagioenas fasciata. The sequence continues at coordinate 86,992,995 of NC_092520.1, forward strand.
GCAGCCTGAAGTCACTAGGATCAGGAGTTACTGCCTCACAGGGAGCAGTATATTTTTACAAGGCAGCCATTTCTGGTTCTACCAGAGTTCTTGCAGCTGTCCAAGATCTATCGTTTGCTTAAAAAAACAGCAGAATGGTATAACAACTTCCACTTGCATTTTAAATAGGCCGTATCTCAAAAAATGAGAAATACAGAGCCTAATCTGACCTCTCTCTCACACAAAAAGATGTTTTTCATTAATAATATTGCTTCCATCAATAAGCAAAAGGGACAATGTAGCAAAAGTGTATCTAAGGTCTTATCTTAGATTTCCCCATTTTGTCTAAATAAGAAATATAGAACAGAACTGTCTTATTATGATGTTTCTATCCATCATTCACATATGCTACACATGATGTAATTAATATATATGCAATAGTAATTGCTAGACCTGAAGTAACATACATTGAGCATGCTGTTGCTAATACTTCTAAAAGCCTTCGGTCTTCACAGGTAGAAGAGGAAAGCCACTATGAACTACAGCTACATAACTGAACCACAGGCTTTAAATTAATCTTAATTTCTACATACATTTAAATGTAAGTTGTGACACAAATTTCTAGCGTACTAGATCTAAATATACAGCAAATTGATAACTTCTAATTATTCTGTCACATCTTCAGATAGCATTCTGAGTAGAGAGAAAAAAAAAATTACTTAATTGTTTTCATGAACTATATTCAAACTCATTGATTTTTAAACAGATTGATGTATTTGATATTAAACTTGGCAAGTCTGAGATGTTTTTGTTTTGTTTTTAATAGATCACATTCTGTGCAAAGCTTTGTAATACATTTTCACGATATGTATGCCACACTTGCAAAGGCTTCTTATTTTCATAATTTTGATGCCTAGACACAATTCTTCTGTTTCCATAAGTGCTTCTACAGGTCAATATTCTGAATTGGTTTTAAGTAAATTTAGGTAGAAAAAAATCTAGTTTTCCCATTTACGCTGTATCTGCCAGCTTATTCAGAAACTGATATCATTTGGAGTGTGGCTGAATTTTAGCAGAAAATAACATTTGATGTGATCTCGATAGTTCTGTCTCCACTTAAATAGTTTTGTGTTCATTGGTTATATAAACCTGTTTTTCTATTGGAGGACAACTCTGTAGCTGGATTAGAAGCAGATTTTAAAGTCCTATGTGTCTAGGTGGAATGTATAGTCCACATGATTTCAGCTGAGTGTAGAGGAAGAAGATGGAAACAAAATCCCAACCTAAGCCAAACAAAACACAAAACCACACACACATAACAGACAAAGAACAATAATATCAAATCCAACAAAAGAATACTTCTAATTTAATGTCAGGTGAAATCACACAAGCTCCCCTGAGATGGGGATTCCCTTCAGAAGTAAAATCCAGCATAGAGGAATCAGTTTCGTCAAAAAAGTAAGAGCGAGTTCAACTTTTCTTCACATTATTGTTTACACCACATCCCATCAGGAATGAATGGAAGGACACACGTAGGTATTTTGGAAGTAGATTTTTTTAATGGGGTTTTTGTTTACTTCAGTTTTGTTTACTTTCAGTTGTTTATTTCAGTTTTAATAATAGATACCTGTCCTTTAGGCAAACTTCCTAATCAACAGATTTCTGGAAACAGAAAGATATTCTGTAACACTTCAGTCCTGAATTCTCATATATCCTTTGAGGCATCCACCTCTGACCACTATCAAAGACAAAACAGTTGGTAAAATTGTAGCCTAACACAGACTGTTCTTTTGTGTACAGTATCAAACAGTTAATATAACACCTTGGTCTCCTGATGTGCTATGAATTGTCACAGCAATGGTTAGTCATCATCAACATGTCCAGTTTTTAAGGTGATAAAGCCAAATAAAACATCATTAGATATCTAGCTATTGTAACTTTCAAGTGATAAATGTTAAACAAACCTGTTTCATTTCAGCTGCTCTCAGCTGATCAGTGATTTGAGAACCCACATTAAAAATACATAAACGAGAGAAAATTTAAAGGAAATATATGAGACTACCAGGGAAAAAAGTGTGAAAGCTATTTTTTTATACCTGAAGGTGCAGTCTTGTTATGCCTGATAAATTAGATATTTTCAATCCATTAATTGACTGGTGAAAAATATATGGTTCCTTCTGATGTGAAGTTTTATTCAATTTACTGGTGAGAAAGTGGGCGTTAACTATTCTATTGTGTTTCTATCACTAATGTTAGAGTATGGTAATTGCAAGGAAAAGGAGAGTTGTTGGGATTGGTTTTGAGGTTTCATATCTACATGCTAATCAGATCGCTGCAGTAACTAAAATTCCTGATATCACTGGACGTTATGTGATCTTTTTTTATCTCAAACCCATGGTACACTCTTATGGTATCAAATGAAGGGGAAACACTGCAGACATAAAAGGGCTATGCCTTCAAACTGGACCTGATTATAGATCTCTGTCTAGGTTTACCAGGACACCCCAGTTAACCACCCTATTTTTTAGCTGATAGAAAATTATCTTGCAATTTTTCAGGTGAATTTCTTTTCCAATTAGACTATAAAGTGAGAGTCTTATTACAAGATGAAGGGAAAAGTTGGTTTAGATCAACATGTAATGATAAAATTCAGCTCATTCGAATTACAGAAAATTGTTTGCTGGAATACTCACTTTTTCCATACCATTTTTCATAATATTTCAGTTCAGTCTTTTTTAAATATCTATATATGAACTAATGTATTCAGGGAGCCTAAATGAAATGCAAAGATCATCATCCTGTTTTAAACAATATAAAAAGCCTTGTCTTAAAAAAATAAAATTGCATAACAAATTACTTTAAAAATACTAGTAACATGAACCTTTTCCAAACTTAATTTAGGCTTCCTTTTTTTTTTTTTTTTTTTTAATATTATGACAGAACCTTAAATGCACTGCCACATGCTGTTTTTCACTGTTTTCATACCACCACATGTTGTTTTTCACCACGTTCTGAGATTTTAAAAAAATAATAAATAAATAAAAGAATCAAACAAACCTAGAAGTTCTGCCATGCAAGTTCCAGTATCTCCTGATAGATCATCAGTGAAGTCCTAGGCAAACTCCACCACAAGCTAACCAAGTAATCTGCAGGAGAGGAGACCAAAGTATGTATTTTGCTAGCAAGTTTCACTGATATTTGTCGACAAGAGAAAGCAATCCGTTCAGACTCCTTTCATTCTACGTCTTAGTCTCTTGTTCTGTGTCCAATTCAAGACAGAAGCCCTGAGAAGCATTTTCTCCCTTCTCACCTGGTACGACTATTTATCTGTTCTCCACCCCCAGCCCTACAGATAAAAATCCTAAAACACTACACCAAAATATGTACTGAGAGCAAGAATACATATGAAAACCAACTTCAGATTAAACTAGAAAAACAGACGAAAGTGAAATCCACACAAATTCTTACTGCTAACTGTGCCTCATAAATAGCATGACATTGTAGTATTTTTGGCTTGCGTAATCTTCCTAGATGACATATACATATATATGTGTATATTTCTGTGATTTATATGTGTATATATAATAAAACACAGCAGACCTGCCTTCTTCACACAGTCTTAGAGTAAATACCTGTCTTTTCATGTGCACTGTGGGAAAATAACTTTAATTTGAAACACATACTAAAACAGGTCTAAAGAACATGTTACATACTCTTAGCTTGCTAGAGATAGATCCACAGCTAGAAAAGGTTATCTATAACATTTTTAGTCAGCTAGATTTCATGTTACACACGGAATTATGAACTCATTATTTTTATTTACTATCTTTATTATAAAAAATAACTAACTCCTCTTAAATAACTTATTTTATAGAGCCACACTGACATATAACTACAGCAAACAATAGCCAAGAGAATTATTTATTAAACGCGTTTTCACAACTAATAAAACAGAGCATTCACAACACCATGTTTCCAAACACCTCTTTCTCTGACATTCTGACTGAGTTTTAGAGTTTAAACTTTTTCTGAACATCAATAAAAATAACCCATGAACAGTTCATGCACAGTATTAGTTTTAAGGGTTATATGAAATGTCCTAGACTTACAGAACAGTGGCTGAATGGAGAGAAAACTCAAAGACTTTTGAAATATTGTTAATCTCATTTATTTCAATGAACTCAAATTATTTTTTTAGTGTTTTTTACTTTTAATTTTTAAGAACCTCGATCATCATAATTATTAGCATGTAATAACATAGCTATTGTGTGAAAAGACCATTATAGCAATCAGCAATTGTCAAAATGCTATTGTTTGAATAGTAGATCAATAGCATAAGTGATTTTAAGGAGTAATTCAGACTTTGCTAAGCTCTGACATAAAGTTTTTTTAAAAGTCTATCCTCAACTTTTCCTTCCTTATGAATGGAAAAAAAAAATAATTTTCAAAAGCTGGAAATTACTGTAAGAATTTATAGGGTTTGTACTACTTTTCAGCAAACGTGTATCAAGCATTTCTCTACAAAAATAGCACTGGTTTTACTTCAGCATGTTAAGTGAAATCAGGGTTAAGCTCCACAGGTTTTTTAAGTGATTCTGTTATATTTCATTTTCTGATTGACAGTATTGAGAAAAAGGGGATAAGGAAGGAAAGACTTTTGGAAGTCATTTGCATTATATGGAACAAAATGCTTACTGTTTTTCTTGAGGAAGGGGTCGGAGGGGTTTGAGTGTTCAATACATTTTTATGGAAGTGAGGGTTAAGCTGCAGAGAGTAGTTTCTTTTGTACAAAACTATCCCCTTACCTGATTGCACTATTCTTCTACTCTATCAAGTCTGAATCGTACTTTTTAGAAGAGTGTGCTTTAATCAATAAATGAAGCATGCTCAATGCCAGGCTGCAGTTATGCTCTGAAGTAGTAATACTAACTCCTGGTATCCTTCTTTCTCTGCGTAATTAAATAAATCCTGATACTACATCTGGAAAATCTACCGTCTTGTTACATGACAAGGAAACAGTCATCCCTGACTACTGTGTGCAGATTGGAAAACTTGTCACAATATTTGTTGGGTTACTTGCAACCGGTTTCAGGTTACATTGGTAATTTAATTTCCACTGTCATGAATCATAGTTTTAGTTCGCTTACAAGATGATCTCCAGCTATGGTGAATATAAAGGCCAAAGGCAGGTCTAGAAAAGGATTTCTCTTTCGTTTATATCAGGTTGATTTTTCCAGACAAATTAAAATACTGAAATTGCCGTGTTCAATCTGTTTGGTCAACGTCCCGAAGGCAGTCCTTGTTGCATTTCAAGCTCTTCACTAACCAAAATAAAATTATTGTCTGACGAAAGAGCTGACCAGGTGCCTTGTGAAATTATTTCCTGAAACCCAGGAAGAATTATGTAGTCTGGCTCCTGGAAAAAAAAAAAAAAAAAGCTTGCTTCTGCTTTCAGGACCACATGAAGGGCTGAGCCTTCAACTGCATGTGTGGACATTGCTATCATCAAACATGCAGAAGGAGAAGGAGTGAAGGAAGGAAGAGGAAGAATCACCATCTTCCTTACTACTTGAGAATCTTTGACATTCTGTCTTGCTAGTCTGCATCCTCACACCTCGTCAATAGATATTTTAACACTGTGTTTAACTATTTTCCCATTTTTTTCTTCTTATTCCTGAGTTTTCCCTTTCTTGGTCCATCTGTTTACCCCAGGATTTACTAGGATATTTTCTGCCTCTGCTACTGCCTATACCTCTGCCTACTGTAGTCTGGCTGCCTCCTCATCTGTACCCCATCTGCACCTGGTTAAAAATTTCCTCTTACAATATGACTGTGCTTACCATCTTAATAAGTCTGTGCACACAGAGCATGTGCTCACCTTACCAGCCAGAGGAATATCTCCCCTTCTTCCCTGCTGAGAAATGAGCTTCCTCTCCATTCATGTGAACCCCTTTCCCATCTATTTTTTCCCCTTTTTTGGTTCTTCCTCATAAACTTTGCCTTCATCAACAAAGGGAAGAAGGAAAAAAGATATTAGCCAAGATACACAGAAACTAAAACCAAAACCAAAATCAAAATCAAACAAATTCACACAGTGCACACAACTGGGGACCATTATTGAGCTCTCAGCCTAGCAGCATTCTCACTGCTCTGTCTTCTGCACTGGTAACTAGTAGTCTCCATTGGTTTGTGTTATTGTCTGTTTAATATAATGGTTTATTTAATCCCATTAGTAGTGAAATGGTTCTATACATTTATCTTCTGCTTTTGTTAGTTTCCCTGCCCATTATGTTGTTTAGTTTGTTGGGGTTTTTTTTTGCAGTAGGCAGATTAAACTGTAGTACCATCAACATCAAAGGTACAGCCACAACATATACTTTCAGAGAGACATTTTTCTGTTTATATTTTGTACTCTATTCTTTCCCTCCTATCTTCTCAATTTATTGATTTTTTTTTCCTTGCTGGTAGTTGAATGTTGAGTTCACATTTTCAGAGAATTTATCACCTCCAACTGAGATCATTTTCCTGAGTGCTAATAGCTAATTTGGAGTCTATCAAAGCAAATTCATAGGGTAGTTTTGTCCACAAGCATTACTTTGTGTTTACTGACATGAAATTCGACCTGCAGCCTATGCCCCATCCACTCAATATCCTGCTGCATCTCCTTACTGATGGATTTGTGTTCTGCCCTGAATAACTGTAAACCATTCAGAAACTGCTCACAGCAAATAACATGCTGTGGTACCAGTGGTGGAGTCTATTCTTTATGAACACAGGCCACATTTTTTGGTTTCTGTTTCCAGGTGTTATTTAAGTATGAATACAAGAAAATTACACTCATCTTGGAGCTTAGCAGGCCTTTGGAGTAAAGACAAGTGACAATGAACAAGTATTAGGAAGAACTTTTTCACCATGAGGGAGGTCAAACACTGGCACAGGTTTTTCAGGGAGGTTATGGAAATTCCATCTTTGGAAATATTTGATTTTTGATTGAACAAGGCCCTATAGAGAAAGCAGAGGCTCACAATTTCTATAAATTATAAAATTACTTATCAGGATATAGATAATATTATTTGCCTTGAATCCAAATACAGATATACTAAACATCAGTGTGTAAGTTTTCTGCAACATTGTGATAGTGTAACCAGACAAAATATATAAGCATTTTACATAAGTATGTGAGCAACAGGACCACATGTACTTGCATTTAGGAGCCATGCAAGTAACAAAAGTTTGTAAGACAAAGCAGCAGCAACATAAGGAATTGCAAGCACCGAGATGCAGAAGGTCTGAGAAACCTGGACTAAGCTGTTTCTGTTTTGAGCAGGGATTTGAACCAAACACACTCCGAAAGTTGCTTTTAACCAAAGTCTCTCTACAGTTGAAGTAATTTTTGTCTGTAGTTATTTATAAAGCACAGTAAATAAGCTTTCTATGCTTACCTCTCCTTTTAGCATACAAAGTAAACACAAAATTCAGGTTAGAATTATTACTAGAATAAGTGTGTTCATATTTAAAATAACTGGAGTAGATTAAGACAACTCCCCTTTTTTAGTGAACGCATATTTTGCGTAGCAAAACTTCAACACTAAACATTCTTACAGAGTTTGATATCAACTAAAAGTAAAATAAAATAAAATAAAATCTTTGTTTAGATTTGACATATAATGTAATACTGTGACATAATACAGATAATTATACTGCTCTCTTCTCAGAGGTAATGCAAAGATAAACACCGGAAATTTCTTTAGACCTTAACTTCACATAGTTCTTTGGTAACATAATGTGAAGCTTTCAAAGTTTATGTGTGGATCTTGAGTGTTTCTGACAATATATGTCAGAAACAATCTAATAAGGGATATAACTAATAACCTTTGATTTTAAACCAGTTTATCTTGAGATTTGGTTGATTTATGAAAACTGTGGAGTGGCATTAATAAAAATCATAATGTTCTTGTTGATGATTAGCTAAGTCAGATACATCAGTCATTAGAGCTACTGAGTTTTACTTGACTCAAAGAGATGACAGTTACAGGCAGAGTATTGTATCAATTCATTGGACATTTCCCAGTTCACTTTTCTCTTTTTAACTTGTAACCCAGAATATTCCCCAGTATTTGTACATTAAAATATTGTACTAAATATTTCATTACCATTTAACTCTAACTAGTACTCACTAGAAGAGAAGGCAATCCACTTTCCGACCTTCTTTGGGTAACATACTCTCTGTCAACGGAACATATTAGCAGTGGTCCTAACTGGAAGATTCTTGTACATAGAGGATTCAAGGATCCAGCTTACAGTTGACTTGAGTAGGTGCAGCCTGTTCTGTACTGCACGCACCACTTGGTTGCTGGATGAACTTCAGTGCATGGATTGTGACAGAAAAGCCTGGATGTAACTCCCACTTAGCACCTGGTGATTAAGCTACCTCCATGTCTCATCTTATCTTGAAATAAATCAGCATATTTTCAGATGCCATCCATTTGTTTGACAGTAGAAATAATTAATAGAGTTGCTTACTTCTAAGAACACCACATAAAAGTTCTCAAGACTACAATGCTGGCAAACCTTTCACAGGAAAGATCTGTACAATGCTTTGTGACATGTTTTGATTGGAGGCCTATCTGATGCTGAACAACTCAGGCTTCCCAGCATCTGAACAGGAGTAAGTTTATCAGTGCTATCCTGTTTTTCTTTCTCATTTTATCTCTAGTGAACGATATTTTGATAAATACATTATGGGCTTTGAGTGTCTTTCTCACTGCACTCCATAATGAACACTTGCAACAGTGTATTAGAATATAAATATTTAATTTTGAAAAATCCAGAAGTAAGGACAATGTATGTACACCAATGTAGAATCAGAGGATCATAGAATCATAAAATCATTTTGGTTGGAAAAGACCCTCAGGATCACTGAGTCCAACCATTAACCTAACACTGTCACTAAACCATGTCCCTAAGAACCTAATCCATGTGTCTTTTAAATACCTTCAGGTATGGTGACACAACCACTTCCCTCAGCAGCCTGGTCCGATGCCTGACAACCTTTTCTGTGAAGAAATTTTTCTTAATATCCAATCTAAACCTCCCCTGGTGCAACTTGAGGCCATTTCTTCTCATCCTATCACTGGGTACTTGGGAGAAGAGACCAACACTCTCCATGCTACAACCTCCTTTCAGGTAGTTGGAGCGACTGAGATCTCCCTTCAGCCTCCTCTTCTCCAGGCTAAACAACCCCAGTTGTCTCAGCTGCTCCTCATCAGACTTGTGCTCCAGATACCTCTCCAGCACCTCAATATCTTTCTTGTAGTGAGAGGCCCAAAACTGAACACAAGACTCAAGCTGGGGCCTCACCAGCACTGCATACAGGGAAACTTACCTAGTCCTGCTGCCCACATTATTCTTGATGCATTCCAGGATGCTGTTGGCCTTGTTGGCCACCTGGGCACACTGCTGGCTCATATTCAGCTGGGTATTGATCAACACCCCTCCCAAATCCTTTTCTGCCGGGCAGGTTTCCACCCACTCTTCCCCAAACCTGTAGCATTGCATGGTGTTGTTGTGACCCAAATGCAGGACTCAGCGCTTGGTCTGTACTGTTCAACTTCTTAGTATCAGAACTTCTGAAGATGATTATTCAGTATGTGACATAGGAGAACTCATTAAAATATAGGGACCTCAATGAAACTCATTTAAATTTTCTCTTGAGGCTTTTGCTAGAGTTTATACAATACAAATAACTCTGTATCAAACACTGAAACAACTTCTCATAGATGTCTCAGCTGCTAGGTTGATGGTTGCATGGCAGAATTCAGCATATCAGCTCTGGCACACCGAATTTTCATGTATTTCTTGGTTTCTGAGCATAAATTAGCTCCAGCACCCCCTATCCAAACAATTTTAAATTTCATTTTAAGCTACTAAAGGCGTGATAACACATGATATCTTTTAGAAACAGGAGATTTTTCATGGTATGAGGAATTGCATTAAAAATCTATGAAGCCAAAATAGAGAGATTTGAAGAATGATGCTGGAACTCATAAGAAAATTTTCTAAAAGAAAGATGTTCCTTCTGAGAAAACTCAAGTGTGGGTATTTTAACCATCAATCTAAATACAGAATTCAGAGTTAAATGTTCAGTGAGGTATTTAGCTTTCTAGTGAGATATTTAGCTTTTGGGTTGCATCAGCCTTCAAAGATAACAACTTTAGCTTGTTACAAAACCCAAAACCTTGCAACAGTTCTTTTGTGACTCTATCTTAAATCACCATTTCTGAATTCATTGGTGATGGATTATTTTTTTCTTTCTTGAATGGTGAAAATATCAACTGACTGTTTACAGTAACTTTGATTTTTTGGTAAACTAGTGACTGACAGACTGAGCTACAGTTCCCTCCCTAGTGTCTGCTGTAGATATGATGGAACTAGCTGTCCAAGGGCCTCATGTCCACAATGGCTACTTGCTCAAATGCTCCTGGGTGGAAGGGTGTGGAGGTTGCATTTCACTTAAAATCTGAAGTTTGGGAGCACATAAAAAAGCATACAGACTCTGGAACAGGACTATCCATGATGAATTTTTCAATGTATGAATCACAACAGTGAACTTTTATATTACTTATTTACATTAAGACAACCTACTAAAATCCCTGATGGTAGTTACCACCAGTGCATGGATCCAAATAACTCTGGCAGGGCACCATGAAGCAGGAATGTCTGCCTGACAACATGTCTATAATATAGAAAGTCTTTAAACATGACATTGACAGGTTTGAAAGGGAACTAACTCTCCCTTCGATTCTTTTTACCTCGCTGTTGTACTGTATGGTATTGTTTCTTCTTTTCTGCAAGTAAAAGCATTAATCAGACAACTAAATAAGGATAAACTAGATAAGGAAATCAGCTTAAGTTGAATTTAGAGATCTGGTTATTTTTAAAAGATAAAATTCAACTCTGGTTCTGCAAGGTAATTCTCTTTGCAGAGCCACAAGAAACCAAATTAGTGTAAAAGAGAGAAATGTTTAAATTTCTTTTGATGGTATTGTACATGAAAGAGACCACTGAACTACAACATAAATAATCATAGTGAAATCATAAAATTTGACTCATGCTTTGTTCGATCTAAGATAAAAAACACTGGAGGGTCTTCCCAAGAAACAAGGTGTGACATTGTAGACACACTAACAAATGCTTTGAGCTGTAATAGTTCTAAGCTCTAAGGTCACTCATTTAAAATCTACTCCAAGTGGCTGTAATACTTACACAGATTTTGTTGTTTTAGGTATTTATGTAAATTAAATATTGTCCTGTCCCTGTCAGGTATGCTATGGATGCTTTTAACTGGATGATCCTTTTAACTGTTTAGATCCTAAACAGAGGAGAAAAAATTCTCATTTAGAAAATAAATAAACAAGTCAATAAATAAGCCAGTAATATAACTGCAACATGATCAGAGGGAAAGACTTGAAAGTAACAACATGAAAACAAACATAGAGAGTAAGGATTTGAAATTAATTTAGGATCAAGAAAGAACAATATGCACATCTAAACAACCTAAGGAAACAGAAAGTCACATATTCTGCTAGAGAAATCACTGCACAAGGCATTTCATAACAAACATCAACACAATTTATAAAAAAAAGAAATAGCATGGAGGAAGGTATATGTATAGAGAGACAGATTAAAAGGAATCTATAATAAAAGCAAGCAAGCAAACTTACATCAAAGAGCAGTGAAAAATCATTTACTGAGATTATTCCAATTTATACCTCTGAAAAAAACTGAAGTGCAGTGAGGGAAAATAAATAAAAGGAAAATATAACTCTATCACAAAGCTTAACTGTAGCTAGTTTTGTTTAATTGAGGTGACATCTTTTTTTAAGATCCTTGAAAATTCGTTATGATGATCAGAATTTGAACATTGAAATATCACAATCAGATTAGTAATTATAATTTCACAATTTTGAAAAATGTAGAAAATTTGAAATGTTAAAAAATGTAGATTATTTCTACATATGCCAATACAGTTGCTGAGTATGCACATATCTTCCCTATAGACGCATTCAAGACTATGAAAGGATAAAAGAGAAGAGTAACTCTTTTACACTGGCTTCTCATACAGGGTTTGTCAGGATTTGTATGTATAAAGTCTGTAGCCACAAAACGGTGTTACAGAAAGATTGGAGGGGCTGAATGACAAGCACATGAACTCTTTCACAATAACTTCCCCATTAGAAACATATTCTGCACCTAGCAGGTTTATTAATCGGGCTAAACTATATCTAAACTTGTCCAAACTAAACTGCGATGGACACATTAGTTTAGTGAGTAAGAAGCATTTAGATAGTCCTGGTGAAACAAATCTTTCCATTAATGTCTTTCCCCAACTTTTGTGGGATTTTGTTTGTTTGCTTGTTTGTATTTTGGTTGGTTGGTTGATTGGCTCCTTTCTTTTGTTTGGTTTGGGTGTTTTTGCAGCTGTTCCCTGTTATAGATGCATCCATGACTGATATTTGGTCCACTGGGAACTACATCCAAAGGAAATCTTGCCCCCCCACCAGAAAAGCTCAAAGACTTGAAAAATCAAGAAAAGCTGTTACCTGATTGTTATATTTTGATACTCAAAAATTATTTGTTATTTTAGCCTTCAGCACTGTAAAGAAAATATTGAAAACGAGATCTAATAATGAATGATTTTACACTATTTTTGAAAATTTAAAAAAAATGTTAAAACAAAATCATTTTTTCAAGAGATGTTCATTCCAAATATATATATGACATTTATAGCAACAGTTTGTTACTTTTTATCAGAGTGTAAAAGGAGGCAGGAAAAAATGTGTTTACATATTAGGAAAATGTGCATCATTGTCATGAAATAATCTGATTTTTCATTCAGTATCAGGACCTGATTGTCATAGTGAAAGATGCCTTGCAGGAGGCAGAGAATGATGTGACTTTCTCTACGAAGTATTTTTCAATGTTGTAATAGCTAAAGATCAGCTTAAAATTTGAAACCATTTTTGTATAACCTTTACGTGACTGTTCCCAGACTTCACTATTGTATGTTTAGATTATAACTTTGATTGTTTCACTGCCTCCAGAAAACCTACAATAGCTTACTTTTGGGAGTAGCTTTAACTCAGTTTAGACTATGTCCTCACACTGGACTAATTGCAACCTCACTGGGATGTCAGTGATTTGTCTGGGACAACCAGTGTTATTGAAAATCTCGAACTCCAATTTTCTCTCCATCTACAGGGGAACACAGATATAAAATCAAAGCCAATACTAAAAGATTGCACAATACAGCACCCCATCTTAAACGCTTAATCACTCCATTAGTTCCATTATCAAGCAATTGCATATGCATTAACAGGCATTTCTCTCATCTGGATACCAAAATATCTTTATCTTGGCACCAGCTGATACAGTGTTTATGCTGTATGCCTGGCTATTTGAAATGAATTTTTTAGCTGGGTGGTTGTTTTTAACAGTCCAAATATGCATAATCTAGTAAACTGTTCATATATGGATATGATAAAAGAGTAATCTCAGCAAAAACGAGTTGCACACTACGTACTACTTAACTTACTGGATATTGCTCATGTATGAACACCTCAGAATGAAAAACAGCCACTGAGACCAAACTTATGCGAAAAGAGATTCCTTCACCTTTTCAGCAGGATTTGGAGTGAACAGAAATCCCTGAAAAGAGAAAATAAAAAGGGAAAAAAAGAAAAAAAAACAAACATGCAACTAAAACCAAACAAAGCTCCCACACAACCAAAAAAGACAAAAAAGCCCCAAACAACAACAAAAAACCCCATAGATATTACTACTGGATCTAAGCCTGAAAAAACTTTGGATAACTGTTCACAAGGACAGAGGAAGGGAAATGAACAGGTATGTTGTCAAAGCAGACCAGTCAAGGAACAAATAAACAGCAAACATGCTAAAGGTAAATTAAAAAAAAGGTATGTCCCCAAATCAGCAAGACTGTAAGACGTTAGGAGTAAAATGCATGTAAGCAGATGCCTTGGCTTTGTCGGGTATTTCTTTAGCCAGCTGAAGTGCAGCATTACTGGGTCTTGGAAAGTTATAAAATTCTTATGTTACCCACTTCAGATACTGCATGTCATTAAAAAGACAAGACAAGGTGGCAGAAAGCCTCATAGGAAGCATGTGAGGGGAAAATGCAGGACTGCCTGGCACCCAGAGGTTCAATCAAGGCAGCTGTTTATGGAACAGCAGGCATGCATCTCTCTGGGATCAGTGTGCATGGGCTGGAGCTGAAAAGAGCACTGCAGCAAATTTGTTCTGTAAACCAAACTGAAAACTGAAAGAGAAGGAGTAAGAATGCATTAGTATAGCAAGTGATGTGTTGCAGGATGAAAAAGATGGAACAGTTTGTATAACATACTGCAAAAGAGAATGGTAGTCTGATGGAAAGGATTAGTATTCGAGGAACATATGTATTCTTATCTCAAGGCCAGACATGTTATTTCACATCCACAGTGCAAGCCAATTGCACCATTTATACTAGAAATGTTGCCTTCCTTCTTACAAGCAAGAAAGTAGTGCTGGGCATCAGTGACAGCATTTATTTCCTCAAATAAAATTACAGTGACAAAAATGTGCTTGCTATCTGTGAGTTTTTCAACACACAAATGGCTGTCTAATTTCATTTTCTACAACACCACTAATGATTCTTTATCAAGAAATAAAAATGTCTGCACCTTAAAAAAAATAAAGAACATGCTTTTGTTCTGGTGTTAATGAACAAAAAGTAAAAGTTGTAAGTATGAAACAGTTATTCAGAGAAAAATTGTGCCTGTAGGTGGGAGTTTTGCTAGTTACCATTTCTTACTTCCAATAACCATTTTACAAGTCCTCAGCCCTGCTTTTATCAATAAAACTGCAACAGCATCCTCTTCCTGATGGTGTTACACACAACAGTTCTGCTTCAACCAGGACTTTGTAACACTGTATTTGTAACCCTATAGTTTTAACTATAAGGTCACATGCAATGCACCTGACCTTTCATGCCTTTGCTCTAAGTCCAGATGTTTTAAAAGCTTTAAAGCTTTTCAGCATCATTACATCAATTAGATGTATCTAGAAACTGTATTTGTTAACAAATACAGAATACAGTAGAAACCTATTCAAATATTAACTTGTGGAATTAAAGCTTGAAGGTTTTGATTTCTGAAAACTAAAACACCTTCAGAGTTAGAAATACTGTCAAAATGTCAGCAGCATTTAAAGAATAAAATACCTTTTGAAGTGGTGAGATATGTTTACATGTATTCCCCTCTGTGGTTTGTGCTGCATATCTGCACCCTAGTGGCTAGGTTTTGGCAGACAGTTTAAAAGAAATCACTTAGGAACTCTAAAAGCTAGTTGAAACCTGCACAGATTGCTATGCATAGATTCCAGCCTTCTGCCCTACTTCTTTAGAAGTACTCTGAAACGATAATTTCCAAAATTTATCTTAGCTAACATCCCTTACAAATCATGCACAACAAGCTGTACAATATTGATTTGACTGTTCACATTTATTAAGAAGAAACACTCTTATAATCCCCAGTGTGAAATTTATACCATTCTGATCATGTCTCACATATAAGTATTATATGTTTACTACAGGTGTTAGTTTAGTTCAACCTATGTAAACTCATTTCTTTGCTTCTAATGTTACATTAGTCATCATAGATATCTCTGAATACGTATTTCTGGAACTGATACTCAACTCAGCAGTAGTAATACAGAAGAAGGTGATAAACTGCATTATTTAAACAACACTTTGTTACCAAGTAAGAAGAAGAAAACTACATTTCTAACTTGGCTCTTCAAGATCTGATCATTAACAGTCCATAGCAATTCTTAGCCCCAGCAAATGTTTATTGCAAAATACTTTAAGGATCAAATTTGTTTCAGTGTTCTCTGAACTACTTGTTGTATTGACAGAACACTGAAACAGGTTTCAGAACAACAATCATTTAAAATATCTTTCCTCTTTACACCCTAAAAAAAAAAAAAAAAAAAAAAAAAGTTTGTCAAAAGGAAATTTTCACTTAGCTTTAAAGACTATCTGAATGGCAAGCTGCCATTCAAAACAAGGAAAAAAAGTAACAAATTCTTTCAAAATATTTTACGATGTGTGTGTACTCATTCAGCTACAAATCCAACTGTCCAGTTTATCCTGAACAGCAGACTCCTGTATATGATGTCCTAATTAGATGTCTGAATGCAGGGAAATACTTGCCCTCAGAGTAATCTGCAAAATAACTGTTAGAATTCACTGAGCCTCTGAAAACAAACAAACAAAAACCACCACCAACAACAAAAAACACACCACTTTAATCAATATCAATAAAGTTAAGTAAAAACAAGATGCTTCACTTTTACTGTTTTATTTTACAAACACAGCAATACTAAAAAACAAGTTATGTCAAGCTATGCTCGTGAGACAGTATGTGTCCAAAGATATATTCCAGGAATCAAGTAGAGGGACACAATTTCAAGTGTTGAACACTAACCATTCCCAACTGTCTTTAGTGGGAGACATATGCACTCTACAGCCCTGTAAATAGGTCATGTTTTCAGTACTTAGGTGAGAATTAGATTTCTCACCTTAGATATTTAATGTAACAGCAACAGTAGACTACCAAATAGAGCATAAATCCCTTTAACTGTGAGATCTTGTTTCTAAGACATAAGAAATAATTTGAATATCAAATATCAGCATTTCAAGGTTAATATCTATATTTCATGAGAAAAAAATCGTGGCTGTGTATACTACAGAAGATCACAGTTCTTGGCTGCAAACCAGTTAATCTGTTTATACCAAAAAGCAAACTCTAAGGTATGAGATTCCAACTAAGTTGAATGCAAAAGAAGCCTGTGTCAATAAGTCTATCCACCTCAATCACTTCTCTGTCTGACTCATGAGGCTGAAAGAGTTCAGATTCCTCAAAACATAACCTCCTCAATGACAGCTGAATGCAGATAATGAGTCAACACTGGTGTGCAACCACCCAGCGAGTGGGTGGCTTCGCCTGGTGCCTTTGGAGTATGATTGTTTTTTAAAGATGTTTAAGGTAGAGCTTAGAGTTCAAAATTATATGAGCGATGTAGTAATTCTATTGACTGAGAGGGGAAGCTAAATAAAAGTAAATTTATTTATACAAAATGAAAAACTTCAAGACCAGCTAAGCAAAAAATAATTTCAGACTATAATGTCAGCCTGATTATAAAAGTATACAGGAAAAGTGAAGGTTGCAAGGTGAGTGTTGCAATACTATTAGAAAGAAATACGATCTAGAGTTCTCCAACTCTGGATGGTTGCTTTTAAGCCATAGTAAAGAAGTACAGATGCAGCATTTTTTTTTTTTTTTTTTCCAAAGGTAGACCATTCTTTCACTTTATTTTGTTGCAAAGTAAAAATTTTAGTTTATTTTATTTTTCCCCAGTATGAACACATTTTATCACAATTTTGAAAAAAAAAGTATTTTATTCTGATTAATTTTGTTCCCCACCCCTATGTTCAGTTTGTAAGTAAACCAAATGTAAAATGTGCAGAACACTTGTTCAGCAGGCATTTCATTACATTCCCAGGCATTTTCTCCCAATTAGAAAACTCCTTGCTACATCCACACATGCAGTCAGAATACGGGGACTATTATAACTTCTGTGGGGAAATATTCTGGACAATGTTTGTTTTGGAGTAATTTAGTTTTATTATTTTTAAATTTGTTTGGGATTGGTTTTTGTGTTTTTTTGTTTGTTTGTTTGTTTGCATCAGACTCCTGAAGAACAGTCAAGAATACTAAAGTATAGGGAAGGTAGTTATGTTACTTTTAATTTTGACCTCTACTATTCCTAAACAGTTAAACTCAAGAGAACTGCTTTGCAAATTAAAGCTCCCAGCTACCTGGAGTCTCACATGTACACACAGACATATATAAGTTTAAAGTCTGTTTTTTTCTCCATATCCCATTATTCAATCCCCTAGAAAACATTTAGCTAACTGGGGATAGGAAAATCCATTTCATGTCCGTCTGTGCAGGGGGATACCTATCCTGAAGTATATAAATAAGGTAAGATATTGATATTGCATAGTGGGTCAACAGTTCTGACTGCAGTGCTATTTTCTACTGTGTTTCTACTTTCTAGCCTACTCTCTAGCAGCCATCTCAAGGCACTTCAGCACTTCACCTTAGCCTCAGTAAAAGAGGAACTAAACATTCAGTGCAAACTTGGAAGTAATGACTCCTAGCAGTGTCCGAGTTTTTTTTCTTCTGTTAATTCCTTTGAAGGTCCATTCTCAATTGTTTTGCAATTCATTATAAGCATTTAGAGAGGGTAAAATAGCAGAAGAGTAAAAGATGTATGCAGCTGAAATGGGTGAAGATAGATTAAATACTCAACTAAGCATTTATTCATCATCCTAGTGAATTTTACCTGATATCAACTCAATTTTAGAGAACAACCTCAAGCTGTTCTAGGATCACAAGTTCTGTAGTCTCCACATTTCATTTCAAGTGTTATCAGCCTGTCTTTTTTCTTGTTTAACTAGAAGCTATCTATGCTGAGAAAGCCAAACATGAACTGAAAGACATTGTCATTCAACAAAAGGCAAGATGACATGCATGAAGCAATGTTCTGTGTCTTGTTTCAGTGCAGGATAATGGGTCTCAGCTCTTGATGACTTCACAATATACAAGGAAGCAGAACTTTCCATTGCTCTTAGTTTTCTTAACACATTATTGCTCTCAGATTTCAGCCCTACCCTATACCTGCTGACTGCTGGTCGAAGTTTGCTGACAGCATGTGTTCAAGACTTGCAGCATAAGCTTATGGCTATATTATCGTAACACCAATAGCTTTTTTTATACCAGTTAGGAAAAATATCTAAGCAATATGTCATAAAGAAGAGTGCAAGCTACTCAGTTATGCTACCTCTTTCTGCAGTATGACATTCATTCAAATTTAATAATTTATGGTTTCCTTAATGTCGCTGATGAAAACATCCATGAGAGACATTAATAGTCACATGTAAAGCAGACAATCAAATTAAAAGCCCACCTGAATGAACTGTAGAGATTTCTCGCTGAGAAATATGGCCTGATATTTACTTTGTATGGGGATATTGAAAACAAATTAAAAAATCAAAGTCAAGGAGGCAACCTTAAAATATTCAAGAAACATATGACTTCTGTGTAGTGGAATAAAACCACAGGAAATCCAAAAGATTGTCTCTATGTGTCCCAGCCTTCCAAACTGTGTGGAGGGAAGTCTTGAAGGTTTCATCTATTTTATTCTGCTGTCAGTCTCTTCAGTAGTCTTTGCTTGGACTGTTTTGCTTTTTTATGTCAAGTTTCCTTCTTTATCCTTCTCTTTCTCCACCTTCCCTGAGTTTTTTTTTTCTAGGGTAGACAAACGGCATTTCTTATGAGCAAAGTTTCTTCACTAACTCTTGGGTCATTTTTCTTAGACAACAACTTCATGACTTCCAAATTTATACCCATATGTGGTGAACGTGTAGATTAAGGTTAAAACTACAAAACAATAGGAAACATATTCAGAGTGAATTTGACAGCACATTTCACTGCTATAAATGAAATACATTAATGGTTTCTTAAAAATTAATAACACTATGAATAAAGCAAAAGACTAATGTACAAGTGCCATCAATGCTTTGTGGCTGCTAGCAAAGCCACCCAACCTCCTGTCAATCCCTCCAAATTCTAACTTTCATCACCTCTTTGTTCTCTTCTTTTATTTCCACTCCTGAGCCAGTGATGATTATATGAATTGAATTATTTTCCCCATGGAGCACTTGTTTGTGAGCAGCTGGCCTGCTTGGGAAGCAAAGTGCTTTCTGTTACCTTGCCTACCAGAAGCCTTTCCATTTATCAATAGTCATAGCTTAGATCAACCACAGTTGCACACAGCTCTGAATTCATTGCCTGCAGTGTGTGAGAAATGTGACATCCATATCTTGAGCTCATTACATATCCAGCACTGAGTAACTTACCCTCGGTGCTTTCAACAGCTATCTGGGTAACTCTAAAAAAAATAAATAAATAAAAGGCAAAAGCTAAATGTAGTTGGGTGGTTGCAATGATTCAAAAGCTGAAGCAGAAATGTCTGGATTTTATCAGTTTTATTACAGAAAGAATAAAGAGGATTTCTGTACCTAATATGTGGAACCACAGCAGAGTTTAAGATCCAGGTCCAGGCCTAGAAATTCAGCTGCATGAGTGCAGCTCATCACAGTTCTGACATGCACTTATCATGAAAAATAAATATAATTAGAATCAGCCAACTATTCTACAAATCCAATTCTGCTCTGCTATGGTTATCTATAACGTAAAACTGCTTGCCTGCTATGGCCCCTCTTTCACTTGTCACATGACTCTTTCATAAAACGCATCTGATTGCTCAGGGGGTAGAGGCAGCCAACTCCACCTCTATAGTTTTTATTCTAAAGATTTTTGAAATGATACTCAATTTCTCATTAAGAACATATCGGGAATTGTCATTTTGAGAGTGGATTATAGTTGTCTTGAGCAGTTTTAGGCTGTCCTAATAGAATGATTTAACTATATTTGGGTTTTTTTTCACACAAATGAGATGAAGCAGAGAAAGGAATAAACATGACCATACTTCTAAGATCTTAGAAGCTTTTGACACTACTTCTTTGTTTTTAAATTTCTTCAAAATAAATGAAGTGGTTTACACTTTTCTAGTTTCTCGTCTATGACTTTCTATTAGAAATTGTAAGAAGTTGGTGCTTATTCACATCACTTATACCAACCTATAATAGACAGCCTATAAAGTTCATTTTCCTTTTAAAAATTTAACGATGCCTTCAGTAGCAATCTTTATCCCTACCAGGGAATATTGCTAAACCCTATAATATCTCCAAATTTAAAATAAATTCGTGCAGCATATAAAAAAAAAATTGAAATTAAATAATAAAAATTCCACAATTAATTTCTGGTCAATTTTGTCAAATGTTTAAAGACTAATGATCACATCCTTGAAAATTGTTAAAAATGCTGTAAAAATTATAACTTCTAACTAGACTGTAAGCTCTTCTCATGTTCATGTAATGTTATATCTAAAATATTCAAGTCAACTTATAGTGAAAACAGTAGTTAGAGAAAAAATTGGTTAAGACGTAGAAGTGTTCAACAGCAGTTAAATTACTTGACTTGAGAAACAGTTTTCTATTTCTATCATAAACAAAACTACTGAAACTGCATCCCTGTTTGGCAGCTCAGTGAATCAGAGTTACCTCTGCTCAGATACTCTGTTGAATGTTTCTTCTGCAAAAAGATTACTACAAAACTGCACTAGGGTCAAATTAGCCACTGTTGTAGAGAATGTTCAAGTCAGGAAAGCCAAATATATCTGTTCTTGTTCACAGCAATTCCATTTGTTTAGGTTTCAAACTTAGTTGACAAATTTCTGAATGCTCACAAAATTCCAAGTGTTGTTCTCCTGATTTTAAGGGGATGGGAGCAAAAAGCAATGAACAACCCTGCAAAGTCCAGTTGTGGGAGCTCTCTCAAATGAAGAAGGGTGTGAAGATACCTTAAGCAAACATGAGAACATCCTTTACCAGGAAAGAAATAATCAAGGTCAAAGTTAATGGAAAATTTATACTGTATTGTTAAAAATTTAAGTTCATATAAATAAATTAAAAAACACTTTAAAAGATCAGATAGAAAAGTAAGTGGCCACAACACTGTCTACTGATGGTTGTCACAAGTTTACAATACAAACCCACCATTTATTAGGTCCATCCAGTGCTGAAAGCAATTAAAAGCACTGGTTAAATTAGAAAATATATAATAATAATTCCAAACCCACACTTCATGTTATTATTTTGGTTACTAGTAACTTAGCTTTCCTCCTGATGCTGCAGCACTTCCCTTTAAGTAATTCCAGGTTGTGTTAGGATTTTTATGAGAGTGATCAGGGATTCTCTCTTCATTGCTTTTTATACAATAAAATCTATTAGCCATCATGGTGCTCTTCCAGGCCATTATAGACAAAATATCTTATTGAAGTGAATTCAAATCAAAATGTCAGCAGTTCAGTCTGTCAGTACTTTTGACCTAAACTTCAAATCCCAGAAGAAAAAGTGAGATTATTATTAGGTTTCCTGAAATTACTATCTACACCTAATCCTATAGCTAGATGGAGATAACCTAGGAGAACAGGATTATGAGAACCTGTATTTCAAGAAAAAAAAAAAAAAAACACAAAAAAAACCAACATGCATTTAAAGGCTTACTGGTATGAAACCAGAGTGCTCTACTTTTCCCATGGAATTCTCCTCATCACTCCATACAGTCTGGCAAACTTAACAAAGAGTAACCATTTATAAGTATGAATACTTCTCTATAAAAAAAGGACTGAAAAGCACTTTATCAATAATCTATTGTTCAATAATAGAACTCAGTAATTATTAGATAAAGGTTGTTAATGTCAAGTATTCTGTTATAAACTGACCCAAATTATTTCAATGAACTTGTTGTTTATGAACACACTCCAAAAAGTTAGAATTTAAGTATTAGCCACTGGAACTATGGCCTCAGTCAGTAGAAGTCAAGTTGCCAGGCACTTTCCTAGTTATGTATTTCAGACACATAATTTGAAGTATTTTTGTCCATTTGAGCAAGCTTTGTCATGTGTATGTCATGCACTGTCTGAAGTGGCAGACACCAGAACAAGAATGGATGGCTACCTGAAAATACCAAAATACATGTGTTTGGCTATGGCCTTGGTTGCAGTTCAACACTTTATTGCCATTGAGAATGTTAGGATTGTCCTATCTGTGAGTAACTGTACACAGTAGCTATTTGTAAGTCTCTCAAACCCACTAAACACAAATCTTCATGCTCTGAGATAGGAATCTTTCACCCTTATCATCCTTACTCAAACAAATGACTGTATTTCCCTCCCAAAATAAGAAGTGAGTTGTCTTCAATTTGCAGCATTGCATGCTGCAACACATGGAAATTTGAACACAGTATGAAAATGAGCTATAAAAAGAAAATGTAATTAAATCTTGTTCAGAAGCAGATTACAATCTGGAAAACAAACAAGCAATCAAAAAAACCACCCCAAACTTGCTTTACGCAAAGTATAACATATGTAAGCAAAAATTACTTCTCAAAACTCATATTTGGAGCTAATGTAGGTTAATTTTAAAATCAGTAATCTACTCAGTAATCTTTATGTCAATCATAAGATATTGAAGAATGTGGAAAAAGTTCTTATTTTTAGATAAAGATATATATGTCAAAAGTATTTGTGTTTGCCAAGCATACTCTCAAATGCTAGGAAACATCACATCAGGTCATGCTGCTTCGAGTTGACTAAGGGAGTCCTTCCACTGATGGTCAGGTTTTCTGAACCACAGCAAGAATGAGGCAGAGCTTCTGTTAAAAAAGCACATAACTATGTAATTTAACACTCCATTGCAATGCTTATACACAAAGAGACAAAATGAAGTTTGAAAGATATTTGGTAGTTTCTAAACACTGAGTCACATGGTAAATCAGAATGGACATCCAAAACCAGAGACACCTGCAGATTTTTGAAGATTTTCTCTAACCTTCTTGGGTTATGTAATTATGAATATGCCACTACAGTATAATGACTGTAATTAGAGCTAGTGAGAAACAAAATTATGATTAATAGCACATTGTAATTCTCTATACATTATATATTGGGTCTACTCCAACAGTCTTTACTCATGTAGGATTCCAAATAAAGATCTATGGAATCAGATTAAAAGATGGCAAAATTTAACATTCATCTCAATTGTATGAGTATCTTTTAAATCTGCACAGCCAGTGCTTCTATTTATACACTACACAGAACAACTGTAGATTTATAGCAACTGTAGGCTTACAAGAAAAAAAAAAAAAAAAACCCAAGATTTAATATTTAGAAATTGAGCACTCAAAGCAAAGGAACAGAAGGATAGTATTTGCTCTCAGAACAATTCGACTTTCAGATAAGAGTTTAAAGACTTACATAAATCATATAAAATAATATTTTTTTTCCAGAAGAAACTTTGTTGTATGTTGAAACATAGAAAAGACACGTCCACATTTTATAGATGTAGAATTCAGAGAAATTAATATCCAGGTAGTGTATTTGTGTCATATTAATTTTCACAAGAAAGCATTTAGTATACCTCCAAGAAAAGCAAAGAGAATTATGACATTAGTTATCTATATGATATTATCCACATAAATAATCAGAACTGCAATTGTAGGGCAGTGGAAAGTACTAAGCAAGATATAAAATTTGTGTTGTGTCAAAAAGTTCATGTCAGAACCACAGATAAGTTTTCAAATGACAGGCATTGTCTAAAAAAAGGTAATATATACTGAGAAATTAACAAAATAACACATGTATATAATAATAATATAACAATTTTAAAATCTAATTTATAATTTATCTATTTTTCTAAATGTAAAAATTATTATATAGCATAATAATTTCTTAAAAGAGTGAATACCAGACAGAAGTTATGGGATTTTAGTTAGTGTTTTTAGTAAGTGTTGTAGTTTTTATGCCAGCATGCATTTTTGATGACTTTTGCTAATTTATCATCACATGTACATATTAGCCCTACATTTTGATTTTATCTCATCAGGAGAGTTTGCATGAATGATTTTCTGCTGTATAGACTGGTATCTTAAAACCAACTGAAGAAAATGTTTGTTTCCATCTCCGTTAAAGAAAAACTTACAAGCAGTAGACACATTGATCAAGAATGAGTTGAGAAACCTGTGCACAGTTTTAAAAAATGGAAAAAGGAGGTATTCTTAATGAAATTCTCCTCTGTTGTAACTTAAAAAATGGAAGAACTAGGAAAAAAAATATCAGACTAAAGGTATTATGCAAGGATATATTTGAATTCTATGGCAGTGATCCCACAAACCTACTGACAGATATCAAGGTCATGTACCCTGCTTTCGAACCTTGCAGAATAGAGTAAGGCCCATTCCACAGCAATCCAGTTCCACGACAGGCCTATAAAGAGAATCCCACTGACTGTGTGACCTATATCCAAACAACGAATGAGCCAATTCACCTCATGGCAGACTAGCAAAATGTACAAAAGCTTTAAATTGGACTGTAAAGACTTAGAAAGCACAAGCTTTTTTTACTTTCAAGGACAAACCTTCTGCTTACTGACTATGTAACAAAGAAAGTTCCTCAGTGAGAAGGTTATTTTAAGCTTGTTAAGTCTACCCTTTTCACATTACTGTCTGTCAGACAACTAGTTCAGCAGTGTTGCACACCTGAGGCAGTTCAATGATTGCCGTGTTCAGCAACTATGCAGGATTAATCTGTATTTTAATCTGTCTTTAAACTCTATTTTTCTTTTTTTTTTTTAATTTAAACTGTATTAGTATGTAACTATCATTTTTATTATATTCATATATATTATATTACTTGATTGTATTTCAAAATATTACAAGAAAAATATAAAGGCAAAAGTATGTGCATATGCAAGATCCCGACAGTAGTGTCAATCCAGTTCATATGACAAATTGCAACCACACAATGCCACATGTCAATCACAAAGAATATTTTCTTCCTGTTGTTTTAATGAAGATAACTTGGGGGCAAAATTTGGTAGGATGGGAGATTTATTTTGCACATTTTGGTCAATTCAGCCTATGTGGACTTGGTTTTTCCCATTTATGGAATTTCCTCTGCAACAGTCAGTTCTAAGGAAGGGCAAATGGAGCAATTTAGATCAGTCCTATTCTCAGCTTTTGTATCCCCTGATAATAAAATACCAAGTCGGTCTCACTGCTATCTGGAATGTCCTGCTAAGCAGGCTGCCATGATCTTATTGAATTTTGGATAGATATTCAGGAGGAAATTTTAAATGTAAAGAATTCAGGAGAAAAAAGGATGATATTTGAAAAAGGATGATATTTTCTAACAAAAATGGCATAGAAGAACAAAACCAGTGATAACTAGTAGTTCTGCAGCTTGTATACCACAAAATATATACTTCTAGAGGCTTAGAAATCTCTCTTGATCAAGTATTATGCAACTGTCACAGATGACAGAAAGCACGGTGAAAATAAATACATTTTTCCATGAATGTTGAAAGATATTGACACAAAAAAGAGGGTGGCTCAAAGAAGTCGCTCAGTTCCTAAGCCTCTCCCAGATCATCCAATGCCTCCTTCCAGATGGGAGGAAGTTCCCACGTGGAAGGAAAGTATAGGATTGCATACCTACAGTAACAGTAGGGAAAAAATAGGGCTAGTGGTTAAGGACTAAAATAGAATTTTGGACATGTCTAAATCAATTTAGAATGAACAATCTTAATAATTGTGTGTATTTACAAGAAAAATTAAATGGCCCTCCCCTTCTACAGCTGTTCAGAGGTTATTTTCCTAGCCTGGTATTCTGACCATGTCACACCTCTCTCTACTTCTGCTTCTGCCTTTATTCCATTTAACTGAGCTACTTATCTTTATTTCAAATACATTTCTAGTTTACCAGTGAAATAAAACCAACAGGGGAAGTCTAGAGAATTTCCTGCTGGAATGGAGATAGCATGAGGCCACTATCTAGAGAATCAGTTCCTACAGCTGCCTATCTCTCTAGCAGTTGCTAAGCAAAGAGGTGCTGTATCAACTCTTGTGCATCTTTAAGGAAATGTATACAGAAGTAGATAAAGTAGCACTGGTTAAAGACAGGTAAAACATTGGTGCTGCAACCAGGTCTTAAAATGGATCTGAGGAGATAAGAAAGAAGTTATGAGAACTGCTAACATGGAAGAGGAATTCAAAGCACTACTGTTTGTCCTAGGTACTCCAAATCCATAATTAAGCCATGTATGTTTATTTTAATAATGCTTCAGAAGAACTGTTTTAAGTCAAAGAAAAACACACTGCTACAATAACAAAGTCAGCTGAGTGACCTTAAACCCTGCTGTGACTTGCAAATCATCTGACACCTGTGGATGCACATCCATTGTGAAGCCACTTACTCTGCCAATCATGACAAGGTACTATTCTGTCTATAGCTACATATTGCTGAAACAAATCTCTTAAATGAATTTGCTTTTCTGATCAAGCATCATGGAGGGCACCTTGAACTTAATGGCAGCTTGGTTGTGCTTGCAAAGTGTGAAGAAAGTGCAAGTCTCTGAGCTAATACAGCTCAAAGATTAATTTCTAGCCTTAATGATTTTGTGAAACAGCCTTTTGAAATCATTACAATCATACCAATTAGCTCTAAAGTCCTTCTAACAATGTGCCCTTTCTTTCACAAAATACTTCTCAAGCTGCAATGAGGACTTATTTTTATTAATGTATATTCTGGTAAGTGAATCAATAAATTCTTTGTTAATAGTATATTTGTGTCAATTTTACTAGACTACAGCATTTCCAAGAGACTAAATTTAACAGTAATACAGTGTCTAAGGACTTGAAACATCATTAAAAAAAAAAAAGTGCTGAACTATTCAAATACACATCCTTTCCATCTTTCTTTTCTAGTGGAAGGGGGTAAAAAATAGATTCAGCATATATTTAACTTTGAGGAATGCTACATAAGATGCTGGAAATGTAGAAATAGAAAGATGCTAGAAATGTAGAAAAATGAAGAGATACATATGGCAATACTTGCAGTTACAGTGAATGTAGAGGACTACTACATACATTGCCTGAAAGTATGAGTTTATTTTCACATTTTAGAAGATACATATGTATTCCAGAATAATAACATATTTTATTACACTTTCGACTTTTATAATCACACTGGGTCATTTAGAGGGTTTTACCTTGGTTTGCTACCTTAAATGTCTCTGTTATTCCTACAATGAAAAAAGCTTAGTAACACAAACTCTTATTTGTTTGTGTACACATGCATCCACAATGAATGAAACACAACATCTGGACATATCCAATTCAGAAATCACTGAACCAAAGGAATCAGAAATCAAAGCCAAGAGAACAGGCAACAGTAACTGTCATGCTCTAAGGGGAATAGTGTCAACAACATACGCTGCACTCCCCCTAAGGCACAGTGAGACAAGGACAAAATCTTAACAGCATTTGGTAGGGGACTACACTTTAAGAACAGAAGGGTCCTCAGAGCCAGTATGGGAAAACTGGTAGTTACCACATAACTGACAACTGCCCCTATACAATGTCTCTTGTTTCAGAGGGCAATGCATGGATGAGTCCTAAGAAACAGTAGGACCAGATAACACTCGTAACAGAGGTGTGGTGCGCTGCTTTTTACTAGCTTGGTAGTGCCTGGACCAAGCTGCTAATAGGTATCTACAGGATTAGAACACGATACTCAGGAAATTTGGTTTATAGCCCTTCCACTGAGTTTAACAAAATTATCCTTGGAATCATAGCATAAAGTCTGCGATATCACTCCCTCCTCTGTACTGGTGGCAGTTTTTGCTTGGTATGTTGCCTGACAGTGTTTGGCAAAGATCAGCTGAAATTACTTTTACAGATGAAAGATTAGCCTATTCCTGTCTTAGATAAAAGTACTTTGCAACACCTGGGAGTTCAACAGAAATTGTCTGCAAGTAGGAAAACCTAAAAGATTATTAGTCAAGGGGGAGAAACGTGTGCATAAAGCATGCTTCCATATAAGAATATATGTGTATGCATGTATGTATAAGAAATCTTAAATCCAAGATTTGAAACAGAGTAACTTTAACTAAATATATTTACTTTTAAGACTCATACATGCATTACTGAAGTGTCTGGAAAAAAAAAAAAAAAGATCAAGCTGGAATAGCTCAAATGTCACAAAACCACAATATCCAGTTTCTATCCACTATTTCCTATGAATCACAGTTGCACTGGGTCTGGTTGAGACAGTGTTAATTTTCTTCATAGCACCTCCTATGGTGCTATGTTTTATATTTGTGAACCAAAACAGTGCTGATAGCACACTCATATTGTAGCTATTGCTGAACAGTGTTTGCACTGCTGAAACAGCATCAAGGTCTTTTCTGTTTCTCATTCTGCAACCCCATCGAAAAAATCAGAGATGCACAAGAGGCTGGGAAGGAACCTGAAATAACCTGAACTAACCAAAGAGGTAGTCCATGTCATATAATGCCATGCTTAGTGATAAAAAGGGAAAAGAAGAGATTTTAAGGAGGTTAGTCATTGTTTGTTTGGGAACTGGCTGAGCATCAGTCCACCCATGAGAGGTATATAATTGCTTTTGTAGCACTTCTGTTTTTCTCTTCTCCCTTCCCTTCCCTTCCCTTCCCTTCCCTTCCCTTCCCTTCCCTTCCCTTCCCTTCCCTTCCCTTCCCTTCCCTTCCCTTCCCTTCCCTTCCCTTCCCTTCCCTTCCCTTCCCTTCCCTTCCCTTCCCTTCCCTTCCCTTCCTTTTCTTCTTTCCCCTTGGAAGGGGGAGGAATGAACAAGTGGCTGTGTGATGCTTATCTGCCTACCAGAGTTAACTCACAACAACAGTCTAGATCAAAGTAATTATATTTTGCAACAAGCAAAATTGTCAAAGATTTTACACCCAGTAGTTTAACAAAACTACAGCATCTATAACCCACTTCATTTTCTGCTGTAAAGGTAAGGTTTAGAAATGTTCTAGCTAGTCTGCCATTTTTCTGCCTCCACTAAGGCTTTAAAGAAGTCGATGGGAGAGTTCTGCTATCATATTAAAACAAAAACAAACAAACAAACCAAACCAAACAAACAAAAAATCCCACACCGTACATGATGAATTGGTATTTAGTAGCCAGAAAATAGGAAGACACTAACAGTAACATTGGGGAAATGAACCAAAAGTGAGCCAATCAGAATTTCAATGAATTCATCCAGTTGCTGACAACAGTGCCTGGAGTTACTGAGCAAAGAGGCCAGCGCAACTACCGAGGCTGACTTCTGCAGCCCCTCAGAGGCATTGTGGGCTAGACAGATGGCTCACACCAATCTTTGGGTTCTGTGAGATTACCCAGCCCTGCCAGTCCTACACTGAATCGCCCTCTGCCTCTGTGCAAGCACTGATGCCATATCACCAGTAACAATGATGCAGTAACAGGCTGAATTTCACATGCTCATTATGCAGCAACTCCCAGTGAAATTATTCTGTGTTTGAACAGAAATAGACCATCTATTTAACTGTCTCCTAGATAACAATCCTATAGTTTAAGGTCTAAAAGGCAGATGTGCAACAAGGATACTAAGGCTAAACAATTTTTCAGCTGGAGAAAAGGTCACTGCAACAACACTAGCTGTCTTTACCTGAGATGAGATGTTTGAACTTGACAGGGTGTATCTATGAGAAGATATATAACAAAGGGGTAGTGGGTGAGGCCCACAACCTGCATTTGCACTTGTGTTTTATATGTGTGTTTTCCAGATGTTCATATAGTTTCATATAAGTACTAAACGTATTTCTGTAATACATACCTTAAATACTCCTTAAAAACGCACACAATTATGAAGAAAGCAAATTGGATGTGAACAGCTTCATATTTTCAAAACTGACTGCTGTCTGAAACACTTCTCATTGACAGTATATTTCTTTGAATCAAGCACCTTTGGCACTGCAAATCTTTGTATAGATATATGGATTACTTTGGCTCTCTGAGCTTGAGTCTTCTTCAGACATTGCCTCTGGCTTCAAGTGTACAAATCTACATTGGGTTTCTACCATAAATCTGTTTGGACCTGCAGGAAAAGAGTGTAAGTAAATATATTTATCCCTAAACTTCTCTGTTAGTAGTAGTAGTGAAATGGTTAGTGTCCACAGAGACTATAGAAAATTCTCTTGTGGATTTCCACAAGCTTGTCTGAAAGAGAGTTTGAGTGACAGGTATATAGATCCAACCTCTTTATCTATTATTTTCATTAAATTTTCATTAAATATTTTGTTGTTTTAATCCCTCTAATAATGCGAAATTTTGGAAGAGACTTCTACATTGTGTTTTTTTTGTTAAGGGATGATCTTGGTATACTTAGAAAAAAATGTTTCACCTAGGTAGTCCAATGTAAAGCAAATTAAAAAATGAAACAGTGTGAATATTTAAACACACTTACATTGTGTCTTCTGTTGTGATATTTGTGTAATCCAGTTGTGAAACAAGACTTTAGGCTTTGAACTGTATAACCTTAAAATAACTTTAAAGATACTAAATAAGAACTACCATCTACTATGAAGTAGACTAGACTTATACTTTCTATGACTAGGACATTGTGCCTCAATGAAAAATAGTTGTATGTTTGTTCTACTGTTATTCACACCTCACATTACTTTATTGTGTTTTATTTGCTAAAAAATTGAAGCTTACAGATTATTAATGTCAGATGCTGTTGGATAGCTTTTCAGAAGTCAAGACATGTCATTGCTTCATCCTGCCACTAGAAGAAGAACCTTTCACTAAGTTTACTGTTTAGTTTTCCTGTGAAAATCTTATTTTAGGAAACCAAGACACTTTGAGTTTGTTTTAAAAAATATAAAAAAATTTCAGACTATATGCCAAAATATATTATAATGGGATAAAACATGAGCAAATATTTATTCAAAATTCCTTTGTATAATTCAGGAGGTATAAGTAAACTTAGAAACGTCATGGCAATTCAAGAGGAAGACATGAAATTCAGTTCAAAGGAAAACTCATCATCGGTTTGAGTATACACATCTGAAAATGTCTGCAGCTTTTATGTTTTCAAGTATCATCAATAACCCTTTCATATTACAATATCATTACTAGAGTTCATCAAAATCAAATTCTATGTGTAATAAATATTGTTGGTTTGACTCTATGAGATTTTCTTTTCTTTTTTATTTTTTTTTTCTACAGACTGCAATTCCAGATTGGCAAGTAGAATAGCTACATTAGCCCAGAGCTTAAATTATAAGTTTATTTACAGTGTTATAAGGTTCTCTTAGGAAATTATTTCTACACCATGGTACATGGTGCCATGTATTACACACCTTTGTTAATACACTTCATTTGGTGTTATATGCAAAGCATTATCTTGAGAAATAGGCATGCTAAGAAGAATCTGATATATCCCAGAAAATAAGCAGTTTACTGGAATTGTTATTATTGACATTCCCTAGAGATGGGACCTAGTCCTTTTTATATGCAACCCAAAGAAAGGCACAGCTCTTTATGTAATTGTTTTGCTGAAGACTCGCATTTACTTTAAATTCTTTATGTAGCTCATATAATTTAAAGGATATCTTCCACTGTATAGAAAATGATTCAGAACTGAATAGAGATGAGAGGAAAGGACCTCTGATCCTGTTGAGTGATGCTCACTTGGAAGAAGGAGGCTGAGGGTTTTTATCCTTCATCCAAGAACCATTTATATATCTTCCCCAGTGACCAGTACTAGACATCATACAATCAGAATCTGAAAACTTACATCTGTAATTCATCTCAGCTTTTAAATATGATAGTCTATTTCTGCAGGTTCAAACAAAAACCTTAAAAACTACTAAGTCACCCAATGCACAAACAAAAGTCAACAGGCTTGGGTTTCTCACATCCCCTCTGTAAGGCTAACAACACAGGGAAAACTCCTGTTGAAAACGAGCAGAAAAAAAAAATAAAAATAGATAGGCATGCATTTTAGGGACAAGGGCAGACCTCAACCATATGGTGCTTTCCACCTTTTCTAGACAATTGTAGCTATTCTCCCTCACATAATCATATTATGTTCTTTTGTTTGGTTGGTTTTGTTTGATTGTTCATTTTTGTTTTGTTTTGTTTTTTTCTCAAGAAGCCAGTTTTGGTTAATATTTGGAGATAAATATGGGTTACAGAAATTAACATCTCCTCTGCAGTTTTCCCTGGCTTGACCCAGGTGACAGGTTTCTTACAAGCACTCTCTAACCTGTTATTTATATGAGATGACAGATTACTCAGACTTTGACTGTTTCCACATCTTTGCTAAAGAACCAGTAGCGGTGTAACAATTTGTCATCAAATGACATCAATTTAACTCCATAAGAGGTGATTCATAATCTTCTCCAATGATGTATCTCTTTCCTCACCAGCAATGTTATGGTCATAAACAAAAGATTCTTTCAATACCTGTAAGCACTTTAGCCAGTGAAATTAGCTAAAACTCAGAGGTCATGGAGTTATTACTTCCAACCCTATACATATATGTCTCTCCAAACCAAACGTCTGTAAAAGTCACCATATCCTTAGACAAGTCTCTTATGTCAGAAGTATTAGATATAAAGCTGACCTATTGCAGTAACAGATGAGAGGACTTAAAAATAAGTAGTGGTCAAAGTTAGTTTAAAAAAAACAAGTCAGGAAGATATAGACTTCTGGCTATATGTTATCAGTGAAACTACTTCAGGACTCCTACCTTTAGGTGAATCAGTGAAGCTGGTATTGTGTCTCACCAGAACACAAGTAAGCCTGTGAACCCTCAGCTGTACTTTCAATCAATGTCATGTCATTCATATTGGTCAAACTTTAACCTTTAATGATTTTTTGACTAGACATGTACTTGCTGAGTCACTGCTTTGGATAAATGCTGAAAAAACATCTAACACAACCAATATAACACCACTGAAATCATATTTGCCCTTTGTTTCCTTGTAACCCTTCCTCAATCTACTATTCTCAATAGTGTTTAGTGATTTGTAGCCCAGCAATAGTCAAGTCTTCATTCACTTCATGCATATGCACTAAATTAAGCTATTTCCCTCCCACCCATATGGTGGGTTGATATGCACAGATGCTATTACAGAGTTCTGTGCCACATAAAATCCCAGCTGTAAGCCAAAAAAATAAAAAAAGCTCTTTTCCTCATCTTCTGAAAAAGTAAAACAATAGAAAATAAGCCCATAAGGAACTGGATAAACATAAACAGATCCAAACTACATATGACACAGACACAGTTCAGGGACTGAAGATGGAGAACAAAAGAAAGAATTAGTATTAAATTATTTCAGACAGTGAGAGTAATTAATTAAAAAATGCTAATCTCTACAAAATAGCAGTCAACAAAATACTTCTGATAGTCCTTTGAAACACAAGCAAACTCTTAATTACTAAGTTTTCCAAAATCCTGGGTCACAGCATTTTTTAAACTGGGGCTTATTTTTGACATATATCTTATTTTCAGAGAAACAGGGTTACAGGTGCCTTCCCCTTTTTGAGCAAAAAATCCATGCTCCTTTAATGTTCAGAACAGATCTAAAGCCACAACTGAAAATTCTTCAATCCTAAACCAGAGTTCATTGCAGAGCAAATTAATTTTCCCTTCAAAACTGATTTTATTTTTTTTACCTTGATGTTTCCATCAAAGCTTGAAAACCGTTGCCTCCAGTTTCTGGAAGCCCTAAAGATCACACAACACCCATGCTACATTCTCAGAACTTACACTAGTTATCAACAGAATTTGGTGCCTAAATGCCAGTTATGTTAGTAGCTTGTGTGGGGATTTTGTGTCTTTTTTTTGTTTGTTTGTGTGCATGTTTGGGGGTTTTTGTTTCTTTGAATTTGAGCCTTAGAAATTCAAAGTGTACATTTATTTGTAACTGAAACTTTAATAATTGGATGATTATAACTTCAACAGGCAGGTGGCTGCTGGAGCTTTAGTCCATAAAAGCAAAGATTATACAACTGTTAAACAATAGCTTAATTGACAAATTAGAATTTCTTGGAAAATGAGCATTTTTGTAGCACATAGGAAAACATCCTGAAAACACGGGACACACAAAGACAAGTTTCAAAAGCAAGGTAGCTTCTTACTGTGGTTTAACTCCAGCAGGCAACTAAGTATCATGCAGGCGCTCACTCATTCCTCCCAATTGAGATAAGGGAGAGACTCAGAAGTGTTAAAGTGAGAAAACTCATAGGCTGAGATAAGAACAGTGTAATAGGCAAAGCAAAAGCCATGCACACAGACAAAACAAAACAAGGAATTCTTTCACTGCTTCTCATCAGCAGGCAGGTGTTCAGCCATCTCTAGGAAAGCAGGGGTCCATCACATCTAATGATTCTTTGGGAAGACAAACACCATAATTTTGAATTTCGCTCCTTCTTCCCTCATATGCTGAGCGTGACATCATGTGGTACAGAATATCCCTTTGGTCAGTTGGGGTCACCTGTCCTGGTTGTGTCCCCTCCCAACTTCTTGTGCACCCACAGCCCACTTGCTGTTGGGGTGGTGGTAGAAACAGAAAAGGCCTTGACTCTTTGTGAGCACTGCTCAATGACAACTAAAAGATTCCAATGTTATCAACACTGTTTTCAGCACAAATCCAAAACATAGCCCCACACGAGCTACTATGAAGGAAACTCCATCCCAGCCAAAACCAGTACACTTCTGATCACTTACAAATCTACTGCTGAAATATTAAATTAAGACAATCAGGCTATATGTGGGAGTTTTACTACAGTTCACCCTTGGCAAAACAGCATGTGTGTCAACAGTATGAGTGAATCAAATAACAAATATTGGGAAGGTATCTGCCCAAAGCTGATCATACGGAAGAGGAAGACTACCAGACAGATTAAAGAGTAACCAAGGAACTATGATGAGACTCTTGCAACAGTGAAGAAATTGGTCTGAAAAGACATTTAAAAGAAGCAGGCAAATTTATAAGCGAGGGAAAAACACCTGGGAGGGTAAATCAAGCCCCAGTTTGACACTGCCAGAAGTAACACACACACAAACACACACAGAAACACCCCACCAACCCTGGGGACCTCTGCCTTGACCAGACTTGGCACTGAATGAAATGAGCAGCTTCTGCTCTCCAGTGGTGGGACCAACATTGGAGATGGCACAGGTAGTACCTACACTTCATGTGTGCATATACAGGTCTTAGAGAATAGCAAAAGTGCACAGAAAGCAGGATCACCCACGCATGCTACAGTCCCAGAAAGGGTGTGTGTGCTTATCTTCCACATTGCTCAGGATCTTGGGATACCCCTAATTGTGTCTGTGCACATCCATATATGGGTATATCTATGTGTGTGTGCCTGTGTGTGTGAAAGAATTCTTTGGGATTTGGGTATTTATTAACACTTTGTAAGCAACCAGGAATGTGATTTATTCTTCCTGTTACTCATACTGATTCTGAAGGTATAGTTCGCTGTTTGCCAGCTAATTGCATGTCATTAGTAAATCAATAAAACCACTTTGATTCTGATTTGCTTTAATTGCATTAACTGAGAAGCTTTGCCCTGTGATAGTTGGGCTAACGTATCTTAAACTGAAATATGTGAAGATTAAATTGAAAGGCCTAAACAAAGATAAGGTGGAAACTGAAACTAAGGCAAAAAGTCTAGACTAAGTATTTCGGGCACCTTAGTTATTGGTCTCTAAATGGATATTCTCCTTTTTACTAGAGACATTTCATTGCCTTCTATTGGAGTTAAGTGTACTGGTGTTTGAGTCAGAGAAGTCAGTGACCTATACCAAAAGCTTACTCTATAGTTAAGGAAAACAAAAATATTTTGAATCAATTAAGGGAGAAGCATGGGGTCCTAATCTTGGAAATGCCAGCCTTACTCCAAGTTAAAAGATTACTGGACCCAGAAAAAAACAAAACAAAACAAAACAAAACAAAACAAACAAACAAACAAAACTAAACAGAACCAATAAACCTTAAAAACAATGGTTCCTAAGATCATGATTTTTAAGCTTCATAGCACTGTATGGAATTACATTAATGAACCAAAGGTTACATAGGAGAAGGAGTGACAAAGTAAAGTCAGGTGTTCAGACCTGCAGAAGGTCCAACCACAGTCCTATTCCGTTTTTCACCCCCAGCAGAAGGATGAACTGTTTCAGCTGAACCCATGATAAGGAAAATCAAAGGTATTGCTGTAGTGTTATCCCAATTTTCCCAAAAAATGGAGATTAAAATAACTTACCCTTGAGATCAATTGCTAAAATTTATGGGATATAGACTTATTTAATACTATTTTTTAAACTATTTGTTTAATTTATGTGCTCAAAAAATGTATGGTTTCACTACCTTGTGAGTTCTACACAATTGTAATCATCTGAGAAACACTGAGACGAAATTTTGATAGGCACATCTTCATTGTTATTATTATGTAGTGTTTACATAGAGAAAATCAATTCATACAGGTTTTGTGCCAAAACGTGTAAAAAAAAAAAAAAAAAACAAAGAAGAGGACATTTGCCCAAGAGATTTTATAACATAAGTTATTTTAAGAAGTAAACTAAATGAATTTACAAGTCAGAACAAACAAACATATCACGTTTCTTCAGTTTGCAACAGTCTTTGTTTTTTCTCTATCAAAACCAAATAGCACTAGTTCAACACTCTTCACTGGTCTCCTTCAGTTTCCTAATCTGTGTGTTTGAGACTTTAAAGACATACGGACCATCTGAACTCCAGAAGCAACATTT
Source organism: Patagioenas fasciata (assembly GCF_037038585.1). Lineage (NCBI taxonomy): Eukaryota > Metazoa > Chordata > Aves > Columbiformes > Columbidae > Patagioenas > Patagioenas fasciata. The sequence continues at coordinate 87,030,405 of NC_092520.1, forward strand.
GCATCTTCAAAGAGGTCCACAAGTTATCTAGAAGAATGTACAAACTACCCTGTGAGTAGGTTGGAGAAAAACAGAATTTGGAGAACAAAGGACTATGAGAATGAAATAAGCTGTTACATTTCATCATTAAGATCTCCAGTGAAAGCAACTGACCTCTGTCAAAATACATAGGCCAAGTTAACTATGAAGAGAAACATCTGTTTTAGTGCAAATTAATTAAGTTCTAATTCTACTTCTTCACTGGTTTCATTCAAACAAAGGTTCATCCCTCAAAATGCCTGCATAATTTTAAGATTTTCTATACCTAAAGACACAATGCTTCCTATAAGAGGATCCTGGGCACTGGGTCACTCTTGCAGAATTTGCTCCTTCCCAGCATATATGTCCTGGAAATCCTCTACATGAACAGAAAGTGTTACTCTGACAAAAGATGCACAGGTTGGTTCAAGATCTGGAATTTCAAGAGTCTTAAAGTAGACAATAACAATAAGAAAATCACTTTCTTCTGGCAAGGTTAGTGGAGGAACCGAAAACTATAGGATCCTGGGGAAGTTTGTTTATGAAGTTCGAAGTAAAGAATGAAATATTTATTAGCAAAAGTGACAGATAACATTATCTACAGGACAGTACACACACCTCTTTGGTCTTTCAGCCTTACCATGTGATTTGCTTGCTTGCTTTGGACACTGAAGTAACTGGGATGCTTTGTGAAAAATTGCTTTTACTTTCATGTTGCACATGATTAAGGATTAGATCTATGCTCTTGAAAACCATCCCTTCATCTTCTGTTTCTTGTGTATAACACAATTTCCTCACAAAAACAAAAGTTGCTCTCTGACATGACTAGCATTCATTGGATAGCTTTTATACAACGGTTGTTCATATTGGTGACTTTCTGAATACACTTGACATTTTCTGTTTCCAATGAGGTAATGGGAAAACAGGCGTGTCAGGAGCCCACCATGGTTTCCCTTCCCATTTTCACCATGTAGGCTAGCTGCCTATTATCTCACCAATTGCATAGCAGAGGGGTTTCATCTTTCAAAATCCATAAGGAATACAGGACTTCTTCCAGCAACCCAGTACCATTTGTGAGAAGCCAGCTATGAAGATAAAGGGGAAAGCAAAGACCATATGTTCTCCAGGTCCTTCTTGAAATAACCCTGAGCGAGACCAAAGTGTTCATTGTGTACGCACTGAGGGAACTCTCCAGCTCTGATAAATCCTAAATACTCTGTTCCAGGTACCATCGATAACAGGAAGTCTGGGAATTTGATTTTCACAACTTCAATAAGAGAAAATTAAAAAACAAAAAAAAAAAAAAAAAAAAAAAAAAAACCAAAACTAAACAGAGCTTCACAATATATTGAAAAAGACCAACACCAGAACACATGAGCCTGAAAAGACAAACAAGCAAATCAAACCATACTTGAACTATCTTCATTCGTGCCATAGCTTTGAACTGAATTACGAGAATTCGACCATAACATACTCAATATGAGAATTTATGTATTGTACTCAAATATAAGTGAACGAATGAATGTTTGAATGTTTGAATGCTTGAATGTTTTAATAAAACTGGTTTTAAACAGGTAAAAGGAAGAATAGGAGAAGGGTGGCATCACTAAATTTCTTCTCATAAAAATTTACAACAGAGAATGATTCTTTTTTGAAAAACAAAATTAAGTAATCACCAAGAGACAGAACTTCATCAAATATACATTCCATTCAGAGAAGGGAATTGATGTCTTCCTAAAGGGAATCAAATGTGAAGGAAAAAAAACAACCAACCAACCAACCAAAACAAAACAAAAAAAAAACCAAACCAAAACAAAACCACCACTACTTAGCTGAATCAGGTGCTTCTCATAACACTTTAATTCAGAGACAGTAAACATAGCTATATGGTTATATATTTCTTATACTTTTTATCTCAATTCTGTTGAAATACAAAACACAAAAAGAAAATTGTAAGCCCAGCACTCCAATTGTATTATCAGAGCATTATAAGATGTTTAAAATTTAAAGAGATATCTTCAATCTCTTCAACAAATAATATTTTCAATCTTTTGAAAGAAATGCTGAAACTTAGACTAAAGAAATTAAAAAGAACCAGGGAAAATATAAGAGAGTTAATCTGATGAGACCATAGAAGACAGCAAACGCAGACTGGACCAGTCAGTGTGATTAGTGAGTTGAAAGGCAATCTCATTATAAGTCCCTAGCCCACTCTAAGAATTTATGTCAGGTTTGGCCAGGTTGCTTAAATAAGTCGTGCCTCAGTTCTCTACTGATTAAAAAGAAAAAAAAAAAAAAAAAAAAGAAAAAAAAAAAGCCTCCTTTTCAGGAACTTAAAAAATTAGGATAATATAATTAATACTGCAAAAGTACTTCGAAGCTATAAAATACCACAAATTATTGTGGTCTTTAAACATGCTATAACAAGTAGCCTATCAGAATGCAATACAACTGACTTACTGTAAGAACAGGTGAATAAGGAATAAAGAAGAGGAAAACGGGGACAAACAGCTAAATAAAAACTAAAAGTAGTACAAATCAGTAAGCAAAGTGAGCAGGGATCATTTAGATATATGTTTAAATAACAAATACTACACATCTTCCTCTTCCCTCCCTCCAAAATTGACCTAATGCACAAACAGTGACGCTTCCAGTCATGAAGTACACTCTCTGTAGCTCATGACAACAACCTAATTATGCAGATAAAAGCAAATAGTTGTACTTCTTGGCATAGTGCTTTAAGACTAAAAGGCACTCAGATTTTCACAGAAAGAGTGTATCTTTCATTAACCACAGAAAACAAAGGTAGAATCAGACTCACATGTGCATTGGCTTCTTTGTGCCACCTAATGATTTAGACTAATATACCCTTCAGTCCAGCTGCAAAAATAGCTGTTGGAAAATGAGAAACAATTTGGGGCTGAGCCAAAATAAATAAATAAAACCTGAGAGACACAGTACCACGTATCCTTGAGCCTGGAGGAGAGTTTGAAGCACATCGTGTACATGTCCTATACTGTGTTCTTTCAGAAGCAAAGGATATGACTACATATCATCTCCTATGTGACATTCGAGACCCCACTTTCATTTTAACACATTTTTGGGGAAATTAGTACGTCAAGAAAGAAAATATATTAGAGATGCCTGACATGCAGCACTCTGCACAAGCATGTTGAGACTGCATCTGAGAAGTACAGATCTAGCAAAGGTGATGAAAACTGACATTTATGTTCCAAAAAAACCCATAGTCTGTTAGTGTACATTATACTGCAAAGATTAATACAGCTATGGTTTAACAGTGAGTGTCAGTTTTCCACGTAATGCTTTGGCCTACTTTCTGAAGAACTTTATCTGGCCATAGACATGAGATTTAAGCTCTCTTGAAAATCTGACTCAATATAGTTGCTTTTAGAAAGAAAAGCATAAACAGAATTAGCTTATTTACAGTTTAAAACAGATTGCAATCACATGCAAAATAAGATCCATCCATTACAACTGAGCCGCATTCACTTTCATTGTATTTGAGTTTACCTAATTGTTTAGATAATTCCATTGTTCCAGGATAAGTAGATTTAAAAGATTGAAATGTAAGTATTAAGAAAGGCAAAGACTTTTATGTTATAAATAAGAAAAATCCAACAGAGGGCTACATCAGACTCAGTTTTTCATATCATATTTGAAAATTGCTTTCAGCTGTTGTTTGAAAGAAAGAAAAAACAAACATGTAAGCTGATGGGTTAGTTTGCTAGTTATTGTTAGAAAATAGAATAGGAAAAGGATATTTTGGTTTTCAGTTATCATTGTTATAGTCAAAAATGTACTTCTCCAGGCAATATTGTACCTGTATCAGGGAACATGAAAAGCACAGAATAACTCTTGCTGTCTTTACTGTCCGAATTACCACTAACTTCGTGAACTTCAGTTACAGTCTCAAGAAATGACTGGAACTGATGCATCTTTATTTGAATTTGTAGGAGACAATTAACTGATAAAAATATCAGGCCTGAAGAAAAAGAAAAAAAGGTACAACACAGACTAACTATTTCCACTCCAGAGAGGTTGGTTTTTGTTTTGAAATTACAATGGAAATACAACTTTTGCATACCGCTTTTTGGGGGGCAGTATGGAAGGGTGAGCAGAGGGTGTTTTGTTTATGCCAAATGAGTAGGTGGGACTAGGGAACTGTGACAGAAGTATCACTGAAAGTCTAAAAAGCACAGCAATAGACCAGCAAAGGGGAGAATTATGTCTGCCAACATCATTTAATACAACTCGTGTTTATTTTATGCAGAAGAGAAATAGGAGAAAATGCAGTGATTGTAGAGTCAGCTGAAAGTGGCAGCATAAGTAGAAACATGAAGAATTAGACATTACTAATATTCTGTTGTTTTTAATGAACTAATTTGGATTTTTGACAGATATCCTGTCAGGATAATAGGCCCTATTTTTCATAAACAATAAGTCTGTCCACAGCACTGGAGTTTTTCTAACTCTGAATGCAACCTGTTCTGGGTGTCATACCCTATTATTCTGCTAAAGAAAGGGAGAGTGAAGACACAAATGAGTAGTCTTTTCAAGGTTTAATTAAAGTAAATTCTTCTTAATTCAAGCACTGTGTCACAGTTGCACTAATTAACCCCAGAGATAAACAAAACAAAAGTAAAAAACAAAATTTGGTGGTAGGAAGCTAAAAAAACCCTAAGTTTTCCCTGCTTTTCCTCTAATCTCTGTCTCTCTCCCCTCCACTGTCTTTGCACTCCCGTTGCATCCACTCTTGTTGAACAGCCCAAAGGGACTTTACAGTCCAGCTGTGTGTTTGCAGGACTAGGAAGAGTCATGTCAACTTGTCAGCACTAGTATCCACAGGTTCCTCCAGCACTAGGTTTTAAATATAAACAAAACTCCTTCAATCTCTTGTTTAATCAATCAAACAACAATACCAATTGTGGCCAGATGTATCCCAGTTTCCTTTTTGATTAGTCCTAGTGGACAGTGAAAGCAGAGAAGGAGCAATATGAGAAAGGTTGATTTTAAAGTGTGGAAAAGTCTCAAGGATTATGCAATTACAGCTTGCCGTTGCCCCATTTAAACAAATCTATGTCAAAATAGGAAATAAAAAAGACTCCATAAGTTACTATCTCTGAATATAATTACATTTCTGTTAAGTTTATCTCTATTGGAATGACGTAGACTGTGCACCAGAATAATTTCAGTTCAGTGATTTTTTTCCTCATTGCCAAGTCTTGACCATCAGGTGTATTTTAATATTTTAAATTTTTCTTGTAACTTCTTACACACATGTATTACTATAATCTGTGCTATCTTTGATTGTCTTACTCATCTCAGGCATAGGGGTTCATTATGTGTAAATAAATTTATGTAAGCACACTGCAATTATACATATTGTACATGGAGAGAGGTGTTACCACTCAGAGGCATTAGACCTGGTTGTGACTGCTTTTCATTAAACTTTTCTGTTCTTTGCACTTCATTTATCATAGTCTACTGAGGTCTGTTTATCTCTTGTCAAAAGCTGTATTACATAAAATTGAATTGAGAACAATTCTTTACCAATTCTATAGCTATCTCCTAGTCAGGTTAAGCTTTACAGACTTCTTTTATTCTTAAAGTTAGGATGTAATAAACAACCTCATTAAATACATGCAATTGCCTTTATAAACTTGATTCCTTATTAGTGAGAACTGAAGCCTCAGGCACAACATGCACTTGCATGTACTCCTAATCCAAACTACATTTCAAATGTATTGAACATTAAGTGGAAAGTTATAACAAGAGGCAGGAACACCTCTCTGTCACACAAACTGATCAGAAACCTTGTGCTGAGATCTATTATGTCCTAAAGTATCTCTACAGAATGACATAATTAATATAAAATAACACATCACAATTATTTCTTCTGAAAAGCTTGTGGACTTGTATTAACAGAAATTCTATAAAGAGATTCTCCCTCACATACTGTTTCCTTCACAAGTTAACTTTTTCTCCTCTTCTCTATACAAAGCCATCACTTGAATTTCTAAGTTATTTTTTTCTTTCTGATTCTCACAATACCAGAATTATCCATTACCTACATTACTGAAAGTTAAAATATACTTTCTATAACTTGTTAACACAGTAAATTGGCCTTTCACATTGCAGAGGGTCAGACTTCCTGGAATTGAAGCTTTTTGGTTTTGTCTTTTACTTTCCAGGAAGACAAGTCATTACACTTCATAGGTATCCAGTGCATTCACAGATTCCTTGCTCTTGCACATGAGTAATGCTTTCTCCTAAATGAAGGTACAAAATGTTAATGCTGGAAGATTTTGCAAAGGACACTCTCATAGCCCAGCAAGAATGGTTATATTTACCACTGCTGGGGACAGGTTCCAGGCTGTTGCAGGTCCCAGGACTAGCTGGGCTGCCCTTGGCCTGAGCAGGGCTGAGCTGGATTTACCAGGCATCCCATTGCCAAGTGCCCATTGCCCAGCCTGTCTGAGCTCCAGCTCTGTGAGCACCACCTGGGAAGGGGCTGACAGACCCAGGCTGTGCCTGCTGGACAAAGAGCCGTAGGGGTACTGGGGGGCTGTGGGACAGCAAATCTTCACTTTGGCGGGGGGGTTTGGTACCTGTCATTGTCACCACCCCAGTGCCACATGTGGCCATGCCCTCTGGGGACAGGGTCCAGCCCAGTCTGCACTGAGTCACTTTGGGGAGCAGCCCTGCTCCTGCTGCTCCTGATGGTCTCCTCCCTGCCCAGGCATTTCTCTGCTTTCTCTCTTTCACAGTATCACAGTATGTTTAGGATTGGAAGGGACCTCAGAAGATCATCTAGTCCAATCGCCCTGCTGGAGCAGGAACGCCTAGGAGAGATCGCACAGGAATGTGTCCAGGCGGGCTTTGAATGTCTCCAGGGAAGGAGACTCCACAACCTCCCTGGGCAGCCTGTTCCAGTGTTCTGTCACCCTCACTGAGAAGAAGTTCTTTCTCAAATTTAAGTGGAACCTCTTGTGTTCCAGCTTGATCCCATTACCCCTTGTCCTATCATTGTTTACCACCGAGAAGAACCTGGCTCCATCCTCGTGGCACTCACCCTTCATATATTTATAAACATTAATAAGATCACCCCTCAGTCTCCTCTTCTCCAAACTAAAGAGATCCAGCTCCTGCAGCCTTTCTTCATAAGGGAGGTGCTCCACTCCCTTAATCATCTTTGTTGCCCTACGCTGGACTCTCTCCAGTAGTTCCCTGTCCTTCTTGAATTGAGGGGCCCACAACTGGACACAATATTCCAGATGGGGTCTCACCAGGGTGGAGTAGAGGGGAAGGAGGACCTCTCTCGATTTACTGACCACCCCCCTTGTAACACACCCGAGAATGCCATTGGCCTTCCTGGCCACAAGGGCACAGTGCTGGCTCATGGTCATCCTGTTGTTCACCAGGACTCCCAGGTCCCTTTCCCCTACACTGCTCTCTAATATGTAATTTCCCAACCTATACTGAAACCTGGGGTTGTTCCTGCCCAGATGCAGGACTCTACACTTTCCCTTGTTAAATTTCATCAGGTTATTCCCCGCCCAACTCTCCAACCTGTCCGGGTCCCGCTGGATGGCAGCACAGCCTTCTGACATGTCAGCCACTCCTCCCAGCTTAGTGTCATCAGCAAACTTGCTGATAGTACACCCAATTCCCTCGTCTAAATCGTTAATGAATATATTGAATAATATTGGCCCCAGTACTGACCCCTGAGGCACTCCACTAGATACTGGCCTCCAACTGGACTCCGCACCATTGACCACCACTCTCTGGCTTCTCTCTTTAAGTCAGTTTGCAACCCATCTCACTACTCTATTGTCTAGACCACTCCTCCTCAATTTAGCTGTGAGGATGCTGTGAGAGACTGTGTCAAAGGCTTTACTGAAGTCAAGGTAGACCACATCCACCATTCTGCCATCATCCATCCACCTTGTTACATTCTCATAAAAGGCTATGAGGTTGGTCAAGCATGACTTCCCCTTGGTGAAGCCATGCTGACTGCCCCTAATGACCCTCTTATCCCTGATGTGCCTTGAGATGACACCAAGGATAAGCCGTTCCATTACTTTCCCAGGGACAGAGGTGAGGCTGACCGGTCTATAATTACCCGGGTCCTCCTTCTTGCCCTTTTTGAAGACTGGAGTGGCATTTGCTTTCCTCCAATCCTCGGGCACCTCTCTCGTTTCCCAAGACTTGGCAAAAATGATGAGAGTGGTCCAGCAATGACTTCAGCCAGCTCCCTCAGCACCCGTGGATGCATCCCATCTGGACCCATGGACTTATGGATGTCCAGACTATTTAATTGCTCCCTAACCCAGTCCTCATCGACTAAAGCAAACTCCTCCATTGACCTGGCTTCATCCAGGGTCTCAGGGGTACAGGGTTCCCCAGGACAGCCTGCAGCAGAGTAGACAGAGACAAAGAAGGCATTCAGTAATTATGCCTTCTCTGTATCATCTGCCACCAGGGCACTCACCTCATTCATCAGTGGGCCTACATTGCCTCTGGTATTAGTTTTATCTGTTATGTATTTGAAAAAGTTCTTTTTGCTGTCCTTGACCCCTCTCGCCAGCTGTAGTTCCAAGGAGGCCTTGGCTATCCTAGCTGCCTTCCTACATCCTCTAACAGCAGCCTTATATTCCTCCCAAGTGGCCAACCCCTGCTTCCATGACCTGTAAACTCTCCTCTTCTGCTTGAGCATACCCAACAGATCCCTATTCAACCACACAGGCCTTCTGGCTCCCTTCCTCGACTTCCTACGTGTGGGGATGCTCGGATCCTGAGCATGGAAGAAGCAATCTCTGAATGCAATCCAGCTCTCTTGGGCCCCTTTTCTTTCAAGCAGTCTTGCCCATGGGATTTCCCCTAGCAATTACTTGAAAAGGCTGAAGTTAGCCCTGCTAAAGTCCAGGGTTGCAATTCTACTTGCTATTCTGTTCCTGCCACACGAGATGCTGAACTCCACCATTTCGTGGTCACTGCAACCCAGGCAGCCCTCAACCTTTACTGCTTCGACCAGACCCTCTTTGTTAGTGAGGATGAGATCCAGCAGTGTACCTCTCCTGGTCGGCTCCTCCACCATCTGCATGAGGAAGTTATCATCAATGCACTGGAGGAACCTCCTGGACTGTGGCTGGCTGGCTGAATGGTCCTTCCAGCAAACATCAGGGAAGTTAAAATCACCCACAACAACCAGGGCCTGCACTGAGAAAACTATGTGCTGTTCCAAGGCACATTTACAGAGATTATAAGTATTTTACAACTCCTAGCAACGGAGCAAGGCTCTTAGTTCAAGCTGTAGGGCAGCGCTTCCCAAGCTGGAGATCATGGCAGTGGTAAGTGGAGTCACCTTCCTGGCAGAAATTCAATAGTTCATGTCAGAATTTCAGATTGCAGAGCTGATGAGAGTAACAGACATACTAGGAAAGGATGGAAATGGTTTCTGTGGAGTGTGATGGTTTTCACTCTGGAGAACCTTGGTTCAAACCTGAGTCACAAGAAGAATGGCAGCTATTTTCACAAATACACAAAATGGGGTATTTCAGCCTCTGATTTATCTCCTCTCCACTGCTTGGCAACTGCTCCTGTCCTAAAGGGAGACTGAATTCCTCCATGCAAGTGAAACTTTAGTCTGCTTGGAATAAGGGTTATGCCCACTGGTGCTTATTAATTGAGCCTATTTAATGAACCTCTTCCTTTTACAGTACTGGTATTTTTGGTTATTCCTAGTTCAGCTTGTTACCTTCATGGGTTTTATGTCATGACCAGTAGCTCATCTCACTCTTTCCTCTGGGAGTATATCTGTCTACATCCCTTCACATGCACTACACTACCGCACTCTGCCCATGGGGAGAAATATTACTTAGAAAGGTATTTGTTGTGTTGAACTTTTAAGCTATAAATCTGCCATACTGTCACTGTGGGCTTTGATTTTTTGTTTTAGGAGGTCTCAGGAGCTTGCAATGCCTTTCACAGAGAATGCTTTGGAGAGCGCTGCCACTTGAAATCATCATGCTGTAAGTGCTGCTGGGCAACCTGACTAAGCAACTGGTGTAACAGGTCTTTATTTTCAATCCATCTAGAACCATTGACATCCACACACTAACACAGACCTATATCAGTCGCAGACTGACGGACTTACAAAGCCATGAAGATGTAACACAGATACTCTTAGAGAACTAGAAGAAGGACCTAACACTGATTCTAGAAGAAAATGTATAATCTGATCAAATGAACAGTTATGTAAGTGTAAAGCAGATGCCTTCAGAGAAAAGAAGCTTCATTCAGCACAGTCATCCAGTATTTTAAGTTACTTACCTCCAATTTAAAAGGATACTATAACAGAGACCCAGTTATGGAAAAGGACAGTATTTGAAAACGTGATAATTTTTTCCATTTAGGATAAATAATTCCTCTGTCTAAATGTTGGATATAATCTGAACAAACTGCTGAAATTCATAAAGGAGGTGACAGAAGAATACTTAATGGGAAGATCACTAAACAGGATCACTGATTCAGCAAATGGATCCTCTTGCTGTTTGAAAAAAAAAGACACTGTTCTTGTCAAACATCACCCAATAATTCATCAGTTCATTTGGTAATCAAGTTGTCAAAAAACACCTGAGTAGAAAACACAACACAACTGGGATACTTCTGTTTCTTGGCTGCAATACTGATTACTCTGTTAAGACTCATGAGAAATCTACCGAGATTTCAGCAGAGACAGAATTTCACCCAAATTCTGCTCAAACCTCATTGTTTTTCTAGATCAGCATTTACCACTTCTTCAAGTGTGCACTGCTCCCTCTCCAAAGAGACTGAATGTTTTTTTGACATTTAGCACATGCTTTTTCTTCTTAAATGGTAATAAAGAATTGCCTAGGAGACAGAGATTATTCAAGAAATGGAATTTAGTACAGAAAATGTAATGAGAGTCTGCCTTGTCCCAGGATGTTTGCAGATGTTCGTATAGCTAATTCTCTAAGCAAACCTCTCACTTTATAAATTTAAAACATTCCCATTTCCTCAGAATGTGCATACGTCAATTTCTTTGGAGAGCATGCTATTACTACAACATGTATTCTATATAAGCTTTTAATTAAAAATGTAATAGAAGCTTTAATATTCTGAATGCATAAAAATCTCAAATTTAAAATATGATCAGTGACATTTATAAGCCTCTGGCCAAAGCACTGTAGTCACATTTCTTCCTAATTTCCTTTCTCTTAATTTCTTTTCTTTCTCTTACAATGTAATGAAAAGATAAGCTAATATCAATTTACTATGGAACATTTCTGTATTAGAGATTATTTGCATTCGTTTGCTTGCCTTGATATGTGTTCATGTCTTCTTGCACTTTACACCAATGGCCTTTTTGGATTGTAGCTACATTAAAGAAATGCATCCAGCACAAAAGTGATAGGTTTCTGGCACATTAAAGACAAGGTGATTCCTCTTGCTGTATCTATAGATCAAAGGCAAGCAGGAACAAGAGAACTACATACAATTAGATTGGAGTCAGACAGAGGGCAGTCAGAGGCTACTGCAAAATTTTGTCACAGAGGGTGAAGCATGTTCCTTTAACTATTATTAAATAATTATTTTCAAGCCAGTCCGACTGTACGCTTAACAGTATGCACACAGAAACAAATGTGGACTCAATTATGTCTGTCATCTTTCTTTAAGTCAACTACATTTTAATGGTATCCTTAGCATTTCCAGTAATTCTACTGCACCCTTTCTTTTTCAGACTTCGTTTGTTAGAGCTTTTCTCTTTGTGGAAGTTTAAAAGTTCAGCAACAATTGCCTCCATAATTAATTATTATCTTATGTCTCTTAGTTTTATGAAGTATTGACTTGCAATCAGAGGTTCAATTATAATATGATTATGCACATTATGAAGTGCAAAAGGAAGGTTAAAATAGGATCCTTTTCTAGGAATTTACAAACTCATTTGTATTCACAGGTTTTCACTTTCCTATTATTCATCTAAAGCGGAAGATATTTTGCTATTGACTGCTGAAAGAATGTCAATGTTAGAGACAGAGAAATTGAACCTCTTCATGAGGGCAAAACACAGCAGCAGAGGAAAAAAACATCTTAGTAAAATTTAAGGTTAGGGTCAGTAGGACATTAGGCACCTGAATGCCTTTGGAAGATAATTGGTATCTCTCTACCAGACAAGTTCTCGGAGATTCAGTTGTGGCACTTCAAGTTATTTCTGCAAAAGGTTGTCTTCTCTGTTCCTGGTCAGACTCCTGTCCATCGCACAGCTGTGTCAGCTCAATCTCATGGCTAAGCTTAAAAGCTCTTAGCATTTTTTGCCTTTTGCGGGACCTCTGGGGAGAACTCATGACAAGACTAAGAAGGTCAGAAATATAGTAAACTAAGAGATGGCCAAGCATATCTGCCATGAAACCTTCAGTCCTCAAGTTCTCTCCTGCTACTCTGTGACTGCCATAACGTTCATACCTGGCATTCTCTCCTGATACTCTGACGGTGTCATGACTTGGTTTTCATGGTTTGCCTCTCTGAATGAGTCCCTTCCAGTTTAGTGAGCAGAAAACCTGCAGAGCTTGTCAATCATCAACACTGTGTTGGGTAAAAGATACGCTTTGACTAACTTTGCACATTTTTGTTACGTCCATCACATCCCATGGAGTGGGAGATCATTATTTGTCAAATAAACCTAAATTCAATCTTTCTACTAGACAAGATCTGGATGGGGAATAGGTTATGTTTCAGACTGCTAAAATGCAAAATTAAATAACTGTCCTGGTTTTGTTAAAAACAGGTTTCTCTTTTGGTGAATTTGCCTGTCAGCTAAAGCCTTCATGTTAGTTGCATTTTCCTGGAGAACCCAACACATGTTTTGGTTAAACCTAGCAATGGAATGCAAACTTATTGATAAGCACGGATGAACATCTCGCGAGAGGGGCAACGAGAAAACTGATGTCTGAGAGACTGACCAATGGTGTATAACATTCCATTCACGTGAATACTTCATATAAAGTGGGAGATCACGAGGATCCCGTCCCTTTTTTTTCCCTTTTCCCTTTTCCCTTTTTCCTTCCCTTCTGCTTATGGCCAACATTAGGAGAGGACCTTGCTGGTCGTCCTTGCGAACTGAGGCCTAGTGAGAGACTGAATCCAGCTCCGGTTGGCTACAGAGTCTAATCCAGGACTTTGGGTGCTGGCTCTGCAGTTGCTGAGACTTACAAGATTGGTTTTGTATATTTTGTATGATTTTCTCTATTCTTATTAGTAGCATTAGTAAAACATCTTTAATTTTTCCAGCTCTCTTCTCTCTGTCCTTCTTTCCCTCCTGATCACCTGTTCTGAGTGGGAAGAGGGGAGAGGGAAGGGCAAAAGGGGGAAGTGGGGGGGAGAGGAGGTTAACCATACATCTGCCAGGGTTTGATTGTCACCCTGCAATCTTAACCCTTGACAATAACTAATTACCAGATTTGGAGAGGCGAGGTGGGGAGAGGCGGGGAGAGGTGGGGAGAGGGGAGGGGAGGGGAGGGGAGGGGAGGGGAGAGGGGAGGGAAGGGGAGGGGAGGGGAGGGGAGGGGAGGGGAGGGGAGGGGAGGGGAGGGGAGGGGAGGAGAGGAGAGGAGAGGGGAGGAGAGGAGAGGGGAGGAGAGGAGAGGGGAGGAGAGGAGAGGAGAGGAGAGGAGAGGAGAGGAGAGGAGAGGAGAGGAGAGGAGAGGAGAGGAGAGGAGAGGAGAGGAGAGGAGAGGAGAGGAGAGGAGAGGAGAGGAGAGGAGAGGAGAGGAGAGGAGAGGAGAGGAGAGGAGAGGAGAGGAGAGGAGAGGAGAGGAGAGGAGAGGAGAGGAGAGGAGAGGAGAGAGGAGAGGAATTCTCAAAAGGAGACCTCTAACTCAGAGAAACTTCCTTATTAACTCCTTCATATCATGAGAATTCCACCATGCATAAAGCACCCTGGGCACTTACCATATCTTAGAGTATTCATAATTTGGAGGCCAAATATTGTTAGCATTGAACTAATTAGACATCCACTTAGAAACTTTTTTTTTTTTTAATATAAATGTGTTGGTGAATAAAAACTGTATCATATCTGACTTCATCCAAGTTCAAGGATTATTTCTTTATTATTTAACTGTAGAATAAACTATACAAACATTTCAGAGATAAGTGGAAAGACAGCTTTTTGTTTCCTGGTGATTGACTACATACAGCAGGTAAAAAGATCAGCCTGTACAGAACCAGAACCAGTGCCATGGTCTGCAATGACAGAACACCTCTCTCACAGTAGGTATGTCTCAATTTAAACACTGGAAAAATATTTTTGAGGGATCACTATCACTGAGCTAAATCAAAGCACAGAAAAGCCCTGGAGAGATTTTACCAAGTACCTGACTATTAGCACTGCCAATGATCCAACTCTAGACCTCCCCTGAGCAGAGGGTGATTACCAGCTAAATGGTGTCAATGTCTGTGGGGGTTTGTGATGTAGATTAATCGAATCCAGAGTGTTACAGTCAAACTCACTTTCACTTCAGTTATCAGTACCATTGAAAGGACAAGTCAGTTTCTCCACTGTGTTGCATACTCCTTGCTCTCTTAAGATATTTTTTACTCTCTATACAGAAAGACAAAATGAAGAAAAGGTAGATCTTTAATACTATAGATACAATATCTGTACTTCAGGTTACAAAAAAACTAGATGATACACACACTTTTCCTTACAGACCATTTGAATTGCAGTCGCAGATCAGCTTGTAATCGGCAGCTCTTTGATGCAGTTTTAAGGATTTTTTTAATTCACCATGTGAACCCCATTATTTCCTCACCAAATAAGCAAGGCATGTGCACTAACATACAGGCTAAATGTCATACATTTCTGAGAAAAATCTTTACTTGACAAGATCAAACGATGTGTCAGTTGAAAGTGGTGTTCATGTAAGCTTCCTAAAGTGTCTTGTTAATTGTGCTATTGTTCCAGAAGATCTTTGAGTACAATCATACTTACTAATCACAGAATCACAGAATGTTACGGATTGGAAGGGACCTCAGAAGATCATCTAGTCTAATCCCCCTGCTGGAGCAGGAACACCTAGATGAAGTTGCACAGGAATGTGTTCACGGGGATTTTGAATGTGTCCAGAGAAGGACACTCCACAACCTCCCTGAGCAGCCTGTTCCAGTGTTCTGTCACCCTCACTGAGAAGAAGTTTCTTCTCAAATTTAAATGGAACCTCCTGTGTTCCAGTCTGTACCCATTGCCGCTTGTCCTATCATTGGTTGCCACTGAGAAGAACCTGGCTCCATCCTTGTGACACTCACCCTTTACATATTTATAAACATTAATGAGGTCACCCCTCAGTCTCCTCTTCTCCAAGCTAGAGACCCAGCTCCCTCAGCCTTTGCTCATAAGGGAGATGCTCCACTCCCTTAATCATCTTCGTGGCTCTGCACTGGACTCTCTCCAGCAGTTCCCTATCCTTCTTGAACTGAGGGTTCCAGGACTAGACACAATGTTCCAGGTGAGGTGCTTGAGGATTGGAGGAAAGCAAATGTCACTCCAGCCTTCAAAATGGGCAAGAAGGAGGACCCGGGTAACTATACATTGGTCAGCCTCATCTCCATCCTTGGGAAGGTGATGGAACATCTTATCCTTGTCACTATCTCAAGGACAAAACAGAGATGAATTTAGTTAATATACACAAAATATGATTGAAATTTAGAGCAAACCATTTAAATCAACATTCTTCTAGTTGCAACAACCTTCTAAAATGCAAAAGAAGGTTAGAAGAGCTTAGTATAATTCTTTGCGAGCAGCAGTACACCACATCTACAAATAACGCTTACAGAAAATGGAAAAGACATGAATGTTGGGTTAAAACTTACACTCTCGGCAAACACATAAAATGATAAGTAGTTCTGCATATGGGAATGCATTCAGGTCTCTATAGGCAATCACATCATCCAAGAAAGGTTCAGGCAAGAACTTACAAAAGTGGTGTCACATTCATACACATACACAATTACTTGGTGAAAATGTGACATTAGTGAATGCAAAGTCTGCCAAAAACCCAGTGAATCAATATCTTTTTCAATGCCTGTGGAAAGAACACAAGTATAATTAAATCTAGGGTCCTCCTATGGTATTTAAGCAAGAGCTCATATTTGTCTTAAGGCAGCCAGCTGAAATTTTCAAAATGTCCTTATGTCCCACATGCCTTTAAATCTCCAGCTTCTTTTCTTCCCTCCATCCACTTTACATGAAACACTCAGAATACCCTTTCATTTACTAAGTTTATTTTCCCTAATA
Source organism: Patagioenas fasciata (assembly GCF_037038585.1). NCBI lineage: Eukaryota > Metazoa > Chordata > Aves > Columbiformes > Columbidae > Patagioenas > Patagioenas fasciata. Next base: position 87,046,756 of record NC_092520.1, read on the forward strand.
ACAGTCTAGAAAAAATTCTGTATATCTGACAAAGCAGAAAACTACTGAGTATTTCAGAAATGGTTTGGCAACGTTTTGTTCATACAAAAAATGGGTTCTCCAAACAGAAATAAACTGAAAATAAATTTCTGATATTATGGACTGCCTGGAAAGTAATGTACAAAACAGGCAAATGCACAGCATTTTTTAACATTTGTTTCAAAATGTTCACTCAGCATTAATTAGAACTCAAGCTGTTGGCTTCCAGTCTTGAGTTCAGACTCCTACTCCCCCTTTGCCACTCACTGGGGCTTGTTATTACCATTATAAACACCCATACATCTCATCAACTCTAATGGGTTTATTGCAGTCCTACACATGCATCAAAGGGAGGATAAATGTCTCTACTTGTGCCTTCTGATACTTATAATTGTTTAGTAACTTAATGAGATAATGTTTCTAAAACAGCAAAAATCAGTGGGTGTTTTTTTGTGCTCTTAACATGATTTAGTGAGCTTTTCAGCTGAAATAATTCTTTATTTCAAATGCAGTTAGTAATTTTTTGCAGGCAAAATAAAGGCCAAATCCTACCTGAAGATAGTAGAGGTAGGAAGTAAGGGAGAGCATATAAGAACTTCCTTCCTATTCTGCTACCTAAAGGACAATGAAAAAATTCTCTGTCACTATTAAGGTGAGTGTATAAATGGATCAATGAATTTGAAGAGGAAAATGTACGGCAAAGGATGATCCACAAAGATGTTTTTTCTCATGAAAGGTGAACAAAAGAGCTTGTTTCATTAGACCAGAAAAGAAAAGGATGAGGAGGAATAGAATTGCTGCTTTTAGTCACAACAAGATAATAAACAGAAGGGAGAGAAACTAACTTGAGCTAAAAGCGAACATTGGCACAAGAACAAATGAACATAAGCTGAACATGTATAAATTTAGATTTCATTTAGAAATGGGCTCTGAACCTTCCTGCCTATCAGATTTTGAAACAGTCTTTCACTGAAACTAATAGAGACAAAAATAACCTAACTGTTTATAACGAATCTCAGTAAGTTTTTAAAGAAGTTGAACACTATATTGCCTGCAAGGGATTGATTTCACAACCTAGAAGCTTCCTCCCTACCTTCTTTGTGTTCCTATTGGTTCCCCTTTCTCTCCCCACCATGGAGAACATGAAAAACAAAGATATGAACACAGTAAAGCAGACAAAGGGCCCCTTCAATAAGCAGAATTTAGTGACATAGACATAGTTAGAAGAGATAATGGTAGCACATATTTGCTATAAAGATGCTATGAATTAGCAACACTTTGATTTGCCCTGAAGATATCTCCAAAATAAGGTACGATTTTTAAAACTTTTGTGTCTTGATACTCCTCTTGGTATAAATTTGCACCATCTCATTCTCAGGTCACGAAAAACACTGTCCTGCTAACTGAAAAATTTACTTTAAGTGTCAATAGGATCTGTCCCAGTGTTCTTAAAACAGCATATGTATGTCTTTATATATTTATAAGCAGATCAAACTAAACAGAGCATTTTGGTGGCAGTAGTTCCACTTACTGAATGCCATCAAACTGCTGATATTTACTGTTTGATAGAAATAAAATTCATGATAGGAGTTAAAAATGTTCTTAAAGTACTTAATGTTAGCTCTATGCTATAGCTGCTTGAAAAGATATAAATACCATTAAAAACACTGCCTGATCCTTTATAAATTATAGCTGAACGTAAAACAATGCTCAAGTTAATTGACTTTGCATTTTCAGCAAGCACTTTGCTGAGTAATTATTATTTATCTAACAATGGTTTCAATGCAAATTGATGGTGCATATTGGCTATTAATCTGAAGTCATTGCAAAATACAAACAACAATTACTTTCTGAAATTACCACAGAAAGCAAAGACAAAATAATTTTGACACTGGTTTACACATTTAATTTACAAAAAGAAACAATCAGAAAAACAACCCTAAATGTTGTTAAAAAAAAAAAGTAAAACTAAACCAATGAAAAAAAATCTACAGATGCATAAAAGATCCGTATGTGCTACTGTATCTTAGTGATCCCTCATCTTTCTCAGGAATAATCCTGGGAAAACTGCTGGATATCAAAGAGTGTTGTGCTTCCCAACTAAGAGGCCCATCAGCTCATGGAATGTCAAACCTTATTCAGAGAAGGGAACTATATTTATATTAACTGCTTCTCTCTAGGGGACTGTATTTAAAATATTTGGGGAAAAATTTAAAATGTCATTGGGAATGATTGGTTCAAATTACTAAAACATTTACTGGGAGAGTATGGCCTATAATCTTGCTTGATATAATCTTTTGACAGTAATAAAGCTGAAATATAGAGAAGGATAACTTTGTCTGTGCCCTCTGAGCTACTCAAGTTTTGGCAGATACAGTGACCACCACCTAAACTCTATTGTAATACATACTAACAAAGAATTAACTACCAGGTAGAATTTAGATGAGGAGAGAATAATTACTTGGCATTCAAAATTAACAGTAAGCGGAACAACTTTATTCTTAAAGGAATGACATAGGTTGATAACTGCATATGGTTAGTGGCTCACTATATTGAGGAACTGGTTATATAGGGCCACGTCAACATTCCGTAGAATTTTTTACAGATCAATGACCTAAACAGGATGTCTTGTAACTTCTTTATGGTCCAGCCTAGGATGTGGGATTGAGAGCGTCAACCTTCAAACTCACACTGGTGTAAACGTAGATATAACGACTCAGAGGAAAGTGATACTGAAAGATTCACCTATACTTGATACTACATGAGGTTCCCTTCGGGGCTGTGATCCTACCATCACTTGGGGTTGGCATATGTACCTGCTCACGCTGAAAAGAGCAGCTCCATACTGACCCATTCATCCCCACGGTTCCCATTCAGCCAGGACAGCAGCCATGTCTTGAGCCAGTCCAGGGAATTACTCCAGCAGGTTCTTTACTATTTATTTGTTTTCAGTTTAAACATTGGTTTTCTTCCCTCTTGATGCACCTGCTCTGACCTTGCTAATCTCACAGATGCACTAGACATCACAAACCTCCTTGCATACTGCAAGCTAAAATTCAGTCTTGCTTTTCCTGCGTATCATTTTTAAACACTTTATTTTCCCACTTCTGAGCCTTTGTTATGTTTGATGGATTTCTAACTTCACTTAAACCATCCAGAAAAAAAAAAAAATATCCTATCTCATCTGTGTCAGCCTCTTTGCAATTCTAGTTGTCTGATCAAAAAGCTACTTTTACAATTGGCTAGAGTAACCCATGTGATACCTTCACGTTACTTAGTCAGCAAAGGCATAGATTAATTTTGCAATGTGGCAATCATCTCAAAGACATCTGAAATGTTAAATTATTGATGGATAGATAACTCAAGATGTACCAAAATCTAATCTAGATATTTCAGACTACCAGATAAATCTCTGCAAGTAGGAAAAACATGTGGGCCGAAGTCTTGAACAGTCATTTATTTCTATGAATATACCCATAGTGCAATACATACTTGTGGTATGATTCATCCCTGATATTGTGTAGTTGAAGTGGCTGTGGATTTTATTTCATCCAGCCAATTGTACAGAAACCAGAGTGAATTTGCCATTCCATACAAGTTAATCAGCTCTTAGTATAGGTATACAAACTGAAACATCTTTTCTGAGATAAAATAGGCATATTCAGAGACAGGAAACAAAAATTCCGGGTGAGTGGGCATTCCAATTCCCTGTTAGATTTGAGAAGATTCATGCTACTTTAATTGGCTACATTGCTTTTCCATATGAAATCTAACCATACTCTGGAAAAACAAACAAACAAACAAACAAACAAACAAACAAACAAACACCCCACCAAACAGAAAACAGAGCATTATGAGCAAACCAGTAATGTAATATAAGAATTCTATTAGAGTTTTAGCTAGCATTGCAGACAAGTTGTTTAATAAACTCCATTCTTAATGAACACAATTGGAGGTATCACAGTATTGGTACTTCATTAACATTTCTGATGAGTTAGGTAACTGAACAACAACAGGAGAGGACAAGAGGATGTGACTCTTCTCTTTCCCTTGTGTCTATACAGGCAGGATTGGATGTAGGCTTAGAAAATTCTGTTTGAAAGAATGCTTTCACAAAGAAGAAATAATTTCTTTTTTCCTTGGTCTGTCATGCTGTGAAGTATTTAGTAATAATAATTTCATCCCAGGAAAAAAAAGTTACTCTCAACTGGAAATTTTCAGACATTCATGCTTTGATTCCTCAGCCAAGCTCACTGCATGAAAAGTTTGGAAGAGAGATTTGTTTTCCTCTACAAGTTTTCTTTTTTTTTAATAGTTATTCAAATGCATGGTACTAACAGACAGTGCTGGACAATCTCCCTGGCATTAACACATACAGTACCCACTTAACTATATGTTTACTAAAATAGTCAGTCCAGATTAACTTCCAATGTGCAGACTCTGAATATATTTTAGTACTGTGGAAAGAATATTGACGTACATTGTGGCTCATTAGAGGCTGCAGGTGTTACGAATCACATCATATCAAAGAATCAAGCAATTACGTTTTTCTTTTACAAAGACTAAGAAATAAATGTAAATTCTTCTTTTGCACTAGAACAAATTTTATGTCATATGTCCTGGTTTTGTTAAAAAACAAGTTTCTCTTTTAGTGAATTTTGCCTGTCAGCTAAAGCCTTCATATTAGCTGCATTTTCCTGGAGAACCAGACACACGTTTTGGTAAACCTAGCAATGGAATGCAAACTTATTGATAAGCACGGATGGACATCTCGCGAGAGGGGCAACAAGAAACTGGTGACCGAGAGACTGACCAATGGTGTATAACATTCCATTCACGTGAATACTTCATATAAAAGTGGGAGATCACAAGGATCTCGTCCCTTTTTCCCTTTTCCTTCCCTTTTTCCTCATGGCTGACATGAGGAGAGGACCTTACTGGTCGTCCCTGTGAACTGAGGCTTAGTGAGAGACTGAATCCAGCTCCGATTGGCTACAGAGTCTAATCCAGGACTTTGGGTGCTGGCTCTGCAGTTGCTGAGACTTTCAAGATAGGTTTTGTATATTTTGTATGATTTTCTCTATTCTTATTAGTAGCATTAGTAAAACATCTTTAATTTTTCCAGCTCTCTTCTCTCTGTCCTTCTTTCCCTCCCGATCACCTGTCCTTACTGGAGAGAGGGAGGGGCAAAAGGGGGAAGTGGGGGGGAGAGGAGGTTAACAATACATCTGCCAGGGTTTGATTGTCACCCCGCAACCTTAACCCTCAACAGTCATAGAATACCACATTAAAATTGTTTTAGAGATAAGATGGCATTATATAAAAAATATATAATGATCTAAGCATTGCCTAAATCCCCTTAAGCTTTAAAAATCAGTTACATATTCATAGTACTGGGATTTGACTTAGCCTATGTTGCAACAATGACTAACTTTTAATCATAATATAAATGGTGCTATGTTGCTTGGGTGCTTCATCAGGTGGTGGTTGAGACTACTGAGGTGGTATTATGAGGTGGTATTATGAATAACCATCATCATGTTTTTCTTTCAGCTGAAGTGCTGACCAAATTTCTCATTTCTTAAAAGCGCTGTACAGAATTAAACCATGGGGATATTATCTGTAAAACTTAGATGTTCAGATGTCCTTCTAAACCTTCATAAACAGAGAATACCTTTCAATTTCTCAGTAACGGCCTAGTTCCCCTTCACAGTTGCTCTTGAAACAATATCTCTATAATGAATACAACACAAATAGTATATCTTGCCTTAGCTTGTGATGAGCTGTTTAATCATCAGTTTTTTGTAAAAAAGAAATCTCTTGACTGTACCTAATGTAAGACAAATCCCGTGACTTGCTTCTAGTAACAAATTTCTCATTCAGAAATTATCTGCCAAATCTAGGGATATGACATTAAAACTTATATTTGCAAGCAGAGCTGACTTTATGCTAAGACAATCTGAATTTATTCTTCGGTGATTACCCTTGGGTTTGTTTGTTTTCCTGCTTTTCTGTAAAAAGCATATGTTGGTTTAGCACATTTCCATTTTGCCTTTGTTCTCAAGATGTGGTTAACTGTGACAGGCCAGCAGGCTTGCCCACAGTGGAAAATTTCTGTACAGCTTCAGAAGCAAGTCCTAGTCTAACAGCTCCCATACCAGTTCTACCAGTTTTAGTAGTTTCCAGCAAGCCTTTCTCTCCAGGGTACCCTGCCATGTAATCTACAGGTCTGCGTGTTTGCAAAGAAGTGAAGACTGTCTTTAGATATAGATACTATTAGCTCCTGTTTTAACATATAATCTGTTTCTCATATCAGGCTTTCCTGGAGTAAACATCTAAGTATGTCTGAAGGCAGCTATGGCAGGTGGCCGTAAACTCCTGTAAAGGGACAATGAGAAAGGGGGACTGTGGGTTTTATAAAGCTCAGCAAAATAATTCAAGGCATATCTCATGTGCACCAAATAAAATCCATCCTCACTTCGTGTTTCTCTCCTTTTTGGGTCAACAAAATTAAATGGAGAAATATGACTCATGAATGTTTCTCTCGCATTGAAAGTTTGTACATTATGGTCAAAAACCCCTGTAAATCATTATTCCACTAAGACAGACATATGGTGTAACACATTTATATTTGTATGCTTTTTTTTTTTTTTTTCTTTAGAAACTGTTAATGTTAACTGAAAGTCGACTAACAAAGATATACACAAGGTACTCTTCCTATTGGGATGACATCTACTGATCCCAGAAAGATACTACTGCAATACATGGGACAAGTGTTTCATTGTGCTATATGGCATGGTGTGCATACATCTCCATGTAAGCACACAAACATTTGAGGTGTTCCTTGTTCATTTCATAAGAAAGAATTGCAAAAAATGGATTCTCTTCTTATCTAAGAGCATAGAAGCAAAAGCAAAAATAAAAATTAATTGAACTTGGGATCTGTTGGACCTGCAGTAGGAATGAAAGCAGGAAAACTAAAGCCTTATGAACCGTCCTGCTTATAGGCACATCTAGATCATGGGTGTGAGTGCCCTCATTGAGCTTAACTGTTGTTATGCTACATGATAGCTTCCAACATGACAAACATTTTTCTAGAAGGTAATTTGATTGTTTCTGTACAGAAATGAAACTGTTTTGTGCCTACAGAATTCATGATGGATTCTCATCAGGTCAAGTAAAGTGGGCCAACTCTGAACATCTTTTACCAGTGTGAAGAAAGTCTAAAGACTCAGGAAGGTTAATTTGTTTATCAGAAAGTCACATCACAAAGCAGATGCTCTGACAACCTAAACATCTTCAACTGTTAAGAGTAATCCATGAAGATTTAAATTACAATGATACTATTTGTATCTCATTTGGCTTCCTATACATCTGCTCATGGCAAGCGGTGTATCTGTAATGATTCTAACTCAACCTGTCACACAACTGCTTAACTTCATTCTGGGTATTGTGTCCTGCACATTGAAGGAATGATCCCAGCCTCTAGGATTCAAAAGAGAAAATCAGATTCACCCAATTTTTGATTCTTTGTAACACAGTATCCATGGGAGCTTAGAAATGAACCAGAATGATATTCAGTCTTCAGTCTTGTTTTATTCTACTTTGAGCACAGTTTTGTTTCTTGGAGTTTTGAGTGATATATGAAAGGCCATAAAATCAGACAGAAGATACACGTAAGTGGCATTCAGGTTTCATTTCTAAATGAGGACTTTGCACTTCTGTGAATCTGACAAATATGCCTCTCTGTCTGCCAGCCATTTCCTCTGGTGAAGCTTTTAAAAGGGCTTTTACCAATCACTGCTGGTGTTCCTAGAGAAAAAAAAACAACACTTCTCTGCAGCAGGAAAGAAAGCACCTGAATGTTTCAGTGGCATCTGCCTGAAGGGATATGTCAAAGAAAAAATATTCGAACAACAAGATTTATTAAAGTAAATGTCCAATTTCTACCACAGAAAGCTTAACCACAAACCATCTGGGAATATTCTCTTTCTCACTCTCTTTTCTAAATCTGGATTTATATGTAGAGGGAAGGTATGATGGCTGAGGTCTGATATGACATCTATCTTCACAAGTGAGGAGACTAATAAATCATCAATGACATTACCACAAGTGAGTTCTAAGGTCTTCTCACAAGTGAAGATAAATGACATATGAGACCTAAGCCAGCATATTTTACATGAAATACCTAATAAGTCTCACTCTCAACATAGCTGAATTTAATGGAGATGACTGAACTTACATTACATCTAAAAACCACCACACAGAGAAGAATAAATTAAATGTACCAGCAAAATAAGATCACTCACCACTCAAACAACCTTAGTACATTTCAGCCTTTCTTCACGCTACTACTCTGCAGATCTACAAGTAGCGACACAGAAGTAAAAATAAACTAAAAATGCCTTTATGAAACAGGGTATCATTAACCCACTTTTCAGTACATGAAACATACCTGACTTTCATGCCTTGGGCAACATCAGATGTTTATAAAGCTTTACATATCCATCTCTGTATGTACATTTCCATGTACCTGTAGTATGTACAGCTAGCTTTTAGTTTAGGCATTACAGAGAACTGTAAGTTTTCACAACATGTGGTCTTCCATAGTGGCAGCTTTGCTGAAAAGCTGAGAGATTTTAGAATTTCTATTTAATTTAGGAGAGCAATATTCTTCCTAAAATGTGAAATCTGTAACTGAGGTACATCAAAAGCACATGTGAATGAGGGGCTGGCAGCAGATGTTTAGGGAAAGTGTATGGTAATATACTGGGCATACAGACTAACACTTCCTCTGGCTTTTGAGCAGTTAATGGGTGAGAGACCTCCTGAGCCGGACATAGCATCTGGATCATCATGACAAAGGGGCAGATGTTTAATCTATATTATGGCATTTGAAACCTGAAGTCTAAAGCTAATCAAAGCTTATTTTGGTGATCTTGCCAAAATTCTGCAGTAGAAAGAGAGAAGCTCATCTAAAGCACATTTTTTTTCCTGTGTGGAATTTTCTAGGACTGGAATTAGTTTCAGAAAATTTTAGAGTAACAGAGTTGTACGTCTGTGAACAGAAACATTGCAAAAATGTACGTTCCAAGTCTCGTCCAGGTGCATAATTCATCATGCTTTTACTTTTTCTAACACAGTCCTGTCTCATTTACAGATAGTAAAATATTTTCAAGTTTATTCTCAGGTTTTAATCTAAAAATCTCCTGGGATAATGCTTCACTTAGAAGCAATTTCTCTGCAATAATATTTTATTTCACACTAATTTAGTGTACTTGTAATCAAATCTCTGCAAGTTAGAAGACAGTCTGAGTGGCATAGTAATTGAAAAAAATTGTGATTTTCACATTTCTTACAATGTATTACATTTTGACCATGTGCAAAAATTAATGAGAATCCAGGTAAGTGCTAATCAAGACGCTCAACAGTGTGCAAAGATAAGAACAACAGAAATTAAATAGTCTCACACAGTGACTGGGCACAGCACAGGCAAGGGTGGCCTGGAGTGCCAGGCTGGTGGGAGCCATAGGGCTGTCAGACTGTTGCAGTGCCCTCCTCCCCAGCCAGCCCCATCCTGCAGCCTCCAGATAACTGACGGTGCAGAAAGCACCTGACATACAGGGGGGTTGAATGGGACTGCAGGATCTCTTTTAGCATAGCCTCATGTAAGTATCATTTTTGGTTTATTGGTGAGAATGTGAAAAGAGACAACACAGTCAAGTGATCTAGCTAATATCAGAAAAAGTAATAATTGTTCTTAAAATTAATTCCTAACTCTCAAGCAAAACGTTCTTTTAGTCATATTGACTTGCTTTTGACTATACTTATCTTCCTATCCATCATGCATACAAAAGAATAGACATCTACAGACATAGGAGTCTAGAATCTAGCTTTTGTAAAGGTAATCAGAAACTAAGATTAATGAAAACATTTCTCATTTGCTTACCCAAAGTGTCTGAAAAGATCTGAGTAAATGGGGTAGAAAGCTGAACCAACCTTAAACCAACTACTAACAACACTAAAAAAGTTTTATCTGGTTCCTTTACTGATATTAGGAGACATGAAACTACCTGGGAAACAAGAAACTAGCTAAGACATTAAAGGAATAATTTTTTATAAATATTACTGATTAGTAATATAATTAGGAATTTTTAGAGTAAACTTTTCTTTCTGATATCATTTGAATTATAGCACAGAAGTCCTTCTGAAGAGGAAAGGGAGAACCAGTTTGATTGTAGACAGTTAAAAACTGTTTTGTGAAAGACTAGGTGACTAATACTAAGCATTAAAAATAAACTGAATTAATCAATAATGACACTTATGGAAAAATATATTTTCTTTTTTTCTTTAATACTTTCTAAGGCATTAAATTTTGTTCAGGATCCAGCTTAAGTTTTTGTTTGTTTGTTTACTAAGTTTGAAAGTAAGACATGCATATGGGAACTCAATCTTTGAAAGACAAAAATATCAAGAGAATTTTTGATTAAACATCAACAGTGAACAATATTCAAAATATAACTGGAAAATTGCTAAATTCCTTCAGCTGAGATTGTCTCTGTATGTATAAAGATCCGAATTAGCACATTTTGGCATATATTACTGTTTCTGCTTTTGACATTTCTTTTAGTCTTTCTATTATGAAAACATTACCTAATTGATAAATAGTCCATAGAATTTCTCTGTGAGTACTGTAAGAGAAGGGAGTGTGTTCTGGAAATTACAGTTGTTGTGAATGATAAAAGAAAAGGTCCTATGAGAATTTCAGTATTAAAATAATAGTTTACTACTTTCTGCATCTTCTGATAAAAGTGAACAACACAAAGCTTGCAGGTACCACTCTTCAACCCTTCCTCATTTGTGAGAGTGAGACTAGGGCTTGCAGCATCCACTAAATTCACAGTACAAGAAAATTATATTAAAATGAAATTAAAAAAAAAAAAAAAACAACAACAACAAAAAAAAAACAAACAACACACCACTTTATATAGTTTTTTCTAATACTTTTAAATAAGTGATTAAGAAGAAGAACTTACTAATATCCATGCCCTTGCGACTGAAGTTCACAGTCTCCAGAGGTAAGATGAAATATAAGCTTTACTGTTAATACAGAGATATTTTCCTGAATTGCATAACAATCCTTTATTTGCTTTTGATTTTGCCAATAATTAGGCTTCCAAGAAAAAAAAAGTAAAGGGAAAAAAAAATAAAAATAAGGAAAAAAAAAAAAATAAAAAAACCAACAACTACTGTTTGGATTTCAATGATTCAAACACTTTTCTAGAAGAGCTGGATGGAGATGGAGACCACTTCTTTTGTTTGTCTGTAAAATATATACATTTATTCATTAAGTGTATCTTGAACTTCTCTAGGGACATTTCTTGTACATTACACTATTTCTCACTCTTTCCCCATTCCATTATCCTTTGTCTTCTATCTTTCTTTTGTGATACAATGTTTTGATAGACATGGTTTTTGTTTAAGCCAAACTTCAGTGTATTATTTGTCTAAATAATATTTAATAAATGGAGAATGACAAACCAAAATAAATTTTAAAAAATAAACAGAATCCTTTGAGAAAACTGAAATTTATTTCCCGCAAGATTGTTCATTTGCCACTTCAGTCTTCCAGCACACACATATACCTGCTTTGCTAGTAGAAGACTACGGATGTGGACCAGTGTTTGACTTTATGTTTCCCTCCTATTTCTGAGCTTTGAAGTTTTTCGTATATTTTATTGTTTAATCAAGAATAATTTCTCTTGAAAATCTATTCTAGTGAGTCACGCACTCTAGTTTAGCACAGCAGGATTGATTTGGTGACTCGCACACATCTCTGGTGCATGGCGTCTCGTCTAACACTGCTGACAACTGTAAAACATACCTTGGCAGACTGTCCAAGTACCTGACTGTATTCACATTCAAAGGCTCTTTTTCTCTCCTGCTACCACATCCTGAAAGGAAACTGTATGTTTGCATACGTTAAATAGGATGGTAAAAATCTAATAGTGGATTAATATGATCAAGTAATTCCTTACATGACATTTTATAAACACAAAGCTTTTCTTTTTCTTCAAGATAATGACTCATAATAAAACAATTGAAAAAATAAGTAGTACGCTCTTACACCTATACTTTTAAGAGGTATATTTTTACCATTTAGTCGGGAGGTTTGATCAGTGTATTCTCATAATTAAACAGCTCAGTTCTAATTGTCCTTCTTTAGGTCACTTTTAATATGTGGAGGAAACTTTTACCATGTACAAAATCACTTTGCAAGAAAGATACACAACTGAGAGCACAAAACATTATTTTTCCATTAACAGCCCAAGCTACCTGCTGTCTGTGTAACAATCTAAGCATTAATGGGCTCACTGCTGCCAGTGAGACATCCGGTGAACTTCTATGCCCAGGTTGCTTTTGCTCAAATGGGCAAGGGTCAGCATCCACTGTCCCTTACAAAGGGCTGGGTCTTGATTCTGTTGCCTATTACCACCTGCATTTCTTTTTCTTAGTGCTTTATAAGTGTGTTTTAAACAAGTTTTCATGTTAGTGTTTTTCCTCTCAAACCATTGAGCTGCTAACTATTGTCTTCTCAACTGCCTAAGTTTTAACTTTCCTCATGTTGTGTGGCTCTGACATACCTACGTATGAACAATAATTTCTCAGCAAAACCTCACCAAGTTGTGCTGCAACAAACTAAACCCTGTATAACAGGCAACTCAGTCACCGGGGTGAAGGTTATATAGCTGTCAGCTTTTTAAAGAAGATTGTTTCAGCCTAACTCATTCTCTTACGTTTACCATATGTAAAAAAATAGTATGTCAGCTCTTGTCATATCATGTATTGTCACTATTACAATAAATGTTACAGATTATTATTAACTTTTTGTCTAGTGATTTCCCCCATGATACAATCACATGATGCTTTTCTCTTTGGATATAAAATGTATCACTGTGAGTCTAACTTTTTCTTCACCAGATTATTGTTACATCCACTGCCTACAGGTCATACACCATAACCGGGAAAACATTGCCTGCTGCCCATAGTCCATACCGTGATAAATCCTGTTAAGACAGAAAAAAAAAAGACTAGACAAGATCGGGTCTCTTGAGTCCTCAGAACAAATTAGATGTGAGATCTGTAAAAGTAGTTGAAATTCAATAAGCAAGCAGATCTTTACAAAGACTCCTCAAAATTAAGACATGAGCACGGAAGTTATCCACTAATTGGGGCTGGAAGGAAAGGTAGAGACATTTTTATACTTAACCCATATAACTCTCACTTGCAGCTAAGTGCTCAATCGAATTTCTTATTAACACGATCTCTAGAAATCAATTAATCAGCATCCAAAGCAACTGTATTGTCCAGAACAGCTTCAACCCAATGCTCTTCCCCTCTTCTATAACAACATATCTAATTGCTCTTAAAAAGCATTCTTACCCCTTTAAAAAAAAAAAAAATCTGCTCAGCATGAAACATGGTACCTTTAAAGCAGAAAGGAAAAAGCATCTTGATCTCTGATAACAGATGTAGAATCCCTAGAGTTATATAATATGATTGCTTGCATTCATCAATATTTGGTACTATCCTTTAAAAGATCGTGCTCTCATTTGCTCGTAATTTTGGCAAACTTCACTCAGACACATATATTTCCTTGTTCACACAAGTGTGTCAGAAAATTTCACACAAAAGAGTTTAGCAATTTCAAATAAAAGAGGAACATACTGTTTCATCTGTCCATCCTTTCTGCAGCAGCTATACCTCCCACCTGTTTCATAAATTTGGCAGCACAATTCCCAATGTATCAAGACTCCCACTTCAGTATTTGACCTGTGTTTCAACATTTGCTGCTTTTGCATCACTGTTGGAGTTTCATGCAGGTCCGAGTCCCATGCGCGGTAGTATCACACCTTGTCCCCAGGGTAAATCACACCCAGAAACAAATTAGGGCCAGGAGCAGGTAAAGTCAGAGGGAGGGAGAGAAACTGGGACAGGAAACACAGGATGAACTCCAATATTAATCTTTCCCTCTATCTGTAGTCGTCTGGCCTTTTTAGTTACACAAATGATATCTAGAGCTAATTCCAACATTTCTGAATTTGCTTTAGTAGTAAATTGTGATGAATAGTCACAATCTCACTATTGTGTGGGTAAAATATTCAGAAGTATTTAGACTCAAAATATATCCATAACATGGAAATATAATGCAAACTAATAGCATACTGTAGTCACCTGAGTCACCTGCAAGTCAAGATGGAACAAAATAAAACATTTTGATATTGTTGGAACTGCATTTTCAACTGAAAATTGTTGTTGAACTATTTTAATATGTCCCTATTTATAGGATTAAAGTCTTTTTACAAACGGTACTCAAGTCTGCTGCCTTCAGACTATTGTACTTAAAACAGCCTCTGGCTTCTTTCACTCAGGTTGCAAAGTCCTTCCTCTAACAGAATTTTCCATTCATATGCTTGAAGGCTTTTTGCCAGCTGGATGTTAACAGAGTACACAGAAAGGAACCAGCCAATTCCTTACAATATTTGCTCTAATCTTTATTCTCTCTTTCATATTATTTCTTTTCTTTCTGTTCCCTGTCTCCATGGAATTCTAAATATTCATACAGGTCTCACTGTTATAATAAAGCATAAAATCCCCTTTCCCTAGCTTAATTCTCCAAAGGAAAAGATTGACCTAAAAACCCTATATAAAAAAAAAAAAAAAAAAATCCACAAGCCAAAAGAACAAACAAAAACAACCTAACAAATGCTTAAGAACTAGAGTTAGTGGGGGTGGGCAGGAGGGTTTCGTAGTCTGGATACATTTTTCCTGAAAATTTGTTTTCAGAGTGTGGCAGTTGCACATCCCCTTGAGATACAGAACCTTCAATAGGGCAGTTGATGGCTCCTTAGTACCTTTTGTGCCCCACTGTGCCTGTCCCCACGTACACACCCAGGATAGCACCAAGGTGCTGGGCAGGGTGACTTCACCTCCACGCAGCTGGGGGGACAGTCAATTGACAGGGTCCTCAACAAAGGACGTGCCCAGAGTAGCTGTGGAGCTTTTGGACTATTGTGTAATGCCCACAACCAGATCTGATCAGGCTATAAAACGAGGTCCACGCTGAAGACCTCCTTCGAGTGGTCTTCGCAGAGCAGCGGGTCTGTGAACTGGAGCCCTCCCCTTAGACTGGGATGCCATCTAAGGAGACTTCCCAGGACTGAGAGTGCCTCACCTCCTCATGTGGTGAGTGGTTATTTACTGGATATATCCTTGAAAGAGTCCTTCCCTAACCCAGGTGAGTGATTATTTCCTGTGTGTACCCTGGAGTAAGAGGCCTCTGGTTTTGTTTCTTGTGAGTGTATGAGTGCATGTTGTGGATCCACATTATTCTTATGTTGTCCTACCCAAATAATCTCCTCAACTGACATCTGAACCTGTATTTTATGTTGTCAGAGTGCTAAATAATTGTATAAACCCTGTTTCTAGTTGGTTTATTTGCTCTGCTTTTCCGGCTCGAATAAAGTCTGTTTTGGAACTTGTTGTCTGCCAAAAATTGACTTTTTGGGTGTCTCTGTGACACAGAGCTTTTAAGTCAACTGCAAATTATAAGCAGTACCCAGAGAGTTCAGAAATTACTTCCTCTCTTCTTTTACTTCATGACTCAAGTTGTAAAGAACTGTAGCTTGAGGGAAAAAGCAACAGCATTGAATACTTTAAATCATGAAAATATACTAGAAAAGCTCACAAAATTGATTTGTGTGCTGCGTTTCGTTTTCTGAAAATGCCTGGCTATGTTGCTGTTGTCACTGTCAAATATTTAGCACTTAGGTAGTGTCTTGCAAGCATCAGGAAAATAAGTAATATTAGTATATTTTACATATTAAGAGTTGTTCAGAAGAAGAACTAGTTATCTATCGAGGCTGCAGCAGAGATCAGTAGTGCAGGCAGAACTAGAAGAGAAGTTACTCTCTGCCTGCTTGGTTTCACTGTGCTTCTTCATGAGATGCACCGTGCCCTTCTGACATGTCTGTTTCCAACCCTGAGCCTACTCCTGGTTCTGTGTATCTAACACCAGGCACATCTGTTCATCATTCCAGAATATGTGCCCTGGACGTGTACAGGGATCAGGGTAGTTTCGCCACATATAACCCACAGAGCCCAGTCTTTCCACACTTGTGAGAGGGGCTGTTTCTGAACGCACACAGTAAATCTGTCCTATTGCTCTTGCACACATAAAGCAGAAATTTTCACTTTCAATGTCCTCCACTAACACTGGTACAAACTAATAATTTTTCTAAGGCTAGAACTTGCAGCATGCAATAATAAAAGCACATCTATCACAGGCAGCATTTTCAAAGTAACTCAACTGGATCCACCTGAAAGTTTAGTCCTAGCACCCGTTGCTCTCCCAGCAGGGCAGAAGAATTTGAATAGCCAGTAATGCACTAGATTCCTAATCTGTGGCTGAAAATAACCCCACCAAAACAAAAAACAAACAAAACAAAAAACAAACGAACAAGAAAACCCAAAGCACAAAAAAAAACCCCAAACCAGTGTTTTTAAATGTAAGAAATGTATGTGTCTTAAATAGCTGGAAGGGGAAAAAGGTGGTGAATATCTTTCTGAGGATCTCCATAGATGAGGGCTGCGAACTATTTGCATAAGCATGTCAGAGGATAATAATCTTTTTATTAAGTTGTTTGTATTTTTTTAATAAAATAGTGTTACAAGAGATGTTAAGACTTTATAAACGTGTCAAAGATTTTGTTTGTTTTGAGGAAGATATAACTGGGAGTATGTAGCTGCTGTAAATAGCTTCTCAGCTTTTTGCTGAAATCTGGATAAGGCAGAAAAAAAATTGTGGGCTTTTTCGGTTTGTTTTTAGAATTGTGTCAATGTTTTATGATGCAGAAGCTATTTTACATGACTTATTTAAAGTTATGAGAGAAACCTTTGTCAGTTTTAGTTTTTCATATTAAGTACTGCTCTTCTCATGTTGTTTTATCTGCCTATCCTTCAGGAAAAGGAAAGAGGGTATAAAAATGAAAAACCACTATCTAAAATTTCTAGAACAATAATGCTGTTCTGTGTTCATTTTTTTTTTTTTAAAGTCTTGATTATATATTAGTGTAAATTCCATTAAAAGTGTGAAATTAGAATTTTTTTTTTTTTTCTTGTGTAATGTTTTAAACAGGAATTCTGCCTTTTTCTCTCCTGTTTTCCAAGAAACCTTTTCGGGCCTCCCGATGTTGGTTATTGTAAGATACAAAATTACTAGGGCAGCCGTATTTGTAAAAGAAACTGAGTTTAACTGAATTTAAGATTATGTAGACAATAAATAAATAGATAAGCAGATTGGGAGATGGCACAGTAAGTAGAGAGGAGGTTTAGAAAGATGCGACAAATTACCATTAGTCTAAGTAGTCCTATCTAGCAGAGATTTGTAGGTGTCACAGAAGAGGTAGGTTTTAAAGAAGGGTTTAAAAGAGGATAAAGTTAAATGATCTCCAGGATTATCAGTGGTAGATGATGAAATAGGCAAGGATTTGAAATTAAAGTTCCTAAGTACTCTTGTACCTTTAAGTCCAAGACTTGCACTATAAGATAACTAATTTGTCTTCCTTGGTAGTTTGAAGGTTTTGCATGTGTAGTAAGCTAGAGGGGTTTGGTGGTGGTCTGGAGACTTATGTGGATGCTTTATCTGTATAGTAGTCTCCTGTTTAGCTGAAAAATAAAATGTCTGAGGCTTAATAGTACAAGTTCAAGGAATGTACTTTTCAGATAAGCTCTGATCTGCATGTAGGGGATGGTGCAAAGCTATCTTCACTAACTGCACCAGAGCTAATCTCCTGTTGGCTGGTGTATTTATTTGTTAACATTTATTAAAAAAAATAATTAAATTAACATTACGAAGTATGATATCGAGTATTTTGACAAAGGAACATTTCAGCTGTGATCTGTTCAACCTTGTTTGATTTTTCTGTTTTCATCAGTTCTTCCTGCCCTTGATTGAGTTGTAATGAAATAATAATCTGGAAGGTAGCTCTGTAGAAAGCCATTTATGGCATAGAATATGTCAGAAAAATCTGTTTAAGGTGATTTTGCTTGAAACTCCTTGTGTCTGTATACTGGTCCAGTATACAACTGTCTTTGTAATCTATCATCTCCAAACATCTCCTACTTACGCATAGAAATTAAAAGTGGTGTTCTAGGTTTTTCTCTCACTTTGTTTGGTTTGGTTTTGTTTTTTACTTTGTCTTCCTCTCTTGCTGAGAGCACAGCTTCTAATTTTCTCTGCTAAGTACCTGGTAGACTTAAGGTTTTTGCCAGACTTTGCTGCAGAAAATTGCTTCTGGAAGTAGTTCTATAGAAGTAGATCTTTTGATTTTTTTTTTTTTTAATGCAACAAAAGCATTCTTCAGAATAGGCTACAGAACTGAATGGTGTGCTTGAGGTGATACCATGAAAAAGTCCAGCATGCTAAGGAGATTTTGAAAACTGCTTAAGGGAAAAAACCTCTGCAATGAAAACCTGGCTAATCCAAAAAATATTCTGCTTTACCCCTTTATATATATATATGAACTGCAATAATTTGCTTGCTTTGGGCAACTGATACGCTGAAGAAGAGGAAACTGCATTACCAGACCCACTGAAAGTGCTAGCAAGTAGGAGTGGGTGACAAAAAGGCAGGCAAGAGAGCTATTTTTTTAAAAGAAAACTAATGTTCTGTAATGATGCGGCCCTGCCTGCCAGAATAGAGTTCACTGCTGCTCCCTTCACCCTTGATTTTTACTGGTTTTATATTGCCAGTTATGTGGTACCTCTCTTCTGCAGTTCTGCTATCTTACCCTTTAAACACTATTCTTGCAAGAAATTTCTCCAATGTTTGTGTAATTGTGACCACAAAACACAGGTTAAATACTGGAGACACAGCAGGTAACATATACGTGAAACCTATCTGAAATAAAGAAGATCACAGCTGGGAAAATGAATCACAGTCTTCGACAATAAACAAAATATTTCCATAAAAGAACTCTGAACTATCCTTTGTTCTATTCTAATCAAATAAATGGCACTCTGCAGACTGTTTACAACAGCTTTTGAGATTCTGCATCTTTCTGGTGGTTATGTGGCTTATGCCTGCTTAATCAAGTCAGTGAATAAGGCTAAATGTCAGCAGGCTTTCGCTGTGCATACTATTGAGCAAAACTTGTATGAACTGTAGCTACATAACATGTGTGGGTGGATGTGTACATACATCCATGTGTGGGTGCGTTATAATTTAGCACTAAGGAGATAACAGTGCAAAAAGTGACGCAGCTCACATTCAGGACCAGCAGGATCATCTACACTGAAAGCAATACTTAGTCATAGACCTTCACACCTATGAATTGTGAGCAGTATCAACAATTCTGAGTGTTGGTTTGTTTGGGGTTTGTTTGCTTGTGGGTTTTTGTTGTTTGGTTGTTTGGGTTTTTTTTTTTGTAAACATGGTTATACTGTTGTTACAAACTCCACACACTTGTGTGATGTGTACGTTTGTTTTTTCATCCTTGTTTAAGTGCTGTGCTGTGCCTCTTGGAGTAGAGAGACACCAATAGGCAACACGCCTTTGCAGGAAGAAGGGGCTGCTCTTGTCCTCCTGTTCAAATTTAGCCTGCTTAGGCAGCGCAAGAAGCTTCAAAATCTGCAGGGGCAGCTGGAAAGAACCGAGAAGATGGGATCTGTTCAACTTGGAGAATGTGAAAAACATCTGGGAAGTGAAAAGATCAGAGATCCAGGCCTCAGGAATGAGATAAAGAAGAGCTTCCTAGAGCTTGAATGGGATATTGAACTGTTTCTCACTGAAGCTGAGCACTGGTGAGTTGGCTGCCGTCAAGCTGGAAACAAGAACGTGCATGTAAGGATAGGATAGACAGAACAAAGGAACACATACTTAATCTACACGTTTCTTTTCCTTATGGCCTATTCACCTCAAAATTTCCATCTTCTTAAAACATAACTCTTGCTCATATCCTAACAGAACTTGGCTTTAACTTTAAAAGAATTTTGTCATCTGGAGAAGATGCCTATAGGAGACAGTCTAGAGAGATATGTTCCGGTTTCTTGTTAGTTTGGTGGTGCAACCGTAAGGAACATTTAATGAAGAACTGTTGTTTTTAAATAACTGAGGACCTGGCACCTGACCCCAGCAGGGGGGAAGGACCGAGAAACATCAGACTATGAATTCTTCATGTAATACACAGTCTCTTCCTGGAATATGTATTGACACCTGTATACATACCAATACCTGTATTGATAAGTTAATTTAGGGGGAAGTGTAGCCAAAGTACCAGGAATCTATATCTTAAATAGAGTGATAAGGGCAAGGGTATTGTGTGCGTCGGGATAGTCTGTAAACCCTGAAATACCTAACCAATGGGGAACGGGAGTGAAATTGCGGTCGGGATTTTGGGGGCATACAAGCAGGGGCTTTTTGCCCTATTAGGTGTGCCTACCTTTAGGTAGAACACCTGGTCTTGCAAAATCGTTATTAAAATATGCTTCGCTGAGAGATCCTGCCTGGGCCTATTATATTTGCAAAATAATTGTTTCCTACACAACTATGATGGGAAAGTTGGAGGGGAAAAGACACTTCTGTAGCTGTAATATGCTTATCCAACTATATCATATGAGTAAACAATAACTAGCCTATAACAAGCTGTAGCTTTTTTTTTAAAGCATACAAGATAAGATTGTAGGTGTTAACTTTCAAAAGGAAATAAAAGAAGCTCTATAGACAATTATTGCAAAGACCTTCCAAAATGGTCTAAAATCCTGTGACTGGCTTTAATGATAAATGTTTAAAGAATACTAATCTGAGGGAAGAAGTATCTCTTTACAAACCTACTGGCTTCTGAGTCTTTAGGATATATTTGGTGCACACTTTGAAATTCTTCTCTGCAACAAGGGAAGTTCAATTTCCTTTTTTAAATGGAAGATTAAAATTATTGTCTTCATGAGCCTGGACTTTAATTAAAAGCTCAAATATATCCAGACGACCAAAATCATGGCAGCTAGGGATAATTCAGAGTGGTGTGTCTGGTTCATGTTTTGGTTTTGGTTTGTTTTTTCCCTCTAACAAAAGTAAACCCAACTCCTGAATCAATTTGTAGGTGTAGTTGACAATCATGAAAGGGGTCATTTTTATGTATAGATTCAGTGCTAAAGTGCCATGTACAGATATTGGGGAATACAGTAGGTCAAAGCCTCTAAGATCATTATAAGATAAAATCCAGAAGAATTTAAGAATACCAAGTTTAATGGGACTTCAGGCTTACTTTAAGATTCTTGAACCTTTACACTTAATTTTGTCAACCTTGCTTACACACAGGTTATATTTGAAATTTCCTCTATTTCAAAAGAGGCTTCTGAGTTATTTGTAGGACAGCAGAAACTTGTGCTTTAAGAAATATCAGATAAGCAATGATTCATTACAGATTGGGAAAACACTGGAGATGTAGTAGGAAATAGGAAAAGTTTGAATTTCAGTCTTTAAGACCAAACTTGGTTTGTATTAACAGAGTTCTACTGTAACTTTTCTATAATCTCCTATATTGTCTGTATGGTGCCTTCTTTCTTTTAAATGTACTGTTCTGAAGTTTTTCCAAGTATTGGATTTTCTACAGTAAGAATATATAATGAATCTCAAGCAGTAGCTCTTCCTGTGAAAAGAATTAACAGGGTGTTAAGTCTTGTCAGATGGACAAGAGTCTCTCAAACTCCTAAACATCAGCAACCTTAAAGCTTTAAGCTTCAACAATGCTCCTGTCATCCTGAACAGCTTTAATTTTTTAGCCTGATTTCATTTTCTTGAGAAAAGAACTCTGTAATCAAAGTGTGTCTGTCTTTTGGGCTGAAAATCAGTCTTAAGTTACTTTTGACTGAGTTAGCAAATGCCAAACAAATTTGACAGGAGAACAGAGCATCAAGTGCTCTTCTATAAGTTTCTTGACAAGAGGTGGACAGGTGGTAGAAAGAGTACTTGTTTAGCACTGTCAAGGAGAGGAAAACTACAACCTGAAGGTTATTCTTTACTAAATATTGTGGATGTCCTGGTTTTGTTAAAAACAAGACCAGTTCTCTTTTAGTGATTTTTCTTTCAGCTAAGTTCTTCTAGGTGACTGTACTTTTCTGAGTTTTAGCCTGCATATTTTTCCTCAGATGCTGTACTCGGTGCTGATAAGAAGACCAACGGAATGCTGAAGAAGCTTGTGTTTAGATTTACTATCAGCCGAGAAAGACTGATAAGTTTTCCCACGTTCCATTGTGAGAGGGGCGTGTTTGAGGAGGGGTGGATGGAACAGGTGACTAGAACTGACCAACTGAGGATCAATTAAGTAGTCCATCCTATAATAGTCATACCCCCTATATAAGAAGGCGATCAGGGGGGTCACTCTCTCTTCGACCATGGCCAGCATCTAGAAAGGACCTTGCTTGTCTGCCTGTGATCTGCAGGCCTCAGGTACTGTAATCCCTGCAACCAGTGTCCGATTTGCTGTGAAGTCCTGCCCATGACTTCCTGGGGCCTGAGCTGCACCTGCTGGAGCTGCCAGCCACTCACACCCAGCTCCACTGCTGCTGGAGTGACGCCGACTCCACATCGAGCATTCAAGATTGGTTGTGTATATTTTGTATATATTCTCTCTATGTTAGTAGCATTAGTAAAACTCTTTAAAACTCTCCAACTTGAAGTCTAGGTCTCTCTTCCTCCCCCCTTACCTTTCCTGTCATCTTTCTGATCTAAAGGAAGAGGGTGGCGGGAAGTCAGGGGATAATAGGGAACGTCTGCCATGGTTTATTGTTGCTGCCTTGTCTTAAACTGTGACAGCAGAATAAAAACTGAAGCTCAGCTTTTTTTTTTTTTTTTTTTTTTTTTTGTAGTTTCATCTCTTGCAGGACTTTGTTTCACAAATTCCAGTGGTTTTGGTTTCCTTTGTTTTATTTCCTTGTCCTGTGTAGAAGTACTTAAGTACTTCTAAAGTATCATTGTCACACACCACATTACTGTGAAAGCATGGTCACATATGCAAAGCAGCTCACTCACCACATTCTGGAAGAGAAACGGTGGACAGGCTTTTCCACTTTGTTACCATCTGGTAAGCTGTGCAAAATAAGACTGTTATGCACTTAATGTGCAATGTGTGGTGTCTTATGCGAGCCTGCTCTTCCAGTTGCCCCATCTCAGGGTGTTGTTGGAGCACACAACACAGTTCCAGTTTCCTTTCAAGGGAATCAAATCGCATTAGGAAAGGTGGATGTTCAGATCTAGAGCAATGCATGTTCTTCCAAACCCATCTTGTTTACCTGTCTTGCAATGCAAGCAGAGTGAAAATGTGCCTGCAATATTGATAGTTATGTGAAATTACATTTTACTTTTTGAGTCAAATAGTAACTCAAATACCTAAAAAATAGATGCCTGCACCAAGTTGTTTTGAATTTCCTTTTGATTTCGCCTGTACTCAAAGATGGAAGATAATCAGCTCAAGACACAGGAGGAACACAGATAACCTACTTCAAGTAAATCATTTGTTTTAACTATCCAATTAACTTTGACAGATAATTTTATGAGATTTAAGTCTCCTCTTCCTTGTCTGACAATTGTACTGAGGCTATAGCAGGTACTTTATAAACCTCTGAAAATCTAGCTTAAAAAAAAGTCTTCGCAAGCCTTTCAAGGGGACTACTACTAATGGAATATCTCTAAAATGTATGGAGCTTGTGGGCTATTCCTCTGAGTTGTGCAGTCATACTTATAGTGCTACCTGGGATTGTGTTTAAACTCCAAAGCTGCGGTTGTGCTCTGAAAGTTGATGAGGTGAGAAGAGTGCTTTTTGTTCTCTCATTCTACTGCTCTGCTCATTATCAGTCTCCAGTCTCTTTGAGAAGAGGTAACACAGGTACGTAGAGTTCATTTGCAGTGCAAATCATATATTGGGGAAAGTAGGGTTTGGTATACAATTCTTGTGTTATCAGCTGTAAGCTGCTGTAGTGCATGTTGGTACTGGTAGATGTCTAGTGAAATACTTGAGTTGCAAAGGGGATGAAAAATATAGTGGTCTTTTCTTTGTGGCATAAACCCTCATGTTCTAATACTTCTTAAAACTCATTTTTCCAAACTGATTTTTCCTTGACAATATGCAAAACCAGAAATAGTTTTGAATTCTACCATATCCTTTCCTGTCACTGGATGGGAACACCTGCATGACTAGGAGGGTTAACAGAAGTGAACATACTTCTTTAGTCACTGTGTGAGCATCATGATTCTTCCCTGTTCAGCAGCAGCGTGCTTCCTCTTCTACTCTAGGATCTGAAGCTGGAAACTGAAACAAGGGAAAGAATGTGTCTGATTTCAGGGACTTCTCATGCAAGGCACTAGAGCTGTATAGGAGCACTGTGATGTCCTCTCCTTTCCTCCACATGAGGACTCAGTGTGGATCTGAACTATTGCTGGTATCTTTTCCTAAAGCTCCTTAAGGGGGTATGGGGGAGTGTATCTATGTATTTTGTCATTATAGTGTATTTTGTTGTTTTTCTACAAAAGCAAAGGCAAAGATACAGGTGAAAAAAAGGCACAGAATCCTCACACATGCTGAAACCCTGCTGTTCAATCTGTAGGTGAAATGACAATGTGATGCCTTGAAAGCAATATCTTTCTCTGCCCTGCTGCTGATCTGGTCTTTTATATAGTAGAAGGCAAAAAATACCTAACAAGTAGAGATGTGCAGTCTAAAGTAGCAACTTGCAATGTTTCATCCTTAGTTCTGTGTTGCCACAGCAGTCAGCTATCATCAACAGATGCTTTTCACCAGTCTGCAGTGTTTTGTTGGGTGGGGAAACTGACAGTTGACAGAAGTGAGTGAAGAAGGTTGAGGAGAAATGAATAAGAGCAATGACTTTGTTAAAGAAGGGAGGAGGGAAGAAAATGGAGAATGTATTAAATGAAAAAGACGAAAGGGGCTGGAAAATAAAAGTGAAAAAACTGCCACCCTTTAGCCATGCATGGAATTTAGGAGTTCAAAGGCCACAAGAGAGGTCCAGCAGTGAAAAACAATTATTGCCAAAAGGCAATGAACTACAATGTTAGGATTTGTAATAAAAATAGTCCAAGCTCTTAAAGTTTTAATAATACTTACAAGTATGAATGGTATCTATGGTCATCTGCATAATGTCAGCAAGGATTCTGAAATAAGGTCTTAAAAACATGAGTATCGGAGTTTGGGGAAAGTTAAATCTTTGCATTCACAGTGCACTGATGTTAGTAGCAATACTCACACCTGGGTTTTTTGTTGTTGCTGTAGTTTTGGAAGTTTTGTGTTTATATTGACAACATTCTCCTTGTTACCTGCCTCAGGCCCTGCATATCATTGCCTATTTGCACTGTTTGAGAGTCCTAACATAGAAATTTTTTTTCAGAATTTCCAGAATAAGGGGTTAAAGGAGCAGGAATGGCCTTCACACTCACCAGCAATCTAATGAAGTATTTAGTACGGAAGGAAGCAGTGGAAACAGTAAGAGACCTGTAGGAGTAAAACTGCATAAAAACACCTCAAATTTAACTCAAAGCACACTTCACTGGTGTGTGGATTTTCAGAAGAATATAAAATTAGCCCGTACAGCTGGCTTCTGGACAAGACTGCTTAGCTACAGAGCTCAGTTCTAATGCACAGTAGAGAGGAGGGGAAGAGGACAAAGACCTCAAGCAGAGAGCCAGAAGGATAAGCTGATGAGAGAATATTACTTTGAAGAAGTAGGTTAGCAAAAGGACATTGTCAACTTTTCAGCATGCGACAATTTCACTGCATTTCACACACTGCATGCAGATTGTGCTAAAGCCCTTACAGAAATAGAAATATGCAGCATGTCCTGTATCCAGTACCCTTATTCTTCTGAGAGAGAAGAGTGACTGAGGGTCACAGTCCTTGCTTGCATCAGCAGATGCAGCTTGCCTGGAATCAGTAGAGCTGAACACCCACTCCTCACAGCAGTAGCTTGTCCTTGTAGGTTATTTTTCCTAGCCAAATGACAACAGTTGAAGTGTTACTATTGAGTATATACATTCAATAAAGATGATAATACAGTATGTAACATTCTGGATATGTTATCCACTTATGTCTGTTATATAGACTGTGTTTATCACCTGAGATGGAATAATATACTTAAGGCAACGATTACTGTTATTTTTTCTTCTCTCAGGAAATAACTTTTTAAATGCACTAGAAGAAGAGGCTTGCTTTCCTTCTGGGTAGAACAAGCTCCTTTTTTTTGTCTGAATGAACCATTTTCATCTTCCCATTACTGTGATTTCAGCTCTGCAGAAGCGTGATTCCTGTGGATGGCAACAGGGATTATCTAGTGATTATTGCACAGAAGTACATGCATAGAATATTTCAACACTATCATGTCAAGTGCAGATGCTGCAGAAGAGCAGCTTCTTCCCTTTTTTTTTTTTTTTCCTCCCTTTCTTTTCTTCTAAGATATTGTCTGTATCTGCCTTACTAGTGACTGCATCCGATGTAGATTGGTTGGGAGGTGTGGAGGGGGAACAATATGAGAATATAGTAGCATAACAGCCACAGAGAACTAACTTCTAAAATAACTAAGACAATCACCTCAGAAATCTAATGCTAGCTGTCCCAGTCCTTGGAAGACTGTATCCCCAATGGTAAACATGGCTGATTCTGGAACATTTTGGGGTGCATTTGGTTTGGTATATAGGCCTGTGGATTTTTCTTTTTTTCTTGAGAAGAGAGGGTGTGGTTTTGTTTTTTGGTCTGCTGTTTGTTTGTTTGTTTTGTGTGTGTTTGGTTGTGGATTTTTTTTTTTTTGGGGTGGTTTGTTGGTTTGGTTTGGTTTGGTTTTTTTGGGAGGGGAGGATGTTGTTAGTGGTTGGTTGGTTCGCTGGTTGGTTTTTTTTAAGTGATCTCCTTCCTTTCCCCTCTGTCTTGAGAAAGCAGAGATCCAGAGAATGACCTGAAGGTCTGGAACAGGAAGGAATGACATTCTTGCAACAGGTGCAAGAGGGAGGTATCTCTTGGAAAACAACCCCTGTGATCTTGCTCACACTGTGTATCATGCTGTTGTTTTGAATAAATATTACCATGTTTATTTAAATATGGGTGGCACTATCTAGACCTCGGACTCAGGTGTACTGCTGGCCAAAGTCATCTTGGTAGAACAGGCAATGCTGATGTTATGTCTCAAGGGTAACACGAAACTCAATTTTGTGAAAGCAATAAAATAATTTCTGGGAACAGGGAGGAAGGTGGGACAGGGTCCTTGGGCAGAAGGGAGAAGAGGCAGGTGGCTAGGAGGGACTGTGGGACATGAGAAGTTGGAGTCATGGAGGCTGTAGGTTGAGAATAAAGGAGGAAGCGGTTAGTGGAGATACCAGTTTGTAGATGGAAAAAGGGTGGAGGGTGATAAGTGAGGCAAGGAATGGAGAAAGGGACTTTATGAAAGAGAGGTGAACAGTTCTGGCTGCACAGCCTTTGGAGGAGCAGGCTGCTGGTTTTTGTCCTTATTCTGGGCAACCATCTGCTCATCCTGGGTCCCATTTTATGCCAGTGCAAGCACTGAGATAAACCTCTAGGACAAAATCTGTGCAAATGATTATAATGAACAGCAGATGTCTTAGGAATACCAGAAGCTTTGAGCCTAACTAAAATGTCTGGAACTTGAGATGAACAATGGAGTGGCAAAAAGAAAAACTCAGCTCAAAGGGAATTCATCAATAAATTCTATAACCCAGAATAGGCAATATACAATACTTATATGCCAAGATGAGTATTTATCTATCTCATAAGAATGTCAAGATGGGGAGAAAAGAAAATATATGTATAGTGTGGGTGGGTTCAATGGGCTAAGAATTTAAAAGAACTCAGCATTTTTCTTAATTTCTCTGTGATTTAGAAATTTAGGGTTTGTTTTGGGTTGTTTTTGTTTTGTTTGTTTGTTTTTTTTTTTTTCTAGTAGAGAAGGAGGGGTGTAAACAAAACGGCTGAATAAAATGATGTGTAAGTAAGAAATGGAACACAAATTCAACTCACCAAAATATATATTTCAATAAAATCAAATGTTCTGTTGAAGAACCAGTAATGGCAAATTCTTATTATTCTAGAATTTATTTAAATGTTTGAGTCCATCAAATGTTTACTTGTTTTGTCTACATCGAAAATTAAAATATTTGGTGCACAGAAAAAATGTATACACTCTTTTGTCTTCTATTACCTTGCATTTTTGACAAAGCACTAATTCTTTCATCAAATGACAAATACAGAATGTACTCCATTTATAAAATTTCCACTGTACTGTCTCTTTAACTATGCTGGGCAAGCCAAGAGAATTTGGAGCAGTACATTTTGATTTCAGATCAGGTAAGCTAGTTGAAACAATTAACTTACTGCAGTGCAGTGAGGTCTGGCAGATAGAGACAGGTAGGTGAGTTAGAGTTGGAAAAAGAGCCTGAAATTCCTATGCCATGCTGCAAGTCTCAGATTAAGTCATAGCGCCTCTTAGGAATTTAACTTCTGGGAAGGTGAAGGAGGGCAAGATTTGTTTTGTCTTACCTGTCTGTAGCATTATACAATGGATACCTAAGTCTGAGTGAGCCATGCTGAGTTCTTGTTATGGTCAGTGAACAGGTCTTCAAGGTGAGGCTCATCTCATCCTATTTTAGCATTCTCATCTGATATGATGCAAATCATGCCCATGATACTCCTGTTTCTCTTCTCCATTACAGATCTCTGTGTATGAGTTAATGTATTGTCAGGCAGATGGCTCCTAACGTATCATGGTCTGAACAACAGACACTACAGCTTACTTGAGATTTGGCATTATGTCAAAACTAGAATAAAGGTTGATACACCTAGGCTTAGGTTAGGGTGTTTCTTGTCTGCAAGTCATTGTGGATAAATCCCACAATGGTGGGAAAATGGACAAATTCTCCCCTTTTTCTATACTATTTGTCTGATATATAAGTAGTGGTTTCTATGTGCCACTACAAAGCAATTTTTTTTTTTTTTTTTACTGTGACATAAGAGTCATAGGCTTATGGACTTTAGTGTTGGGACTTTTTTAAAGCAAAAACCCTCACAAACAAACATACAAACAAACAAAAAAAACTACCTCCACACCCACAAAACTCCTTCCCGTGATTTGGGAAAGTGCAGAAATTACCACAGCAGATACAATAACCTGGATTTTCAAAGTTGTGCTGATGGAATTGCAAGTGTCCTTAACATGCAACAACACTGATTTGCACATGTACAGCAATCACTTGCATTTGTAAGTTAAACTTGCATAAATACCAGCATGATGTTTAAATACCTAGAAAAATTGTGTTTCAGGTTTGACTGAATTTTTTAATTAATCAGTTTGTTGGAGAAGTTGGAGAAACCTCCTCTTAAACGCTTACACAAATCATTTTGGAACGATTATCTGTATTAGAACTGTATGAAAAAGTAAATAGTGGGCTCAAGTGCATGTATCAAAGTGGAAAAACTTGTCAAATTTACTTTATGGACTTCATCCCAAGCTATGTAAATCAAAGTTAAGACTCTTAATTACTTGGGTAGGATAGAATTAGTCATTTGCATTACATCATCATTATTGTTTTGGAGGTGGGAAAGGGATCTACTGTTAATGACATTCACACCTTCTCATAAATTAAGAAGAGCTGGTAATGCCAACTGAGAAAAGGATGACAAATAAACTAACAGAAATGCAAGCCAAGTGACTTTAACTAAAATGTACAAAGGAAGCAGAAAAAAGAAATGCTTTAACAGAGATGCAGATTGGTCATGGACAGTAGAGCTGGCTGAATACTGAAAATACTAATTCTTAAATAATTATCCCCCAAGAAAATGTCAGCACTTGCAGCTATTTAACTCTTTGTATAGTACAAACAAGTAACAGATCATAAATGCATCTGTCTTATGCTGTAGCCACAAAAAATGGACTAAGTTTCAATACGAAGACTGCAGGTATCTATGACAGAAGTCGACTCTTTTTATAATTCTGATCTAGTAGGTACTGTAAAACCTGTCAATTAATAGAAGAGATTTGCAGAGGAGTGATGAAAAATCCTTTTAGAGTTGGGGGAATTTCTCAAAAGGGATTGAGTAAATAGATGCAATTCAGTCAAAGTCCTTTGAGATTGGTAGCTCCCAGCAATTTACTCAGAAGCAATGCAGTAGTTTCCAGCTTCCCCAAGAGACTGTTGTGGTTCTGTCCAGCCCATACATGGGACACTTCCAGAATCAGCAAAAGGAATGCCTTTGCTGACGTAGCAGCAAAAGCTGCAGCTTGCCAGCCTGTGGTAAAGATTATGACAGTTGTTTCAAATGAGGGTTCGTGGCCCAATCTAAGAAAATCGTATCAATGAGATGTGAAAAATGAAGAAAAACAAGAGTGGAGAAAATGGGAAGCAATGGAAGATGAAGACGTAATATGGACACCAGGGAGAAAACCAGTCTTGCCAGAAAAATACCTTATGACTATAACCAGCAGGTTCCATGATAAAGCTTATGGAGGAGTGGCAGCAGTAGCTAATGAAACACAGCAACTATGGGTGGCACTGAGTATCTGTGCAGCCACTAAGAGAATTATTAATGGTTGTTCTACCTGCCAGAAATTCTCAAATATAAAACCTGTGCATGAATTGGGAAGGTGGCAATGGCCTTTTTTCCTGTTCCAAAGAATGCAAGTGGATTATGCTGATATTCCCAGAGTATGTAGATATCAACATTTTTTAGTGATAGTAGACCAGTTATTGGGATTGGTGGAGGCTTTCCCAAAAAGAAAAGCAGACACTAGAAGTGTAATAAAAGCTCTCCTTAAAGAAACTATTCCTAAGTATGAAATAAAGGAATCTATTGAATTGGACAGAGGATCACATTTCACAGCAGAAATAATTGACTGACTTTGTGAAAGTTTAGGAATACAAAGAACATTGCACACTCTTCAAGCATCTGGGCAGGAAGAAAGAATGAATTGAACTATTACGGAAAGAAAAGCTAAAATGCACACACATACAGAGTTAAAATGGCCAGAAGCTTTGATTTTTAGCCTTATGAGACATTCAAGATGTCCCAAAATAACCCTTAGGACAAAAGTCCTTTTTGGGTGACATTTAGCTCTACTGGAGACTTTTGTATCCTAGCCAAAACTAGTCTCTTCAATGGAGATGAGAGTTCAACAGTTTGTATTTTAAATTTACAAGAAATCTTTCAAATTGAAAGGAATCACGCTGAATGGTACAAACCCACCTCTCCATAGATACAGGTACACGATTTGCAGCCTGGGGACAGAGTTCTAATACAGGTATTTTCCCGTCAATTGAAATTAGAGCCCAGGGTGGGAGGGGGCATATACCATCTTTTTAAGTTCTTTGCTGTAAAAGTTGCAGAAAGGGAAGCATGGATACACCACTCATGTGTTAAATGGTTCCTGGAGGATCATTCAGCGGATGAACGTGACCAGTGGAGGAGAATCTGCTGTGTCTACTGTTTTAGAAACAGAAAACATTTGAATTTATTTTCCAAAGCTACTTGAACACAAGATTTTCAAGTGCCTGATGAAATTACGGAAATACTAGTGGTAAAGTTACTAACCTTTGCCATGCTTATTACATGGTTAGAGAGAATATCTAAATCTATACAGCCTCATTACAAGTGGAGGGAAAAATCTCTTTTTCATCCTATCACAAACAATAGTCAAATTGCTAATAAAACTAATTGTTGGACATGTACTCACCTTCCAAGCCACTTCTATCACTCCCCTGTTAAGGATCCCTATATCAAATGACATATCACGAACTACCTTACGAACAAGTACTACTGTGGCAGTTGCATATGCCCTGACAGGATCCAGAGCCTTCAATAGGACAGTTGATGGCTCTTCAATGCTTTTTCTGCCCCACTGTGCCTGTCCCCATGTACATACCTAGGTTGGCGCTGACAGTCACCTACTCCTCACACCTGGGGATGGGGTGACTTCACCTCCACCCAACTCAGGGAGCAGGAGGGGTGGAACCCTCAGTTAATTGACAGAGTCTTCAACAAAGGAAGTGCCCAGGGAAGCTGAGAAGCTTCTGGACCGTGTTGTAATGACCACACCCAGATCTGACCAGACTATAAAATGGGGTCTCCGCCAAAGACCCCCTTTGAGTGGGTCTGTGAACTGA
The DNA here is from genome assembly GCF_037038585.1 of Patagioenas fasciata. Classification (NCBI taxonomy): domain Eukaryota; kingdom Metazoa; phylum Chordata; class Aves; order Columbiformes; family Columbidae; genus Patagioenas; species Patagioenas fasciata. The sequence continues at coordinate 87,079,001 of NC_092520.1, forward strand.
AGCCCTCCCCTTAAACTGGGACATTGTCTAAGGAAACTTTCTGGGATTGAGAGCACCTCATCTCTTCCTGTGGTGAGCAGTTATTTTTATCTGCTGAATGTATCCTCGAGTGAGTCTTTGCCTAACCCAGGCAAGTGATTGTTTCTTCTGGGCATCCTTGAGTGAGAGGCCTCTAGTTTTGTTTCTTCTGAATGAAGGAATGCACATTGTGGATCCTCATTATTCAGATGCTGTTGTACCCCAATAATCTCCTCAACTGATATCTATTTTGAAACATCTTGTTCACCTAAACTTGACTTTTGGGGTACCTCTGTGACATCTACTTTCCATCAAGACTCACAAAAATGGAAAGCGGTGATCCCAGAAGCAAAGAACAAATATGCAACATATGTAAAACATAATTTTACTCCAGTCTACTTAAGCACCTATAAAATAGCATAACACCTGTGGGCAACTTTAATAATTGTAACCAAACAATGAAAGCAGGAATAACAGGAATACTTCGGGACTTTTCCAGTACACCTTGGCTTGTACCTGAGGGTAAAGGGTGGTTTTGAATATGTGGTAAGAGAGCTCACAAAAAATTATCAAGAGATCAGTTGGGAACTTGTGCCTTAGGATCCATTACTCCCAATATTTCTGTGTTCTCAAATTTAATTGTGGAAGCAGGATCATGGTTACAGACATTTATTCATAGGACCAAATATAGTAATCCACTAGTAGAAAGGCTGACTGCATTCCACTCTTTTGTCTAGATAGTTTATTCCCTGGTTGTGTGTGAGTGAATTAAAAAGGCTTGAGTTAACATTTCAGTAGCAATAGATATTCTTGGCAATAACACTGCTGATACAATTTCAGCATTATGATAAGAGGTTTCACAACTCTTCAAAATTACACTGCAAAATAGAATAGTATTAGATAATTTGCTAGCCTCACAAGGGGGAATATGCACAATTATTAATACCAGTTGTTGCATGTACATTGACCAGAGTGGGAGAGTTTCAGCCAATGTCTGCAAGTTGGGGGAACAAGTAAAAATAACGCATAAAGTACAATTGGATAATATTTCAGCAGGATTCTGAGAAGTATGGTCTTGGCTTACCTTCTGGATACTAGTTTTAGGAGCCTGGGAAAAACTGAATTCTTTATGGGTTATTGATTGTCATAGTAATCTTTGTAATACTGTTCGTTTGTATGCCGTGCTGTGACATTTGTTGTACTCAACTGTGCTCACACTTTAGAGGCCACAAATATTGTGCTTCCATATAATAAATAACAGGAATGTTAATAAAAACAGAGGGAGGAATGCTCTGGATAGGGCCATTATATATTTACAACTTAGCAATAGTAGTTTAACATTAGTAGACGAAGCCTATAGGCTGTGGTGCATGAACTGCAGCAACCATATTACAATATGACATAGAGCTAACTGCAAAACAGGTTATGTGAAACAGGATATGTTAATAGAACCACTACGTATGGCATAAAAAGACAACTGCCTAGTAACAAAACAACAAACAAATCAAACCAAGAAGAAGCAAGAAGGTCCTACACTTCAATATTTTTCTTGGTTTGAACTATTGCGTGAGGGGTAGGAAAATTACATTGTAAGGGTATAACTGCTCAGAGATTTCTTCGTTCAGGGTCCTTCTTCAGAGGTACTGAGCTTGAGTTGTCATGTTATGAATAAAGAGAAATTCATAGAAGAATCTCTCTTTTGTCTTGCTACCTCAGTGGAATAGTAGAGTTGAGCCCTGTTATGGTGACCAGCATGTAAAATTTCCCTAACACCATGCAAACCTCATTATGTTTGGTGAGCATGTAAACAGGTCAAGTCTCAAAGGGATTATGCAAACACAAGCAGTGGAATTAAGAAAGGAGAACTTTTAAAGTACTTTTTTTTTTTTTTTAATATGTACCTAAATGGAAAAACAAGAACAACAAGTAAAACAAAACAAAGAAACCCCAAGGATAATCCCAAAGTACTTCATTGAAGAAGCTCTAATTTTCATTTCACTTGCTAATCATAGTCTAGAAAAGCAAACTTTCCACCAAGAAAACCAAGATCAAAACTCACATACCTCAAATCCATGATAATGTTGCATGGTTTTAGTTATGTATCCAAGTGTGATTGGTTCTGATTACAGATTTAATCAACAGCTAGGTAGTACAATTATTAGAAAGCTTAAAATGCTGCACTTTCAACTTGGGAAATTAGGTTTTCTTTGTTTAGTTTTTGTGTTCTAGGGGTTAGCTGGTTTTGTTTGGGGTTTTTTGTTGTTGCTTTTGTTGTTTGTGTTTTTTTTTTTTTTTTAAGTGGTAACTTTGTCATGTTATATATTCAGAGATTTGTTTTTTTAATCAGAAAAACATGCTTGTGAATTCAAGGCTGTAGAAGTCTCCATACATAAGCACTTATATTAAAAGATTGTTTAAAGAACCCGTGAATTTATATGTGTAGAAAACACACCTGTACAAATACATATGAAAGGCAAATCATCAGCACACAATCTCTAATCTACTATGTAATTCTATTTGAGTAAGGGTCAGATTGCCCTGGTTACTTGAAAGAAGTAGTCTTGATTTCCCAGGTTGTGACTCTTCACTGAGCTTTAGCAGCTGCAATTTCAGTATCCAGGATGACTCTGGATCTTGGACCTGACTTATTCTGCGATAGAGGGGGGTGGGCGGTGGGGGCGATGCATAATTTGTCTGCTAGTACTTTTATTCTAAACCCTCTCAGTTCTAAACTTCCCACACCCACAAGTGGCATTTTATGTATTAATGAACAACTAAACTTTTAACGTACCACCTACTAAAAGCACAGGACCAGGCAATTCCAAGCTGCTGAAAATCTAGCAGGTGAGGCAAAAAGCCAGGTTGGTAGAGAAGGGTTCTTCTTGAAATATGGTGAAAAATAAATTTTATGGTCAGTGGAAGCAAGGTCAGGCATCATGCGAGGACTACAGAAACACTGCTTGCCACTGTAGGGAGGAAATTCACGTTGCCAAAGCTCAGTTAGAATTCAAACTGGCCACTACTGTAAAAGACAATAAAATGGCTTTTTAAGAAATATTAATGACAAAAGGCAAACTAGAAATAACATTGGCTCATTACTCGATGAGCATGATCACCTTATCAACAGGAACATAGACAAAGCCGAGACACTTAATGCTTTCTTCACCTCTGTCTTCAACACAAAAGATGGACTTGGGGGCCCCCATAGCCCTGGGCTAGAAAACCATAGCTGCATGAACAATAAACTCCCAGTCCTGGGGTGCATCCAGCACAGCATTGCCAGCCGGGCAAGGGAGGTGATTGTCCCCCTCTGCTCCGCACTGGTGCGGCCTCACCCGGAGCACTGTGGTCAGTTCTGGGTGCCACACTATAAAAAAAGATATAAAGCTACTGGAAAGTGTCCAGATGTGGGCTGCAAAGTTGGTGAAGGGTTTAGAGGGGAAGCTGCATGAGGAGTGGCTGAAGTGACTGGCTTTGTTCAGCCTGGAGAAGAGAAGACTGAGAGGAGACCTCATGGCAGCTACAGCTTCCTCACAAGGGGAGGAGGAGGGACAGGCACTGATCTCTTGTCTCTGACACTCAATGACAGAACCTGAGGGAATGGCAGGAAGATGTGCTAGGGGTGGTTTAGCTTAGATGTTAGGAAAAGGTTCTTCACCCAGCGGGTGGTGGAGCACTGGAACAAGCTCCCCAGGGAGGCAGTCATGGCCCCAAGCCTGACAGTGTTCAAGAAGAAACTGGACAACACCCTCAAGACACATGATGTGAACTGTGGGGCTGCCATATGCAGGGACAGGAGTTGGACTTGATGATCTTTGTGTGTCCCTTCCAACTCAGGACATTCTATGATTCTATGATTCTATGAAAAGTTTTACCATAGCACATGCTATGTTTCTTTCCCCTTCCACACAACTCTGCTGAAACTTCCTTGACTATATAACTTTTAGGAACATAAACAGATAGAGGGAGGTCTTCTCTATTTTCAAGCAAGAACACAAATTTTCCACAGCCAGAAAAAAAATTATCCTCTGTTTTGCTGGTCACTAAAGTCCTGAATCAGTACACACATTCACAGTACCAGATACTAAACCTAACTAACCAAAAGTTATCTCAAGAATAATGTCTACAGGCTGCTGTAGGCAGAGAGGTGAGGTGTTTAATGCAGTTTTGCCATATCTACCACTATGTTTAATGCCAAGGTAAATCCAAAAAGTAAGATGGGGAATGTATATTGATCTATGAAGGATAAATAACTAAATAAACTGACTTAAAGCCAGTACTATACTGGAAGAGCTCTTATACACTGCTTGAATTTTGCAGTTAACAGTCAACAACCAGAATTTTACAGGTCATTAGTCTATATGTGAATTATTTCCCCTGGATATTTTAGAAATTAAGAACACTGTTTCATTTTAGAAATGCTCTTTCATACACAATTAAAATTTCATAATGATATTTAGGCACATCAGTTTAGGACTTGTGCCTAGTAACTGGATCAGCATTAAAGACTTTCATATTTCCTTTGGAACAGTTGGTCTCTGGATTTATAATCTACAAAATGAAAGAATTTAGACAAAGGATAGGAGCTGCTATTGTCCATAGTAGTAAACGCTTTTATGTAATTGGTAAGTTTATCAAAATACATATACTTTAGAGCCCTGAAGATTGTTTAAATCATATGTTGCAAAACTCATTTTAACCAGTTAAATTGTAAACCTTTAAAAAGCCCTCAGTAGGAATTCAACTATTCTGAATCATTTATCAGTTTGTTATCCAGGGAGGCTAGAATGGCTGCCACTGAATGTTTTTTTAACAATGTTTTGAGACTGTGTAAAGTACATTTTATGTATTAACACTGGACAAAAGAGAAAAGCCACATACAGAGCATAAAAACAAGGCAAACCACAAAAGCCAGAGCATTCAAATTTAAATATGTAATTGAAAAGATGTTCTTGCTTTTGAATTTTCAGGGATTTGTCAGCATATATCTTAGCCATAATGCTATTTAAATGCAGGTTTTTGTCTACATCATGGCTCTGATTGAAACAAGATTAAAAGCTGTTGAATTCATTGTTCCTGTGCATTTGTAGAGCAAAAAGCTATCCCACACAAACGTCAAGATAGATTTTTTTTTTTTGCCTTCTATTTGATTCATAAGACACAGAGATTGTGCTTCCTTTTACATTTAAGACAGACAGAAAAATCATTTCATTTGAAAATTATATTGTGAAGATATCTCTTTCATAGCATCTACTTAATAGCATGTTTTTGACTTTTTTTCAGAATATAAAGTTCTTTCTAGAAAGAATATTAAAGGCAAGTATAGTAGAACTGATTTTTACCATTATCAAAATTATATGATGAAATGCTATTATGTAAGCATATAAACTTTACTTATAAAATGTCTTCTAAAGACTTCAGTTCTTAACACATCAGTTGAGGTTTATCCAGCAGGTATGTTTTTATTTCTGCTTGTTACATATATCAATGCTGAAGAATTACTAAAAGTAGTGAAATCTAATTTGGAACTCTCATTTCTAAATCCAGTTCCTTCTTTGAGTCATTGATTTCTCACTACCTTTGCAGACTGCCTCACAAACTAGACAAACATGATCTCTGTTTCCCTTCTTCAAAACACATTTGTCTGCTGTCTCAAGTTTTTTCCTTTGAATTCAGTGCTTAAAGCATTTGCTTAAAACTTCTTTCAAGTCTCCATTCAACTTACCTACTCTTATGCCCATTGCTAATCACTTTCTAACAGCCTTTCCCCAAAACATGTCCTGTACTATATCCATACCTTCTCTGCTTGTGCAATTCTTTATGGTAGATTCCTTAAAGTTATATTGTTATCTCTTTCTGATTTGTTTTATTAGACATAGTTTAAAGCTCCCAGTTCCTACAGCTCATTTCTTTTGTTGTTGTTGTTGGGTTTTGTTTTTTTTTTTTGATTTATTCCCCTCTGTTCCCCTTCAACTTCTCTGTTTTTTTTTTTTTTTAATGTGTAGTTTCTTGTCAGTTGTAAGGTTTCAGGTTCACACTTCTTCCCTAACAGTCCTTGTGGGAAATCTCATGTCCACATGTGGTATTACTTAGTAAATACCTGTCAGTAACTTAGTGCTTACTTCTGACCTCTGTCACATTTCTTCAGTGCTGTACCTTCCACATCCTGGTGTTAGTCCTGTATAACTGACTGTCAGAGTAAAATCATCAAAGGTAAACCAAATGCACATATCTCTCTGGCGATGTTCAGTTCTTTATTTGTTCAGATTTCCTCATACACTGGGAAATAATGGGTTTTTTTCAGGGGTATGAGAGGGTTGAGTGTTGGTTGTGTGGGGTTTTTTTGTTATTTTCAAGCAGTTTCAAGGGCTACTTGAGAGAAATTGAAAGCATTTCCCACCTCTTGTTTAAATACACAGGTATATTTCTCTACTTATAGTAATCTACTTATTCGCAATAAAGGGCAAAATCAAGTAGTGTGCTGCTTTAAATAAAACCTTGCAACACAAACAAATCCCCGACCTCCCAACACTCCCACTTCCACAAAATTAAAGAACATTTCTTTCTCCTGCCCTGTTCTGCCCCAGGAACAGGAACTTGAACGCTGTAAGGGCCTTTTACATTCAGGTACTGCTCAGTGAGTTTCATTAAGCTACAGTCTTATAAGAGTTATGGGGACATTTGATCCAAAAAAGCTCAAGAGCAACTGAGATGGGAGAGAAAGCTTAGGCTGGTGTTTGTATCATGTTGCCTTTTTTTTTTTAATAAAGGGAGCTATTGACACTTAGAAGTATCATGAGGATTTTTAAAGCTTAACGTAGGAGTCCACCAAATTATTTTCTGGAAACCAAGTGTGTAGCAGCAAACATGACATTTTTTAGAACAACTTGTATCTGCAGATCCTTACTAACTGTATCTCTGGTGGATTTCCAGTCACTATAGGGTGGTGTCTTTGAAGTTCTATATTGAGTGGTGCCTTTCAGATTAACAAAATGTAGTAAAGAATACATGAGATGATGAAAGTGAGGGAAAAAGTGTGTTGATAGATAGAAAGCAGAACATAATGCTTGCTTAAGGAGAACAAAGGAATACCTGATATCCAACATTTTTTTTCCTGAATGTTTTGTTCTGTGGTGGACTAAATTAGTTTAATTTTCTTTGCTTGCTTTGCTTTTCTTTGTTTTACCAGTGCCATCATATTAAAAGTCTCTCAGATTAACTTCCTTAGGAGGATAATCAGTGTTCAACTCCCAAACATGGATTTTTCCTTAGAAACTTTGTTGATCAGGTGGAGAAACTTTTTTTTCAAATTGAGTAACAATAAATTATTCTTTAAAGGAGTATAAGGAGCCCTATTTTTCTACCATTCCAGACTTCTTAACAGAGGGAAAGTCATACATTTGAAGAGTGTTGAACACTACCTACTTGGATAGATCTTAAGCTATTTCTATATCCATCCAGTATCTTCTTACTAAAAACTGACATCAGAACTAAGAGAGACAAATGTAATATGTAGTCTGACAAGAGATATGGTGTCCCATATCCCCATGGCTCCCAAACCCCATGGGTCCAACTCTTCATTCCCTGTGGCTCCAGCACCACTTGGGGATGAGGTGGGAGGTGTAGAGGAGTTGGGGATGAAGGACTGAAGTTAAGACTGTGAAGCAGAGGGATAAGATGTTTTAGTTTTTTGTCTCTGTTTCTTGCTATCTAACTACATTTTGAATTAGCAATCAATTAAATCAGTTTTCCCCAATTTGAGTCTGTTTTGCCTGTGGTGGTAACTGGTAAGTGCTCCCAGGTTTATCTCAGTTCCTGAGATTTTCCAAATTATTTTCTCCCCCTCCTGTCCTGTTGAGGAGGGGCTGGGTGGGGATATGACAGGCAGGCAAGGTCAACCCGTCACAGTGTGAAAGCTTTGCTCAGTGAAGTTGAGGGAGATCATCATAAAGGGTACAACAGTAGCCAGGAAAGAGGCATAAAGTTAGGAGAGCTGTTCTAATAAATTAAACTTTTCCCTAGACATTTTCACACTCTTTTTACTTAAGATGTCAGCCACACCTTCCAGATGCATCTCTTCTAGCTCTCCTCCCACTGGGACACAGGACAAAAAATATAGTGGCAATATTATGTCGTTCCACATGTAGCTGGAAATGTCCTGAACAGCTCACAGAGGGAGTAAGGACTTGTGTAAGAAAAGAGAATGACTCACAAAGCTTTAGTAAGTACTAGAAGGCCTGATATTTGCACATGATCAACAACACTAAACTACCAGAATACATATAGTAATGATGCTCTGTATGCTTTTTTCAATAACTTTAGCAAAACTGTTTGGGGGAGGGGGTGGTGGTTTGGTTTTGGTGGTGGTGTTTGTTTGTTTTTAATTTGGACTTAATGTTGAGGATATGATATCAAAACTAGACTTCCTTAATTATGATTGTTCATCAACCCTCTGGCATCTGCAAGTTTTATTCTGTCATTCTTGCATATCTGGGCCAAGCATTACAATGTCACCAGAACATGTACTGCCACGCTTGAGCTTGTGGCAATTCCCTTTAATGTCCTTTTTCTTTTTCTTTTTTTCTTTTTTTTCTCCCCCCTCTGCTTCTCTAATAAGGTTGCAGTTATATCATGATGTTCTGGAAATACATAGCAGCTATACCTGTCACTGCACTGGTCATTATCTGTTAGCTTCCGTGTCTGCTAACCTGCTGAGCTATCAAGCAAGCTTCTACTATGAAGATTTTGAAATGATACACTTTTGACAATATAAGAACACTTTATTCCCATTACATGTGTCCTTAAGTATACACATTACTCATACCAATACTGTCATTTATTGACAGTGTTGAACTGTCAGTGATCTAGTTAGCACAGTTAGGTGCTGCAGCTTCAGTTGCTAGACAGAAAGACATTTTGCTCATGGAGCTTTTTGTTAGATTTTGATTTTATACACTGGACTAAAGCCAAAACACAGACTGGTTTATAAGAATAAAGTAAAATAAAAAACAAACAAACAAACAACAACAACCAAAACAAACAAACAAACAAAAAAAAAAAAAAAACAGTGCTTCACAGAATTTGGAGAAGAAGCAGAGCTTGTACCAAACTGGGGAGTTTAATTCAGTGAGTGGGCTTACATCTATAATTTTGAAACTGTTGAATATTAGTGAACTTCAACCTAATGGAAATAATAGCTTCAAATTAGACCTTTTAAAGGCCCTGTTAGAATTAAATACAAGAGATTCATAACATTTTTCGTTCTGGACTCAGAAGGTAATCCTGTAGAGATTGTAAAAAAACCCTGTGAAGATCTGTATGAATGCAGTATGCACGGGAACATGCAAATATCTGTTTAACAGGGGTTAAGAATGGCTTGTGTTGGTAATAAATAATAACATCTCCAGGACACCACTTCCAGGATGACATTCCTAGTAATAAAATGGAGAAACACTGCCTGTGTCAAGGTAAGAAAGCCACACTAGGACCACACTGTGGGTAATTTGACAGCAGTGAAGAGGAACTCAAGGAACATGGTGAAGACTTGACAGCTTTTTTTCTTCCGTATTGTATGTGTGAACCTGGGTAGACAATTCAGATGCATTTCTTGGTGCTTCTCAGTGCAGAAAGTCATCTTGATCAAAGATTTCAATTAAAAAAAAATAAACAAACAAAACTCCAAACCAACCAACCAAACAAAAGCACAGCAACAAAAAACAGTATTTACGTGCAATTCCAAACCTTTAGGGTCTTGATGTTCCAGAAAGACATACTTGCTGACTGACTTTAATAAAATTCCTAGATTTTAGAAATTCTAAAAATACAACCACACCTGACTTTTAAACTACTTAGGTGTTTTGGCACTTTTATGGTTAAATTACATCAAAAGTATTTTCAGTCTGTAGGTCTCTAGTTCTACAGTAGTCTACCAATGTAGACTTCTGAGTGTGTATTTCATGAAAAACAGGAGGCATAACTTCCAAAACGAATGCTGATCTAAAAATCAACATCAGTACACTGCATTCATTTGACATTTATGTGGCAATTTGATATTATTTTTTAGTTTATGCTGAATACTTGTGCCGCTGGCCAATGCAGTACTGGTAGTAAAAAAAAAAAAAAAAAAAAAAAAAAAGTAGCATTCCGCACCTCAAAAGTTAAAAAAAGAATAAAGTCAGGTCTCTAAAGGTACATTCCCTTTCTAAAACAGGATTCACTTTGTTCATTGTTTCAGAGTCTTTAAGATATACTTGGATCATTTTTTGTCACGTCTATTAGATGCCCGGATAGCAAAGTGTAATGTTCTTTTTTTTTTTTTTTTATTTGAAATACAAGCTTTTAAAGGAAATACCAAATGCTGAAAGAAAAATTGCACTTTCATGTAGGAGTATAAAGCCTAGATGCTTCTGAGTACTATGCAAGAGCCACTTTGAGCCTCTTGTTGCCTTTTTGAGGCTTGTGGCTTAGTCCATGAATAGAAGCCAAACACAATGGTAATCACTGTTTAAATTTAGAAAAATCTACATTTAGGTCTCTCTTCCTACCCTATGTTTTCAATAAATTTAGGCAAGTTTGAATAGTGCCGCTGTCCTGGAGTCCTTTTGAGTGGTACATATCCAAGACCCATCCTGACTGGTGGGAAGAGACATGCACACAATCCTCTCAAGTGTAGATGTGTCTGAACAAGAAGAAATTCCCATCATGTTTGTTATAGCCAATCATAAAGGCTAAATTTACCTGCCCTCTTTTCACTGCACTCCAGGAAATTGCAGAGGTGCAATGAGCAAAGAATTCACAGGGTTTTACCTAAGTGCAATGAGAAGCCTGTATAGTCTAATAAATATGTTTTCATATCAAATAACCCTTTTTACACTTGTACTATTTCTTCAGTGGAGATGCAGACAAAATTTAGGAGCAGACACATCAAGTGGGATGCTGAATTGATGCTGCCTCAGCCTGTTCTTGGTACCACTTGTGCAGCCATCTGTCTTCCAGATGCTGCCTCTTCAGCACAGGAGAGAGAGTCTCTCACCACAGACAGTATTGCTTCAGCTGTGCAGGGATGGGAATAGATAGATTTTAGATCTTTATATATGGGCAGTATCTTTGTTCTTCACTACCTTTAGCCATGAGACATACAGCAGTTCTTTGCCTAGAGTGGAACAGCTAACTCACTTGTTCTTTCTTTTTTCAAAACTGTCTTTGTCCTCCACTATCAATAATCTACATCAGCAAAAAAATAATTTTAAAAAACACAGAAACAAACAAAACTATTTTCTGAATGTGTATGAGAGCTTCATGAGAAACTCTAGATAGCAAAAAGTAATTAAGGGAAGGGAGAGAAATTGGACAGGGTAAAAATTCATAAATTTTAAGCTCCACTCAAGCCATGTCATTTAATATTCCTTTTACACTATTTCCATGCAGATAATCTTCATTGTATACCATCAGAACTTTTAAAGCTATAAGAAATGTTCAGAGATTATGAGAACAACAACAGACTATTTTTGGCAGGTTGTAATGTCATAATGTCCGTGAACATTGTACATTTATTTTCCTTCCAATTTTATAAGGTGTTGAAGGATTTGTGGAAACCATATCTGTTTTGTAAAGCTACAGTATATCTGATAGCAAAACCCTCATATTTTTCCTAAGTCTGTTTTCTGTACTATAGTGGGCTTTGTGCTTCAGTGAGGATGTTCTGACAGTGTAGTCTGCTTTTATAGAAATGTTTCCTGGTGTGCATTTCCATCAGCTGTCCCCTTAAATGTGGCAAAGTTAAGAAATTGCAGCTATAAATTAGCCATCTGGTAGCTGATGATTCATTTCTGTCCCTTGGAGATAGAAATTTTATTTTGCTTTTCCTTAAAACCTGGACTTGCATGTGATCACAAGAGAACAAACTTTCCAAGGATTCACATAGTTCAGGACTACTGTCCTCTTTGACATACTCTCTCCTTTGCAAAAGCTCTGGTAGTGGCATGTGTTTCTGGGGCCAAATAATTTCCATGTGTGAGTGAAGTCGTGGGTTTGGGCAGCCGTGGATTTCGAAGCATTCAGTTCTGATCTCCTTGACATTACACTTATTAAATTATGCTGAAACAGAGCTGTAAAAAGTTGCCTTACCTGTCTGTTCACACTTGCAAACAACCTACATACTGATGAAGATAGCAACTCTTTCACTCTTTTGGGGCATTTTTTAATAAATATAAGGGAAATTTAAAACATCACTGGAAAGAGTTTCACTTATTGGTATTCTCTGTCCTGTCCAGCCTGTTAGTCTTTGAAAAAATTAAATGTGAATGAGGGAGGACTAGGATTAGATCATTTGTCAATCTCTACAAGTCTTTCTTTTATGGTAAAATGACCCCTTGTTCTTTTAGCACTGTTAGCATACATTTAAAAAAAAAAAAAAAAAAAGTTCTAGTTCTGCATTAATGGAGGAACCAGATATTTGTATACTAAAAGGTGATAACTACTGAAGAAGATATAATTAGAATGTCTGGGAAGAGGGGGGAAATGGTATAGTAATTAAGGTTGAGCTGTCCTTTAAATTCATCTCCATAACATTTAAATGCATTCATTAACTCAATACATAATTGGGAGGCATGCCATTAATGCAGTGTTTATCAAATTACTTCCAATCATTGGTGTATCTTGATGCCTGGCAATCCAGTGTATGGGCATCAATAAAATACTAACTATGAAATACTAATTGTAATCACTCCATAAGGTCTAAAAAGAAGCATCACTGTTTAAATTAAATTAAGTTAATTTTATTGACTTAATTATTGAAGGATGAGCTGTTCCAAGCTGTAAAATTCTGAACTGACATTTCAAATTACTTCCATACTTATAATTAGTGCCAATTCTTCTAAAAGCAAAGACCACAAACAAATAGAAGATGGCGATAATAGGTCATGCAAATTAACACACGCTTCCTCACCAACTGTGGAAAAAAGGTTTGTTTAAAAATAAGTTATACCATTTTTTTTGCTTTTTAATAGAGCTGTTTTTTAAGTAAGCCTGCTCTATTTGTCATATAGTCAGATAAACTACAATTGCAATAGCAGCTATGTGTTAACAGCTAGACAAAATATGTAAGTAACACAACATGATCTGAATTTATTTTCCTGTACCTCTCTAAAAATCTCATTTCCTAATGTCTGGGCTCACAGCTAACCCTAAGGCAGTATCTTTATCATTAATCTTTTCATTCATAAAAATCTAATGCATTAAGAGTGTAATGAATAGTCTGAGTTGAAGGAAATGTTGCTTTCCAAAGCTTAGAGATATTTAAATAAACCTACAATTGTTTTCTACTGCATTAGTAGGTATTTAACCCATTTTTGGCTTCCACTTGTAGTAATAAATTAATTAATTGTAGTCATGCTTATAAACTTGAACAGGATTTGTTTACAGTTAACTGATTTGTAAAATGATTATGCAAGCAAATTAAGTTTTATATTCAGAGCTTTGTTTTGTTTTACACAACAAAGAATAACAGGGCAGTTTGGAGGGGATAGGGTGGATGTGTGGCGCACTGCTATACACATATGTTGGGGCTGTGTTGAGGTTTTGGTGCCTCACAGAAGATGTAATGGTTGCTTGCTGGCTGCAGTGTATTTAAAATACATATTCCTGGGTTCTTTTATACTGCCAGTTATTGCATCTGTGCAAACAAGGATCATCTGACTGTTTTTCAGGTCAGGTCTCTGTAGCACACAACTGAAAACTAAGCTTTATTTTTAAAGAGATACTAACTGGGAGAAATGGGACAGAGCGAAGATAATCTAGGCAAGCTAAAATCTAATTTTTGCCAGAATGTGTGTTGAGATTAACTAAAACTGTACCTGTTCTGAAGAATTTCAGAGTTAAACTCCTATGAGTGTATAACTCAAATAAGGTATCTCCAAAAACCCTCAGACATCTTTAAATCTGTACCAAACGTATTTCTATTTCTTAAAGTTTTCACCAGTCAATATTATAAATTAAATGAAAGAAATGTGATTGAGTTTCCATTACTCTGCAATAATGAGGTGAAATTATATTATTAGAATGTTTTCCATGTAAAGTGCAATCCATTATAAAAGTGAAAGCCAAACCTTTAACTCTTGGTATATTTTGATTTGGAGAGGATTGCTTCAGACTATGGAGAAGCAGAAGTTATTCAACAAAATATCAAAAATTTCAAAATCCTGGTTTTTTTTAAGTGAAGTTAGTTAATTATGTTTACCGTAAAAGCTATTCTAATAGTAGTATACTCTTATGCAAAAGCAGACATGTACAGGTTCAAGCCATCAGCATTAAATGTTTACAGCCTTGTAATGACATTAGAGGTTGCTTTAAGACAGGATCAAAAAGGTATGTCAATGTCTGTTGAGCTTAGCAGACTCTCAGCAAGGCTTTTACTTACAGAAATCTAATACCTAAGGCAAAACTGCAAAATAAGTAGCAATCAAAAAATCAGAATTGTTATTCCTGCCTTATTATTTGTAGTAGCTTATCAGATTTGATGAAAAATGCTGCTTTTTTAGATTCACAATGAATTTATTTGGGCTATATTCTGTGAGGTGTTGGCCTTTAGATCTCTCTGTGCTTATACCATAAATCCATATGTTTGTGTAAAATTGTAGCAACTTATTTCAAGAAGGTATTTGTTTAATATTGCTCTCACACCCCAACCTCATTTTTACAGGCAGTTGTTGATTACTACAATTACTACTGTTAGTAAGTTGTACTTCTTTCTTTTTGATTTTTTTTTCCTCCTCTAAGAGCCACATCACCCTGATATACTGAATTTCTGCTGGATTCTTTGCATTCCAAGACTTAATAATGGTTTAGAGTGGGATATTTCAGATGATGGGATCTAGTCTAAGAATTTTAAAACTTTTTTTTTTTTTCCTGCATCATTTCATTCATTTATCTGTGTTAGCACTGCTTTTAAACTGCCCTTGAGCTGTTCCAACAGTACTGATGGATTAGGATTGTAAACATAGTGGTGACAGCCACCTTCTAATTGAATTTATGATAGCACAGAATTTGTTTTGCAAAACATTTGATTTTTGATAAATGGGTCCAGGTTAACTCAATTATTTTATTAGAAAATTTCTGATCAGTTCTACCCAGAAGGCAGTGGACATCTTGGCCAGCCACAATGCCATGCAGAACTCAGTGACTGAATAAAATGATAAGCATTCATCCTTGCTTTCATGCTGCTACATTGCTGGTGATGTGCACCTGTACTGTCTTCAGCCTTGATATGCCATTAATGTGTTCAGGGTACTTCACTATTTAGTAACTTCAGTGGCCTCTGTCTTCCTAAAACATCTGCCACTGGGTTGTTTGATTATTCAGTTATTTTCCAGATGTGCAGAATAATATTTTTCTTTAGCAACACAAATACCTATATGCTTGTCTTCAGCTGAAATCTGGAATTTTCTCTGTAGAGATCCTTCTGCTCGCTATGAGAGGCTTTCAATCTTATCACACTCTGATTACTAGAATTTCTTTTTGAAATGTGCCAGCACATTGTTCCAGAAGGCATTCCTCCCAGGTTGGTATCACCTAGGCAGTAGGTAGCCTCTACTTCATAATTCAGGTTATCAGTGAGGAATGCGGGCTAGTTTCAAGGTCCCCACTGATGGGGTCCCTACTTCTACCAGGCTGACCACAAAATTTGTGTGGATAACTTACACAAATGCCTGTATAAGTTTACCTAGAAAACATAAATTTCAGTTGGACTGTGGATGACCAAATCACCAGAGCAGAGTGAAAAAATTTCTTTTTTCTAGTGACTTTTTTAGAAAGTGACTTTTGCCACCTTAAAATTCTGCAGTCATCACTGATCACTTTACCTTCAGCAGCTATCATAAATATCAACCATTTGCCCATAAATGGAAACAAACACCAATGACAACACCACTACCACCACAAAACAAACAAATAAACAAACAAAACCAACAAAAAACACAAACAAACAAACAAAAACAATAATTTAAAAAAAAAAAAAAAAACCACATTATAGTGGTTCATCTAGACTAGTTTTCCAGTATCCTCTTCCAATTCCATGTTGTTGACTAAAAATGATTAGTGACATCAAAGATGGCTTCCTTTTATGGAGGACCTTATAGGAGCCAGATGATCAGCCTCATCTAACTCTGGACAAAACAACTATTTAGACTGAAACTAGAGAGTAGGCATCTGTCATTTTAATGCCTCCTGGCTGCTCTGTTAAGAGTAGTCGATGTAGTTGAGCTGTTGATCTCAACAGGGAAGACTGGCTCCTTTGTGACAGGGAAAAATAACGTGGCATGTGTAAACAACTACCTGAATCAAGTGAGAGTGGGGAAGGCAGAGATAATCATGTAGAAAGCAATACTGCATGAAAGGATCTTAGAACTATCACAAACTGCAGGCTACATATTTTGGGGTGAGGGGCAGAGTTGGTAGCAAGAAGGCATTTGGCTATATGGACAGAAATGCCTAGGGAGATATTTATGCTGCTCTGCTTGTGTTGTAAAAGTGGGATTAGTGGGTGAGGGGAGGCAAGGATGTGAGGAGTGGAAGGGTGTGGGTTCAATTCTGAAATCTGGGGATAGACCAAGTTCTAACAACTGTAACAAAAACAGAATGAAAATAATGTCTTTGGGTGTTCATTGGTAACTTCATAAGTTCATACTACTTGGATTATAGTGAGGACACTATTGGGAACATATATGGCAATCCTCTAGCTTTGAGAGAGGGAAATTGAAATATCTAATGGACATGAAAACATTGAGAAATATCTTCCTTGTGGTATAAGAATTTACTGTATGGTATGACATATCATACTATATATAAACTGCAGAGATCTTGTAATGTTTATCTTTTCCTCTTGAAACACTACATAATTTCAAATACTTTACCTTTGATTTTCCTGTGACAAAATGTGGAAGATTTCTAATGAAACTTCATTTGCCTCGTAGGAAAATTACTGTTTTAGACAACGGTGGAGGTAATAATGGTATTAGATGCACAAACTGTCAGTCAGAACAAGAAAAGGCAAAGCAAGCCAAACTTCAGATTGACACACTATAAACAAACAAAGCTGTTCAAATTCTACAGCAGTGAGAGACACACAAACAAGATTGCATCTTGAAGAACAGGAAGATGAACTTACAGCTACAGTGATTATTCTTTGCCTAGTGGAAATGCTGTGACCGAGGAACAGGGTGGTAGTTACAGAACTCAGCATTCTCCTCATCCTGGGTTATGTTAAAGCTTCTGGCCAAAACACCTGTGGAATGAGCTGTTGCTTTCAGAGAGCCGAGTTCACTGTGGAGTGAAGGACATAGCTGAGTTCTGATAACAGTGGTGACTTTTATGCTTGTGAAAGTATTTCTTTAGTACGATATTCAGTAAAATTATTGTCTTAGACCTGCTGTTACATACTCCCTGTCTTTCTCCCTTGCCACCCATCTGTCTCTTGCCTCACAGCAAGGCCCCTCCTTCCTTCTTCTTGGGCATAGGCTGGGGTGTTTACCACTGAGGCTGCCTGAACACTATTCCAACTAGCCCAGGAGGTTTTTGGCTTTGACTGTTAGCAGGATTCAACTTCATGTTCTTCGGAAAGTTGCTAAAATTTAAAAAGTTGTTAGTGCACTAATTTCAGTTTCCATGGGAACACTGATAAAATGTTTCATTTCTTCCATAATCTCTTCTCATCATCTTCTGGAAGATAACTCATCTCCTTAATTTTCTGGGCATCTAGGCACTTATTTCAAGCAATGTCTCATACAGTCTCACCACAAATAACTTTGTATGTCACTGGTTAGAAAAAAGGGTGGACAGAATTCATAGTTTGTGGGTTCAAGTTGCAAGATAAGGAAAAGCAGGTCAGAATTACAGACTGAGTAGGTATTCCTTCTACACTGGAGTGGAAAGCCCTTCCATCAGAGGCATTATATAAGCAACTGAAAGGGACACAGAAGTAGCACATCTTGTCGTGATATGTCTGTGTAGCTCCAGAAAGCTATGGGATCTCCAAGATCCCAAGATTTATAAGGAAGTATGAGACATCAATCTGTCACCGTTTGATTGCAGGGCAACAATAAATTGTGGCAGATGTTTTGTTAACCCCCTCCTCTTTCCCCCCTCCTCTCAAGCCCACCCCCCACTAAGGAAAGCCAACAGGAGGGCAAAGAGAGACAAAGAGAGAGAGGACTTGCAAGTTGGGAAAAAAAATTAAAAAATGTTTTACTAATGCTACTAATAAAAGAAAGAAAATAATACAAAATATACAAAACCAATCTTGAATTCCCCAGCAAAGCTCAGCACTACTCCAGCAGCTGCAGGGCAGGCACCCAGGAGTCCTGGGTTGGACCCTGAAGCAAAACGGAACTGGATTCAAGGATGCAGGGTCTGTCACTAGGTCTTAGTTAGACAGTTAGACAAAAATAGATCAAATCTGTATCTGAAGTCTTGTTTTGTATCACCACACAAGGTGTACCACAAAAGTTCTCCAATGACGGTCCTGTTTCTTATGAGTTATTTATGTTAAGAGACTATTATAAGTCAGACAACTACCTGAAAACCTTGATGTTTTGATGCTTTTCTATCTGAGAATATCAGTGAACCAAAGAATGAGAATAGATGAGAAAGACAATAAGAATTTCTGAGAATACATAGTGAACTATAGTAACTTTTACATTGTTTTATTTTTATTCTTATTCTATTACGTTGCGAGGAATTTTTGTAGTAGAGTATTTTACTAGTTTTAATTTATCTCCCCACCAACAAAATAAACCCAGGTTTGATACTGGAGAAAAGTAGCTAGAGAAAGTTGAAAACATAGGGAGAAATCCCAAATGGCAAGGTTTTGGCAGGGGCTGTAGGGGTGGATTTTGTGAGAAGACAACAGAAGCTTCCTCCATGTCCAACAGAAACAGTTTTAGCCAGATACAAGTTGGACCCACCCCTGGCCAAAGCTGAGCCAATCAGTGACACTGCTAGTACCTCTGTGATAACATATTTAAGAAACAGTAAAAAATTACTCACAGCAGCTGTGAGACAGGAGTGAGAAAATGTGAGAGAAGCAACCCTACAAACAATAAGGTCAGTGAAAAAGAAGGAGGAGGAGGAGTTCCAGATGCCAGAACAGAGACTTCCCTCGAGCCCGTGGAGAGGACCATCTGTCCCAGTCAGTCCCAGGACATTTGCCTAAGACACTGGGCCATATCAGCACCTACTCTAAGTGCTGTCTTGTAGAAATTAAATTCACTGTAATGATCTCTCGAAAAAGGATGTTATACGCAGCTCCTCTCTATAGTGCAACTATCTGGAGTGCTGTGAGAGATCTTTTCTTTGTTGTTGTTTTTCCTATTATTTTATTAAGTCTGTCTGAAATTCTTGCCTCTGTTACATTGAGTGGAGTCTAGAGATTTGTCAGTATTTTTTTGGATTTGCCACCACGTGCTTTTCTGCTGTAGTGGCTACTGTACTTTTCCCAGTGTTTATGTTTTTGAGGTATGTGTCTATTGAAAGGTGCAAAGGCAAATGGCCCACAATCAGCTTTGTCCAGTCAAGCCCAAAGCAGAAGGGTTACAATATAAAACACTGGAGTAATATAGACAATTCAGGAAAGAAGCTGGAAGACTGCCAACGTAGTACAAAAGTTATGCATGAACCTTACATATACTGAAATAGCAGAAACAATTTAATTAATTTTAAAAGCTCATCTGAGAATTTGCACCAACTGGACAGTTAAAGTACAGATTGTGCTGTATGATCACAGGGTTTTATAATTAAAAAAAAAGCAACAACAACAAAAAAACAACAGCGAGTTGATGAAAAATTAAATCTCTGTCTAGATAGGATCTTAAACATCTGTGACCTTCCAAACCTCGTCTTGACTTTGTAAGGGAAATATCAATAAATTAAATATAGAATAAGACATATATTTTCTTTATTAATGATAATATTCAACTCTGAAAACAACTCTAAATATTTAATAGCAGATGCTCTTCTGCTGTTCCTGTCCTCATTTATTTTTCTTTTTGTCGTTAACTTTCAACAATCTTTTCTATTATCTCTTAAAAGATAATTCATGCAAATGATCTATGGTATAGTATTACAAATGCATGGCACCAAATATACCGTATAACTCATATATACATAGATATTTGTATTTTGTTTGCTTTCCTGTACTCAAATCCATAACTACTCTATTGTCTGCTATTCTGCCTACTTTCACATTTTTTTCCCTCTTTTTCCCTGTTTATGGCTCCATCTACATCTGCAAAACTTTACAATGTTCACAAGTCCAGAGAATACATCCCTTGTTCTGTCCTTCAAGAACATTAGCATTGTTGAATGCTGTGTTAGCTCCTTAAGAGTCTTGTGTGTCAGGAATTCATAGAGTACATTTAGGCAATATTCACATCATCTAGCTGTTAAGGAAATTTCTTTTCCCTAGGTTTCACATAACAGAGACTCAGGGATGGATTCCAGAAACTCTTCCTAAATAAATAATGTATTCATAAAGTACATCATAGAGGAGCTCAAGCTGGGTGCCTCCTGAAGAGGGACCCTCAGTGAAAAAACAGACTTGAACAATTATACCCCTATAATCCAAACACCTATCCCCCGCTTGTCACACCAAGCCAACTGAAAAATTAGAGTCTGGGGTCTCCCAATTCTTCATTGGATCTCTTAATTTTCATCAGGTAGACCACCAATCAAAGTCTTGATGTTCAGTTGCTATTTTGCACCTGCACCTGGAGAAAAAGAAGATACAGCTCCCTTTATCTTATATCTTGAAGATGTTGAGGCCTTTTTTTCAGAAAGTTCTAAAATTCACAACTTGCAGAAGTTATGCTAAGCAAACTTACTTATGCTAAGTGAATTCTATATAAGAAGTTTCTAAAGTTCTATAAGAAGCAGTATACCAAATAATTCAATAACTTAAGACAGTCTATTCCCTAACATAGCTTCAGAATGCCAGTTTAGGTGCTTTGGATCTGGGAATATCTACTTCTCTGTGTTGACTCCTTAAAAAAAGAAAAAAAAAAAAAAGTAATAGAGCAAAACCAACCTTTCACTCTGAAGTGTATATATGGTGCATTTAATTCCAGAAAGTGAGTGTCCTAAATAGAACTATGATTTCAGCTAAGTGGATATAGAGCAAAGGGATTATGACTTTGTCTTACTCCATAAAATTCTACAAGTTCAACCATTCACATGTGACCTGGAATCAATTCATACAGTTTCTTTTCTTTTTGAGATAATAAATCCAGTCCTTTCAGAGAAGTAGTTGGATGCATGCTGGGCTTCATATTATTATGGGCTGAGGTCTGCCTCAGTCACTCACAACTGTTACATCTGGAAGGGTAGGTAGTCACTGAGCCAGACAGAGTACACAAAGGATTCAACGAAAATCCCTGTGCAGACTTCAAGTGTTGCCTAATCTATGGTTTGTGGTACCTATTTCTGATAGCCATGAGAAAATAAGAAATTGAAACTGGTAGATGAACTGAGTGATGTGTGATACTGCCTGCAGCACAGGAACTGCTCATTATTGCTGTCGGTGGACCGGCAAAGATAGGAGTACATTTTATTGACCTCAGTCCCTCTGAAAGGTATCATTATGGTAATGGAGGTCATGTAAGTACCTTAACTTCACTTGCTTTTCAATTTCTTGTTACTTAAGGAAGTGTAAGAAGTGGTTTACAATCTCTGGTACTATGTAGAAGCATAACTCTATTTTTTTAGCATCACTGATTTTTTATATTCTTCCATCACAAATTATACCACTGTATCACCACTTTTAACTAACAATACTGTTGAATTGTTAAATCAGGACTCCAATTAAGCCCTGTATCTCAAGCCTTTCACAGTTCTTTGTGATAAAATAAGCTTTCTGGGTTTGGAAGGGGAGGATTACTAGTCAGAAGAATGGGCTGAATTTTTAGCCTGATGCACACAATTTGTGTCAGTTTTTATGAGTGGAAAAATGGACAAGAGAGCCTCTCTTGGCCCTTCATGAAAGAAAAACAGGCTCCCCTCAGGCATGTCCTCCCCTCCAAAGCATGCAGGGCGATGTGGGCCTCACATAGGAGTTACTGTCAGAGCTTTGATCTCAGGAGCTTCCACGAGCTGAGAGACTCACTCATTCAGAGTGGTTGTAACAATGTGTGGAGCAGGAACTCCACTGCTTTGACCAAACTGTCACTGCTTGACACCCATAAGTGGTGCTCCTCATAGCCAGTGTGGAGATAATAGTAATGTGGCCAATCTTTTATTGATGTTGTTCCACAGAGCCCATAAAAATCAGTGATCTCCCTGTACTGAAGATGAGCCAGGTCCTATGCAAATTCTCTTTTTCTTTTGCAAGATAAAGCATAATGTGTGCAGAAAACTGAACGCTTTTGTTCTATCATTTGCAATAAAACCAGGAGGGTTTTTTAAGATAACATATCAGGTAGATAACAATTATTTAACCCTAACATCATTCACTTCTGGTAGTAAAAGATTTTATTACTTTGTATGTGTATTTTTCTATAGGTTGAAAAAGTGACTGTGAAATATTTCTGTTTCATCTGGGAAACAAGATACTTGTGTTTCAAACAATTTACAGAGCATACAACACTAGATCCACTATGACTTTACACAAGACTGATCTTTCTGGTTAAATGTGCTACTTTGCTGCCTTTGAGCATACATATTACTCTGTTGTTATGGCCTATTTGATGCTGGAATGTTTCTAGAAGCTACTGCTGTTTACAAACAGGGTGTAATATGCTGTCAAAGACTTCTAAGTCTAACAGAAATGTGAAGATAACTGTTGTTTAAAATCTTATTAGTTCATCTGTAATGTAGACATTTTGTTTCTAAACTGATACAGAAAATATTTTGCAAAGGTATTGAAGCTTAACTATCAAACACTAGATACAACTATATATACAAAAAAGATTTTCTTATGCTGTGTGACTTAATCTAAAGTCCGGAACTTGCATATAGATCAACCCTCCAAACTGCAACCAGTTTCTTCTTATCATCTCTCCAAGGGTCCTATAGACATTGAAAGCCATTAGGATGCATCGCTAACATGAGTTTTAGCTGTCTTTCTTGAGGGTTTGACAGGTAGCTGGTTGCATCCTCCCCAGTCGATTGACAAAGATTTATCTCTGTCTTATGACCAGAATGTCAGTTCACATGAAATACATACAGCTACTATAGGTTTGACTAAATGGTAGGCACCACCTCAGCTGATTAGGCCAGAGGCCCACAACTGCATCATGGGGAAGAAGCAAGAGACAACAGTGGGAGACTCCCTGCTGTGGGGGATGGAGATTGCTGTCTGTGGACCCAACTTGCTCTCCAGGAAGCTTTGCTGCTTGCCAGGGGCTCAGACAGAACATAATGGAGAGGCTGCTGAAGCTTGTTTGGCCATCAGATAGTTGCTCCCACTGCTCTCCCACATGGGCAGCAGCAGTACAGCCAGGAGAGACCCACAATATGTCAAGCATGACTGTACGGCTCTTGGGGAGAGGATGTAGGACACAGGTGCCAGGTGGTGTCTCTCCAATTCTGCCAGTGAGACAGAGGGATTTGAGGAGGAGTGGACAGACCCTGTGTGTTAACAGTTGGTTGCATAGCTTGTGTCAGCAACAAGGTTCTGGATTTTATAATCATGGGACCTTCTGAGAATGGAGGACTAGTTCAAAGAGATGGGATCCACCTGACCAAGTGGGGCAAAAGCATCTTTACCAGCAAGGTGTCCAGCCTCGTGAGGAGAGTTTTAAACTGGGAGCCATGTGGGGAGGCATAGGATGACTAATGATCAAACGAGGAAGTCATGGACTGAGTTGATAAGTGTGGGGGGTGTGAACAGAAGGGATCTCATGATCAGAAAAACAGGTCTGAAAGACACCCACTTTAAGCATATGCACAGAAATAAATGTGGAGGGGACAGTATGATGGGGGAAGCTCTTGTGCCTTTTCTGGGAAACTTGTGCAGTTGGGTGCCTCTCTGAAGTGCCCATACAATCACAGATGGAGCATGGAGAACAAACAAGAGGAATTAGAGGTGCATGTGTAGCTGCAGAGCCACCATCTCATATGCATGGCAACAATGTGGTGGGATAGCTCACACAACTGAAGTGCTGCCATAAATGGGTACAGGCTCTTTAAGGAGGATAAGACAGGGAGGTGAGAAGGGAAAACTTTGTTTTATGAGAAAGCAGCAGGGAGCTCTGCCTTGGGAGGGGCGATGAGCCAGCTGAGAGCTGATGGGTCAGGCTGAGAGGGCAGACCAATGTGGGTGACACTGTGTTAGGTGTCTGCTAGAGGGTCCCTGATCAGGAAGAAGCAGCTGAGGCTTTTGTCAGACAACTGGAAGAAGCTTCACATTCACAGGCCCTAGTCCTCTTGATGTTTTGAAAGCCGGGAAGATTGTTACTACACCATCTCCTATATGAGGAAAGGGTGAGAGAGTTGGGACTGTTTAATCAACCTGGAGAAGAGAAGCATCAGGGTGGATCTCATTAATGTATCGTATATAAATACCTGAACGGAAGGGTGCAAAGTGGATGTAACCAGGCTCTTTTCAGTGGCTCCCAGTGGCAGAACAAGAGGGAACAGGCACAAAAAGAAACACAGGACGCTCTGTAAGAATATCAGGGAACACTTTTTTATCATGACCACTGGAACAGGTTGCTCAGGGAGGTTTATATTCCTCATCTTTGGTCATACTCAAAAGCCATCTAGACACTGTCTTGGGCAACTGGCTCTAGGGGGCCCTGCCTGAGTGTGAGGGTTGAACCAGATGACCTCCAGAAGTCCCTTCCAACCTCAACCATTTTGTGACTCTATGAATCTGCAACTTAAGATAATTGGTATAGTTTTAGTTGGTCTTAATTGGTATAGACAAGTAGATTCATTGTATATAATGCACCAATGTTATGGTTATGCAATTGAGTCAATATTTGAATGAAAAACCTTACCTTTTATATTTAAATGTAAAAGGAACTTTAATCTCAGGTTTTGGAGCTGAAATATGCATTGTTGTCTCCTAGCCTTCCTTCATGGATTTGAAAAAATATAATTCTAACGGAAGTGCTTGTAGTCTGAAAAATTTAAACAAGTATGATAGGCATATGCTTTGAATGTGCACAGACAAGTGACAAAACATGAAACCTGTGCATATAAAAATGCATATCTTTGCTCTGAAAAGCTGGTAGGAGACCTGGAGCACAAGTCTGATGAGGAACAGCTGAGGGAACCAGGGCTGTTTAGCCTGGAGAAAAGGAAGCTGAGGGGAGAACTTATTGCTCTCTACAACTACCTGGAAGGTGGTTGAGGCATGGAGGGTGTTGATCTCTTTTCCCAAGTAGCAAGTGATAGGACGAGGAAATGGCCTCAAATTGCACCAGGGAAGGTTCAGATTAGATATTTGGCAAAAATTCTTCACAGAAAGGGTTGTGAAGCACTGGAACAGGCTTTCCAGGAAAGTGGTGGAGTCACCATCCCTGAAGGTGTTTGAAAGGTGTTTAGATGAGGTTCTTAGGGACATGGTTTAGTGCTAGAGTTAGGATATGGTTGGACCAAATGACCTTGAGGGTCTCTTGCAACCAAAATTATTCTATGATTCTATGCCAGGGGTACACCTGTGTGGAAGTTTATCCCATACTGATAGGGGACCTGGACATAAACATACATTCAGAAAAATACAGGGGTTTTGGTCTTTTTTAAAAATAATGGCTTTAAATAGAAAAGTTAGACATAGAAAGATACTAAAGTAACAGCTGCTTCAAATTAAAAGGGTATTTCTCATAAGATTAAGACGTTCTGAAAATTTGGCATCAAAGAGAGATATTTACTTTTCTATTTTTCCTTTGGTACTAGTGATATTCTTAAAGTATTCCTATAATGTATCAAATATCATGTGAGATTTTCTTTATATAATTATCCATGGACACCGTAGAGTTATGAAATTTAAGGAATATATTTCATCATTCTCAGCTTCAAAGAACAACAGATGGTGTTTGTTGTTGGATTACCCTAGAGAACTCATTTTTTTTCCGCCAAGCTTGAGTTTATATTTGAATTTATATAAATTCCATGATTAGAGAGAAAGCAAGGCATAAAGTGATACTAACATAGACCAGTACATACCATGTTGGTTTAATAGATAGAAATACTTTTATTCTAATTAAGATGTCCTGTATCAAAAGTGAAGAGTAGTAGTAAGATGCGGACTTAGGGGAGAAAGCAAGTGAAAAAGCACTTTTTGTCAGAGAGTTGGAAATAAAATTGAAAATGCAACAAGGGAAATTGCTTTGTATGACAGATTGGAAGTGCTCCTAGGCGAAGTATGGAGACAGTGCCTCCCTGTTCAGGTTTTCCCGTCCTCTGGCAGCACTTCATGGACTAACATCAGTACAGGCATATACAATATATTAATGCCTAGACATATGCTGGTTGACTTTGTTTTTACTTTATTTACAAACTGAAAAGATCATAAAATTGTCAGGCATACTTGTTGGTGTCTTCTTGCAACAACAGTTAATGAACCTATCCTGTTCTGTTTCAATTTCTTTTCTCTTTTTTTAATGTTTTCTTAGTCTATGGAGGATTATCAAGTATAACCTATGTAGGAATGAACTTAGAGTAGAACACATTATTACTGAAAATATGACGTTTTGTTTTGAATATTCTTTCAAATATTTGTTAGCATTTTTAATATGTGCACCATCTACCTGTTAGCAAACATCAGTAATTTTCATGAAACTTGCTTCTGCTTGCTTAATTTTTAATGAAATATAACCCAGCTTGAGAACATTAAATAATTGAGGATCCAGGTCTGCTGTTTCACTTTTGCCACTGAAACAAACAAACAAACAAACAAAAAACAAACAAACAAACAAGATAGTGATATGCATAGCATTTACGATAATGTATGAAATTGGACTTCATCCTTTTTGTGTTCATCTTATGCAAAGCAGCAGGGTAAATGTGCGGTTTATGGTTTCTCTTTGTGTCTCATGCAAAAAAAAGCAGTGTGGATCCCACCCACAAATCAAGCTATTAATGAAGAATATTTCTTCTTTTCAGAGTGTTTGGGAGTTTTCTGCCATCTGCCAGTTATTACTTTCTTGTAACATTCTGAAAAAAAAAAAAAAAAATCTGGAAAAAGGAAAACAAACATCTCTGTGTAGGTAGCTCTATACTCTGTCTAGTCAGTCAATACATTTCAATGGAAATGGATGACACCTTGAATTCCCCTCATGTAGTTATATGTTTAAAAGAAAAGTATAAGGCAGGTATGCAAACTGAAAGGAAAAATAATACTATATGTCGAAGGGCAGAAACCAGTTTGGGATCTGAATTTGGGTTTTACCTACATCCAGGAGAATAGAAGGGTTAATGATTACTTCCTCCTCTTGTCATTTCCAATTTGCCAATTTAATTTATCTTTGGTCAATAGTTTATTTAGTTGGATTTTTTTCCTTTGTTTGAGCTTGGGGTATTTTAGGGTGTTTCCTGCTGGCTGCTCAAATTGTCTCCAAGAAATGAGGTAACTGGAAGCTAAACTGGCACTGCTTAAGACTGCTATGAGCATGTGTGTTCTGAGGCTAAAAATCTTGCTTTGTTTGTTCTTAAAAATTATCAAGAGCAAAACTGGTATTTACTAGATTGTTTAGCCTATTGTCATTTTATTAACATTGTGGGTGGTTTGTTTTTTTTTTTTTTTTTCCTGCTTGTGAGTGAAAATAATATATATCTTAAAGAACAAATAGCTAGCTCTCAAGTTCATCAAATAAAATATACCAAATTGGTTAGAAGAATGTATTAGTTGAAGCATCTAAGAATGTATACCTTTCAAGACCCAGGCACAACTGTAAAAGTACTCTTATTTATCTGACAGTGATGTTAAACAGAATCTCCAACTCAGCTAGTGGGAGAAGGTCCTTGTTTTCTCAATTTGGTTGTCACCAGTCCAAAATTCACTTCATGAGGTGAGGTTGTGGAAAGAAAGGGGATACCATTCTTCTTCCTATTACTTACTATAAACCTGTTAACCTGTTTTACTCATTACATAGCTCCACCAGTTTCCTTCAGAATAACCTTTGTGACCAGAATCAAGTCTGCAATAAAACAACACGACCCTGTGCACAGTCTGTCTTGGCAATAGTTAATTCTCATATGTTACATTTCAACATTCTTATGGTTTTATATCAGAAACAGTTGTTCCTTGCCTTCACTTTAAGATTGAAACAAAACTCTGGTTTTGTATGTTACATTTGTATGTTACATTTCTATGTTACATTTCTATGTTGCACATAAGGGAAAACCTGTCTAAAAGTTGCATTATAGCCTAAAGTCTTCTGAGGAACTGTAAACACAATTACCAACAAGAATCACAGAGTGACACACTTACGTGACTGCTGAAGTTAAAGGAAAGACAATCACAACTAGAGTATGCTTTAGAAGCAGAATTTATGAGAGGAAAAAAAGGGAAAGTTGTGTTAGGGTCATCTGACACCAGGCATTTTAGTGTGCATGTAGCCTTTCCAGCACACAGTGCAGTGAAAGCTGCCTTGCTTTCCCTCTCAGGTAAAGTACCATGTTTTGGAATAGTTTCAAAAGTTATTACATCTTGTTTCATGATGATGGCGATGATGATGTGAAAACAGTTTAAATCCAGACACCACCACAATTGCATTGCTGTCCTTTCTATTGCTTTTCATATCCTAAACTTGGTACAAAACCAAAGCTGGAATCTTTGGAACCAAAAATACTTTTTTTTTTAACAAAAATTCCTATCCAAATAAGGAAAATGTAAAAATATTTGGTCTGCCAGTCTCTGCCTATCTACACTGCAAATCTTTTATTGATCCAATTGGAAGACAAATTCAGGCCTAGACACACTGTATTTGTAGAGAATACAGTGCTTTTTCTATACTTTCTCTAAGGTTAATTTGACAGTTATTATAGCTTAATTTATCCAGAACTTAAATTTGCCAACCATTCGTTTAGTTCCGTTAAATCTTACACTTATGTAAAGGTCCATTCTGGCTAATGGGATATACCTTTTCACTCTTTGAACCTTTCTGAACCAATAATTACTGGCATTTGGACTGTACCTGGTATCAAAACCTGCATTTTGTGATGTACTGAAACTTACGTTTTCTATCTGGAGACTGTGCAGTATAAAGGTGGTTTCAAGTCCTGTCTGGCTGAAGCCCTGAGCAGCCTGATCTAATTCCAGAGCTGATATATCTTTGGGCTGTGAGTTGAATCAGGCACCTTCTGAGGGCATTTCCAGCCTGAATCTTGTCACATAAGACAGCTTGAGAAGATGCAATCTATTAACAAACAAGATGTGAACTGGCGTTATCAAAGATATGAACTTAGAGAATGAAAATGGGAAACATAACCCTAAAAACTAGATTTTTGCTGTGGCAAGAGAAGCGTGCTAAACAGTTCTGCATTTCAGAAGGTACAAAGAAAGGAGATGGGATGGGAGGAGGGAAAGATTTTTTTTTTTTTTCCCCCCAAAAAACCTGTAATAAAAGGACTTAGCTTGAATTTGGATACACTGGAACTTAGCTGTCGAAGTCCCAAACCTAGGCCTGAAATACCCTCTTCAGCTTCTACTTAGCCCTTGAAAAGCCTTCAGTAATTTTATGATGTCTGCATCTCTCAGTTGCTTCCCTTAATGTCAGTGAACTCAAAAGAAAAAGAAGTATCACAGATATTGAGTATCCACACATTTCATTTAAATAGAAAAAGTATAGAAAAAAAGCCTTATAAGTGGAGATCTACTCCACCCATGTGACATGGGAGCATTCTTTGTTGCTTACTAGGGAATTTACCCGCACCAAGTACTCTTAGAAATGCTCTTCATTCAGGATAAACTCTAACCGTAACTTGAACAGTTCTTAAAATCAATTGACTGAAAGACATAAATCAATAGGAATTATGATCCTCGTATTCTAGCATCCACTTAGAAGCTTATTCTATTTTTCTAGTAAAATTTACAAGGTCAGCTGTATTTTGACATTTTAAACCTTTCAAAAGTAGATTCTAGTATACGAGATCTTGTTGTAGTAGGAGAGAAGGAAAAAAAACCCTGCATGCAGAACTTCAATGACAATTCTAATGCCAATAATTTATAATTTTAAGTATCTGGCTTATGGTTGCTATAATTTTTATTTTTCAGCTTTATAAAGATTACAGTTTCTACAAACACTATGTAATATTTATCCTCTCTGAAAAAGGTATGTATTTTCTCTAATTAGTCTGTACATTTCAAATGGAAGATGAACAGATCAGATCACCACAATTTTGCTTGGTATTTGTAAATAATAACTGATCCCCTTTGCAGAGTCTTTTTCCAGGCCTGGTAGCTCTCTTTCAAGACAATATTATTTCCAAAGATTCCTGTTTAGAGAAGAGATCAGTAGCTAAAAGAGAAGTAGATGTTATTAAGTGAGAAGACACAGCCTGAAAAACTACATAAGTAAATCTTTCCATCACCTTTGTTTAGAAATTTGAAGGAAAAGAGTTGAGATTGGGTGTAGTAACGTACAAAATTACTCAACTACTCAACAATAGTACTAGCTAGTACATAGGAATTCATTGCCCAAAGAAGGTTTTGAGATGGAAGTATATTGCCTGGACTTCTGAGATTGGTTACTGCTGCCCTTATTACACTAATACATACTTCTGGATATGGCATATTTGGCTTGAGCCTGCTTTTCCAAAATCCTCATCTCCTGTTGGCTTCAACAGAATTGTAAAGATCAAGCCTATCTGGAAATCATGGGTATGAATGCTTCTGTAGATAAAATATAGATGCTGAAAACTCTTATGAAATAAGAATATCACTTTAACCACACCATCTAACAGCCCTCAGAATTACCCGATTATTTTTTCTCCCAACTTAGAAATCACAAAATGGAAGAATACTTGTATCTCTCTCCTTATCTAGATACCAGGCAGGAATATTCCAGTCTTGTTGATTCTTGGAAGATCCAAATCTAATCCAAATTGTGGATTATGACAAACATTGGTCATCTCTGCTAAAAATGGGAACACAATAAACATCAATAATATCAAATTTACTATACGGCAAGCTAAAGAAGGTGTTAGCACAAATGCAAATAGACTGAGTTTTTACATCACTGTGACAGTAAGAGGAAATGCTAAAAGCATTAATCTTAGAAAGTTATGCCATTACTCTAATTTCTATAAGTTATGTAGCTGTGACTTCAAAAAAACCCACTCATGTAAGAAAATAAAGTGACAAATTGAAATAATGGATCGATTTTTTTGAACTCTAAAGTAATCAAGTGTATTTTTTTTAATACAATCCTCTTGCTTCTCCTCCAAAATTGCAACTATTTACACCACAGAGGAAAGCATTTTCTGCAAAAGTCTTGAGGAACAGATTTCCAGAAATGGAAATAAAATAAAAGAACAGAAGGGAATTATTTATTATTTTGCCTAGTGCTGTGATATGTTTTTCTGTATCTGTTTTATGTGCCACTCAGATTGCTTTCTCAAGCAAAGTTATTTGACACCCTGATAGTGACAAAAGTAACTTTTTAAAACTTTTTTCCTTCTTCTAAGTTGCAATAAAAGCTTGAGCTGTAAATGACCTTTGAAATAAAACATCCACAGCATCCATAGCCCTCATAAAATGAACTTTCTAATTAGCTGGACTTTTTTTTTTTTTTTTTTTCCTGGAGAAACATGTAAAAGGGCACAGAAAGTAAAACTGTGCTGCTGCTGCTCATATCCATGTGTATTCGATGTTTATTTCAGTAGCATAAGTTTTCAAAAGCACAGAAAGAGAAGAGAAGCAGAAAGTGGTACACTGTGCATGCAGCTCAGCTCTGTCTGGGTTTCTAAGTAAATATCCAGCTGGAAAGTACCTTATCCAGCACTTTTATGAGGTTTTAGGCCTTTGCATGACTCTGCTAAATAAACCTATTGGTGGAAAAATGTCAGTCCCCTGCTTCAGCAATTAAGAGATATGGTAAAGGTTTACTTGAAGATGCTTTCATTCAGAGACATCTTCTGGAACAGTATAGTCTGCAATATTTGTAATTAGTCAACATATAAAATCCTGTTGTATACCCCAAGGAACAACTGAAGTGCCTGACCTGTGTGGTCTAGGCAGCCTTTTGTCCTTACGAACAGGCTGCTTATCTGCAGCCCTGGGGCTACAGATTACAGTTGCATAGTAGCTGTTCTTGCTACCTTTTTGCCGGCAGAGCTTTCAGGGACTTGCAGAGTGTGCATGGGAGTAGTACAAAATCTGTAGTACAAAATAGGTAATGCACAGATCTTACTAGTCACTCTGAGGAAACTGTGAACAGATATGCAGATCGAATTAGTACCTGATTCTCAACAGTGTCATTTTATTGTAAGTTATGTTAATTGTGAAAGTTTGTATTATTATTGCTTCATTTCTATCTGCTCTGTTCATAAATGCAGAGTTTCCTGTTAAGTTTTTTGTTCCTAAACCTTAGAAAGTATTGAAAAGGCAAAATAATACAGACGTCCAAATGCAGAGTTAAATGTAAATGTTGTATTTGACATAGACTAGCAGCACACATTAGTAACATTGGACTTCTAGCAGAATTTTGTTAGACCATTCAGAGTTTCATGGTGTGGGAGTTTTTTGGGTGGTTTTGTGTTTGGGGTTTTTATTTGTTTGTGTGTTTTCCATGAGCTAATAGAATAAACTTTATGCTTTGAAGGTTTTTTTCCTAAAGAGATATTTTGTGCAACAAGGTAGTGTAAACAGAAAATAATTTGGGTGGAAGGGTACTCTGCTGCCAAACAAAGGAAAAAAAACCTGTGCCAGCCATCTCTTATCTGGAAAGAGAGCTCTCAGTAACAGATATCATGTGACAACTTGCTGCCACCAGTGCTTCTGGAGGTGTAGACGTGTGATATGGGTCTAAATATTCTAATGCATGGTTACCTGTGCAGATACTGAGCAGTATCACCATTTCTTCCTCTTGAAATTACATCTCTATTTCTTTATTTCAATGGTCCATTTTATGCAGGTCAGAGCTTTTTTTTTTTCCATAAACATGCAAGAAAAGTGAAAGAGCAGACACGCATAGGGGGTTTTTATAGAGACATTATCTAAATTTTCAGAAATAGCTTTTACAAAGCTGATTTTTTTTTTTTTTTTTTTTTTTTTTTTTTTTTTTTTTCCCCAGAGGAAAACACACTTCTCACTGCTTTTACTCTGCTTTTAAAACTGGTCTAATTGACATACCTGAAACATTTTGTCATTACATAGGAGACTTTTTCATAGAAGAAAAGGAGCTAAACTTTTCATAAATATTAGTCTAAATGTTACTGTAGTGACAGCTCAAAATAAAAGGTACTAGAAGTAGTGTATTTTTGCTGTAACTACTGTATTATGGAAGTAATTTTTAGTTTTCTTATCAAGTTAAGGGTTTACTTATGCCATAAAATCTAGGCAGGTCAAACATTTCTCCAGTCCCACAGTGGAAAAAGTTTGGGGACAGAAATTCAAACATGAATATTCCATGTCTTAGCTGAGGGATTTTGATCACTATGGACTAAATCTTTACTTTTGAACAATAACTCTCAAGGCAAACTGAGCTCCACAAGGCAACAGCAAATTAGCTAGTAGTTTCTTACCCTCCCCCCCCACACTTCTTTTTCCTCTTTCTTTGTGATCAGAAATTCTGTCCTTGTAAAGAGGGGTTTTCCAAGTCGAAAGTTTTGATGAAACTGTTTTCAATGAGAAAAAAAAAAAATAGAAAAAAAGACAGCATTGTCAAATTATTTCTGGATAGCTATGCTTTTAACAAATCTCCATTAATACACTTTCACACCTTCCTGCTTCTTCAGTGGCCTGTAGTTCCGTATTACATCTGAATTTGCTGTATATAGTGTCTTTTATGTATGTTAGATACTATTTCTGTGTTGACGTCACACCAAAACCCCATTTTGTCCAGGTCTGCATTTCCGCAAGGGACCATGGGTGAGCTGTGTATAGCTGCGGGGCCTCCAGGGCCACCCTGCCTCCCAGTTCCGACCGTCCCACACCTGTGGATCTCTGGGCAGCCTCCCGTGCTCCACTTCCCAAGGCCTCTGCTCTTGTACCAGGGCTGTGTTTCCCTACACTGCATCTTTGTGTTAGTCATAAATATCTTGTTCTGCACACAGTAACTGATTGTTGCTGCTATCTATATAAAACTACAGTTGTATCACACAAAGATAAAAGAACATAGGACAAAGTAGCCACGTATACCTGGTCAATTAGAGAAACTGTTGTCACAGCTAAACCAAATAAAATGAAGCTGCAAACAGATCAAGAAAAGTTCACACAGAGCAGGACTGACAACCTTAGTGTTGAGGCCTTGCAAACTCAGTTCAGTGCTTACAGGCTGTTACTAGCAATGACAATGCCATGCTACAGGTCTACAGGGTTACAATCCTTGGTGATAAGGAGAATATATGCCATAATTGTTATGAGATGTTGGCTAAGTGGTGACACTACACTGACAGTCTGCTGTAACAAGTAAGAGAAATGACTGGTCAAACAAATCATTCCAAGACACCTAACAGCCAGTTTGGTGCACAGGTCACAGAGATACTCTTGTGTTGCAAGGACTAATTTTTAGGAAATTGCAGACTTAGTACATTACACAAAAATGGATAAAATATGTCGAACAGAAGCCAATAATGAATAATGCTTTCCTTGTCTCTGACCTCCCTAGGGAGTTCAGTAGCCGCCTTCTAATTACTAGCAAATTGGACATGATTTTCAGAAACCACAAAGTGATTACAGACCTTGAGTCTTGCAGGCTGTTCCAGAAGAACTTTGGAATTTTGCAGTGTTGGAGAACAAATCAAAAGCAGCCGAAACATTCAAAAGTTTGATTAATTAACACTTACAGTCTTGATCCTTTTCCAGGTGAAAGACCACCAAGCAGCTGCTCTCTCGTAATTAAAATGAAGTAGCAGTTGCCATCCCTTGTGGGTAAGGGATGCCAAAGGTGAAGGCAATTAAATCCCGGTTACGTTATACCTGTCGGCAAACCTGACCATTCACGTGTAGCTTACTACATGCAGCTTGAATAACAAGGTGTACAACATTTACAAGTCTGGGCAATTAAACTGACATGTAGCTCCATTCAGCTATTCCGTCTTAAGATGAGAAATCACTGTTAGGTATAGTGCTACAACCGTGGGAAAAACATGTGAATTTCTCAAACTATTGTATAGGATAACAATTGGTAGGCATTTGTCTGTAAAAGCATTTACATTCAGCCATTCAGAGAAAATGTAAGTTTGTTTGATTTATGTAACCATTTTTAGTTTTTCAGATAAAAGAATCTCTTTGGATTTGATACGTAACTCTATGACTTCCCTGTCAGTGAGCTGAAATTTTGTCTGCTCATATCTTGCAGGAGATACGATGGTATTTGTGATGGGGAATGCAACCTATTAAATTTTTGACACCTGGCTTTGTTATGCATGAGCTTGTCAACTTTTACAGATGGTATGGTGCACACTTACCCTAAATGACTGAGAAGTTTAGAAAACAAACTTTGCTAATCAAAAAGAGCCCAAATCTAGAGATATGCAAATAGATACATGCCATCAGCTGAAGTTCTTTTCAGTGGTCACTCTGTCTTTTGCTTCGTACTGGCTTTTTGAACAGAGAAGCACTTGATTCATAATGAATCTTCATAGAAGGTTAAGTTAGCTGTTTGTCTCTGTTTTTCCGATCTTGCTCACTTCTGATTATATTCTAACAGTTGATGATGAAACTTGCTGTAATTTCATTGCTTGATTTTTAGATCTATTTGATTTACTTGTTTGTTTTCTTTCTGTGTTTTCTTCAGACCTCAAAATATTTGAAAAATTGACTGGCAGTGTATAGTAGTAATCAAAATAAATGTCACAGATATGAACATGCACAAAGAACATAACCAGTATTAAATTGTCATAATAATTTCTATATTTGCATTACCTGATACTTTCTCAGAACCTCTAGGAAGGAACCCCAGTTTTTCCTTGACTTCTATACAGCTCCTGGTGTCAATAAATATTCTTATCTGTCAGGGAAAATGATGGTCACAATTTTGTAGGGATGTTATCACCTGACAATAACAATGTCATTTTTCTGACATGCATAGTAAAATAAAGCTGTGTGGCATGAGGGAAAGAGAGGTCTTACAGAATTATTGTGGCATTTTTTTATCATAACTTAGTACTTTCTAAAATATTTTCATGTAACTTGGTACTTTCATATTTTATAGATCATTATTATAATATTTTTCAACACAAGTATAATGCTAAATAATCTTTGCTCCAAAACATCTTCTATCATTTACTTAAGAAAACCTATTTTTCTGAATTTCCTTTGACAGTGGCTGCTTACCCCTACAAGACAAGCTCAAACCTTCCTCTAGAAAAACAGAACATTTGGAAGCCTGAAGTATCTTCTGAGTTTTCTAGAACAACAGCTTGTTGAAAACTCTCTTATCCAAAAGCACCAAGAAAAATAAAGTAATAAAAACATGACATCAGAGTAGTTATAATAGATTGGACAGTAGGATGGACTCAAGAAGCCTTTCCTGGTGTAGTACAGAGTGGATGGTCAGAGTGAAGTAGCCCATAAGCTCTGTTTTTACCTCCTCCCCCTTTACTTTCTTTGAGAATTTAAAGTGTTATTGATAACTTGACTATCACTAAGATGTTTTAAATCTATTAACAGTTGCAGTTTTTTTTTTTTTTTTTTCTTCCTACCCTTGAGCAGACAGAAAGTGGCTTTTGTTTATATTTATTTAATGACATGCAGGAAAACTATGTCAAAATGTGTTTTCTACATTGTATCCTGAGGGCTGCAAGATTGCTGGTTGTTCTAGGCTCCAGTGCTAATGAGTTATCCTGGTGAAGACGTCACACTGACTGGCTTTTGCTAGGAATGTTTTATCCTAAGAGTGTGCTGTCTGAAGTGAAAATTCAGTAGTGGGTGTGGAGAAATATGGCCTTGGTTTACTTGACAAAAATATGTTGATAAAATTCTAAAATCAATACTGAGATTGACATAGTGTCTTTTGTCAAACCAAAATCATAATTGCAAATTTACAGATGACCTATTTTTTTGTGTTGTAAGACTTATGTTAGAATGGCCTGAAGCATTTTTTTTTTTTCAGATTCAGATAACTATCAACTAGATTTGCATCCAGACAGAAGTAAAATGAAGTTATGCTTCATTGTCAAAGTTCAATAAAATAGAATAAATCTATTTTCTTGAAATATCCAGCTAATGTTTTTTTAGTTTGCATAATGCATTATTAAATTATTACTAAGTCAGCTGATGGGAATTCAAATTCTAATGAGTGTGTGACTGTCAGCCATCTGAAATGGTACTTCTCAGGCAGAAGCTAGTGATATTCAGGGTAAGTTCCTGTCCAGTATTTTACTTGTCCTTTTATCAGTGCAGATTTCTAAATAGGTAATAGGCAGGTATTTCTGGCTTCTCTACATTTCCAGGAAGGGCAGAAAAAAATCCCCCCAAAAAACTACAAAAAATATCTGTAGAACAGATTTACAGATCTAGAGTAGGTCTTTTGACTAAATAAAAGCCAAGTGTGTTGCACTTGGTCATGTTTTTGGCTTTTATGTCCTTTTGCTTTTTTTTTTTCCCTGGAAAAAATTCACTCCTCAAGAAAAGGAAAAAAAAAAAAATCCCTTGGACCTTTCTGTGGTATCTATGGATGGTCTAAACCAGAAAGAAAATTTAGTGGCTTTGAGGTCCCTAAATCTTTAACCTTTTCAATGTTGAGAAGAAAACAGTAATGAACGAACTTTAATTGCACCCTATACCTTCCTGTAGCCATCTCTTTCCAAAAAGTTGTCATGGCAGCTATCTAATGATATTATATTTAAGTTCCTGTCAACACTGGCAGTGTAAATCCCATTCAACTGCACTTTGGAACTTGGCCATAAAAAAGTGCTTCAAATTGAACACTGCAGTGCATGGCTTTAGACTTAACAGCTTTTCCCTTTCCTTCATACATATTTTAAATTAAATGGATTTTCAGTAAGCAAGAATAAAATAAAGCTATACTTAAGAAAACTTCTTATGGTAGATCATTTAGTTTGTCTTTATTGCTCAGCCACTAAGAAATAAACAGATGAGATAAAAGCATTAATTTTATTTCTTTCATACCCTGTTTTTCACTCATACGGGCTTATTTATCATTACCATCATCCCGGCATGCAGTATCTCTCCTTCTCTTTCCTACCTTCTGCCCGTTTTACCTGTATTTTTAGTTTATTCCATATTTTCCACACTTTCTCAAGTCTTTCTAAGGCCTTCCAAATATCTTCCTGGTTATATTCAGTTACAGCTATACCTCTGTTGTAATGGAAAGCCTACGACAGACCTTTAACTCCTTTCACTTTCTTTCTTTCTTACCAATGTTTCTTTATTTCTTTAGTATTTCTCACTTAATCTGACTTTTACATTCCCAACTTTCTACTTTTCATTGTCGTTGCTAAGTCTGTTGATCCAAACATGAATGAGAAATGTCAATGTCTTAAAATATCTATCTATCTATCTATCTATCTATCTATCTATCTATCTATCTATCTATCTATCTATCATTATGATATGTAGATTAGCAGTAGTTGAAACAAAAATTTTCCTGTCAATCTTTATTTCTTTCTTGAAGTGTTTCTTCCCATTTTTGATGCATCATCTTCATCTGTATCGGTCTAGTTCCGCACTGTAAAAAATCAAAACATCTCAGATTATAAGCATTAATAACTTGTTTTCCTTATTCTTCCTAGCTGTCAAAGATGTTCCAGTACACTTCTAAGAACCTTTCCTAAAGCCATTGTTACAGTTTGATGGAACACACATGACAGTGGTCAACAGATAAAAGCACAAAATATATAAAACATTTTACCAGAAAATACAGACATGAAACAGTAAAATTCAAATGACAATATAAAATATATTTGTATGTGAGGCAAAATTTTTGGTTAGGTAAAAACACAGAGAAAAATAGCATAACAAAGACAGGATGCTTTTGTCTAAGAATTCTTACATTTGACAGAGGAACTATAAGGTAAGAGGCGTAAAAGCTGAGATATTCTTTAGTCAAGTTAGGCTAAACAGTAGCTAAACACTAGCACTGGGGCTTTTCATATCTTGTGTGCATTGTAGAGAGAAACCAAGTAATTACAGAAATATGTTGTCAAGGTTTGATTGCCGGGTGGCAATAAACCATGTCAGATGTATTGTTAACCGCCTCTTCCTTCCTTCCCCCTTCAGCTCCTCCCTCTCCCCCCTTCCCACTAAAGACAGGCGATTGGGAAGGAAAGAAGAACAGAGAGAAGAGAATTGGGAAAACTAAAAATGTTTTACTAATGCTACTAATAAAATAGATAAAATAATACAAAATATACAAAACCAGTCTTGAAAATTCTGGCAACTGCTCCAGTAGATGTAGGGCCAGCACCTGAAAGTCCTGGATTGGACTCTGCAGCCAACTGGAACTGGATTCAGTCTGTCACTAGGCTTCAGTTTGCAGGGACGACATGCAAGGTCCTCTCCTAATGTCAGCCATAAGTAGAAAGGCACAAGATCCTCGTGATCTCCCACTTTTATATAAAGTGTCACGTGAATGGGATGGAATACTTAGTTGGTCAGCTTTTAGTCACCTGTTTCAGTTCACTGCTTTCGCGAGATGTGCACCCATCTTTATCAATAACCTTGCATTCCGTTGCTGTGTCTACCAAAACATGTATGCAACTTTCAGGAAAGTGCAGCTAGTAAGAAGACTTTAGCTGACAGAAAAAAATCACAAAAAGAGAAAACTTGTTTTTACCAAAACCAGGACATACGTTCAGAGTAACAATGACTGAATATTACCTTATTAATAGCACTTTGATATCACAGAAGTCTTTGGGACCCAGCGGTGAATTTTATTGACTGTAGATGAAGTGCATATTCACAATTGCACATCTGAGAAGGGAGAGGAAGAGTAAAGAATTAAAAAAAAAAAAAAAGTCTAAAGCTCTGTAATCTTGAAAATGTATCAATACTCAAGAAGGTCCATGGAAAAAATACTCAACTAAGTTGAGGCCTCTTCACTAACTACATGTATTTGAACAACTTCATAATGTATAACATTATTAAGTCAATAAAAATATTCTTAATAAATCATATTTTAAAATGTTTTGTTTATTCTTTTAATCTAAGTTTCTAATAGTGAGCCCTTGCTCACTATATTAATATTCAGGTTCTCTTTAGAAGGTATTACATAGAAATCCAATCCTAACAATGATTTTCATAGTGGTCAGTTTTTATTTTTACCACTTGTGTTTATAAAACATAGAGAGCTGAAGATATGTGGTGACTTGCTAATTACATCTATTATCCATAGTGTATTATCTTTGTTGCTTTGTCATATAAATACATTAGCTAAATAACTGGCAGATATCAATATTTAATCCTAAAAGTTTTTCACTTTCTTACAGTTACATCTGTAAAATGTAGTAATTCTGGCTACTGACAGGACTTGTTATTAACCTCATATTTCAGAAAGTAAATTTTATTTTAAATATTTCCTTAAGTGAGCTTTATTTCAGTGATCATAAGCTTAGTATCTATGGTACTCCCAATGCATTTTACCAACTAAAAGTTCCAGTTCTGGTGTCAATTACTAGTAATAGTACAGTAAAATATAACCACAAATTAGTACCATCTGTCAACACTATAAGTATCAAGCTAGGTTTTTCACACAGGTCCTTTTTTCTCTCATTAAAGTATGTGCAGAGAATAAGATTTCTGAAAACGGAAGGAAGAGACCAATCTCAATAATGTAGCTATCAGTATATCATGAATAAAAATAGCAAAATAGGATTTTAAGTCTGCCTTTATAGATTTTTTTCCCCTTTTTAAAAATGATAATTGCTTGTAACTGTCACAATGCCTTTGTGTTTAGTAAAGGTCAGCTATTGGAGGGCCTTTCAAAGGTTACATTAGGTTTCGTTTCAGTTTTCTCTGAAAACAGGGGAAAGCTACCCACTGGGAACCAATTGCCTTATCTATTGTTTTGCCTTCTCAGATGGGTGTTTTTTCTCAGCTGTAATGATATAAAGAGATACTGCAACTTTGATGACCAGATACCTTCCTGTCAACATGTGCACTTGGCCCTGCTCTGGCAAATGATCCATGGAAGAGGCTGTAAGGAGGACGTTTAGAATCATAGAATCATTTAGGTTGGAAGGGACCCTTCAGATAATTGAGTACAACCATTAACCTAATTCTGGCACTAAACCATGTCCCTGAGAACCTCATCTATGTGTCTTTTAAACACCTCCAGGGATGGTGATTCAACTACTTCCCTGGCCAGCCTGTTCCAATGCCTGACAAGCCTTTAAGTGAAAAAAAAAAAACCTAATATCCAACCTAAACCTCCCCTGGTATAGGTCTGGACCCACTGTATGTATGCACAACAGTTTTCTTTTTACTGTCTCTAATCTATTGAATCTAATACTCCATATTGAGATGGCAGAAGTAACAAGCCACATCTTTGTCTCTGGACCTTAAATGCATGCCTGCCACTATTGTGGGTAACTGCTTTGTCCTGTGACACCAGGCTTAAACAGACTAACAGGCACAAAAATTAAGCAATTGTGCTTGAGAACCAAGTCAAGAACTCTTAGGTCATCCTTGTCCTCTCTACCTTAAAAAACATCTGAATTTTGATTTTTTAAGCTAGGGTTAGGATAAAGCCCTAAAGTTGTTATATGATGTTGTACTGAATGTTGTTTTTGAGTAATAAAATATGTTAAACTTTCCTGCAATACTTTAGTATCACTATACTACCTTAAATAAATACATACTGCAAATAAAATAGTTCTGATTTTTCCAAGAACCTGGTAATAGTTTGAAAATATCAAACATGGCTTCTTTAGGTTGATCACTAATATGGGTGAAAACAGCTTCTGTCTCCATGTGGTGATAGAAAGCAAAAAATAAAGCACTTGGAGAAAGAATAAGATTTTTTCAGACTTCTGTACTTGTCCCACAGGGATAAACCAGAATAGAAGAGAAAAAGATGTCATATTCTTATCACGAGGCTGCATTGTGCGTGTCTCTGAAATGTGAAGGAGGCTTTTGCTTATTTGAAGTGAGAATGTTGCCAAAATGAGAACCGTCAAATTAATTAAGTACAATATTTGACAGTTGTGATGCCCAGACAGACACCTCCAAATTTGGAAGAAGAATCATATGTGGAATTGCCAAGGTCTCAAAACATTTTTCTTCTTAACCTCATAAGCAATTGTCATCTCATGTCATATTTTTTTAGCTACAGTTTGCCATTTCATAGAATAAATGATTAGTGGTATCATACATTATTAAATATGTGCTGAAGTTTAAGCCCTAGACATTGTGAGCTAAATTAATTTTTAGTGTAGAACTACTGACTCCAGCGTGTTACTTCTTGAGCCAGCAGAGGCTCAAATCACAGACAAAGTATTGATTTTAGGTACGCTAAGAATGGTGCATCTCATGTAATTCAACTGTTATCACCTGCTGATTCATCAGAAATGGTTTTCAGGGAGTTCAGCCTTTCTTGGCAGAAGACACGTTTTGATGAAGTGGTAATAACATATCTAGGTATTTAAAATATGCCCAGCACCATATTATCTTAATGCTTGAATTAAATCACTATCTAGAATTTTCTCTTTAATGTCTTATTTTGTAATCCAAAGCAAATCAAGATATTTGGATGCTCTATCTGTGAAAGCAATCAAGCTAAGTACTACATTAATATTAGGTGGTTTTGTATTCTGAAATTTAAGGTTGTCCTGCCAAATGACAATGAATCTTCAAAACACTTCTAATTTGTCATTGTTTCAATTTTTTTAGGCTGTTCTTTGAAACTTCTGTTTTAAATTACAAACTTAAAACTGACCTGTTAGGTCATTTTTGGTTGAACCACAATATTTTTTACTGAGTTGAGTCAGGTAAATAAAATAATCTGGAGATTCCATAATTCCTGACTTGTCAGTAAAAAATCTTCAGTCTATTGAGATTGTGTGTGTAAACCAGCTCCTGTGAATTGTTCATTTGACTTATATTGGTAGTGTAGAGAACCTGGGGAACCAGCTTGGATCATTTATGTCTGTGACCGTAGTTTAATTTTTCTTTTTGCCTGGACCCATTATCACTCATTTCCTTCAATTAGCTTAGGGTACAGTTCCCAACTGACTTCTTTTCTTTGAACAAAACTCCTTTAAACTCCTCGATACTCACTGATGAAATAGCTAACTCTATGCTATAATGTCCTTGATTTTAATGATACATTAATTGTACTTTCTCGTTAATGATACCTCTATTATACCTCTCCATACTTTCTCCTTATTATCTTGTTATCCCCTTAAGTCACAGCTAATGTTAAGATAAAATCCCAAGGCTTCAATTGGAAAAATACGTCTAAAACAAATTTCAGTAGACCTAGAAAAGCCAGAGGGCTCTCAATCAATGAGTTGAGCATTTTATAAGGAATTTGTGTTCCTTAATTTAATAATTAAAGATTAAAATACAAGCAAATATGAGCTACAGAATAAATGAAATTTAATTTAATGGAAACAAAACTTTTCGGTTTTATTGAAATAATAATATAAATTATTCAGTTTGTCTTTTCATAAGTTTTAACCTTAACATTCAACTTTCTGATAAGCTAGACTTTGGGTACATCATTAGCAATATATGTGCTAAATTTACATTCAAATTAATACACAAGTTTTACATTAAAGGCTATGAAATACTTCATTCAAATATTATTGGATGGGAATAGAATCAAATATATGTTTAATTAAATTCTAGCTTTTATTTTTCATTTTTATCCACAACCTATACATTTATTAAGCTCTTTGAAAGATTATTAACTCTATGGTTACTTTTTCCTATAACTTTATTTATGTTTCCTATAGAGAGACTTAAAAAATCTAAATGCTTATACACTCTAGGTTTCTGTGAATTGCTCTGTTAATGGGAACAAAATTAATTAACTGCAGGAACCCATGTTGCTGTTGATAAGTTGCAAAAACCAAGAACAATCAGAATGTTGTATTAAAAATGCATGCAATGTTGCTCTCATCAGTATTATGTCAGTTATGACTTATGTTGTACATATTGCCTAATAGCACTCACAACATTTTAAGGATTATTCACGATCCAATCAAAGGTTCAGTCCTTGCACAGAAGAGCCTACAATCAAAAGAAAATTTGAACAACCTCAAGCAGTGGAGTGAGAACAGATTGAGATATAGAAGAAAAAAGAACTGAGATAACATTGTCTCCCAGCTCTCCAGCCTATATATACATTCTATTCACTTGTGTTTTCCAGACTGAATTAGAAGTTATCACTTGTAACCTCCTTCGGCATGGGTGGGGTTTTCTTGGTGATGGTTTAAAACAAGCAAACAAAACAAAACAACAAAACAAAAATAAAACCCCCAAAACAGTTCACAGAAACAGAGAGAGAGATGAATGCAGAGCAAGCTGGGAGTTTTGATCAGTTTGATTTGTAAACATTGTGAATGTAAGGACAAATAAGGAAAAAAAAAATTGTAAAGAGTAATGAACTGGTCCTTTGTTTATTAACTCTTAAAATTTTCCATTGACTGATGTATGTATTTTGCACAGTGGTGATGACATACTGAAATTCTGCTTTTGGGGTCTTAACATTTGATAACATTTACGCTGCTTGCATATTTTGCAACGATAAGAGAATGTGGAGCTCTAACCGGACTTTGGAGAGCAGGGCATGTAGTACTTTTACTTCTCTGTAAATGCCATCAAAGGTTAGTCCCATCCTTACAGGTCTTACAGCTGCTAGGGTCACACATCTTTCACATCTCCTGGGCCTCTTCC
The DNA here is from genome assembly GCF_037038585.1 of Patagioenas fasciata. NCBI lineage: Eukaryota > Metazoa > Chordata > Aves > Columbiformes > Columbidae > Patagioenas > Patagioenas fasciata. The sequence goes on from NC_092520.1 coordinate 87,123,975, forward strand.
ATGTGCTCCATATTCCTTTGCTTTCTCAGAGGAACCCAGACTAATCACAAACAGAATAATGAAGCAGAGGCTCCATAGATGTAATTGAGATTTGAATTGGCCAGAGAAAAGCCTAGGTAGATGTGACAAGTTTCTTCTTAATGTAGTCGAAAGGGTTAGGTTGTGGAAGCGCTGCATTCATGCTCTATTGATTTTGCAGTTGTTGATAAGATGTGTCTTTCTTTGCTGAAAACATACCTACCAGTATTTAATTGGATTTTGCTACTTTTTATAACGTTCCCATGTCTGGTTTTGTGCCATTATGCTGGTGCATGTGCCTTGAGTTTACAGCTGGAACGAGTGCATCTTCTCGACAAACCCTTCTGAAAAATTATCATTTTGAGTCCTATTCACTTGGACTTATCACCAGGCTTGATAGCAAATGAGTATAGTGAGAACAGAGAAGACAACAATGGAATGTAGAGGGGGAAAAAAAAAGAAAAAAAAAAAAAAGGTTTCAAAACCTCTTTCACTGTGAAAAACTCTCCAATACTATATTTTAAAGCTACTCAGGAAATGGGCACAGCATAAAAGCTGAAGTTGTTATCCAAATCTGGGTAATCTCAACAGCAGACTTCTGAACATCTAAGGACAGACTGGGTTCAAAACTATAATAGCATAGATACCGTGTTTTGAAACCCAATCTATTCTCCTTACAGAGATACTCAGGTCATGAATATTCAAGTGCCAGTTAATAATGTCCTATGATGACTTTTGTATCTGCCTGTCTGCATGATGCAGTTGTGTTGTTAGGTTCCTATAGCAGCTGGGGAAAAAAAAAAAAAAAAAAAAAAGACAGACAAAGAATAATTTTAAAAGCACACAACAAATCTGTAAGCATAAAAACTTCCATAGTGGCCCCAGTAAAATATTTCTGAAAGGACATATATATCTTTGGAACTTGTTTCCTTTCCTAAGGTAGAAACAATTAAAAATGCATATGAATAACACTCAAAATCCAGTTACAGCTAGGTAGATTTGTGTAGCCCAGGTCTAAAGTCCAGATGTACATTAGTCTTAGCAGTAGTTAATAGAAAAAGAGATTTAAAATAATTTCTTCATATGTTTCTTAATTCTGTTTTGTGGTGATTTTCATTGTCTCTTTCTCCACCCACCCACACCTCACTATTTATCTAGTCCTTCACTGGAAAGAAAACACTGAGGGAGGGCGGGAACCAACGTCACCCTGCCCATTCCTCCTTCCCACAGCCACAGCTTTGTAAACTGGACTAAGCTAGAAAAATCGAAACTGAATAAGAAAAAAGAAAAGTAAATTGTTTTTTCTTTCTCACATGCTGATTTTCTTTCAGCTGTGCTGATTTGCTTTTATGCATCTCTCATCAAGTTAGTAAATGTCATAATAGATTAACTTTTTTTTACTGTGAAACTGTATTGCTGACTTTGGAGAGGAAGAGAAGGCCTGTTTTGTAATTGATGGTGTAAAATATAGCAAACTGGATGATGAATTAAACTTTCTGCATGAGAGAAAGATATTAATGAATAATGGATTAGGTTTTGTTTAAAACATATAGATTGTATTTGCTTTTTATTAACTTACTACATTTGACACTGCTTCCACATTTCTCCACACCTCCTTCCCCTGGGAATACCTTCTGGTAAGGCATTTGAGAAAATCCATGGTTTCTTTTTCTATCTCAAGTAGCTCTAGATGCAAGGTAAATATTTTGTTATTGTAAAAGTAGTATGTTTATGTCCCCTGAGTGAGAACTGCTTGATATGGATCATTGTAAATTCATTTGTATTTATATCCAAGATCACTTCAGGCTTACAACTTTGGGCCTAACTTGTAAAACTTATTACTGTGCATCATATTTGTTGTATTCTGGACACCCTCTGGAGTTTTTTTAGGTAAATATGGTAAATTATGCACAAAAAATTAATACAAGAGGTATTGGGGAGGAGCTTTCCCTAGTCACACATGTACGTATGGCAATAACAATTGCTATTTACAATTCTTTTGATCCAGTAGTTCTTAGCATAGTTGTGGTCTTTGATGCTGTTGAGCTAGCCATTGTCAGACCTGACTGTACATTTTTCTGTTTGTTACTGCCTGATCAGTTAAGTTATTGATGGATTTTCCTGTCCCTGTCTGTTGCAAAGACGGGATACAATCCTTCCATTTTACAGATAGAATTTTTCATGGAGGTCACAGGGCATGTGGATGAGCCAGGAACTAAAATCTGTGTCAATCTGTGTCAGTTATTTTCAAATCTGTACTCATGGCAGAACCACCTCCATTTAGGTATTCGAACAATGTATATGATATGATTGATATGATATGATATGATATGATATGATATGATATGATATGATATGATATGATATGATATGTAGTAAGAATATATGGTAGCTAGATATGATATGATATGATATGTAGTAAGAACATATGGTAGCTACATGAATCATAGGAGACTTCCTTCTGTTCAAGTCATACAACTTCCTGCTTGGAAGAAGCCAGCTTACTGCTTGTCAAATGGGTACCAAGTTTAGGAAAGCTCAACTCTACTTCCGAAGTATTATTGTCTATTAGACTATGATTTGCTTTATCACTGTTCTAGTCATCAGAGCATTCTTCCTTCAGCAGCTATAGTCTATTTGAGCTCTTCAGCTGTCCCTGAATAAAGGGACCCCAGAAACCCCAGTGATGATCATTGAACCTACTGTAACTGTTAACTGGTGTTTCAGACTTTTTGTGTTATGTTGTGTTACACAGAACTGATCATGTGTTCATTTACACTGCTAAATACCAATTAGTTATATGGCTAAGCTAATTTGTTCGAATTCCTCAGTATCTGGATATTTCCACGTGTTTTTCACCAAATGTTTCCATCACCGAGCCTGTAATGAAGATATGAATGTGGCAAGTAAACAAATAATACAACAAAACAAGAAAATTCAGTCTCTGAGTCATGAAATAGATGTGGTACTAAATATATAGTTGCTCCAGTTTCAATAACATATTTCAGTGACCAGTACAGTATTCGGGTATAGCGTTTTTCATAGAAGAATTGTGTTAAATCAGACTTCATAGCTATTGGAATGAATAATTAAAAACGCATAGCTCTTTGCATATGTTTAGCATAACATTTACTTATGGTTCGGCAGTATTAGTTGCAAGACAGATAGATAAAGCACATAAGAAATGTCTCTCTGTGTTTTGCAGTGGCTCTCTAGATGAGACGCATCTCAGTTGACTTAAGCAAAATTACAAATATTTGTCTCTGAAGTTAGTTGTCCTTGGTGTTCTTATGTCCGTGGAATAAATTAGCACTTCTGGGACACAACAGATACTGTACCATGCTGCAAGAGAGACTCTTTCATTCTTCTGATTATAAAGGCAGCCTTATGGTGGTTAGTTCAGATATTGACATCTGCTTGGTTTTTGATCCTACCTAATACCTGTGTGCTTCATGCTAATAGACAGCTGATTGCTTTCAAGTAAAGCAGCTCCTTAAAGGTGATAATTTGGTACTTATTTGTTCCCTTGGAAAGCTTATTGTGAATTTTTTTTTTTTTTTTTTTTTTTAGCTTTGTATGTATTATATTTATTTGCTTATATTTTAATTCAAATTACTTGGCTACCCACATTTAATTTAAGAAAGAAAATATATATTCAAATATTTAGGTGGGGATAGGAAACCTAGTAAGGGAATGAGGGAGAAATGTGAACATGTGCATATATAAACACCAATGCATGCACTTCTGTTACAGTGCTGTATGGATAACACAGGATATCTTCTTGCCTTGCACATTACCTGAACACAGAAGATGCAGTCATTTCAGATCATTGTAGTCAAGTTGTTGAAGGTGCTACAGTCAGCCATTATGCTTGTTACACACGGAAAGAGTCTCTTAACTCTTGCAATCTGCTTCAGTCATGTAAGGACACAGTGGTATCCAGCTGTAATATTGTTGCACCTTCCCCTGAAATTGTCTGTAAGTGTCCCTCACCTCTTCTTTTACTCCTCACTGGTTACCCTCTCCTATGTTTTTGAACAGATTTACAGGAGATATAAAGCCATCTTTCTGCTGTTGTGTTTCTAATTCTTATTTACTGACAGTGACTTTTTTCACCTCTCTGTATACTTCAGCGTTCTCTCTTTGGTTTGAAATATCTCCCTTTATGGTCTCTTCTTCATTTTTGCCCCTTCAGGGAAGATTGGGCACTTAAGTATATCAATATGATGAGCATGAGTGTAAGCCTGGAGAAACCAGGAATATTGTATACTAGTCAAAGCTCTGTTGCAGTAAGTATGTGATTTCTTGTCTTTCAAGCCGAGAAAAATGTGCAAAGATAATAAATGCTAGACTATAATATACACCGATCCTGAGCTTCCAAAATCAAACCAGAAGAACAAAGAGGTGTCTAAGTTTTACTTCTAGGGTCTGGAGTTTTTTTACCTTTCAAGGTTTTGTTTTCCTTCCTTATAGGGCAGAATGAGAGGCAAAAAAGCAAGGAGAAAGAGGAAAATACAAAAAAGAGCAAGTAAGGGGGGGATGGGCCCAGATAGGAACTCCATACAGTCAGTGTGATCTTTTCTCCTAAATTCATACAGTTCTTTAATGATAATGAGGTAGTTAGCAATGCCTATTTGTTATTTTTCAATAACCCAGGTGGGGATCAGACACGCTAAAATACCTTCTCAGTATTTTCTGAATTGGTTTATGCTTGTATCTTGTTTTTCTTTAAAAATAATAATGCCAAAATAGCAAGAGTTATGCATTTAATTCTCTAAATGCAGTCTTTAGAGTGTACCTGAGGAAATGCATATTTTGTCTAATATATTAGGTAGAAAGCTGTCATTGCAATCATGAATTTGTTTTAGATTTTTCGCTGCAGACTATAGCGGTTTTGTGTATCTGCATCCAAAGTGCATAGGCACAGCAACACCTTACACACTCGTAATATTGAACATGATAATATCCTCACACACATTAGTCAACAAAAAAATAAGTCATTGACCTTGTAGTGATGCTTAGAAAAAGAAAATACTTCTTGGTCTAACATTTAATAATATAAATACAGTTCCATTTTTTTTTTTTTTTTACAGGACCAATAGTGCTGAATAATTTGTTTATACAGAGAGTGATCTGCACCCTTAGACTTCTTCTCAGCCGCATATTTCAGTGTAAAATCCACCACCAGAGCAGCCCTGAAAGGTTTATAATCATATCTATTTGAAAGTATATGAACTGAGATACAGAAAGGTTGTGACATTCCCAAGATGATGCAAGTCAGTCTGAAGAACAAGAACAGAACTCAACCAGTATCACAGTCAGCCCTGTCTCTCATTTTCTTCCCTGCTGTGTCCCAGCTGTCCTAATATTTGAGATAAATTGGTGCCTGCAAGAAACCCAGGGAGCTCACACTGAATGTGAATAAGAAGTGGTGGATATAGAGAAGAGAAAGCAAACAGTTTGAGGAGCAAGAAGAAATTATGTCTTTATTTTCAGCTGAGAAGAGTCATCTTCTGAATCTTGAGAAAATGTCTTAATTTTTCATTGCTTCTTTAGAAAGCAAAACAAAGTATCTAGAGGAATATTTTTGTCAGCTCCTAGTTGAGTGATAGGGCTATGCCTTCTGTTTTTATGATAAGATTTTTGTGAAATCCACAGCTAGAACAGCGCCCAAAAGCATCCTGAAGATTAGCAGGAGAGGCAAAATCTCTCTTCCTCATGTTATGTTCCCTCTTCTCAGAGGACAAAAGTCTTTAATCATTCCTCCAGTAAGCCTCTGGAAAAGGATGTTCCACTGCAGTTTCACAGGAAAATTGTTGTCATCTTCTTCAGAAACAGCCAGGCACCCAGCAAGTCAGTCCTGCTTCTAGGATGTGCCCTAGGAAACACAGGGTCTAAAAGGTTTTATTTTTTACAGGGGGGTTGATCTTTTTTTCTTAATCTACCTCCATGACACTTTCTACCTCTGAGTGAAAGGAACAGGGTTTGTTTCTCACAGTTTTGTCTCAGAGCTCTGGAATGGGAATCCTGCCTAGGTTACGGGCCATCAGTGCAGATTCTGAGCATTTTCTAAATAGAAGCAGAAGCCACAGCAGGTCTCACTAGCAAGGGACTCTGCCTCATGTCCTTGCTGAGGACCATAAGAAGCTTTATGTTCTGTGGAGTGGTACTAATCAAAGTAAGGGTGCCTATACAATTATAAACTGCTCATAGAACAACATAAACCTAAGTCTTGCCATTGCTCGGATATCCCATGAGAGCTTTCTTTTGAATAAGTTTGCTTCATGTCCAAAGAAAACCTCCAAACTGTCAAAAAAAAAAAAAAAAGAAAAAAAAAATAAAAACCAACAACAACAAAAGCATGAAAAAAATAAAAACAAAACAGAAAAAACAAAACAAACAAAAAACCCAAACAAACAAACACACACACACACACACACACACAAAAACACCAAACAAAAAAACAAACAAACAAACAAACAAAAAACAATCAAAAAACACCCACCTTATCTAACACTGCTGATGTTAACAGAAATTTTGCAGTGAGCTTCCCCCAGACCAATACCTGGCTTCCAGCCCAATAAAGATGTGAGGCATATGTGCTCTATAATACATCCAGCAGTCTTTCTTCCACAGGGTGCTTCTCAAGTCCCTCCTTGCTGGAGTCTGCAGTTTCTCTCCAACTGAAACAAAACACAGGGAGGAAAATGAGGATGGAGCGTGGTCCTCTGACAGTAAAGACACACCCTCAATGTGTCAGCAACTGGGAAGTCTTCCCATGTCCTGCAGTTTAGGAGTAACAATAATGAAGTATCTAAGGGAGAAAATTCACAGAGAAACCTATAGTTTGAATTTATCAAGCAGAGTATTTATTATTTCAACTGTGGACATGGATTTTGAATGCTGCAGAGTAGATTTTCATTCTTTCTCTGTATCCATGAGGCCTTCTTTCACGTTATGATTTTCTATTGAAAATATAAGATTAAATTATTAGTCATTGCCAGTGGATAATAAGAAATGTTCCTGATTCTCAGGCTTGAAATCAGACTTTATTTCTTAATATTGTAATTTAGATAATTTGCTAAAGATCTGAATGCTCAGACTGGTAAGAAAGGAGGAATATATTAGTGATGAACTAGCATTAAATTAGTCTTCTCTGAAGGTAATAGGTCTCAACGAAAATGAAGTAGAATGAACTGTCACAGTACGGTTAAAACAGCATTAAGAAGTATTACATAGAATAAGTAGAGATCTGATAGTGTGACTGCAACAGCCAGGACAGTGCTAGAAATACAGAAAGCCAACAAGTTAAAATGTTGATAGTATATCATAGTTCTATAAATTGTTCTAGTCAATAAATAGATTGATTTATTAAATTATGTACTATCACTGCGTCATCTCCGCTTCATCTCTGGGTTCTGTTCTTCACACTTAGAAATTACTTGCTATCTTGGGTAAGACTCGCAGTGTCACTCACAAATATAGAATCATTGCAAAGACCAATGAGAACTAGTAACAGTTATTATGACCTAACTTTTAAGAAATATTTTTATTCTTTGGTGCAAAGAACCTTGCACAGTCATTCTTTACACAGGGCCATGGGGTTTTCAGTCAACTTTTATGCTTATGAAATTATTGTTTTAAAGCTCCTGTCATGTTCAAAACCAGTTATCCATAAGGAAAGTAAGCATCTGTAGCCTGCAGATAAAAAGTAGCAATAGGCAGGTAATGACAACGTTAAGCAGCTGCACTGTCCTGTAAAATTCCGTCATACAATTGCAGCTATTGGAGTCATAGTTTGATATGCATTTGTTGCATGGTTATGAGTTTAACTTCTTCTGGGGTCTGTACTGTGCTTCCTCTTTGAACTCTACCAAAAACAATCCAGGATATAATGAACTGGACAGTAGCATTAAATCTTTGGAAAGGAGGAGGAGGATATGCATAGGCATTTCTGTTGATTCATTTAACTGACAACTAGGAGAAAGAAAGAAAGAAGACTGAAGGCTAGAAAGAAGCTGTAACTACATGAGGGAATGTAGCTGTGGTTGGAAATTCAGGGGAAAGCTATGTTGTGAGGGTTTATACAGGTCTCTGGGAAAGGAGTAGGCAGCCAAACCAGAACTTAAAGAACAGTTTATTATGATCCATTAACATCACTTTTTAAGAGTATCATGCCAGCTAATAAATTCCTTTTAAAAAAATGTAAAAGTGTATGATAACTTGCTGATATATTTAAATAAGTTGAAATAGGACAGTTTAGGAATTGGTACAAAACTACAAAGATTATAATATAGTGTGCTTGATTGATAGATATCTAGTTAAACCAAACAAACTCCATCACACCTCCAAATGCGTATAATAACAGGAAAATAATTTTCTTGATAATGGTCTAATACAGTATTCTTATCACTGCAGATAAAGAAAATTTTAAAAATCTTATTTTTTAATGAAAAGTGTAATTTATTTTGTTCCTATTCTTAAAACTTCAGTTCTACAATTCCTTTTTTTGATATTTCAGGAAGGGTGAAGTAGAGGAAATACTTTTAAATAACAATGTAACTTTAGAACACATGAGGAATGCATGAATACTTGGTTTTATTGCTGAAGTGTAAGCTATGGGATTTAAAACTATCTTAACATTTCCACATTTTCACAAGATGTAAACATTTGCATTTACTTTTGTAAAAGACATTATTTTGAGCATTTTTGCAGTTTCTTTAGTGGTGTACTGTTAGTTTTCAGTTAAAAACACAGCATAATGAAACCTTCAATATTATGTTATAATTTTTATTTATTTCCATTTTTAGCAATAAATTGGTACACACACATTCTCTCTACCTCTCCAGTTCTCTTCCACTCTCTTGTCTAAAATTTTTGCCACTATACAGCTGAATTTTCAGAATTGGGAAATCAAACTTGTTTGATACCTAAGAGCTGTACACAATGTAATCAAAGCCATTAAAAACCTGGCACCTTTTGGAAAGTTATGCAGTTGGAAACGACAGAGTGGTCATGAAAGAATTCTAATTTAATTTCATGATTGTGAAAACACTAGTATACATCTCTTATGAAGATTTGTTTGTTTCTTATTTTTCCCCTTCTTAGGGCTTACAGGGCAGGAGTTTATTATTGGGTTTTCAATTGGGTTTGTTATTTTTTTGATTTTCTATTTGTCAATAGAAATAAACAACCAGCATTTTTGTTTCCTATTTCAAGGCAGAAGGAACAATGTTTTAAGCAACATGACTGAATTTCATTTTCCAGTTTACTGAAAAATCATCATTGAGGTTATGGTCTTCCTCAAAACAAACTCTTTTCCTGTTATTTTGTAACACTCCTGATGAAACTGTAAATGACAAATGTCTTCTGTCTTATGTTGATTTAATTGCTGAATCAAACCAGGTTGTACAGCTTGTCACATTGTTATTTTCTGGATCAGCATTCCCTTGTGTAATTGGACATTTGTATACTTCGCAATTTTAAGGCTGAGTTTTCGTATAAGTCTGCATGTTCTTTGGTATCTGAGTGGGAGGTGAGGTTTCATAAGGGACCTGGAATGTACTTATTGAAATGAACTGTGCAAAGCATTGAAATGACAGGTTTTGTTTAAGGGTGGTGAGGCAATTTTAACAATAGAGTTAACAAAGGAAATACATGTGGTTTGCTAGCTCAGAACCTTATTAATAATAACAAATAATGTAGTATTTTTCTGCTTCGTGCTTGTATAAAAATAAAGAGATATGCTAGTCTTTCAGAAAGACTGAGCTTCAGACATCAAGGAAACCTTCTCAATAGGAAAGAAATATAGGAAATTAATATCAGATGTTAAAGCTTTGGGGAAAATAACACTTTCCAAAATATTTGTACAAAGATTTGTCAAGTTTTTAAGCATACATAGCTCAAGCACAAGGCAACAATTGAGAACAAACCTTGTGTTTTATGAGCGATTGGGCAACTAATTCTGTTCACTCCTGCTTTGCAATAAGGTGAAAAGTATTTTGAGTTGAACTTCCAGTGGAAGGCACCATGACCTGATGTGAACAATAATTTGGAAGAACTGGTCACTATGATCATTCAGTACCAATGTAAACAGACTTTCTATTCATGAACCATTTATAAACAGTGCAATGATTTCAGAACTGTCAGGCTAAGAGGAGTGTGACTGGGAGGAAAGAGGTGGTGAACTGTCATTTGGCTATTCAGTGTTTGCTATTGGCACACCATGACATGCTATCAGCCACCTAAACCTCACGTCATTGTTTTGCATACTAATTAATTAAGAAAATAAGTTTTGCAACCAAAGCATGATGAAAAACATTGCCACAGTGACAGTGTGTTTTATGTAGTTGTATGGATTTTTTTTACTTAACAGCTGCCTCTTTTCTTATTAAAACATTTATGCAAACAGTAATTCATTTACTGAAATGCTTTCAAATTGCAAGAAATAAAGGTCATAAATAAATCAAACTGCCATGTGGTTATCAAAGAAGCTTTATTTTTCAGTGTTCTGCTCTACTCAAGGGTTACTAATCCAAAATTTATAATTTATTTGTCCTGTGTCAATGATAAATTGTTTATGTCTCAAATTTCAGAAGTGCTGTGCAAACTAAACTACAGTTTCTGTTGAGCTTCACCTGCACCCTAACTATGTCTGTAAAATGAGGGTAATAATTCTTAAATTTCCTAGAGGTTGCCAGAATGAATAAGCTATTAATATCATACGCAGATTTGAGAATGCGTGAGTCTGTGGCATCAGATTTAGTCAAGGGAAGGGGAAAAAAAACAGAAGTCTCCAATCTGGTATCTCTTTAAATGTACTTTCTTGGTTCAGAAGATAAGACACTGTACGAAGTACTTCAGAGATACAGCAGAGTAATTGAGGTACAGAAGTTAAGTACTTTGCTTTTGATATACTGAAAGTGTTCCAAATAGTGAGATTAATGGTTTTGCTTTTCCCTTTGACTCTCTATGCACACTGTCAAAAGCTGAAAAAGATCACCGTTTCCCATGACAGAGAATGAAATAAAGCTGATCCAAATACGGCTACTATACAAAATGTTTTTGTGGTCTTCACTGTATCCCTGGCTTCTAGTCCATGCTGTGCTTGCGGATTGTCTGACATGCAGATGAATCATGTATCGAGTGACATAAAAGCTCTTAACACACTACTGAACTTTCACACTTATTTGCTTAAATTTTAAATTATGTTTGAATTTTCTTAGGAAACTGTTTAGATTGTAGTATTTTGTCTTCTCATACATACTTGGCATTTTTTTCTATTTGTCTAATTCATTGCTTGAATCATTTTTCAAGCACTGAGCAGAACTAACATTGCCTATAGTAATACGCAACCCTCCAAAGACAAACAGATTACAATCCAATAGTGTGCAGTATTTCAGTGGTGTAGCATGATGATATTAAGCAATTATTGCACTTCATAGTTCTGTGCATACTAAGTGACCATAGAAAGTTGAGTCACTCACCCTGAATGATGCTGGATATCTATGGGAAGAGCTTGGGTTGTTTCGGTGGAGCTAAATCAAGGAACAAAGCAGCACATGCAGCTAAGTTCTCACTGTCTTAGTTTCACACTGGACATAGACCGTCATATGGAATTTGTTCATATGAACAGGTATGTTGAGTTGTTGATAGATCATTGAATAAAACAGACTTAAAATTTTTGGCTGTTTACAGACAAACCAGCTACCCTCTGTAGGGAAAAATAGACTTGTTATGGACCTAGGTAACTACATAACATCTGACCTTCAGTTGCCCATACTGTAAGTCTGCAAAATAATACTTCTTGAAGCTGTTGTGTGAAAAAAGACACTTGATCTATTTTCCTACGTTAATGAACTTGATACGTAAGTAAGTCTGAGCTTGTATGTTTGGTCCGATTTTGATGAGTCCAGGTAGTTCTGATAAGTTGTCATAAGCTGGAGAACAAGGAGCTCCCACAGGAGTCCAGTCCCCTGCTCTCTTGGCTGTTTTTGTGGTTTACTCTTTCCTGAGAGCTAGATGATATGACTGTAGACATTGCTGCTGCTGCACTCTTGTAGGGCAGCAATCACTTGACATCATCTGAGAATGGACTGTGTGACCATGTCTTCCTAAAATTTTCCTGCTGAAAATCAATCAACTGTTTTCTAACTTTCACACTGTAAATGCTATTATGTGTAGAATGATGAATGACTTCTCATTACACAGACAATTAAATATTTTACCCTGAGGTAAATCTTCATGTTGACATTCTTAGTACAATTCAAGGTGTTTTCGTGACCTTTAAAGCAATGGATAAACCACAACACTGTTACTGCAGCTGAGATAAGCTGGAAGAAAACTCATGTCTATGTCTCAGTTTGAGTGTGCCATTCAGAGGACTGCCTCTGGAATCTGCCTCATTTGGCAGTTTATCAGAACTCAGGTCTAGTGACCTTCAGATTAAAAAAATGCTAAACATTAAAAAGAAATCAAGCCATATCTACTTCTTCTTTTGATCTTTTTAACTCCACACTTGGCCGCCATAACAAAGACCAGAGTTGATATTAATATAAATACAAAGGGCCTCCTCCCTTTGGATTCTTTCTTGTGTATGTCTTTTCAAAACTGAACTTGTTTCACATAATAAGGTAACAGAAAATATTTTAGTTTCTCTATGCAATATAATGATAATTAATTTGTTTTCTCAGTAGCTTTGCATTTTTTTTCTGGTGGCTGAATATGTTTATTCTCCTGTTTTCCTGGTAGGAGAGTAGCATATTTATTTTAATATATTGCATTATTAGTGCTACTCAGAATGTCTGTCTTAAATAGTACTAAAGAAGTAATTGTTATTGCTTTCAAAGAGAATTAGGTTAGTGAATACTGCATGCCAATAATTAATGAATGACCAAGTTACTTCATTTGACAACATCCTTTGTATTTTTCACTCCAAGTTTATAATATTTATTGCTAGACTTCCAGTGGTCGAAATGGTTTGAACATCAGAGGAAAGAAACGTGAGACCATCACAACAAAGCTTATAGTAAATATTTGTAAAATACGCACTTTTGAAGACACGTATCAAGAGCAAATAATACCATGTAAGTCTTAGGACCCAAAGGAGCTCTTATTCAGACTGTTAACCTGTCAACTGCATTGTGGCCCTCAGTTTGTATGCATGAAGTGTTTTAAGGCTATTGGAAAAGGTCAGAGTCCTTAAATAAAAAAAAAAAAAAAAGAGACCCAGCAGATTTATGTCCCTAGAAAACTAGAAGGATGATAAAGGAGGGTTTCTTCTGTCCTTGGGGCTTTGGCAATACTCTAACGATACAGTACATTTATAGCAATAAGATCCTGAGGTTTTTATACAGCCAAATCACCTCTTGCCTTTGACAATGATCCCTCAAAAGCTACTTCAACTTCCTCTGAGTCAGTGGAAAACCTTCTAGTGATTTCAAGAGAATTGGATGAGCTTTTAAATGCAGTTATCCAGCTGCACAATTAACAGCTAGAAAAGCACATTCTATAAATTATTTCGCTATTTAGGGACACATTTAGCATGTCCTAGCAATATCAATTAACAGGGAGAAGAATGACTCATCCAAGCCTTCTCCAAATCCATTAAGTCAATATCTGACTCACTTTTTTTGGTATGAAAAATGTCCTGTTCACTAAATTCACTCTGGATTTTTATCAGATCATCCAAACTGTATTCAACTGAATTGCAATTAAGGTAAAACCTTGTGGCCAGAAAATGCCACATTACAGTAGAAAAGCAACAGGGTTAATCTGCCATACTGCTAGATTTTGCCGTTTGGCTGAAGACACCTTGGCCCTAAGCAGTGTGGGAGCTTTAGGAGGATCTGTAAAAGCCAGGTCATGCAGCACCACCTGCATGACACTGTTGCTAGAGATGCAGGATGCTTGTCCTCACAGACAGACCCCTCAGCCCCTTTCTGACAGTCAAAACAGATTCCTTGCAGTGATGGCCTCATGGACTGTTTCCAAATTCCTAGCAGCAACAACTCTATGCTCCCTTTGAGGAAAAAGAAAAATGTAGCCCATAAAGGCTGGGAGCCATCCAGATGACTTTTTCTTGCTGTTTAGATGGATAAAGAATAGTTTGTTGTCTTATTTCAAGCGGCTCCTGGTGATGAGTTTTAAGAAAGCAAGTGGTCAGGGAGAACGAACTCCCTGCAGCAAGGCTTTTGGAGAGGGAACAGGAGTGGAGAACACACTGGAGGCAAGTTTTTAACATGTAGATTAGGAACTAACTTTTAACACTGATCCACCCAAAACAACTCCTTAAAACCTGAAATGCTTTCACTACAATCCTTATCCTGCCAGTTTCACGTTATGCTTTGAGAATGTGACTGTGGTTGAATATATTTTACATTTTTGAATTATTGGCTGCACAAACAACATAATATTTATGTCAATACAGAGTGCAGAGGCACTGTTTTGTTGGTCAATTTAAAGATGAACGTTAAAGAGCTAAGTTTACATATCATAATTCACTGAAATGGATCTATAAGGCAGCACTTCAATAAATTAAATGCACAGCCAAAGTGAAGTTCAGATTTTATAGTTATTCCAATGAAGTTTTCTTGGGAAAATATTACATTTTTTTTCCCTCAAAGTATGCTGTGGTAATTTCTAGGGCACCCTAGTTTAGTTAACTTTTCCCATTGAAACTATAAAGATACTTACACAATCTTTTGTACTGTAGGTAAAATATGTAGGTAATGATACCTACAAGCATCAACTATGGATGTTGATAGGAGGCCCTATCTATTTTTTTTTTACTGCAGCACAAACTTTTTGTAATTCTAACTTATTTCAAAAACTTAAATTACTTCTTCAGTCCAAGTACAGATTTCATGTCATATGGAAAATATCATAAATGTACAAATTTTCATTTGTAGTTCTTTCTTTCACAAAATTTTCCTATGCTTTTATAATTTCCTTTCACTCTGTAGAAATTTTATCTTTTGAGAACATTTAGGTCTACTATTCTGTTTCAGCCACCATCATTTCAGAGACTTTAGAGAACTCTTTCTTTTCTATACGTGGTAGAGAAAAATACACTTTATTCTCTACATTTGTGATTGTATACGATCTTATTGAAGAATGCTTTTATTTTCCTAACTTGGTAGAACAAGTCCACGGTTTTGGCCCCATTTTAAGAGGTTGCTCTTGCGACAATGGTGTCTCTCTTTTCCTCTCTCCCTGGACTACTTACATCACTACTTACATCCCTGTTATTTCCCTTATATCGATAAGGGAAATGAGAGAGTGGCTTAGAAGAACAATCGACTGAATAGCCAGAAAACGCCATGTGCTGCTTTTTGCTTTGTTCTGTTTTGATTTATTTTTGGAAATAAATAATTTATTAAGAAATAGACATTTCTGGATCACAGGAAAGATGGGGAGTAAGAACACCAAAGGTACTCTTTCTACTGCTGCACGCCTTTCCCTCCTGTATATGAAACAGGAGTTCGTCCAGTGTCTTCAAGAAAATATTCAAGGATACAGAGATTTTATACTCTTTCTGACAAAAATTCAGTGGTTCATTATCTAATCATTACAAAGATTTTTTCTGATGTTTAACCTAATCTTTCTTTGCTGTAATTTCTTTATTAAAGACATGAAGAACAAACTATTCTCTTTCTCATGGAATTAACTTTTGAAAATCTGGAAACAGATGTAATGGTTCCTCTCTTTATATATATATGTATATTTTTTTTTTCTTCTGTTGTCTAAATAACCCCATTTTAGTCATTATTTGTAAATAGTATCCTTACCGGTTTCCCCTGAACTAATTCTAATGAATTATTGGCTTTTGGAGTCCAAAATTCTACAGCATTTTTATCTATTCCAACTGTACTTCATGCTCTGAGATCCTGCCAATGTAAAATAAAGTAGTATTAATACAAGTTTACACATCTGACAGCTTATGCTCTTTTTTTATTGTCCCCATTTTGCCTTTTCCCAAGCAGCCTGAAATTGTTGATGTTCGATTGCAACTACAATTCTTTAGCTTTTCTCTCAGAAAGCTAGTAGCTGCCATCTTGCACTCAAGTACCATATTCTTTCAGTTGAACACTGCAACAGTTTTTCTTTTTCATACTTTCATTATTTTTTAATTTTCTTTACAGACCACTTGTTCATTTTGCCAACATCATCTTGAATTCTAATCTCAAAAAACTTGCAATCTCTGTAATGGCATGGACTCTGAGGGCCATCAAAAGATCTGATAACTTGAGAGCAAGTTCATTCCACCTTCGTATGGAAAGCAGCATTCTTTCGAAATGCCATGGAATGCCCTGAAATTAAGGCCGCAGTTTGTACAATATGAAGATGAGGAAATTCACTCTTTGTCTTTGAGCAGAGCAATTTGCAGCCTGTCTGTCTAGCAGCAGCAGCATTTTTCTTAGTCTGACCATTAGCTGATCTATAATAATGTGTGGTTCAGCATGTGGTTCATTTCCATCAGAAGCAGAGCAGGTATGTGTGAAGTACTACATAATTTTATGTGTGTTAATATATTTATGCACATGTATCTATATGTATGTGTGTTAATACATAGATTGGTCTCCTGCCATGTGTCAGATGCTTCTGATTCTCTTCAGCTCATTAAAACACCATAGAAGCCTCCAGTGCAGCATTTTACTGGGAGCCAGAATGAATGTGGCACATGTCTCGATCTGGCTACCACTTAATTGTTTGGCAAGCAGGGAAATATGAATCTAAGCCATAAACTGTTCTGCTAACATTTCTATAAAAACAATCTCCAACTGCTTTGAAAGAGATTCTGTTTGTAAACAGAACTTGCTACTGTTTGGGTGCAGATTACTTCTAGTCCATCTGCCCTCCCCCTTTTTTCCCATGCATTTCACTAGTAAACAAGTGTGAGTCTTGAAACCCACAGCCTACTTAAGCAACATTAAAATGTCAGCCTTTCTGTATATGCTGTATTTTTTCTTAAATAATACAAAGTATGAACACAGAAAATTCAGTACTGTACCAGATATCTTGGCCTTTATGTTTATGGAGTCAGTGACAAATGCATCAAAACAAAACTAAATAATACTATTTCACTTATTTTAACATACACATTCTATACTCACTAACAACACCACACTAGCTTCTGAACGACGAATATAAGTCATACTATAATCACTCTAATGAGTTACTTGCCTTGCCAGGATTCAAATACTGGCACATTCCCATTCTGAATCAGCCTCAGAATTGAAAGAAAACTTTCAGGTCTAAATTGAGAACAGTCTCATAATTTGATTTCTTCATCAAAAATATGAATCTAAAATGCTTCCACTTGATAAAAAATAGGGTAAAACAGAAACAAAAACCTTTTTATTTAATCACCTTTGGCACCAAAGGGACGCTTTTAAAATTTCTGGAAAATAATACAATACTTCTTTTTTGTTACCTTTAATATATTGTATGTATTAAATATAAGGATGTGGAAACTGCCTAAAAAATGTCTCTAGGAAAGACTCTTTAATCCAGCTGAAAGAGAAATCTAGTGCTATACTTAGAGAATGAAACTTGAAGTGTCTTGAAAGGAAGATTTCTCTGATTAATGTTTGTTCTGCCCCCTTGTGGTTACAGAGTCCAGTAGGGCATAGGTATGATTGTCTATTTTTACAATATTTGTAACTATTTAAAAAAATGAGCCTTATTGTATAGTTCAAGTGATGCATATTCACCAGAACCTGTATAGACAGTTCTGATAGATACGATACTTCACATCTGAACAGTGGATAGATGAACGGTTTTAATTCAAGTAGTTTTCCAAAAGGATATGTTTTTTAGGATATGAAAAGGAAGGTCAGACAGTTTATAATATAAGCAATAATTTATTCAGAAATTAATACTAATGGAAACAAAATAGAAATGAAGAATAATAATTTCATCATATTTTCCACTGCGGTTTTACTGATACAACTCAGTAGTGGAATTGTTTTTCTTTTCCACAAGAAAGAAACAATTACCTTCGCAGTTTAATTCACCCAAAGCCAAAATTCATAATGTAATTCTATCATTTTTGTAAGAGTGAAGTTTTATTTGCCAAATTTTCATTTATATAGATAAATTCTGGAAATATTTCACTTAATTTTGGAAAGGTCCTAGAGTTAGTTTGCCAGAGATTAATTCTTAGACAGCAGGTCAGATTTTTTAAATCAAAAGACAATGTAGGAGACAAAGTCAGTGACTCTTCTGTCAATTATGACTTATTGTCAATTAACGATTAAGAATTAGCTATTCTTGAAGATAAATTTTCTTAGCCTTTTCATGTTTTGCTAAACAGAGAAGATAAGCTAGTATTATTACTCAATTTACCTTCAAATACTCACTAGAAAATATATTAAAATATTTTATTTTTGTAGGGTAATAATTTTTTATTTCCAGTTTACAGAACCAATCATTAAATGATATTCTTTAAACTTTTCTTTCAAGTACTGAAGTAAATATTTTTATCAGTCTTCGCTGTTTCCAAAAGCTCTGCCACATTGTCCCCAAAATTCATGTTTAGTTTCAATACAGCTTAAAAATAACTAAGTTTTTAGCTCTTTATGTTATTTTGGTTTGGTTTGGTTTTATTTGTTTTTTCTTAATGGGGTTATGAATTCTAGTAAACTATATAAAAATAATTTCAGTATATACAGAAAGCTAAATCAAGTGTCTCTCCTCCAAACCTACTCATCCACAGGACATATAATAATAAACTATGTATAAGCACATTCTTTTGCATGAGACAAAAATCTCTGTATAATTTTCAATCCAAATCAGGTTCTGATCTGTACAACCATAAAAGGCATTATAGCAACTGAACTATACAAAAGCGTTGGATGGATAAGTGTCAAATCATAGTCTGTTACCTGACCAAGCTCAAACACCATCATGGAGTCTGTGCAAGATATTATGTTTTCAGCTTAACTGCCAACAAAAATGTGGCCTCTAGGATCAAATTCTGTCTCTGGTGTCCCCTTTAACCCAAATTATGAGTGTATTGGCTTAATACAGTCACAGCTGTCTGGAGAAACACATTCAAATATAATCAAATGTGTAAAAAACGGGCAGTCAGATGAAACAAAAGATTTCTCTTGGTGTCATAATTGTTAGAAAATCTGCAACATGACCTAGCATGTCCTTAAACTGGATAGTCAAAGTCTTGTTCAGTGTGGATTAAGAAGTGAGATGCTGAGCTTTAATCAGAGATTATTCTTGTGACTCTGTATAGAGAATAGTCATCTTCAAGGTCCTTATTCTATTAATTATTGTCTGTGACAACCCCACCTGTGAAATACAGGTTTTTTGAAAATATAATACCAGTTTAATGACCCTTGGAGGCAGCTGATGACATTGTGAAGCACCAAGGCTTTAGGGAGACATGGAAATATGTCTCTATCTTCCACTCAAAATTTTTAATACATTGTCTAATGTAACTGAACTTTCATAAAAATGCATAGCAGGCCAGTAGAGTAAACACAACTTGAAGAGGCACAAGTTCACCATTAATAGCTTTTATTAGCCCAAATGCCAACGAGATATTTTACATAACATCAAAGGAAATCTGCTACTAATGGAAACTGGACTCATATTGGCACAAAGTACTCTGTGTGAGATTATGAAGTACACTCAAAAATAGCAGAAAATGTTAGTCTATCCCAGTTAAATAGTTAATTGGTTAGGAAAGATGGATCTGTTGGAAATGAGACCTCAACATTTCTTTATCTCATGGAGACTGTAATCTCATATAGATCATCTCCACATCTGTTGTGCTTTAAGCCCAGACAGAAACTAAGTCCCACACAGCCGCTCTCTCACTCTCCCCCAGTGGGATGGGGAAGAGTATCAGAAGGGTAAAAGTGAGAAAACTCATGTGCTGAGAGAAAGACAAAGCAAACAAAGAAAAACAAGGTATTAATTAACTACTTTCCATCAGTTCAACCATCTCCAGGGCAGCAGGGCTCCATCACATGTAATGGTTACTTGGGAAGACAAACATCATCACTCCAAACGTCCCATGTTCCTTTTTCTTCCTCCAAAATATATATACTTATATACTTATCATGATGTCATATGGTATCGCATATCCCTTTAGTCAGTTGGGGTCAGCTGTCCTGGCTGTCCCCCCTCCCAGCTTCTTGTGCATCTGACATGGTGTGAGAAGCTGAAAAGTCCCTTACTATTTAGCAAAAACTAAACCATCACTATATTATTGACACTACTTTCATTCTAAGTCCAAAACACAGCACCACACCAGCTACTATTAAGAAAATTAACTCTACCACAGCTGAAACCAGGACACACTCGGATATGTCAAACTTGTTAAAACAGGGTTCTTCGGAATAATTCTGCAGATAAATCACATCATTGGGCATCTCACCAAGGATGTGAAGTAGGAAGATGAGGGACTTCTGGAAAGAAGTGGGGTCTAAAGAAATTTGTGTGACACAAATGCATTTATAATAAGATCTGCTGCTGTGGGTTATACAAGTTACAGTATGGTACTTTTTCATCTTTCCCACAGAAAATGAGTTGAGGTTACAAGGTTTCATAGCCGTGGGCTGCTGTGAGTCTTATGAAATGACTGTACAGCTTTCTTCTATTCTAACTGCTCATCTGCCACCATAGAGCATTATGCTGTCAAGCTTTGTACAGAGCGTGTAGTTACTTGTTCTATTTGTACAGTTTTGTATTCATCTAATCTAATGCATTTCTAATGAACTCTTCACTGTGAAATTCGTGCTTTCTTGAATACGAAAAGAGTAAATCCTTGGAATCCCTGCCTGCTTTTCAAACTAAACTGAGACCATGTGCCATTAAACATTTGTATTCATGAATATTTAAGCATATTTGTTCTTTTATTGATTTTGTACAATGCTTTTGGGTGTTCCCTAGCAAGACTTCCAATGTAAACCTAAGCAAGTGAGTGACTTATGGTGGCAGGGCTTGATAAATACATAGATATGTATTTATATAAGTAAAGGATATAATCAGTGTGTTAACATGTCATTTCCTTGCTGTGCTTCCATTCTGTGTCAAAATCTTAATATTAAACAAGTTCTAGAGTTCTTTTTTTCATGTTCTTGAACAGTCTAATTTACACATAAGGATATTGAATGTTCCACACTGCATAAAATACATATTATTCTTACTATTTTAAATCCACCTGTCCCAGGCTATCAGTGGTTTTTGCTTTATTTTTTGTTGACTCTTCCATCTGTTACTTTTGTTGTGCATTAACCTTGTAAGATGTTTTAACAGATGGCTGTACAATAGCAAGTACCATAGACTCCCAACTTTCTTGGCTAGAATGGGGGATTGGGGAGCAGCTTCTTCCACTCTAGTATTGAGATCAAGTTAGCTCTGTGTTATGCTTCTACTTTCATTTGGAATAGACAGCTTACATTAATCTATTTGTTGTTATACAGAATAATCTGATTACATTCCTACTCTCGAAAAGTTTTGGTGAAACTAGAGAGATCACAAGATATTTCAGGGTCTGTATGCTATGTACATATTGTAAGTGAACTGATTTATTAGCATTTTGTTTCCTTTGGTTAACACAGAGTCTGCACTGATGTGCTGGGTGGATTCAGTGAAACATTTTAACAGATGGTAAAATGGAGGGTTGCCCTCTGGTGTCACTGCATGTAATGAGTACTAATCTGTGTCTCGGCATCACGTAAAAGATGCTCTAGAAACATCTGGCAAGAAAGAATTAGCAAAACAAAGAAACATTGCAGTGCTATATCACACTTTCTTGATTAGTAGGGGCCATTGGTATGCATTATCCAGATGATGATACATATTTAAGCACATCATTCCAAAGTCTCTGCCCTCTGCAGAATAAACTCAGATGAGACTCAAAAGAAGATAGCTCCATCAACTCCATTGCTTGATAACAGAAGTGATGGAAATTATTTTTAGAAGGTTGAACCATCTATGGTGTCACCAGCTCCCATCTCTCCCCAAGTAGCATACCAGAAAATCTCTGAATTCAGTTTTCTCTGCAAAGGTCTTGTGTGTGGTCTTATAATTTGGAAAGATAACAGCTTACTTTTTCTTCTTGGAGTGAAAGATAATAGTCTCCATTACTGAAGGAAAACAGAGAATTATCTATTTATACATATTGTCTACTCTGATATTACTAAGATGTTTATCTTTTACATGTTCAAAAGAGAGACCAAGAGAATCAGAGTCAGATTCACATACTGAACACTGAGGAAATTTTTCAACTCTTTTTCCTAGGATAATCTGTTGAGAAACATCACATGATCTTCTCTACAAGGAGTAGAAAATAATCCAGTGCAAGTTACATGAGTTTGAACAGTAATAAGCAAAGATTATCTTCTTTTCCAAATACTTTCAGACCTTCCTTATCCTTGAAATCTAGCTGGTTCCTAACTGAAGTTCTAACAAGCAGAATTTGATATTACAGTACCTTCTATGGAAAAGGTGTCACTTCTACTGAATTTCCTGGGCCTTGTGCTGTATTTATGTCTAACTGTTGATGGTGCAACTGTAGAGAAGCTCAAATCTTCTCAGTCAGTCATTAGAACCATATCCCTTGTTTGAAATCAGTATTTTCTGAATTGTATTTGGAATGGGCTATCTTTGGAATACCACTTCACACTGTCCACATTATGCTGCCACTAGAAGATTAAGCAAGAGCCATAATTTATGACTTACACTCACCAACTCTCTTCAAACTCAGTTATGACCCCTGACTATCCAGATCAACTACTATTGAATTGCAATAATCCCAGTGTATGAGGCTGTCTAGTGCACAGCAGCTAAAGCATTTGAGGAGTATTTTAATTCTTTCTGCAGCTAAAATTGGTCCTTATCTCCTCAGATGCACATCATCTCTACCACTTAATGAAACTTCATTACAGAATTTAAATAATTCCTCTCCTATTTCTTTTCTTTTATTAATTGTTTCTGTCATGATAGTGCACTGTCCTTACTCAGATCATAAATGTATTATCATTTACAACTGAGCAACTGCATTTTTATTTCAATTCAATGTTTTAACTGTAAATAAAACTCCCCAGAAAAGCTGGGAAGAGTGTTTCTTAGTGACTTTATGCAGCACTAAATCTAGCAGGCACAGGCTGTCATCAGATGGTATTAGTGAATACTTAACTTAGTACATACAAACTGACTCAGTGCATTAATATTTGCAAAGTCAGGGCCTTACATTTGAAAGGCTCCTGCAGATGTAGGATTGTGAAACTGTATTCATTAGTTTCCTGAGAGCTTGAAACATATTCACCTTTTATAATATATTTTAGACTCCATTAAAAATAACATGTGTGAGCAACAGTCTATGAAGTACTCCTGCTTTGGAAGGGAGACTAGAAAATAATCTAATAGGCTTTCTTCATCAGTAATTTCTTGGATTCAGTTAACTGTGGTAATGTGGCTAATTATATAATTTAAAACTTATTAAACCTATAACATTCCCTTCAGAAAGAGCTTATGTGCTTATGTACTCTCTGACAAACTAAACAGGCTACTGATAATAGAAAATGACCAACTACTTCCGTAAAATCTAATCTCATATGTTTTATTCAACCGTTTCATCAGTAGTTCTTGAAATCAGTCAGAAATTTCCCTGACAATATCACGTTTTTAAAAGCAGGGCACACTTTTCCCTGTTTCTGAATTTTGAGAGGATTTTGCTTGCAGGAGAGGTATTGATGCCATAAATTTAAAAAAAATACATTTTTATATTAGATATTGGCACAATATCTCAAAATATAACACAGTATGTCATAACCTACAGAACTGAGTAGATTATTTCCCTTAGCATATATCAAATACATCAGCATACAAAGTCTAAAATGATTAAAAATTACAACTGGATAGATAGAAAAGTTCATCCTAGAGAATTAATTGTATATTAACTGTATCTGAGATGTATTTAGATGGAGTGTATCACTCAGTAAACTCCTATCTTCAGCCCCTTAGGAAGAAGTATTTGCCCATAGCCTATAGCGTTCTCATTGGTGAAGGAAACAGACAAAAAATAGGATGCTTAATTTAAGTCCATACCATTTTCTTTACAATCTACATTACCTTCAAGAGAGCTCTAATTTAGGTTAAAATGTGGTGAAATTTGAAATCCAGATCATCTGTAGGAAGGTCAGTTTCCCAAAGCTGGCTATATTTTGGGTGTCAGTTTATAAGTAATGTTGTGGTTTGGTAGCTGGTTTGTTGCCTTCCTTCTATTGATGTTTATATTGATTTAAGGTGATTTTATCTTTTTAGTACTATCTAAAAGGGTACTTTTTGTGTAAATATTTTAATTAATTCCAAGTACTTTAAATGTAAGTAATCTATAAGATTTATGCTCAGAAGTTAATTTATTATTTTATTTCACAAGATAATTTTAAGCAAATTTATGTTGGCTTTAAGTTGGTATTACTCTAACATACTTCTTGATAATGAATATCATATATCTAATGATTTGAAATCTTCAAAGGCTTTCACAGAATATTTTTAAAGTTTAATTTATAATGATTTTCAGTATTGAACATTTTAAATACAAAATCACAGAACAGTTGAGGCAGGAAGGCATAATCTAGTCCTATCTCATGCTCAAAGTAGGGTCAGCTAGAGCAGGTTGGTTAGGGTCATGTCCAGTCAGGTTGTGAATACCTAAGTAGTAAGAGTCAAGAAGTATTCTGGGCAACCTGCTACGGTGTTTGGCCACCCTCAAAATAAAAGGCTTCTGATTTTAAATGACATTTATTGTATTTAAACTTGTGCCTATTGTTTTTCATCCTCTCACTAGGCACCACTGAGAATGGTCTGGTGGTACATGCACTAGACTTGGGTCCTCCTGAGCCTTCTCTGCTCCAGGATGAACAGTTCCAGCTTTCCTAACCTCTCCTTGTATGGCAAATGCTCTAAGCTCTTATTTATCTCTGTGTCACTTCACGGGACTCAGTCCAGTAGATCGGTGTCTCTCTTTCACTGGGGAACCCACAACTGGAAGGATGACTCCAGATGTGTCTGACCAGGGCTGGGGAGAAGCGAAAAACCTTCCTTGACTTGCTGGCAATGCTCTGCCTAATGCAGCCCATGAGGCTCTTGGCTTTCTTTGCTTCACAGGAGCATTGTTGGATCATGGTCCACTTGATGCTAACCAGGACATCCTGGGTTTTCTCTGCAAAGCTGCCTTCCAGACAGTGGGCTAACCACCTGTACTATTTGCTCCTAACCAGGTGCAGCATTTGCACTTCCCTTCATTGAACATCAGAAGGTTCCCATCAGACCACTTCTTCAGCCTGTTGAGGTCCCTCTGAATGGTAACACAACCCTATGTTGTATCAGCCACTCCTCTCAGTTTTATATAACCTGAAAACTTGCTGATGAGGCACTCTGTTCCATCATCCAGGTTAATGAAGGTGTTAAACAGGATTGGACCCAGTATTAACTCCTGGGGTACATCACTAGGGACTGTCTTCCAGCTTGATTTTGTGCTGCTCATCACAGTCAATTTTCAGTCCACCTTGCTGGCCGTTTCTCTAGCCCATACTTCATCAGCTTGCCTGTGATGGTTTTATGGAAGACAGTGTCAAAAGTCTTACTAAGGGGACAATAAATAACAGTCATTTCTCTACCCTCATCCACCAAACCAGTCATCTCATCATAGAAACCTATCAGGTTCGTCATGCATGATTTTCCCTTCATAAATCCATGCTGACTGCTCCCAGTCACCTCCTTGTCCTTTGTGTGTTTGGAAATGGTTACAAGGATTTTTTACTCTATCGCCTTCCCAGAGACTGAGGTGAGGGTGACTAGCCTGCAGTTCCCTGGCTCTGCCCTTCTTGAAGACAGAGGTGATATTTGCTTTCTTCTAGTCTTCAGCAACTTCCCCAGATTACCACAGTTTTTCACAGATAATTACAAGTGGCCTCACAGTATCATTGGCTTGTTCTCTCAGCACTTGTGAATCCATCCCAATAGGTCTGAGAGACTTGGATATGTTCAGTTGCTTTAAGTGTTCCCAACTTGATCCTCCTTCACAGACAATAAGTTTTCCTTGCTCCAGACTGTCCCATGAGACTCAGGAGCTGGGATTCATGGAAAAATTATTGGGTATCTCAGCCTTCTCTATTTCCTTTGTCACCAGGAGCCTGCCCCATTCAGTAGTGGGCTCACATTGTCCCTAGTCTTCCTTTTCCTGCTGATGTACGTATAGAAGCCCTTCTTGTTTCTCTTTACTTCTTTATTACTTGTCTCAGGAAGTTCAAGGAATCAATGTATTCCAGAAAACCATTCAAGGTAGTAATACACTTCAGAAACTTCCTGGACTGCTCATGCTATGCTGTGTTGCCCATTCAGCTGATATCATGGTAATTCAAAATCCCCATGATGGCTAGGGCCTGTGAACAGGAAGTTTCTTCTGCTTGTCTGAAGAAGACCCCAGTTGCTTCTTCCCGATCAGGAACTCTGTAGCAGACACCCACCAAAGTGTCATCCACATTGGTCTGCTCTCTCAACCTGACCCATCAGCTCTCAGCTGGCTCATCGCCCCTTCCAAGGCAGAGCTCAATGCATCCCTGCTGCTCTCTCACATAAAACAAAACTTTCCCGCCTCACCTCCCTGTCCCATCCTTCTTAAAGAGCTTGTACCCATCCGTGGCAGCACTCCAGTTATGTGAATTACCCCACCACACTGCTGCCATGCCTATGAGATGCTGGCCCTGCAGCTGCACATGCATCTTTAATTCCTCCTGTTTGTGCTCCATGCTCCACCCATGACTGTACAGGCACTTCAGAGAGGGACCCAACTGCCCAAATTTCCCAGAAAAGGCACAAGAGCTTCCCCCATCATGCTCTTCCCTCCACACTCATTTTTATACATATGCCTGGACTGAGTCCCTTTCAGCCCTGATTTGCCGTTTTCAAAGCCTCTCTTTTCCGTATCATCTTATTCCTTTCACTTGTCAGTCAGGTCTACCACTTCCCCACTTGAATGTGGATGCTCATCGCCCACCCTCAGAATTTCTGGCTTAAAGCTCTCCTGAACAGGTTGGTGAACCTGTTGGTAAAGATGCTTTTGCCCCACTTGGTCAGGTGGATCCCGTCTCTCTTTCAGTCCTCCATCTTCAGAGACGGTCCCATGATTGTAAAAGAGAAATCCCTGTCATCAAAACCATCTGCACACCTGGGCACTGACCCGCAAGGTCTTCTCACTCCTCAGACCACTCTGCCCCACCAGCAAGACCAAAAAGACACTATCTGGTGCCCATGCCCTAGAACCCCTTCCCCCAGAGGTGTTCAATCATGCTTGATATACTCCAGGCCTCCTCTAGCCATACCATTTGTGCCCATATTGGAGAGCGGTGGGAGTAACTGCATGAGGGCTGGTTGAGCCTCATCAGTCTCTCCACAATGTCCCAGCTCTGAGACTCTGGCAAGCAGCAAACCTCCCTGGATTCGAAACGTCCTACTCATAGTGCTATAAAGCTTCAGCAGTGTGGCACCATGCTGCTTTTTGGTATATTTTTTGTCTGCTTCTCCACTCACGTTTTATTAGAAATATTACAAGAGCAATAGCAGAGATGGGTCAGGGTCTGGTATTTTTCCTATGGCAATGTAATGCCAGAAAGGG
This sequence comes from Patagioenas fasciata, assembly GCF_037038585.1. NCBI lineage: Eukaryota > Metazoa > Chordata > Aves > Columbiformes > Columbidae > Patagioenas > Patagioenas fasciata. The sequence goes on from NC_092520.1 coordinate 87,151,639, forward strand.
ATTCTGATGGTCTTTTATTAAAGTAGAAAGTAAAACCAAGTAAATGAAAATCAATTATAACGCCCAAGCACCTTGCAGAACTGCATAAATATTGAATTTACAAATATTTCTGGAAGAAAATAAATTGACTGAATGCTTCAAACCTGACAAAATTACATCTGATTTCAAAAATAAAATGGCTGAAAGGAATGCTTTCTATTCCCCTTTCATATGACAGCAGGTTGACCTTACAAAATATAGCAGCATACTTTTACAATTATGCAATATTTGCAAAATGTAAATAATCTTATTGGGGAAAAATCTACAGTTTGTTACAGGTAAGAGAAAAATACTTTCAATAGATTCTCCACCCCTTAATTTCTTCTTTCCACCTATATACATAAATATAATGTTGCCATAATCACTTGTTATCAAGGAAATGATCACTTTTTACCTTTGCAAGATACCAGAAACCTGCAATAATGGCCAGCTTATTGTCTTGACGTAGCAAAATGTCCACAATGCTTTAGACCAAAATGCAGTCTTTTTTACAAAAGTTGCATTGCTCACCTGATAATTTCCCCTAAAATGACTATTTCTTATCATGAAGGAAATTAGCTTTGTAAAACTATTTATTTTGTTATTAGATACTCAGTCCTGATTTGATCTTTTGATCATTAGTAAAGTTACTTTGTCCTCACAACTGGAAAAAGTGTGATTCCCAAACTATTGTAAACCTCAAAGAAGGTGATGACTTTTATTTTCAAAGATTTAGATTTCAAATTTTATTTTAACAGTAATTTCTTCATTTTTATTGGTGAACTATATTTTAACAACATTTTCTGACTAGCTCTTGGCAAAAGAAGTGGCATTTGAATTGTGTTTAAGTTGTTTTATTACACAGGCTATTTTAAGATTAATTGCTCTTGTCTGAAAAGTTTTTTAATTCTTGTCTTCCGCTGCTGTTCATGTTGTTTCCTCTTTATTTTTTTGTGACTAAATAGAACATCCGTCTCTTCCCAAGCATAGTGAAAAGAGCAGGATGCAATAAGGATGTCTGCAGTATTGCATTTGTCACATATATCCATTTCTGCCTGTTTCTTCTCACTCATGCTATTTGTCTTTACTCCTCAAGATAACTCTTTATCCTTATAAACTGCACGTATCTCCTGCAATACCAGATGACCTTGCTGAAAGTCATCTTTGGGCGGTCATGTAATAGAGATTTCATAAGGTTTCTCTTAAGGCTGTAAATTCTGTCCAAAATTTCTCTGACAAATCCTGTGTATTATTTGCTCATATATAACTGTTATGTTTGTCACCACGGTCTTTTATGAAACCACCGCAATAATCCTTAAAGAATATTGCTGTTAGTTTTTCTCTGTTTTATCTTTACTCAGCACTATCTTGCTTGCTTTATGTAACTGTAGACTTGGACAGTCTGATTTCTTTTTTTTTAATTGTCACTTCTGAGTGAGTGTGCCTTACAATGCCTGCAACTATATAATTTATTGGGTTTTCTTACCCTGTTTTATAATAGGTCCTGCAACTATATCATTTATTGTTTGTTTTTGTTTTTTTTTTTTTTTTTTACCCTGTTTTATAATAGGTCTTGTTGATTTTACTTCCTTTCTCAGATTTGTTTCTTTTTTTCAAATTGTTATATTTTTTCCTCAGGTAATGCTATGTTCCTTAAGTTTTTTTCTCTTGTTCTGATTTGGTATAAGTTATTTCTCTGTTGTTACTTCTCTCTTCAGCCTTTTTTTCCTCCTTTGAAGATGCTGAAGCAACAAGTTCACATCAATAGCCCATGGTGACAATCACCTCTATCAATAAATTATTGCTACTGCCTCTAAAAAGCTTACGCACTCCAAGAGACTCCCTTTCTCCCTTATAATTCTGCAGTAATACTATTTCATTCTTGGTTTCACGTTTCCTTAAAATTTTTTTCTATTCCTTTGGCCTCATTCTATAAACTTATCGTTCATTTCTGTGCTTGAAGTATCTTATATTTCACACTTTATTATTTTTATATTATAATAATGCCCTTGCACTACAGAAATACTTTTTATGTGAAGACCTAAATGCTTTATAGTAACTAATGAGTTAAGCTCTCAGTACATTGTAGAGAAGCAATGTCTATTATTTCCATATTAGTAAAAGGAAACTGAGGCACTGGAGCAAGAGAGCTGATTTCTTGGTGATAAAGTCTCAATCAAGATGTAAGAAATGTAATCTTGTTTCCTTAGGTTTTTTGGAGGGGTTTGGTTGTTTGGTTTGTTGGTGTTATTTCTGTAATTGTTCTTTCTTGTTCATGCTTCAAGCGGGAGGTTTTGAGGGCACAGGATCAGGCTATACCAGTGCACCGAAAGGCTAGCCGGCAAGGAAGACAACCGGCTTGGCTAAACAGGGAGATTTTGAAGGAAATCAGAAATAAAAAGAGAGTTTATAGACTGTGGAAAAAAGGGCTGGCTACCTATGAAGAATTTAGGAAAATAGCTAGATCATGTAGGAAAAAAATCAGGGAAACAAAAGTGCACTTTGAAGCTAATTTGGCCAATTCTGTTAGGGATAATAAAAAGTCCTTCTTTAAATACATTAATAACAAAAGGAGGGGCAAGGAAAACCTCCATTCTCTACTGGACTTTGAGGGAAATATAGTTAACAAAGATGAGGAGAAAGCTGAGGTACTTAATACCTACTTTGCCTCAGTATTTACCAGTCAAACAGATAGCCCTCAGGATAACTGGCCTCTGGAGATGGTTGACAGGGATAGGAAGCCAAACAGTCCCCTTGCATTCCAAGAGGAAATAGTTGGTGGCTTACTGAGTCATCTGGATCCTCATAAGTCTATGGGACCAGACAGGATTCATCCTAGGGTGATGAGGGAGCTAGCAGAAGAGTTCGCCAAGCCGCTCTCCATCATCTTCCAACAGTCTTGGCTCACTGGGGAGGTCCCAAATGATTGGAAACTGGCAAACGTTACCCCAATCCACAAAAAGGGCTACAAAGCTGACCCTGGCAACTACAGGCCTGTCAGCCTGACCTCGGTGCCTGGCAGGGTGATGGAGCAGATCATCCTGAATGCAATCACACAGCACCTCCAGGATGGACCAGGGATCAGACCCAGCCAGCATGGGTTTAGGAGGGGCAGGTCCTGTCTGACCAACCTGATCTCCTTTTATGATCAGGTGACCCACCTAGTGGATGAGGGGAAAGCTGTAGACGTGGTCTATCTAGACTTCAGCAAAGCCTTTGACACTGTCTCCCATAATATACTCCTTCAAAAACTGATAGCCCGTGGCTTGGACAAGTGCATTCTCTGCTGGGTTAAGAACTGGCTGGAGGGCCGGGCCCAGAGAATACTGGTGAATGGGGCTGCATCTAGCTGGCGGCCGGTCACTAGTGGTGTCCCCCAGGGGTCAGTGTTGGGTCCAGTCCTGTTTAACATCTTTATTGATGATTTAGATGAGGGGATTGAGACCATCATCAGCAAATTTGCTGATGACACCAAGTTGGGGGGCAGCGTCGACCTGCTGGAAGGCAGGAGAGCTCTGCAAAGAGATCTGGATAGACTGGAAAAATGGGCTGATTCCAATGGGATGAAGTTCAACAAGGTCAAGTGCCAGGTCCTGCACTTTGGCCACAACAACCCCCTGCAGCGCTACAGGCTGGGCACAGAGTGGCTGGAGAGCAGCCAGGCAGAAAGGGACCTGGGGGTACTGATTGACAGGAAGCTCAACATGAGCCAACAGTGTGCCCAGGTGGCCAAGAAGGCCAATGGTATCCTGGCCTGTATCAAAAATAGTGTGGTCAGCAGGACAAGGGAAGTGATCCTTCCCCTGTACTCTGCATTGGTGGGGCCACACCTGGAGTATTGTGTTCAGTTCTGGGCCTCTCAGTCCAGGAAAGATATTGAGGTGCTGGAGCGGGTCCAGAGAAGAGCAACAAGACTGGTGAAGGGACTTGAGCACATGACCTATGGGGAGAGGCTGAGGGAGCTGGGGTTGTTCAGTCTGGAGAAGAGGAGGCTTAGAGGTGACCTCATCGCTCTCTATAACTACCTGAAGGGAAGTTATAGCCAGGTGAGAACTGGTCTCTTCTCCCAGGCAGTTAGCAATAGGACAAGGGGACATGGGCTTAAACTCTGCCAGGGGAAGTTTAGGCTGGATATTAGGAAGAAGTTCTTTACGGAGAGAGTGATCAGGCATTGGAATGGCCTGCCCAGGGAGGTGGTGGACTCACCGTCCCTGGAGGTTTTTAAACTGGGATTGGACATGGCTCTTAGTACCATGATCTAGTAAATGGGCTGAAGTTGGACCAAGGGTTGGACTTGATGATCTCTGAGGTCTTTTCCAACCTAGCCAATTCTGTGATTCTGTGATTCTGTGATTCACTGATAGTAGTCCCTATGACTACCATATGGTTTCCCGTTTAAACTTGCAAACCTATCAGAACAGATAGAGAACAATATTTTTAAAAACTCTTTCAAGTGACCTTTCTCATATTCAGCATAACAGTGCCTCTAGGACAAGATTAACCTGTGAGTATATATTGTGTATATATATTTTTGCATACTTTCAAGCCTCAATGTCTAGAAAAACTAATTGATACAGTATTCCTTTCTGTACATGTTTGTGATACATTTGAATTGTTAATTACATGATGACAATTACATTTCAAGGATGTACAGCTAGTTACTGCTTAAATTGTTTGTTTTGATGATGTCTCTAATATAAATGTTCCTCAGTAGAGACCACCTTACTAAAAACACCAATATAACTGACATTCTGAAGATAATATGTACGTTTTAGCCTTGCAATAATATTTAGGCTTTTTTCTTTTCCATTATTTTTAAATTGCTGTGTTCAGTGTTGTGTAATGCTATTCTGTGCTTCTTATGCTATGTCTTATAGCAAACTTCCATCGCTACCCTGCTCTCTTTATTGTCAGATATTGGGCAATGGAGATTTTACTCAATATGTAGGGGTTTTTTTTCCCAAGATCCTTCCAGTCTCTGTATGCTTTCACAAATGCCAGTTCTACCCAATCATAAAACCTGATTCTATTTTCTGGCAATTCAGTGATGTCTTTGGAGAGTCATACTTCCATGGTGTTAATATACTCGATGCCTGTCTCTGCATCAAAAATAGTACAGGGAGCACACATGAAGTACTGCATTGTGCAAACCTGAACTGTTCTTCTCAGTAATTCATTTTATTTTTTTTTATTCACCTGAGAAAACTGTCCTTCACTTTTGGCAAAGAATATTGCTTTCTCAAAATAATTTTAAAGTGTTTCCTTTGGAGAAGCAAGGGTGAGGGAAAGGAAAACATGTTATGTTGTTGTTTGTGTGACTTCTCCTCCATACCAAAGCCTCACTGTGCCACATCATGACATAAAACACCAAACAAACTAGCAACCCCTGGTTCAAGGTTTTTATGATTATTAGATATTATACGGTTTGATTTTGCTATGCCTATGGAAGACACCTTCACTTTCCTGCATTAAGAGTCTAATCAAACCCCACATAAGAACAACTTTACTTCAGGATGAATCCGAGCAGCAAAATGTAACTCAGCTCTTTCATTTCCAAAGTCGTTCTGAAAAGATGACAAGAGATGGAGAAGCAAATGCTGTCTTGGAGAGATATCTAATTTTAGAAGCTTATCTAACCGAATAGTCATCTCCAACTTTTAACTGAAAAGCTGTATTCAACTGAAGTAATATGGACTGAGGTCTTCACTGTAGTATCATGGTATCCCCACTGTAGCTCTGTAGCTGTAGATGCTTACAGAGGATGTGAATTGAACATGCATAATACAAGTTATTGGTGTATACTTGTGTAGCGAAGTCTTAAATATGTGCAGATATATTAAAACTTAAATGTAAAGACTGTAATAAAACGGGAAGAAACAGAAGTTGCAGCACTTAGTCCTTATATTCCCATCTATACTAGCTTGAAATATTCCCCTATGGTTGAAAGGCAAATTGTAGGAAACAGTATCTGCTATACAGAGAGGAAAGATAAAATATCCTATAGAACAGAAACAGAAATATGAAATATATAAAATAAAAGAATGTATTAATCCTTAATCATGTCCACTCTGAAAGGGTCAATATTTCTACCAGATACTGGAGTCTTCTTGTCCACTAAACCTATGTACAACTTTCTTAAACACAATGCAGGAGATCAAAATCCAGGGAAGGTCTGCAATCCACAGCTATGTTTTAATGGTAGTACAGAGTTTATATACTAAGGATAGATCTGATCGTGACCTTTGCTGCAGAAAATAGTTCAAGTTCTTTTACTGCGCCCAAGTTTGTTTCTTGGGCAAGCACCACATGCCATCTAATTCTCTGCCAGACCAGAGCAGACATTCCCCAACGCCACCATTTTTGACTAGTTTTTCACACAGAGCTCTCACTCTTGAATTATGAATGTTCTTTTGCAGTGTACCTCTTTGAGGATAGCTCTTTATACTTGGTAGATTGAAATAGCTTTAGAGGCACTCTAAACTGAAGGTTCAGTTGGTTGCTTATTATCTTTTTTTTCCTGTCCAGTTGGTTTGCACCAGTGTCTTCTCTGCTACGTTTACCTTTCCTAAGCCAAACAAAAGTCACAAAATTCTTTACATGCATATTTGACCAAAACTGTTCCTGAAAACCCCTTTTCCTTTTAGTGAGAGTGCACCAGTTGTACTAAAAATGCTTGATTTGTGTTCTTTCCTTTAAGATTTAGAGGACAGCATGGAGGAAATACTTCAGTTAGATGAGGGATTCTAAAGCCAACTACCTCCCTATACCAATGCTATGAAACAATAAAATGCAGTAAGTTGTGGGCTAAGCAGAGGTGAAGTAGGTGAACCTCAGTGTGGCTACTGAGGCAATATGAGTTTTTTAAAATTTTGTAGGTGTGACTTGAGCTTTAATAACAAAATGTCTAAAAATCTAAAGAAGAATTGTAATATTCTTCTATGTGCAGATGCCCCTACAGCTCCCCTAAAGGCTCTGTATATTAGTTCATTATACTCTATTTTTTATATTATATGGTAAAGTTAATTTACATCACTTTCTAAACTATAGCACTAATTCACTCTGTTCCTGAGGAGCAGGAGGAGCAGTCTCCTTGTACTTGACTAGCAGTTATGCTGAAGGATAGGCATTATTCTGATGCAGATGTTTTTTCAACTCATAACTGGCCAAAGAAGGTCCTTCCAAATAAATCCATAAGAAATCACCTTATTGTTTCCAGAATGCAGTCCATGTACAAACAGAAAGAAAGAATACTGACATAAATATATTCTTCCTTATATATGTACATATGCATATATAAATATGTATTTATGCATAATTTTTAAACATAAACATGCACACACAGTCACATAAAAGCACATCGAGGCACAAATCTATGTGCATATTTCTGTCTACCTAAATAGAACAATGCTAAATAGATATAGGATTGAAATGTAGTGGTACAGCTGTACACAGGTATTCTGTGAAGATAATTTTTCAGTAATAGAGAGAGACCAACATAGCTTGTTTATACTAAATGCTAAAAATTGCATTTCTGACATCTAATGAAATATTGATATGCTACTCGAAATGAACCTTTCTGTCCTGTAACAGATCAATACAAAAGATTATCGAAACATGTCTTTTCTTCATCTCACTATTCTATCCACTTTTTCTCAAACCAGCTTCAACTCAAACTTTTACTGTCAAGAAGAAATTAAAGAAAATGTGATCTATATGGAGTGTAGTTTTTTACAACAGTCAGTAAACTTTCTGCTACTTTTAATATTTTCATACCTTTGGCAACCACCTGTTTTGTTTGTATGTCAAAGCCTAAGATAATTCTAAGAAATAAACATTCAGCACATTTCTTAGGGAATTCAACAGATCATTCCTATAAGCGATAATCCAAGAGAGCCCTAGAACACGGTGTGAAAATTCTATGTGATGGAAAGCAATGTTACAATGAGTAACCAGGGTATGTTCTTGAAAATGACCCCAGCAGTCATGAGTCCACTTTTCTCATCGAGGCATTTAAGACCAAATAGCTTGCAGCACCTTCTTTTTCTTCTTCCCACCCCCAGCAACCTGGGATTTGATCCAATTTATTGCTTTATGTTTTATTAATCTCTTGGATTAGAGGAATATAGTAGAGCAGTAGAGCTACTCACATGTGTACTGATATGGATAGTTAACTTCAATTACAGGGTATTCAGTTCCTGATGAGCAGGTCAGACACAAGCAGAGGAATTGGATTTTAATTGACTATTTTATGTTTTCCTCGTTTCTTTCATTTCAGAGAATAAAAACTGTCCTTGCAAATATAACCACAGTCTCCAGGTTGGAAGTTGAAGCAAAAAGAACCTCTTTTGGTCTTTCTTATAGTATTCTTCAGAAGAAGGGTAGTAATGTACAAATTATAGCCCACATATAGAATTCTCCCAAATCAGTTCATTGTATGATTGTGTCAGTCTTTTAAATTCAAAACTTCATCTTTCCAAATGAAATGTATTAATATTCTGGGAACTTGCATAAGTACCCATTTGGACATATCTTAGTGGGTTAAAACGCCATTTGCTGCGTCAGTAGAAGCACTGACATTGTCTTGAGTTGCTATAGTCTCATGAATGGTGGGTACACTGCCTTTTTTGTTGCCTAAAACAAGTTTTGTTGCCAAAACAAGGGTTCCAACTCTGCCACAGGCCAGTGAGAAGTCTTTTGGCCAATGTGTGTGTTATAAATTTTTACAAGTGTAAGGCCCCCAATGAATATTGTTAATCGAAATAAATTATTTTTATTTCATTTTTATATCTGTTTTAGTGAAACATCATTCTTAAGTCAATTTTATTTGTAAAGTTAATCGAGTGTAAAACATTTGCTACTAGATTAAAACTTCTCCCCTTTAATTTGTCAGTTATAAACCTCTCTTTCCTCATTTAAAGAATTAAAAAATACTCTGGCTAAGACTTAGTTGCATTTTTTTACTCTTTTTGTATAGTTGAAAAAAGTAATTTGCTGTAATGGTAGATCTCTATATCATTGGAGAGCTCGTTCATAAAGGCATCAACAATTGATCATATAAGAAGTATCTATCCTTACATGAGACACAAAGAAAATAATAGTTTAAGAATGACAGCAAGAATCAGAAACATACAGATGAAGACAGAAATCAAGTTTAAGACTTAAAATTATAGGAAATACATAAATAGAAATAGACTGATAATGATATACCATTACCTCAAATATGTCAAGTTTGATCCAGTTGAAGTTACTGTCACAATAGCTTGATTTCTGAAGAATTCCTCTCTGTGGATATGGATGTGGCTGTGAATGCACTGAGCTCATATGAGCTTCTTTTTTCTTTGCTTTTCAACAGCTATAGTGCCCAGTGTCCTTCTGGTAAAATATTTGACATCAGAAACAAACTATAACAGACTATCTGACCATATGATATTTGAAATTGGTGAGACTGATCTGTACTTTAGCCTTTCTTATGGCAGTCAGAGGGACAGAAGGTTGCAATTTCTTCTTTGACCAGAACTCTGGAGTGCTGTTTTTCAGACTATTGCTCCCCTAGATGCCCTCTAAGTAATAACTCTTACTCAACAGAAAGATGTTTGGTTTAGACGTGGCTATTTTATCATTAAACATACTTTTCATTTTTCATAGATCAATTTATAGCCAGAGAGACTTTCAGACAAGACAAAGGATATTGTCCTTGTGTTGCTTAATATATGCATTATGACAGAAGGCAGTGAAAATCATACCATTATACCGTTTGTATTTGGTAGAATAAGACTATGCAAATTCAGAATGAATAAAGAAAATACTTTCTTATGTACCTTTGTCAAACTCATTGCAATAAAGATTTACTAAAGAGATGAATTCAAAGAGATTTTTAAAATGAATGAATCTTTCATGTGAACGAGAATATCTGCAATCATCAGCTATTGCTTTTGGAAAGTATTAGACTTATACCAGACTATCTACTGCTGGTTCGGAGACTTTTTTTTGAGCCATTTGCTGAGCTGGTCAGTGATGCATAAATAATAGATAACTAAATGGACAAATTTTATGTTCTGCAATTCCAATGTTCCTACACCAATCAGTGTTTTTAGATGGCTGTAAATTCACTGCTGCTATTAGAAACAAAACAAAACAAAACAAAACAAAACAAAACAAAACAAAACAAAACAAAACAAAACAAAACAAAACAAAACAAAACCAAACAAAACCAACAAAACCCAAACAAACAAACAAACAAAACCAAAACAAACCAAAATCTTCAAAAATGCTTTACTCCTCATGCAGAGCACAGCAGCCATCACTGATTCTCTACTTAATAGACTACAGTTCCATTAAATACCTATTTTGTCCTTGCTACTCAGGAGAATCGTAGTATCTTTGTAGCCTTCATAAAGCTTGCAGTGATCTGATTTCAATTTGAAATTATCCCTTTTTAAGTAGAAAAGGGGAGACTACATGACCTCCAGAGACCCTTTGCAATCTAATTGCTTTTTTGCTTCCATGATTTGCAATTGTATTCCAAGCAAATAATGACTCCATTGCCCAAGCTAGAAAATATACACAAACTGGAACGTTCTGATGAAGAAGATCTAGACTATGGCACTCTGTATTCCAGGAATAAAATTCATAAGAAAGCTGACAACTATTAGATCAAATGCAAAATCCCTTTCCTCGTTTGGTCTTTAAGGGTACCTCCTTCCTACATATGAACATACATTAGCACAAGGGAATGTGTATCACTTTTCCCAATTGAGGGTTTTTAAACACTAAGATGGTAAGTACTTACATTCAGTCATTCAAGAGTCATTTGTGTTTCAGTGTATAACTGGCAGTACATGCACGGAAATGAAATACTGGCTTTGCTTGAACTCTTAAGTGAAAATATTGCATCTGTGCTGAACATACATAAAAACTTACTTTTCCAGAGGCCTTGACTTTCTATTTACTTTCATATTTTTGTGAAAATACTCTTTTTTTCTAGATTAATAATTTGTATCTTTTTGAATGTTGCATGTACATAGATCACGGAATGGAGCATTTAAGAAATTCTATCATTTTGGTATTTAAGCTAGTATAGCTTTGCACTTAAATTGGGTAGACAAGACGTTCTCAACATTAAAACAATAAAAGGTATCTACTTTGCTCACCCCTTCCCGCCCATCTTTTTTTTTAATTGTTTTTATGCATAGATGAAAAAATAACGATATTGCCAGTACCTAGACAAAAAGGAGTACATTGTTTTACACAGAAATCTCAGTAATACATTACTGTAAACCTTTTGGGTCTTAAAACCAAAGCAAAAGTAACATCTCCACATTCTCCCCCTGTTTTTCCTCAAAAGGTTTCTAAGGATTGAGGAGCCCTCAGATAACAACTGCTCTGTTGACTCTCATGGAAAGTGTTATCTATGAAAAGGCATCCTTTCAGCTCTGCAAATCTTACTCACTGTGAATAGGAAAAAAGTCTGAAATCACACTGGACATCACAGGAGGTTTTGCTTGATCACAGAATGAAAAAGCCAGACCTATATTTCCAAATCACATTTAGACCAAATTAAAACACTAAAATAATTCCCTCAAGCTGACTCTCAAGTAGAAGTGTTGCAAGCAAGGGCAATAAAATAATCAGGAATCAATCAATGTCGTTGTACAATATACTACTGGCTGTCAGGTTTGTAATTTTTATGACAATTTAAATAAGTGACATGTGAGAAATAGAAAGTTTAGCATCAAGTCATATGTACTGAGATTTTGGCAAATGTATTTGCAGAATTTATTAAAATATATGGACAAATGTTAATATTGTAGCCAATTAAGATTTCTAGAATTCTTTTTGTGTTTTCTTATACGATAGATCTACACCAACATGTGAACTACAGCTGTAGCATGTATCACTGTGCTGTCTTCTATAGATGTTAGTTCAAAGAGCTGCCTGTCTGTTCTTGTTACACAGAGTAAGCACATACTTCTTGCATCCTCAGGCCATCAGAAAGTTTTTTTTAAAACTGCATGCTCCAGTTCAGTAGCCACGTTAGCACTGTGGATAACTTGGGGCAAAAAAATATTCTGAGTAGCAGGCTATTGTGGAAGTCTGGCCAAAGCATGGTCTGCAGAAATATAAAGAGCAAACATGGTTTGCAATTGCAAACAGCAGGCAAATTATGTTTTTATGGGTATCAAAGGATGCTAAGGCAACAAAATTATAATAAGGACTATTAAAGGAAAATACCATGAGAGCAATTAACAATTCATCTAAAGAGCTTAAAAAAAAAAAAAAAAAAAAGAGAGAGAAAATGGAAGAATAAGGTAGGCATAGAAATTATGAAAATGGATGCAGATACATATATCAAAGGTCAAAATTGAGTGTATCCGTTAGCCTTTATCAAAGAATCACCCTGAAAGGAGCTATATTGTGCAGTAGCATATATACCACAGGAGAAGGTTGATTGGCCTACTCCTAAAAATAACCTGAAACACTACTTTGGTTATAACTATCTCATGAGAGTAAACAATAAGTATTGGATAGTGATTGTGATGTCTCATAATTCTCCTTCCTCAAAACTATTTTACTACTGCAGCTACAGACAGCCTGAGCTGTTAAGGGTAACTGTTTTTTTAAGTGACATTCCTAACACATAGTATGACTGGTCTGAATCAGAGAGTCCTTTTTCTTTACTTTTTTTTTTTTTTTAATAATTGTCAGTTTTCCTGGAGCTTATTAATAATTGCCATTATTATTTAAATTCATCACACATATAAAATGCAACTCGAGAGTTCATACTGTTCATTATTTACAATTGCTTGGAATTTCACAACAAGGATGCTATTAAAAAGAAAAAAGGAGAAAAATGCTTTCATGTTTCTTGTGTTTAAACATTTTCAAGTTGAGATTTAGTTGACAATTAATATAAATAAAAAACCATGAACACTTCTATGACTGCTATCCGTGGTATCATAGAAGTCACTTAATGGGAGGAAATGTTCCTGAGGCAACTAGGGTGCTAAGAGAAAGGAAAATATAACAGAAAGATTTAAATAATTTTTTCTCTTGAGCTTGGGAATTGTATGACAGAGTCGCAGAAGGACTTCTAAGGCAGGAAGGCACTTTTTGAGGTCCTCTAGTCCAACACCCCTGATCAAGCAAGGTCAACCAAAGCAGGTTGACAAGGACTGTGTCCAATCACATTTTGAGTATCTCCAAGGAAAGAGACTCAGCAACCTCTTTAGGATACCATCATCAAAGTAAGCGATTTATCTCAATTTTAAACAGTGCTTCCTGTATTTCAGTTTGTATCTTTTCTGTCTTGCCCTGTTACTGGGCACCCCTGAGAAGAAACTGGCTCCACCTTCCTTTCTGTCTTCCATCATGTATTTTTAAACACTGATAAAATCCTTCCAAACTTCCTCTGTTCCATGCTGAATGCTCCATGTTCTCTCAGCCTCCCCTCATATATCAGATGCTCCAAGCCCTTAATCATCCTCATGGCCCTGCACTTGACTTGCTCCAATGCATCTCTCTCTCTCGTATCATGGAACCCAGCAGTGGACCCAGCACTCCAAATGTGTCTCATTTATCACCCTTTATGATCTTTTCCACCAACATGGATAGTTGCAAGTAAAAAAATAATTTTTACTTCAGTAAATACCCTGAGTCCAAAGCAGATGATAGAGGTACTACTCTTTATTTACATACAACTTTAGTGGGTCTTGATCCCCTATATTTCTGCAAATAGAGGGAACAGTCCAGTCCTAAAAGAGTTTTGAATTCTTTCTACAGGTTTTGCTTATGTTCTGCTGAGTTGCTAAATTAAACAAACATACAGAAAATTCTCAAGAAAGATATATTTTTCATATTTTTATTAATCCCTTACGTGATACTTTTCTTCCCTTTCTAACTGTCCTTCTGACAAATATTGATTCTTCTCAACCTTCCGCCCTTTCTTTTTCCTACAAAGTACAAGTTGGTGCAATATATACAGTACACTGATTTCACTTGGTTGTCAAAAACATAACTGATGATTTCATCAGTGTTATTGGTAGAGTTGTTGCAAAAAAGGATTTCTTAGCTTGTTTTCCCTGATGATCTTGCTTCTTCTGCAGTAATGTAAGTATTCTGCAGAATCATCCTTTATCTGTGGTAACTGTGAGATTTTAAAATGTTTTTTTTTTTTTTTTCAAAGAGTGTATCTGGAACTCAAAGGTTTCTATCTATGAAGTTATAAGAAAAGTTTCTTAGGATATTTACTATATTGGTAGATACTGGCTCTAAATTACAGCAGAAATTGTCAGAAGGATTACCTGAACTTAATTCTGAGTACCAATTTCATTGACTGTGCTACCAGCTGTTCTGGGGCATAAATAAACTAATGCTATTGAACAGTCCAATTTTAAAGAGCCTGAACACATGCATAGACACTGTGTGAACCTGAAAACAGAAACTGAAACACCTGGAAACTAGATCTGTGAGAACGTCATTTTATAAGTATTTCAGCAGAAAAAGATCTTTATGCTTTCACAGGGCCAGTCAGGCTCTGAAAAGGTTGAGGACTGCTCACATAAAACCATCAGGAAAATTTAGGCCTTCATATATTTTAAATTTTATTTCCCAGCTAGATTTCTCTGAAGTTTTCAGCTTGTTACACACAGATCTACGGAACAGGTTTCCCTATGTGATAAAATTTCCAAATACAACTCTTTCCAAACCAATATATTAAACTCATTATAAACGTAATCTTAAAAATGCATTCCAATTTTAACTTTGTTGAAGTTGGTGTAAAAATTCTCTTTCAAAATTTATTTTTCACTCATTATTTAATTATAACTACATCTCTACAGAATAAATTAATCATAAAAAGGCATAAACAAATGTATTGTAAACTAAATTATTATTATTGTAGATACATTTAATTTCAGTATGATTCTTGCCAATATATCTACGAACTGTTGGTTGTTTGCTTCCTAATTTAGAGTTAAATATCTTTCCAAGTGAGTTTGTCCTTGCCCAGAGAATTTTTAGTGTCCTACAATACGTACTGCTCTACAACTATTTTTCTTTATATACCACACTCTGTTAATGTTGTTAAAAAAACAAAACAAACAAAACAAACAAACAAAAACAAACAAACCCAAACAACTTGAATGGCTGGAAAAAAAAAAACAAACCTCTGGAAAATTATGTATCTCCAAAGCAAAATCCTCTTTTGTGTTTCTATGTACTTCGCATAACATAGATTTACTTAACAATACAAGATTTTTCCCCCTTATTAAGACAAATGTCATAACACCCTGACATTTGCCAACTCAAATGGTTATTTATCAGAAAGAATTCATTATTTACATCAAAAAACTGAGTAAGAAAGCAATGAAAAAGGAGTTGTCTGTTTTGCTGAATGGTCTTGGAAATGTATTTACAACTTTTCCATAATCACAGGTTTTTTTTAAATGATGGAAGATACGTAAGGAATTGCAATCTGGCTTTGAAGTGAGTTGAAAGGTGACCAAGGCAGTTGCTATGAAAAAAACACTATTTGTGGGTGTCAATACAATTCACTATAAAATAGGAGCTTATCCTCATCTGTAGTACTGTGCTTAATTCCTTACCTTCCTAAGAGTTATAACAGACATTGAGGGTTAATGAATACTGTATTAGAAAGACAGGAAGAAAAGCAGGTGAGATAATGAATAAATTCAGATCACCCTAACTAGAAAACATACAGGAGGATGTTCATTCTTATAATACAGCACCTGGAGAAAGCAAAATTAGCACTCTTATGTTTCAAAACTCATCAAATTTAAAACTAATGAAAGAAAATGTGTGACACAGCTAACCTTTGAAACTGCTTGCTGTATCAAGATACTAGAAGATGTCAAGAACTCAGAATGTCTCAGTAAAGGAGCAGAAGTCTCCTCATGAGTAAGAACTTCCGAACTTGTGGGTCTGAAATTAAATTAAAAGATAAGTGTTGGTATAAACTATGGAGTTTAGATCACTTGCCTTTATAGCAGTCTGGAGTTAAAATCCACATTATTTTGAATTTTCCATCATTGTTTAGTCATTAATCTTGTTCTGAATTCACAGCTGAACACTTTCATCATGACCTTTCCTCCATGTTGAGAATTGGAGATGTGGACACAGTTTTTTTATCACTTGGAGAAATCAATATACTCGAAATCATATGTGTTCCCTTTCCCGCAATCTTATTTATGTATATAAATAAGGACTTAGAACTAAGTCCTCCATAAAGGTTTCATTGACTGTCGACATCCCTCATATCAACAAACATACCTCTTTGGTCAGTTGTATGACACGTGAGTCAACAACTACTTGATTTCAATGAAAACTGGGACAGTGATGTGGACTGCAGTAGCTGGATAGTTCTGAATCCCAGATACTCTGTTTAATCTAGGTGGTGCTTAAAATGTGTAGCACATTTAGCACCATGACACAGAACTGTAACCCAAAGGTATCCATGAACTTTACGATTTTCAGTTTATGTCTAATTTTACGTTCTATAGATAACTTTTCTTTGGTCTGGAGTTTTGTATGGTTTTAGTCTTTGCTGCTAATGAAAGTATGGATAGTTGAATGCGTGAGATTTACATTTTGTTCTGAATGTCTCTGAAATACATCATGATTCAAAGCACTCTGGGGAAGAAGCTTCACAGTCACAGAACAGCAGATGAGAAAGGTCTGTGTTTTGCACACACAATCGCTTTAAAAACAAGCGCTCTTCAAATTCTCATGTAGCAACCATTCTTGGTTGTTCCACATGCTAGAATGCCTCCTGCACATCTTCACTAATGCTAGAAAATCTTCTTGTCTCTTCTTCAGTGCTTCAGTAACATAACATTATTGAAGATCCCTTCAACTAACTTAACTGATATCACACTAAACCAGATATTAATACTTGCACTTGGGTCACAACAACCCCAGGCAATGCTACAGGCTCGAGGAGGAGTGGCTGGAAAGCTGCCCAGTGGAAAACGATCTGGGAGTGATGATTGACAGACAGCTGAATATGAGCCAGCAGTGTGCCCAAGTGGCCAAAAAGGCCAACAGCATCCTGGTTTATATCAGGAATAGTGTGGCCAGCAGGACTAGAGAAGTGATCATGCCCCTGTACTCGACACCGGTGAGGCCCCACCTTGAATACTGTTTTCAGTTTTGGGCCCCTCATCATAAGAAAGACATCGAGGAACTAGAGAGAGTGCAGAGGAGGGTGATGAAGCTGTTGAGGGGCCTTCAGCACAAATCTGATGAGGAGCGGCTGAGGGAACTGGGGCTGTTTAGCCTTAAGAAAAGAAGGCTGAGGAGAGACCTTATTGGTGTCTACAATGACCTGAAAGGACGTTGTAGCATGGAGGGGGTTGGTCTCTTCTCCCCAGTAGCAAGTGATAGAAGAAGAGGAAATGCCCTCAAGGTGCCCCAGGGGAGGTTTAGATTGGATATTAAGAAAAACTTCACGGAAGAGGTTGTCAGGCTATGAAACAGGCTGTCCAGGGAAGTGGTTGAGTCACTATCGCTGGAGGTGTTTAAAAGGTATTTAAATTAGGTTCTTAGGGACGTGGTTTAGTGCTAGAGTTAGATTATGGTTGGACTTGATGATCCTGAGGGTCTCTTCCAACTGAAATGATTCCATGATTCTATGATCTGGTAATACAGTTCATGGAGGAATAATTTTTTATCTAAGAGACAGTAACAAATGACTGGTGTGACGTCAGTAACCAAAACCAGGTGTTTACATCTGTCATGCATGAAGCACTGCTAACTAATAGGAAAGAAGGGTGCTATCATGAAAAAAGGGGGGGTGAGGGTGTTCATAAGCAGCCCATAGAAGAGGTAAAGTACACAACTGCAATGCTGCTGAATATGTAGGTAGTTCTATCTGAGCCAGCTGGAGCACCTTGGCATTGGCAGTTTCATTCTCAGCTAGAATAATCAATGTTTCCCTAATCCTGCCCAAATATCCCAAGCTGATAGTGACAGGATAGTAACTGTTGAGTGTTTATGTTTTTTGAGTGACCTGAGAAGAGGAAGAGTCACACATCTAGAAACGTGGTAATCTGGCAACATGAAGATCTGCCTCTAGAGTTCAGACGAGTTACATTGTCTCATCTCTCAAATGCTACTTTTGCTGCACTAGACACAGAAGAGTACAATGTTTCCTTCAGACATATAAATTCAGCTTATTGATTTCTTTTGTCAGCACATTTTACATTGTAATCAAATTAGCACACTGTACTTCAAGCAACCTTGCTATCTTCAAAAATTAAGGCAGTCATCTTTATCTGGAAAAAAATATTTTACACATGCCCTTGTCATTATTCAGTTCCAGAAATTATACAGGAAATTATCCTCCCTACACAAAATCCATGCGTCTCTTCTTAGCATTTGAATAATTTCAAGATCTTTGTAAGTTTCTCTAACAGAAAGGAGAGTCCTTTATTTAAAGTGACTTGAAACAGAACAGAAACAATGTTTTTGGCTCTTCCTCATAAAATGTTAATCCAAAGTGATTTTAAATCTCTATGAAAGTCTCTATAAGATGTTAAGAACTGGAAACAAAATAGTGGTGCAAACATTTATGAAACTGTCTTTTGTTTATTGTGCATCATTTCCTCACCACAATAATGCTGTTGTTCACTGTTGTATAATTTATCTTAGTGCCACTTTAATTGTGTTTTCAGTGTTCATAGGAAAGCATCCTATTTGTGATAATTGCTTACTTTGGAGATGATCAGCAATTTGGTTCATGAGCACCTCTGAAAATTACCCTGTCTGCAGAAGGCATTTTCTTCCAAGTGCAACATACTAGCTTTGCAAGAAGGAGTATTTTCTCTTTTCCTTTTCTTTTTTCCTACTAAAAAAAAAACAAAAAACAAAAAAAAAAACCCAAAAAAAAAACCCCAAAAACAACAAAACAAAAACCAAACCAAACCAAAACAACAACAAAAAAACCACACCAAAAACAAAAACAAAACAAAACAAAAAACAAACTTTTGATAACTTGTTCTAGGACACACCAATTTCCTTATAACCCTTCACCAATTATTTCTAGACATATGATCTCTCGGTGCTTTCTTTATAACTCTGCCATTAGCCTAAGTTCCCCTAAAACGCTCAGCTACTTCTAAGGTGCTTCCTTAACATTTCCATTTAAGTAAGACAAGTTAGCAAATCCAGCTGGATCTCTTGGCAGTTTGGGTGTCCATGGGGAAACATGTATTTCGGTACAAATATCCACTACGAAATCATCACCAAGATTTAAGTTTCTGTTTAACTACATTTGAATGGAACATGTAATCATCAATCAATTAAAAAATAATAATTAAAAAAATAATCCTTGCAAAACCACCTTGAAGATGCCTCTTTACAAACAAGTTCAGTTACAGCAAGTTTACAGATCCTCAGTTCCTGTAAACCGACTTAACTGCAGTGATGATAGCCTAAAATGGTTCTGTTGCCAGAGCCTGATTTTGCCACTTTTATTCATATGAGCTGAGAGGTTACTGTATAAACAATCTCTCAGAGTGAAACATGCAAGTAACATGGGGGAAAATTAATTCTTGCTGGTTTTTTGCTAACTTCACAGGCAGTAAAACTTTGTAGGAGAAAAGCTGCATATGACAGCACAGTTGTGAAAGCTGGAGGCTACTGTGTGTCAGATAAAAGACAGGGAACTTACAGATTCATCCGCTCAGATTTGGAGTATGGTATCCCAAAAGATCTAAGGTACAAATCAAACATGTACATAATATTAGGTAATATTTTCTCTTATTTTCCGCTGAGATTTTTCCAGTGAGTCTTTTCAGTCACTGACGTCATATTTTAATTGCTATGAGAACCTATCAAGGTTGATTTCCTCACCTTTGAAATAATCGCCCCGACAGAACAATTATCATGCTTCCTGACGGTGCACCTCTTGGCAGTTCATATGGGATAATACTCACTGTGGTTTATTTTTGATCTTATTTTTAAAACTTACATAGCATGAAAATGTGTTTGTTTTCTGCCAGCATGTTTGCTATGCATGTGATATTACCCAGAAATTGTGTTTTCTAATTTCCCAGTCTAAGCACCACCATTAAACTCCATGTCAGGCTTCCCCCCAGTAAACAGCACACTCTTTAAAGAAAAATGCCATTAGCCAAAGAATGACAAATCCTACAGTTGTGTTGTTATTGATACCAATTAATGCTTTACAGCACTTTGAAATGCTCCTCTTGTTGGTTCATTTAATGTATGGTCACAAACACCAAGTCATATGGATGGCAGAAAAGCTGAACACTTTTTCTGTCTTTCTAATCTCTATTTGCATGACCTCAGTGTGATCTGCTGTTGTAGTTCACTCTGATACACTTTTTTACAGATCTTTCTTCTGTAACAAATGAGTTGTTCCATAAGCAGCAGAGACAATGAAGCCCTGCATATGTATGTACTTTGTCCCTTTCTCTGCTCCCTATCCCTCCACTGCATGGTGTCAGGATCTGAACATAGACTTTTTAGGTGATACATCTGACATAGTACTTGGATCTACATGTCTAGTGATGGATGGATCAGCTTCTGCCCCTTCCTTCAATGAGGTCTCTATTTTACAGTAGTACTACTACAAGAATGTGATTATCTTTGAGACTTAAGTCTATCTTTTGCTGTTACTCCATTGCTTCAGAGAAGCGAAGAGCAGGTTCCCCTTTTCCTTGAGAAACTGGACTAAAACCAGATTTCCCCAAATCCTGCAGCAATATGGAAGTGGACAGCCTACATGGCAGGCTCTGTTCACTGTGCAGTCAAGCAACTGGGCAGAGTTCTCCAGACAAGGAATCCTGTTTAGAAGCAAAGCATCCTCATCCCACTTCAAAGGAGCAAGAACTGGCCACTCAGATCTGACACTGTTGAAATTCTTACCGTATATACGATGTAAAATAAGCAAATTCGGGATAGTAGTATTCTTCCTATTGTGTTTAGCTCTTGTGGGGTGTCTGCTGTACACAGATTACAGTCCCTGCATCTACACACCTCTCCAGATCATGGTGCTTCTGTACTACTTTGGGCCCTTAATTAAAGTAGACTATAGAAGATGTTAAGTTATGCATACCAGTTATTTGGTTTTATTTATTAATACTGGTTTTGCTTCTAGATTTATTCCACTTCAGCTGCATGGTAATGCTCCAAACACATTGAAACCAAAGATGAATTTGACAAATTCAGCATCCTATGCACTCCATAGTGAGGGGTTTTTGCTTTTTCCCAGTAAGATTTATATTTATTTTTCTTTTAAGATTTTTATCTAGCATTTATTTTCATCATCTTTCTGTATTAATCAGTTAATGACATTTATTTTTATAGTTGAGTACTGGGGCTGATGGAACCTTCTTGCTTAGGAAAGCTCCTTCACCAAAACACTTCCTTTTGTTGTGCTTTCTTGAACCTGCAATGAAGGCTCCAACCAAAAATGTCTGCAATTAGGCATCTCTCTCAGCATTCAGGAACAGACTGGCTCCTAAATATAAATCCAGTTCTCACCTAGAAGACTTTGCTGAAGCTCCCATGTTTTGGTTTTCCAAAACTGCATGAGGAATTAACAGTTCCATGCCCACTTAAATACACATGAAAATGAATCTATTCCTTTTATACTAGGTTACAAAAATCTCTAGTTCCAAGAGCAGGGCTACATGGTGTATAGTCAAGTAATACGGTTCTGATTTATGTGGTGTAGATCAATGAGCCAACAGCACAAAGCTCTCTTCCCTCTACCAGCATTTTCTTTACATGTTTGCAGGTGCCCTAAAACATCACCTTCTGAGGAGAGACTTTCAGTTTTATCACATATTTTGCTGATCCCAGCAAGAACTGCCTATATAATCTCTTCCTCCTATATTTCATAAGACTCCTGTGCAGCAAGAATCAAGCTGAAGATACTAATTGTGTCATTTGTATTAGTTTTCTGCAAAGAGACTTCTTGTCTCCCTCCTCCTCCCCAAAACCCAAATTCTCTTGAAAAGATTAAAAAAAAAAAAAAAAAAAAAAAAAAAAAAAAAAGGTTGGAAAAATTATTAAGGATGTGGTAATTTGGATTAATCTTTTATTAGCTACTATCAGTGCTGCTTCACAAAAAAAACTCCAAACAAATAAAAACAAAACTAAAAAACCTCTTCAAAGTCAAGCTGGACAAAACCCCACCTCTTTACTTCAGGACAAGGATTTTTCTACACAAAAGAAGATCCTCAGCAAGACAGCACTGATGCATCAAAAAGGTCGGCAATTTATTTTTTATCCATTTTATTTCCCGCGCTCGTGAACAGTAGAGGTATTTTTTTCCATCTGTACTAATAACAAAAGTCAAAAAAAGCGAGTTCCTAGACAATCAAACGAACAGGTACAAACCCAACGTGATTAGTCGAGGCGCACCCGCACGCGAGGCTCACAGCGGCCACGCTTCCCAGCGACGCCGCAGCCCGTTACCGCACTGGGAAGGCGCGGGGGAGCCGCCAGGCCCCGCGCAGCCCCCGCGGTCCTTCGGCTGCGCTGCCCGGACGGGCCCCGGGGCGGGCGCACCGGCCCACGGGCACCTCGCGGCAGCGGGCGGCACGCGCCCGCCGCCCCCTTAAGGAAGCCTCGCGAGCAGCAGTCGGGGGCGCCGCCGCCGCGAGCCAGGGCACTGCTGGGCAGTAGGTGTCTGGGCCACGCCGACCCCCTCGGCTCTCTGTGCCCGGGGGGCCGGGGCTGCCCGGTAGGCTTCTCCGTCAAGTCGCTGCCTGTCCTCTTAGGCTGCCTCCCCTCAGGCGGCGGCGGAAGATCAGGCTCCGAGGGACCTCGGTGGCGAGCCGGAGAAGTTGCCTCACTCCCCTCCGGGGTGGTAGCCGGCGGGCGACGAGGAAGCGAAGCCTCCCGCCTGCGGCCGTCTCTCACAGCGGCGGAAGAATCTGACAGCCCCGCCGTTTGTCGGTGGTGCGGCCGTGCGTGTCGGGCGGAGGGATCCGCGCAGGACCGCCGTGTGCCCGCCTCCTGCGTGGCGGCCGCTGCCTCCCTGATATAGTGCGGCACGGGGAGGCGCTGGCAGGCACTTGGCGAGCGGCGCTCCGCGGGTGCGGCGCTGCGCGGGAGGCAGTGGGGTTTGCCTGGGCTGGTCGAGCATCTCTAACTTGGAACTGTCCACCGGCGCCAGCTCCTGAACATGAGCCTCCTGCCTCTCTACCTGCTCGGATTGCTCCTCAGTAGCGGGCAAGGTAGGAGTGGGGCTGCTTTTTTTTTTTTTTTTAATTATTATTCTTACCTGCGCTGCCTGCTTGTTCAGATTAACATATGACCGGAAAAGAGATGGAGAAAAAATAAAACAATCTATCACCCTGGAGCCAAATTAAAAAGGACCTGAAACTTGCTTCATCGTCTCCCACCAGCCCCTTTTTTTTTTTTAAATTTTATTTTTTTAAGTCCTCAAGGCGGGGAGAGATATCATTTATGAGGCAAAAAAGAGAAAAACTGAGAAGAGCTAAGTGCACTTAGCTGTTTTGCACGGGGTTTCGCCTTTTTGGGGGGGCAAAAAAATATGGGAGGGAGATCAAACGATTGGGAAAAAAAGAAAAAAAAATATGCGCCTGCTTGAGGGGAAGACAACGTGGGCTTCATTTTTAGGACCAGAGATAAGTGCTGTCGGTAGAGCCAGTGAGAAATCTGACCTGAAGTCTCTGCCTGTCGGGGTTTCTCCTGTTCTGAAAACTGCTCCTCTCGCTCTGCGGGGACACCGAGCCCCCCGTCTCGGGGGGGTGGCGGCGTAGGGGGAGGGGGGCACGACCGCGAATGCGGAGACTTTTTGAGATGAAATAACGCCGCGGAGGCAGGTGTGTGCGGAGCCGGGGTTGCGCCTCTGGGCACAGCTCGCCTTGTGCGTATTTATGTGCATACATCTATCCAGCGCTTTGTAAAATACAGACTTAGGGGTTGTGGTGAGGCTGTGGGATTTTTTTGTTTGTTTTCTTGGGGTCGCATTATTTATTTATTTATTTAATTAATTTTGATGTCACCGACGTGATTACTTGAGGATTTGTGCTACTTTGGGTGATGGGAAGGGGAAGGGTCTCTGGGAGCGCGTTCGTGCGCGGTGTGAGACGGCGAGGGTGTCCCGCGGTGAGAGATGGTCCCGGTGTTTCCAAACTGTTGGGGCAAGTTTCTGGCGTTCCTTTGGGGCCGAACCGGGCTGCGGAGCCGCCTGTGGGATGCCCTCCACCAGACGCCTGACAGCGCTGCATTCCCTGCACCTGAAGGGGTGGGCGGGGGCTCGTGCTCGGTGCTTTTCTAACGACGTTTTAGGGGAGAAAAAAAAAAAAAAAAAAAATCACCTGGGTGTCAGTGGAGGCGTGGGAGCGGCGGAGACCGGCCCTCGGCCCCCGGTGCCGCCGCCTTGCAGCAGGGGGCGGCAGAGCTCCACGGCGGCCGCCGGTGCTGGGGCGCTGCTCCGCACCGGGACGGGGGCGGCTTAGTCCCGCTTCCCCGCCGCCCCCCTACGCTCCCGCTGCAGGCACCGAGGGTCTGCGCCGGTGTGCGGGTGGGTGCAGGCAGCCGCGCTCCGGAGCGCCAGGCCTGAATGTCTCAGCAGACGCTACATGATGCCTTGTGAGGGGTACCGAGATCTGTTGCGCTTGAGAAAGCGGGGGAACGCGACATTATGCCTTGAGGTATTAAGACTGCAGCTCTGAAAGTCTCCTTCAGTGCATTTATTGCTAAAGCTCATACTAGACAGACGATTTGTCTCGGTGATAAGTAGCAAAGAGCCACCAGGTACTCTCAGTTTATAGAGAAATGCTTCTGTGCTTTTACCACCTCGAGGTGTCCCTATTAACGGGCGACTCGGAAACAGTACGGAGGCTTTTCAGCACACCCAGCATTGGGATGGCAAAGGAGGAGGAAAATGGGAAAGCTTCCTGCAGGCTTTGCATTGATCTGCCTAGGTGTGATGTTTATCGAGATATGGTCTGTGATTCCTCTAACGGAGGAATGGTAGAAAGCTGTTTTGTGAAGCGTGATTACTGCAGCGTGGGAGGATTACATAGTTTTGGTAGCTTACTATCACGAATGTCAGGAGATAAATAATGGAGTGAAATCCTAGATGCTATTAAGCCAAGTTGTAAAAATTATAGGGAGATAGATATGAGGGGGAGATGGAAAGAAGAGGAGGAAAGCTGAATAAGTCTAACATCGATAGTTAGTTGTTATTAGTCTCAATTAAAACAAACAAATATTTTTTTTTTTTAATAATAAATGGGGTTAATTGTAAAGGCAGGGGGAAGAGCAACATTTTTGAACTGGCTGTGGAAATAGCAGGTACATGCAGCCTAAATCCACAGCATGAGATAGTAAATGGGAGTGGGAAAACATCTGCATATGGAAAATATTCCCATTTATGTTGCTAGGGTAGAGGAAAATTCTACAGTTATTTTTTTATTCTACAGTGATTTTTTTTTTAATTATTTTAATGAACCTTATCATGGTGAGGGATTTGTTGTGCATTTTTATTTTCTGACACCTCCTTGAAGTAATCTTCAGAATTTCTTGAAGTGATACAAATAATTTGAGAAACTATTCCCAAAATTATTGGGATTTATCTTGTTTTGGGAATGCAGTGGTGGGGAACACTTATATCAACTGAAGGCTGTGATGTTTGTAAGGTTTTTCTTGTTGTTTGTTTGCTTTTTAAGAAATCCAGTGTTACCAGAGGATTAAATGATGATGTTGAGTTTTTTGATGTTAAAGTAGAGATGGAGAAGGGTGTGTATGGTTAAGGAAAAAACAAAACAAAACACCCAGTAACTAGATTTGGATTATTCACTTTGGAAATACTGAAAGTCATAGGTTGAGGAATAAAGCTGCAGTAGATTTTATGAAGAATGACTGGAGCTTTTTCTTTGGGAAGTGCTGGTGTTTAAGACTGGGGAGAGGGAACTGTGATGTATTTGTTCCATTTCAGAAAATCGGAGCAGTTTGAAAACAAGTAGCAGACAGCAACCCCTTCCCCCAGCCCCTGAAGTTAAGAGCTTATGAATGTCATCATTATCTACCAGGGCCAAATATTCCCTCTCCTAATTTCATCACAAGGGACTTCCAATTGGCAATGTTATTATGCTAAAACAAAAGGATTGTTTTTCTTAACCTTTCAAAGCTGTCCAGACAATTCATTCAGAGTGAAAGGCCTAAATTTAATGAGCTTTGCTGTAATAAACAAAACACACACCCCATACCCCACACCAACAAAATAGCCTACTTCACTCTGTAAACCTGCTTTTTTAACATATGTAGTGATACAGTACTCAGGAGGCTTCATTGGTTTTACCAGTGTCTGGGGACATTGACTTAAAGTAGATAAAATTGACATCTTCCCAGATTGCAAAATCCTATTTTATCACTCTGCACAATATACACTTCTCTAGGTTAGCAAATTTTAGTTACATTGCAGTAGAAAATGTTTTGCATGTAGAATTTAACATATTTTGTGCTTATCCGGGAGGTTCATAGGAGTGAGTACTTGTTCAGTCATTGTGCTTTCAGTTACCTCTTTTCACTGCTTTGATACGGAGTTTGTGCTTGTTTGTTGTGGGGTTTTTGTTGTGTTTTTTTGTTTGTTTGTTGTTGTTGTTTTCTTTTTTTCTCTGAAGAGTTTCTCTTTACAAGTGCTTATAAGGGACTATTTGTTAATAAGGAACATCTCCCAAAAGAGATTCCAGCATGTGCATCTTATTCACCACAATGCAGTCACTTCCTATAATCTGTCTTCTTTCTGCTTTTTGTGCAGGGAATCCATGAAATCTGGAGTTTTTTAAATCAATAGCTGTGTCTACTGGATTAAGTAGAGCTAATATTTTATTGCAGTTGTATACTGAAATCTGAATATGTCCTAAGACTTCAGCTAACCATTATTTTCTCCTGCCAGTTGATTTGTACAACTGCATTAAGATACAAATATGTCTAGAACCTTCTCCTCTCCTTTTCACCCTTAAAAAAAAAACAACAAAAAAAAAAAACTAACTTAAGACTGGATGGTTGAGAAATGGAGTTAGAGATATTTTTATCATTTGCAGTGGGTCTAAGACATACGATGTATGAAAGATAAAGTCATAGAGATAAAACATTAAAGTATTTTCTAAGAGGTTGAATAGCAATATTTTGACTTTGTATTTTTATCCTACAGTACAGTTCATGTGTGCATTTAAATACCTAATTACTTTTATCTGTGGGAATGTTATTGGAGTGTTATGATCAATTTACATGTGAGTTGTGTATCGTGGCCTTCTTTTTCAACAAGTATTTTGAAAACAAATACTATATTTGTTTGCCCTTTCATTGACCTTTTCTTCGAGGCACCTTTCCCAAGTGATTCATGTTTACTTACTGATTTTCTTCCAATTTACTATAGTAGGCCTCAGTTACATCCAGCACAATTGGGTCTAGTTACTATGATGTTTTGGGAAACATGTGTTTTAACCACACTGTAATTTGTGGCTATGAGTTGAAAACCCGTTATTGAAAGAGGAGGACGTAGACTTCTCTAAGTAAAGAATCTGGATAATAACTGGTATTCATATTTTAAACGTTTTACACCAACTAGTTCATTTGCTTTTGTTTTTTAGCAAACACTTAAAAAAAAAAAATAAGGACAGTATACTTGATGAAGCGTATACTTGAAGTGTATGCTGAGGTTTTACTTGTCACAGATCATTTGAATTTCATTTTTGATTTCTCTTGAAATTTAGAAATGGGAGAGATTTGAGAACAAACTTAAAGACATCCTAATTTATTCAAATCTGAATGCTCATTGGAGTCTTTTAGACTAGATCCAGGCCTATTGTTGGATAACTTCACTTTTTGTTTTGACCTAATCAATTAATCATGACCTAATTCTGACCTAGTAATTATGTGCCACCACCTTCCTCTGCCCACCCCTGGTGCCTTATTTATTTAACTGCTTTCTAGTTTAGATATTTGGCTAGAGTAATGCAATTTTTGATGACTAGTTTAAAACTCAGAATAGTTTTGAATATTAAATAGCATTCAGAGCACTATGTGCTGTTACTTCAAGAATCTGAGGATATCCAGTTTCAGTAACATAATTTTGCATCCTTTCACAAAATATTTTTATAGCTTTTGTAGCTCAGTTTCACATAGTAGTGTGTTCATATGGATTTGGATATTCTTAAAGGATATCAGGAAAATTAAGAGTTAATTTAAAATCGCAAGATGCATTCTTCAGATGTCTTGTGTTATGCTATAACATCTTGAATGGAGCATCTTCAAAAATAAAGGTAGCAGGTTTCTTATTTTTGTTATTTGGTTATTTTTTATATTAGTTATTATTTGATTGATGTCATCATTAATTGGAGAAGACATTTTCTGATTTGCTTTGTTGTAGGTGAGCTCGGAATCTACCTCTTAATTTTTTGAATGAAAAGAATTAGACAGGAATAAAAAAGAACAAACAGGGAGGTGACAGGTTATGATATTAAAAACTTTTTATACTGGAAAATAAATCCACTTGAAAGTTAATTAAAAAATATGTGGAAAGGAAAAAAAATACATGTGCATACACAACTTTAGTTTTAAGAAAACCTCATTTAACAAGATCTCCAAGCCTTTGAATAACCTGCATTTGAGTAGCTCCATGGAAGCACTGTTGGTTAAACTAATCCAGAGGCTGCCATGCTGAGGAGTCTGTTGACTTCAGTGGGTTTTGGAGCAGTGGAGTACGTGGAAGTATCTCTTGAAATGGCAGGAACTAAACATCTTTAATTTTTGAAACTACGTGAGATGGGACAATACTATCCATTTATGCTGCTGTTATGATTTAGGAAACTGAGTAACAGAAAGTTTCCCTCTTCGTGTCCATGCATCAGAGCCTAGTTTTCTAATGACATGGAGTAGTGGGTTGAATTACAAATACGAAGTAGAATCTACTGCAGAAAGAGATATTTATAACATAGTTACTAAATATGAAGATGACTATGAGCATTGTGACCAAACTCTATTGATTCTAATCAAAGGAGAATATCCATTGACTTAAATTTGCATTTGCATGAGAATCAAACAGGACCGGTTCTCTAAAAGCAATTATTTTACTATCTATCTCAAGTAAGTTCATTTGGGAAGGAGGTAGAGTGTGAAGTGTACACAGGTTCTACCTATTTAAGTACTACTACCCTTTTAAAAATCAAAACCAAATCAAGACCCTCTCCTCTAAAATGTTTTACCTGCTTTCTGATCCTTTTAGAAAAATAAAAAACCAGTTATTTAATAAAATACAAAAGGAGCATTGCAAATAGGGTGAAGAGATCAAGTCTTTCAAAAACCTGTTTGAAGACATATTTTCAGAAAGGGTGAAGGTCTACTAACCAATGCTGTCATTTGGCACCAGTTTCCATAATCTAAGTATAATCTTAGCTGAAATAGCCAGTTTGTGGATGGACAACAGCCAGATGAACTGGGGAAGCAACATTAAGTACTATGGGGGCTTTGTTAACTTCTTAATTGGTCCTGCCTATCATTACTGAAATAAATTTTCTCTTATCCAAGTACTATATAAATTCCTTCAAGAATAACTTTCCATAAAAAGCTTAAAATACTGACATGTTGAATTATGTTTGATGTAGTGGGTCTTTTCCAGAAAAAAAAGATGAAGAGGAGAGAGGTGTAGAAGTAGCCCTTTTTCTCTTTGCTTAGTTATATTTTTTTTCCCCCACACCTAAATTATTCTTGTGAGTTCAGAAGAGTACAAGAAGAGTACAGTTCGGTGGTGGGATTTGTGTGTGTGTGTGTGTTTGTATGTGATGGTGGTAGTGGTGTTTTGTTTGTTTTTAATATAGTATTCTAATTACCTGAATAGTATTGCTAAACAGCAGACAAAGGTTGATGAATAACTTAATATTTCCATAAAATGCCAGGTAATACATACTATACCTGTAGGATATGAACAACTTATTAGGGTATGAATGAAAATTCCCTTTTCAAAATTACTTTTCCAGTTAGCTAATATTAAACTGATTACTTACATTGCTGTTGTAGACTAAGTAAAAATACAAGTTGTTTGGCTATGACCTGAAATTGATACTTGGAATTCATATATGGAATTCATACAATAAGTTGCTGTCTTCATCACTTTGCCCAAGAGGTGCCATTTGGGGCATACTACAAATTCAGTTTAAAAATGAGATAATTGCCATCACTTTTCTTGGTACTGAAACACATTGTACCATATTCAGTCAAGATGCAAGAAATTTCAAACCCATTAACTTCATAGACCTTTGTCCTGCATTTGCAAGATGAGGTAGGAAAGGGGGATGTGTTAAATGTGCTGAGAACGAGTTAACAGGAATAACATAACATAGCATTAGTTGTAAAGCACTTGAACATCCTATACTCGTAAACTAATGCACTTACTTGATCAGAACAAAGATTGACGTACTCCAGTGACCTTGAATCCGACAGAGACTCAAGGCAAGGGTTGTAAAGAAACAGAATAAGTAAAGAACAAGAACATTGTGATGCTTCTGTCAGTACACCCTACAACATTCCAGGATGTGTCAGGTTATGTTTATGTGATCTTCTTTAACAATCTTTGCAGATCTTTGCTGCATTGATTTGTTCTTAAACCTGTCAATACTTTGATCTACTTGATACACTATGTCAACAACTTGAACAAGGGAAAAATGCTGAAAGAAGCCTGAAAAAAATACTGTTTATCCCGTAGTTGTTGTGTCGTAAGAAAGAGTAATACTAATTCCTTGCTCAACTCTTCCATGACACTCATAACTCTATGTACTATAGAGAAGCTGCCCATCTCTTGTGTGATGAGCTCAAAACTACATGTTCTGTTCATGGACTTTCCAGCCATTCAATTACTTTTTTGTGTGTGTGTTGGTGGGTGTTTCTTTCCTACTTTGTAAAGTATTTTATATTTTCCTTGCATTTGATAATGGTTATCTTAATTTAACAAATGGTAACATGGAGCACTTCAATTTTAAGATGCTCTGCATCAGGCTGATTTAAAAAAAAACCTCCTGGTCCATTAGTATCTCTCTTTCACTCTAATCAGTGTTGCAAATTCTCCCTTGCAAGGTGGTGGGGCCTAAAAGTGTTCAAGTAGTTACTCTGGTAAAATGCACGCTGAGAGAGATTTAATGGCTAGGAAGATGATTCCCAGTGACGAAGAGCCAGAGAGTACAGAGGTATTTGAAAGGATGATATATGATCAAATGGATATAAACCTGTTGAAAGAAAACAAAACAATAAAACCCTTCAGGATGAAAATTAATTTTTGGCCAAAAAAGCAATGACTCCGGAGCATTATGAGAGAGGAGGAAGAAGTATGACTGTTCTTAAGATGGTTCTTTATTAATTTATGAAAGGATTATATTTAATGGGTCCCCAGAGTGTCCCGGGAGATCCTTTCGAATGGTGTGCTTCTAAGACATTTTTCATATAAAAGTTCTCAAGATATAAGGGGAAAAAATAATTTTCAAATTGCTGTATGATACATTCTGAAAAATATAATTATTTGAGAATTTATCATCCATTAGTAGTTGTTACATGGCAGATATTCTTAATGCAGTAAGAATTGCCAGAGTATCTTTGGTATCTGTCGCAAATGCTGCTGGAGTTACTAGTAGATGTTGTCTGTATATTTAAATATATATATGTATATAAAATAATTAAAAAAAAATACTCTCTATAGTTGGTTCTGGGAAAACTTAAACCCCAGGTGCTTGGGTGTCAAAACCTTTTTCTACGTGTTTTTTTTTTTTTTTAATGTCTCACTTTTTTCTCACTTGCTCACATCTCTTTGAAAGTGGAAGAAGATTGTTCTTAGAAAATGCAGACTTAAATGCTGTATTTGTATATTTAACAATAATAGAGAATTACAAAGATAAAATTGCACAACATTGAAACATTTGGGTTTTCGCGAACCACCTGAATGATTTTGTATTGGATATCTGTATTTCACAATAGAGGGTTTGCTTTTGTTACTTTCTGTTTTTTTGTTCCTGAATTCTGATTTTTGTATATCTAATCAGGGATTTGAAATGCAAGATGAATTATACCCAACTGGGCATTGCGATCAGTAATAAATAATTAATGTACTTCTGTGCTTTTTACATTGGTGAATGATACCTTAACTTTAGATTTAGGAAAAAAAGACAAATATTGATTTCTTCTAATGAAGACCATCTATGATATAATATGCTACATCTATCTGTAGCCTGTATAGTTTAAGAAAATCATGTTATGTGAGATGAGTTCTGCTGTCAGAAACTGTGCACACCCTGCAATCATGGAACTCCCACTAAAGTGAATGGGAGACTTGTGTGCCAAGAATACTGTTTCGGGGGTTGTACTCATTGCAGTTTTCAAGGTCTGACTGAAGCTTTCAGGAGTTGTTATATAACTCCTGTGTGAGTATGTGGGAATTTTGTTTTAGTAAAGAACAGAAAATCAAGCTCTAACTTTAGGTATATTTAAGTAGCAGGCATGTTTATAAAGTAGTGCTGAAAATGTGTGGGGCTAATCCAACAGCACAGAACAACTAAGAAGTAAAGGGATGTTCTGGTGTGCCGTGTTCTATTAAAGATAGTACGAGAGACAAAAAGGATATTTTTCTCTCTGTATTTTTTAATAATAAAAGCCAAGACATGTAAGTATTGTAAGCTGCTGATTTAATTTTTTTCCCTCTGGGAACATATGAGAAAGCTGAGCTTTGTGCAATTAATCATTCCAGTCAGTTGTTGCAGCCCAGGTCATAGCTAGTGTTGGGGAGCTTACCATTCAGTATAAAAATTCATTATTCCGATTTGTTTGTGGTTTTGAGAGTTCTGATTTACTTTTTTGTTTTCCTCTGTGGCTTTGTGACACTAGTCAAAATTGTTCCTTGGTTGTTCAGCATTCAGCTCATGCCTGTAGGTCTGTAAGCATACTGTCTGACTGATCAGATGCTAAATGGATTTCTGCCTGTTCCACACATTGGCTTCAACAGCTTTCAGCATTTAGTTGAAATAATCCTCCCCAGTCCCTTTGCATCACATTTCTGTGAATGTCTTTGAATTATACAGCCTGTGTACATACAGCATTTGCATTGCTGGGTTTGAGAACTCTCTCGTAGGTGATGTTTTATATACAGTTCTCCTAATCTCATGATAGGTTTATTCTGATTTTACCATTCTTAGAAATAAACCTACAGATGTTCATTTAATGTCATGGCAGTGAGTTTCAGTTCTGAGTGCATGATTTGCTTACATGCTGCTAATTTTAAAATTAATTTTGATATATTAATTTTTCTGTATCACTTGCAAAGAGCATAAATCAAAAGATTCCTAGGTGTGTTCTAAAACTTCAGGAACTACCTGCTTTATTTTGTGCAGCTATTTCTGTTCCACACTCTAATAGCCTTTTTTTTTTCCCTCTCCTTTTTCCATCCTAAGTACATGAATGAACACTTTATCTCCTGTATTTCAGAGCAGATCTGGTTGGAGAAACTATTGTTTCCTGTAGAAATTTTGACAAAAAGAAATACTTTCCTATGAATAGTGTATTTTACATTTTCAGCTAGTTTTGATCTCATTAATACAAACAAAAACACCACAACTAAACAAAAGCAAGAAATATTCCTTTTCAAGAGGAGAGTGCTTTTGCTGTTAGATGGAGTCCTGATATCTGTTCTGTGCCCATTTTAAACCAGGAAAGACAACTGTAGCCATTGAGTGGAATGAAAATTAAAAGAAAAAGACTTTGTTATAAGGAAAATATTATAAAAGCTATTCTAAAGAAATCTTGGTGGTTTGTTTTTGTGGTTTTTTTTTTTTTTTTTTTTAATTGTGATTAGTGAATGCTGCTCCTGCTTTAATGCACCTTGAAAGTATTTGACTATTTCCATGTTACAAAGCCCACTGAATAAGGTCTTGAAAGGTTTCTAGATAGTTTCTATTTATACCCAAGTCAACGAGAGTTAGACCTGAAGAAAACCTTTTTCTGTTCATAACCACACAGTCTATTACATGTGACCTGCAAGTATTAATGAAGTAACATCTCTGTCAGCCTGTAGAACAATCTGTTTCTGCAGTGGTGTTCCATGGCATAACTAATTTTGTAACCACATTTGTGAAATTTTGTTCAGGAAAACCAGTGTTAGAATGAATGGGGGGAAAAAAAAGAGAGGAAACTCAAGCAGGAAGACCCGATATTTATTGAAAGTATGTGTTTTCATCAAAGAAGAGATGTGTCTCACCTTGCTCATTGGTGTGTTGTGTTATGTTTTTGTGTTGGTGTGTGTTGTATGTGGGTTTTTGATTTTTTTTTTTTTATTACTATTTTTTTTGAGGGTGCTGCAAAAAAAATAAAGTTCTGATTTCGTAGTCCATGTTTGTTTTCAAGCATCACACAAAGTTTCACATAATGACTCTGAAAGGTTTTATTTTCAACACTGGAAGACAAGCCTTACTTAGAGGTATCTTCTGCATGACAGGCCTTTTGTGTTTAGTGCTGAGTTGTGGTATTTGTCACCATAACACAGAAGACTGAAGAAAGGTCAACTGGATTGTTTCCTGGAGATACAGTGAACACTGTTAGGAGCTGTGTTTGTAGAAATTGTGACACATTGTGTGGTGTAATTTTAACATCTGATTCTATTCCTTTTACCTACTGTTGACTCTTAGGAAACTTTGATCACTTCTCTTGCAAATAGGCTATTAGGAGGTTTTCAAAATGTCAGCAAGTGGTAATCTAGGTATTCTCATGAGAGTTCATTAGACTCATAAAAACCTAGAATAGCTCTGCTGTTCATATTTCCATTTGTAGCCACACTTGCAAAAATACTTATGTTCCAAGTGTATTTTGCCTGAATTATCAAATAAGTTTTAAAAGTAATATCTTAAAATTTAGTTACCTGAGTGTTATTTTTAGGGCTGAATTTCAGAAAAAAAAAGCTGTACATCTCTGACAAAGAATTATTAAAACAGCAAAAGGATAATATAAGCTTTTCTAAACAGTTATTAGGAAAAAATTGCACAGTGAAGCAAAAGCTACTTTTCACAGTAAACACTTTTATACAAAACAAATATTTGCATTATCAGTCTGAGTTTAATTGTTTGTGAAGTATCATTGTGTAAGGCTTAATTCCTAACTTCTTAAAGAGTTGTTTTGGATAAGTTTTTTTTTTAGTCTTCACATTATAAATGTGCTTTTGAGGTCCTGCTGTCTTACAAGAAGTAAAATGAGAATGGAAACAGTTAACCTTCTGATTCGTTAATGCTGAGCTTTGCCCTACATCCGTTTGGCAAAATTTCTACTCTGTATCAATGTTTCCATTCACTTGCATTGTGCAAGGTAACTGCATTATCTAAACTGAATTTATGAAATACCATGTTAGGGAGGTAAGTATTTTTTTGAAAAAAAACTTTTGATTCCAACCTCTTACATTTGGTAATGCAGATGGTCAGCTTACGGCCTGAGAATAAAAAGAGCTGATTCAAGTGAAAAGTGAAGTACGTGATTTGCTGGTAATTACAAGCATCAAGTAAAACATATTTTTTGTTATCAGGATATAGTACCTATATCTTTAAAAGTACATTGTCTGTCCTTTTAATGTCAGATGGATAGATATTCACATAATGAAATGTATTATCATAACTTACACAAATGGCATCTTTATTAGCCTGAAGAGAGAGGCTAAAGGAGGCTAAATGGGGAATGGAGACTTTGTTTTTTAATTTTAGAAATAGTTTCTGCAGATCTGAAAAGTAAAGACCACTTTATTTTTTGCATAAGGTTCTCTATTAAAGAATGTGTTTTCCATAATTATCTGTTCAGTATTATTGATGAAGTCTAAAATTACTTCTGTACACTTGTCTTTGAAACATGTATGCCACCTTGTATCAATAACATGTTGAGGAATTCTCAATATGAAATGTACTAACCCATTGGAAAAGTAGGGAATGAAGTTAGCAGGTAAGTCCACTTGTTCTCTTCTAGGCAGATAAAAACTCTCCTTGCACATGTTTCCAGTTAACTGAAGACAAGCTAGCCCCAAATCAAAGACTGAAACTGCCATTCCTGTGACAGTGCTTGAACAAACTGTCTTTATGGCTTATTAACATCAGCATTGTGTTGTGGTAATTACAGATGCACAAATTGCCATTAGGTTGCATCTGACCAACTCAGAGCGTGCATCTTCTTGCCAAAGATTGTGTTGACATGCCCACAACAAGATAAAGGCAGGATGATGCAAAGATCCTCAAGTTAAAGAAAACCTAAACCGGTAAATCTCAATGGTACAGCATTGTCCTGATGACACAGAGTGCCCACTGCTGTCAGCAACAGAACATCTGACTCCAAGTAAATAGTTCCATTTGCCATAGGTTCTGACCATGTTGATTTAAGCTAGGCTGTCTGCATCATAATTAACATTTCTGCTACTGATGTCATAGGCATGGCTAGCTTAGTTCACAACTGTGCATATATGATGTAAACAGAGGAAATATCACACAGAGCAATAAATTGGATTCAGTCTGAGTCTTCAGGGTGGTACCTTAAAAGTTGCACCATAATTTTGAACACTCAATATTGAATATCAACCATTTCTAGACAATAGAATAGATAACCATTTAAACAGAGAAGAATTGTTTCATGAAGAAGTATGAGACACTGTAGTGTCTATACCTACAACCTTGCTAGCAGGCAGGAAACCTGTATTCTCTCATTGTAAAGCCTTGTGACTTAATACAAATAATTTCTTTGTGCCTCACGAATTTCCCCTGTTAATATGGCCCAATGTATATTCTGAATCAAATAATTCAGGCATAATAAAGAAAAAGGAAATGTTCAGGTTGCACCTTAGTCAGTAATCCTTACTTAAGATGTTGGATTTTGTTCTAGTTTTGTCATAGTCTGGGAAACAGAACTACTTGAATTCTACTGCCTTGGTTTTGCTAAAATTTGTTTCTCTTTTTGCATTAAATCCACAATGTGTATGTGAAATACACAAAATGAGGAAAGTCATACACTTGTGCCTTTTTTTTCCCTTAATTGTACTGAGATTCCCCATTTGATTAATGTGGAATGAAACTTAAGGAAACTTAATTAAGGTCAGACAAAGTCCATTTGAATCCAGAATTGAACAAGCTGTCCTGACTTCATTGCAGTGCTTTTATCTTATAAGATATGGAACGATGACTGACATGAAAATATGCAGTGATTGTAAACTGATTTCACTGTTGTTCTTTAGGGTTGTGCATGCTGATTCCAGGAGCTCTGTCTTAAATGGGCTTTATCTGTGGCTAGAGTGTTTGATCAGTGTGATGACTTGGCATAGCTTTGGGATTTTAAAGGAGTATCTCCGGAAATCTTTATTTACATCTGCATATCAACAAGTGGAATGCTGGGTTCTTCTTTTTAAGAAGACAAGGAAACAAAATAGAAATATGCTTTTTGGTGGTAAATTAGATTGAGGAGAGAGAAAAACAAAAACAAACAAACAAAACCAGGAAATGCCAATGGAAAACCAAAAAACACCCTACAGATTCCGTAAGATGTTTTTTATATTCCCCACTCTGGCACTGTATAAGAAATTGGTTTTTTCTAGTTTTGCAATAACAACTGTTATCGTTAATCTCTTTAAAGAATGAAAGTGAATAACCAAGTTGTTTTCTTTCCATAGCCAAACAGGCTGTTTCAGTGTTAAAGGCTGGACCAGTGACACTTTAAGTATATGAAATCGAGTGAGAAAGATGCTGTCAGTATTGATAGGCTCAGAATCTGACCAAATATTTTTTCCTGCTTTCTTGAAAACTCTATTTACTAAATTTGCCAGACTGGATATCTCTAGCGTTGGCTTTTCTAATCTATTTTTGGAATGAAGGTGGACCTACTTTTGTCCTGCCGAGTTTTGTTTCCTTTTAAATAAAAGTGGGATGGTGTTAATAGCTGTCTTTGTAAGATTCTCAATCACACTGAAAGAGTATTACAAAAATGCTAAATTAATATAGAAAGAGCAAAATAAGTATATAAATTTCATTATCTGTTAACATAAAAAAACCAGGCAAGAATGTTAATGCAAGCGTTTCGAGTGAGCCTTTCACAGGGCACCAAATGCTGGTAATACCTCTGTAGATTCTTTTATCCATACAGTAAAAATGGGGAGGGCTCTGAAATGCTGATTGGAATACGCATTCCTTGATCCCCTACCACAAATGAGAGAACAGAGTAATTAGAGGGGCAGAATTTGTGTGTTCTCTGCATTGTTTGTAGACATAAGAGGTTATCTATTGCTGCAAATTGGATTAGCTGTATAAACAGCAGCATAATTTATTTGAAGTCAGGTCTCAAAGACTTGGAAAGAATAGTGGAAGAACAAAAAGGAGATAGTAAAAAGAAAATGTACAGAGAATGCAGATGTACTTGTGTACAGGTAACTCATGCAACACTTTTATGACTAGATGTATTTTAATACAGAAGAATTTCTTTGCGTTTTAACTGTTGGCAATGTAAAGAGCTTGAGGCTCCACTTTTCAGCAGAAGCTTTAAACTTACATATAAAGGCTGCTGAAATTACATATTTAAAAACCAATCATATTTCATAAATTCATAAAATCAATCACCACCTCCTTCTGAGTATCTATGAATATTCATACTTATTCTCCAGATGACTTGCAGAAATGATGTGCCTTCCAAATGGATATTTGTAACTGTTTTTTTGACGTCAATACCATAACTTCTGTTTAACATTCCTAGTTCTTGGATTTTGTTCAGTGTACTCTCACTTAGGTACTGAAAAGACCGTTTTGGGAAGCTTCCCTGCCTACAGCCATGGTGATGGCATGAGAGGCACAGACAGGTGGCTCTGCAGAGGTCCATTAACAGTCTGAGATGAACTACTCCTTTCCTGGGTTCCACAGGGCTAAAAAGAACAACATGCTACTTCTTTCCTGTAGAGACTACTCGGATGAAGAAAAGTATAACCTATACTAAGATAAACAAGTTAAATTAATAATAATATTGATAGTATTTACCACCAGCGTAACTCTATGTGGAAAGGTAGTGCAACTTGGTCAGAGATACAAAGACATTTGCTTTTTTTTTTTTTTTTGAGAATAGTTTTATTTCTTTCTTTATTTGGATCTTTAATGCATATTTTTAAAATTCTCTGGTCTTTAATAAGCATCCTCTCAAATGGAGTTAAATATATATTTTTTTAAACATGCAAACTGTAAATGCCTGAGTTTATTATCTAAATGCTTATTGAAAATGATGTGGGTACCAGTAAAAAATATCCTTTTTGTTACTTCAATGAAAGTATTGTTGTGTCTGTTTATTTTTTTCCTCTCCTCATGTTTAAATAACTTGCTTGACAAGAACAGTTAGAATTTTATTAGAAATTATGATTTGTTGCTTGCAATATGTACCATGATTTTTTCCTAATCTTGATTGTTGATTTTAGAGACCAAATATGTCACTTTGGAAAACAAGATGTTTTATTTAATCTTCAGTCTTTAATGCAGCCTTATAAAAGAAGGATCTTTCTGAGTGCAAAGTTCGTTGTCATGTTGCTAGTGTGTGTTTCTGACCAGAATGCAAAGTAGCTCTAATCCATACATTCTTTTTTTCCTGTACTGGGATAGCTGCCAAACCTATGTTGGCGATTAACTTCTGAATGCGTCAGCTGTAACAAATACAGTTCATTGTTTCTTGACTAGTTAACAGCTAGTTAAAAGGCAGGAACAGCTCAAATGAAAGACAAGTACTGCACATTTTGCATCTAAATTATTCAGGCTGTTAAAACTACTGAGAAAAAGAAAAAAAAAACAATTCTAGGTGGGATTTCTAGGTAGACAAAAATACTTAGCTGATTCTTAAATCAAAACATGCCAGATCACTGAATAATGAAAGTATCTGATGAAATTATGGTTGGTCATAGGTAATTTTCAATAAAGGTAGTCTAACAAAGAGAAAACTTTCATTTGTTTTTATAAAAATTTTCTGTTCATATTTTGTCCTTATTTTTGGCAAATTTTCCTCTTAAAGTGAAATGTGAAAAATGTGCTATGAACATCTTGAAACCACAGTGTATTTAATTAGTTCTTTAAGATGCATGTAGACCTTTTTTTCCTAAATTTGAGATCAACTATCTCAGCAGGAAAGTTTTGCAATTCAAACTGCTGTTTTAGTACACATAAGACTCTATTTTCTATAGTTTTACTCTAAAAGGTGTATTTTTGTGTATTTTTATGTATTCTGTCTTGTTGAGCTTAACATGAAAATACTGGTAGTAAATGAAGACAAAAGAGGCTGTTGTAACAGGTGTCATATTCATTATCTTGCATAAGGGAGCAGATTCACTTGTTTTTTCACTGTGGTGACAGGAGTTAGAACTCTACAGACATGCAGAATTCTTTTTTTTTATTAGCTCATTTGAGGCCTGTTATTTTCAAGTTGCAGTAAGTGAAACTTTTGAATGTCCTATTAGGCAGAACAAAGAGGAAGCCATGCGGTGAAATGTCAGTAATCTAACAAGGAGAAAACTGTTATTGTTATTTATAAAAATAATAATTAAAACTCCGGAAAACACAAACTGGGATCACACTGGGTGTGTGCTTTGAGTTAGAAGAACTTCTCTAGAGACTAATGGTGAACAAACTTGAGCTGGGTGTAACTTTAAATACATGAAAACTCGTGGAAAAATCTAGCACTTGCTGAACTTTCATTTTAGAATGTAATGTATGTTTTTTAAGAAAATGAGGGAGTGGAGGGAAATGGTCTTTGCATAGCTAGAAATTGTAGGCTTCCTGTATAGATTTGTGGAATAAATGTTACCTCTTGATCACTGACAGTGGTGCAGCCTATGCAGAAAGTAGTATTTACACCTAACGTGCAGATTGTGAATCTGCAGTCCCAGTCCTTTAGCACTTATTCCTCCTTCTATGTGTTTCCCCCACCCTTATTCCCCTAGTTTCCTTCTTAAAACAGTACTGTTTCATTTTGAAAAGGGACTCCAGACAGTGGTTTCCCCTACACATGAGTGAGAATGCTTTAGAGTTGTAATGCATAATTTTCCATCTCTGTAGAATAATGGTTGTGAGTCACAAGCAGGATTTGTTTGTCTGCCCTCAACTTACTCAGTGTGTATGGTAGAAGACAGGAATGGCATTCTCCTTTTCTTGTGTGTGGTGTGGTTTTTGTTTGGTTGGTTGTTTTATTTGTTTGGGTTGGTTTGTTTTTTTGCTTCTTCTCCCTTCCTCTTATTGTGGAAGATCTATGAGCCTTTGCTGACAAAACAATTGGAGATACATAAATCAAGAAATCTAGTAATTCCCATCTCATATCTAACCTATCTTCACCTCAAGTTATACACTTAGAGCTCAGTTCTTTCTGAAATTTCAACCACCTTCATAATAATTTCCTACTGTTACTTTTTGCAATTCTTCTCAAACATGCTGGTGATTGCAGAACACATTCTGAGGTATCCCATGCGTTCTTGAATCCAGAATCTTTTAAATTAGTTATTGCAGTGCTGAGAACGGAGCTGTGGGCATAGTGATAGGAAAATTTCTGTATTGCAAGCAGAAGCCAAAATGAATGAGCAGATAATCCTCATCCCATGATCTTGAATGAAAGTGGAGATTCAGTGACAAAAACAAGTGGCATTCCTCAGGGGTTTGTATTGGGACAGGCATTGTTTAACATCTTTGTTGGCAACATGGACAGTGGGACTGAGTACACACAGCAAGTTTCACAGTGACACCAGGCTGTGTAGTGTAATAGACACTCTGGAGGAAAGGGGTGCCATCCAGAGGGACCTTGACAGGCTTGAAAGGTGGTCCTGTGTGAAGTTCATGGAACTCAAAAAGGCCAGGCACAAGGTCCTGCACATGGATTGGAGCAATCTCAAGCACAAATACAGGCTGGGCAGAAAATGGATTGAAAGCAGCACTGAGGAGGACTTGGGCGTGTTGATTGTTGAGAAGCTCAACATGACCCAGCAATGTGTGCTTGCAGCCCAGAAAGCTGATCATATCCTGGGCTGCATCAGAAGTGTTTGCCAGCAGGTTGAGAAAAAAGTGATTATCCCCCTCTTCTCTGCTCTTGTGAAACCCCACGTGGAGTTCTGTGTTCAGCATTAGGGTCCCCAACATAAGAGGTACATGGACCTGTTGGAGTGAGTCCAAAGGAGGGCCACAAAGATGATCACGGACCTTCTCCTGTGAAGACAGGATGAGAGAGATGGAGTTGTTTAGCCTGGAGAAGAGAAGGCTCTGGGGAGACCTTAAAGAAGCCTTCCAGTACCTAAAGGGAGCCTACAAGAAAGCTGGAGAGGGACTTTTTGCAAGGGCTTGTAGTGGTAGGACAAGGGACAATGGCTTTAAACTGAGAGAAGGTAGATTTAGGTTAGGTATAAGGAGGAAATTCTTTACTGTGAGAGTGGTGAGGCACTGCAACAGGCTGCCCAGAGAAGCTGTGGATGCCCCCTCTGTGTTCAAGGCCAAGTTGGATGGGGCTTTGAGCAACCTGGTCTAGTGGAAGGTGTCCCTGACTATGGCAGAGGGTAGGAACTATATGATATTTAAGGTCCTTTCCAACCCAAACCATTCATTCCATGATTCTGTGGAATGCCATACCTTCTTTTTAAAAGGTAGAAGGAAGGTGTCTGGCCAGTACAGCTTTGCTCCTCTAACATATACCGTATGCAATACTATATATCTGTGTGTTTTTAAATATATATATCTCATGTAGTTTTCAAATACAAATAACTTTGTGTAGTTAAGACATTGTCCCAGACTGCCATGAAATCTGTTCTTTCAATATGGTATACAAGTCTAGTAGTTCACTTTTGAGGAAAAAGTGTTCACGCAAGGTAAGAAAGAAGGCATCAGGGCATGGTTAAAGTATCTGCTTGGTGCAAGAACAAATGGATTTGAAATGTCTGAACAATTTTAGTCTGAAAAATATAAGGATTACTTCCATCCATAAGAGGAAGGAAAATGTGGAACAGCCTTTAAAATGATGGTTGTTTAGAACTAACTGATTTTACGAAGGAGGTAGAGGGATTTGAGGGGAATGTTGTGCCTACAGAAAGACTCTAGAATATTTTACCCCAAACCTACTTTTCTATTGCAGTCTTGATTAAGTGTTTGGAATTAAACCCTGGCATTTATTCTTTAAGTTTATGTTTAGCAAATCAAAAGACCATTGAAATTAACTATTTAATAATGTAATAACAGTTAATAATTCAAATAATTCATACTAAATAATAACATATTTGTTCAAGAAATTGTTTCTAGAACCTTCAGATGTTTAAAATCTGTACAGTGATTTAGCATGAAATGAGAATTAGCTCTGTTTCCACTCATGTCATTTTCTCATGAATTAGTGATGATTAATTAAGTTCAAAATCTGAGATTAAAAATAGGTAGCATTTCACTAGTACCTTGAAGATACGCCTTTAGGGTCTGCTCTTAAACACCAAAAGAAATGCATTCCCAGAGCTTTGACTTCATAAACTAAGTAGCAGTTCTTGAACTATGGAAATGACAACCATTAGAAACACAAAAGCATGATATTTTTTTTTTTTTTTTTTTTTTTTTTATGTGGAACTGACAAAACCTGTTCTGGGATGTTTAAAGAAGAATCTAGTATTTAGGGAAGTCATAGTCAAGTAAGCTTCACCAAACT
The DNA here is from genome assembly GCF_037038585.1 of Patagioenas fasciata. Lineage (NCBI taxonomy): Eukaryota > Metazoa > Chordata > Aves > Columbiformes > Columbidae > Patagioenas > Patagioenas fasciata. The sequence continues at coordinate 87,195,349 of NC_092520.1, forward strand.
GTCACTGAAAACATGAAATAAAATGATCAGTGTTTATATTCTCTGCAGACATGATCGGAGAAAGTGACTCATCTTGAAGAGCAAGAATTTTACTTGTGAATTTGTGTATGTTTTTAAATGATTAATGATACGATGCTGGAGAATTGCTGTACTATCACATTGCAACCTTGTATACCTAGTATTCTAGTATTTAATATAGACTAACTGTTCTCAGGTTTCTGGAAACATCTTTCTCATTCTGGTTTGTGTTCAAATACTTTACCAGGCGTATGCTAATTCATGGAATTGCATCATAACTCCAATTTAATACATCCTTAGTTGATACATCTTGTCAATATTTCCTTATTAGATCTGAATTTTTAGCTTTTTGCAGAATACTAGCCACAGGATTTCTACCTGTATTTGCTAAACTAAGTTTAATTCATTGTGAGGCTCCTGATTTAGAAATAATGCACTCCTTTTAAAATCACCTCTGAAACATTTAATCTTCACCTTGATAGTTTATTCTTCAATTTATGGCATAAAAACTTGTGTCTGAGGAATATAGTATAAATATTTTAAGTTTATTTATTTGTGCTAATTTTCTGCTTGCATTGTCATAATTCTGTGTTTCTTTAAACAGATAACCAAATATAATTAAAAATACTTCATATCTCTTGTGATATCAGTATATTTTTTGTTGTGCTCTTTGCCCAGAGAGGAATTTCTGTATTACAAATTAAAACAAAAAACCACACTCTCTCAAATACATACTATGAAAAGATTAATTTAAAATAAGAATGTGAAGCAGGTGCTTTCAAGAGCAATTACATATGAAAATGACTATAAAAAACCCCCAACCAAACAACAACAAAAACAAACAAAAGACTCCTGAAGGACTAAACCAAAACTAAAGTGTCATGAAGAATAGGGAATGACATCTTAAATATGAAGACTGCTCAATTTTAGTTTTTGTGTAATACTAAATATCTGATAAATTATCTAAGTCCACAGCTAGATGTTTAAAATTAATATACATTTTTTGTATGACAAATTGTCTCCATCTTTGCTTTTCTATGCAATTTGTTGTAAGTTGAATGTGGTTTTGTTTTTTAATGAACCAATTATGAACTTCTCCACCAACCAAACTATAATCCTCTTGATGGCAAAGCTTTTCTACTGGTGTCTGTCCTTGGAGACAATGATATGTTCTAGATACTGCAGTGTCTTTGGCTGGAAATTTCCAGAGGGCCAAATTCAGATATAGTATCTTCCTTGCTTCTCAGCTGCCTTTACCTTTTCCTCCTTGTCTTCATTACCTACATCCAGCCATTTAATGACAAAAGAAATGCTCACTCTTTTTCCCTGTGATCTAAGGCAGGGAGGTGCATGTGAGTAGATTTTGTTGCTAGTGCAAATCACAAAAAAGGCAGGGTCACTCTACTACATCATTCGATTATTGTATTTGCTAATGTTTGTTTTCTAAAGTTGTTTGTATTCCCCTGAAAGTACATATTGCATCCTGAAGCTACTCAGTATAAGTGGCACAACAGACCTTGAGGAAAACAATGTACCGGTCCCATGTAACACTGTCATCTGTCTCTGTGAAGAGAGCAGGCATGTATTGTCTTTGACAATCAGGGTTTTTTACTGCTGTCATTTAAAATATACACTTGTCTTCTTTCTATTGGATATGTTAGAGAAGCAGCAGTTCTGTCGAACCAGTTGCATGATCTGGTTGCCTCAAATTATTATACTTTGTCTTTTGTTTCTTTTAAGTGGTCTTTCACATATACACACCCTCCTTCAAGTGAGATGGTGTAATATAATGCTGTAGGCTTGCATTTGAACTGTTTCTCCAGTTTGACTGCTGCTGAGACTTTATAATGAATTTCTGTATGTTATGAATTTTTTAACATAAAATCTGAGAATACTTTCAGAATATTTTTTATCGAGTTCTGATGTCTATATATGTTTATGTTGGCAGTAGGTACAAAGTATATCCCAGAGTTCATATTCTGTTTTCATTGTTTCATTTACAGTAACAAATTTAAATTAAGAAATTCTTCCCACTGTCTCTATACATAAATAGGTAACTTATTAAATTATCTCCACCTGGTGGCAGTATGTCATAGCTAGCAACAGAGTAACAAGAACTGGAACACTTTTTTTTTCTTTACAGAAACATAGCATCAAAGCTAGTTAAATCAGATGAGTCATTCCTTAAAAAAACCTGTAGATATGCATGAAATATTTTAAAGCTGAACTGTGGTGTCTTGTTTGTAATTTGGTGTAAGCACTATGTGGATCTTTAACTGGTAAGTATCTTATGCATAAATGCCTTTAAAATGTAACTCAGTTGCCAAAAGCTCTGTTAGCATAACTATATTAATGCCTGCATTACTTAATTTAAAAAGTACTGTGCAGGTATTTTCATGGGTAAAGTCAACACTCAGATGTGTTTTACATATATATTCTACTTATTCCTGTAGTTATAAAATATGGATCATGTTGTGCAAAGTTTGCATAATGTGTTTTCTTCAAGCATATTTTGTAGTCTGTTGCAAAGAAATGCTCTTTGCTGAAGTGCTGAATTGCCAGTTTTCCTCAGTGAAGAAAGGAAACTTTTAGAACAATAAACTATGTAATTAAAATGTGTTTATAAGAACTTACCTACAAGACTTTTCACAACAAAGTTGTCAGAACAAGGTTTGCATTTGAAGTTATACAAGCAATTCCATATTATTTAGGAAAAGTACTACATATGATTGAGATTTTTACAGAAAAATATAATTATTTGCCTGTCCACAGCTGAGTGATTATTTTGTCTTATAAATAAAAGAATCTCTTATATGTTACATATTTACATCTCTATCTAAAATTTCAAGGGTACTCTATAGAGTGATTCTGAGGGCACAGTTGGAAAAGAAATTAGAGATTATGCTGTATTTTCAAAAATTCTTACAACTGAAGGAAGCTACAGCATCCCTGGGTGGTGTCAAGTGCTTTGGCTAGCTTAATTCTCATATGAAAGATTCCTTTAACATTGGAAGAGATTTTTAAGGTAATGTTTTTTCCTGTAGAAACCCATTAGATTTTCTCTTTTTTGGGGCCTCAAAAAACCACAAACACAGTTTTAGTTACTATAGTCTGAAACTACAATGGTTGTGAATTTACTGTGTTGTTTCCCACTGCTTCCTTGCCCCCCCACAATAAGAAGTCATAGTGTCAAAACATTTTTTGTCAAAGCTGATTAACACCTAAGAACTTGCTGCTGATTGAGAAGCTTTTACATTTGTTTATATGTAATTTTATTTGCTATGTTATATTTATAGACATTGACTGAAATAGAATCACTTTTTTAATATAATTTTTAGTATTAAAAATTATAATTCTACTTCTATTTGGAAAGGAAAACTAAAACTTACCCTTTTTGTTGTTGAGTTTAGGTGGTAGCATACGTTACTTTGGATAGTCTGTGCAGTGATAATTATTTTGATATAGCTACTTACAAAGTATACAGGCTTGTGACAAATTCTTTATTGGTTTAAATACAAGTCTAAAGAACTTACAGATTTAGAACCTCATATGGTAAAGCTAAAAAGTGGTTTTTAAAGATTAAAAAAAAAAAAAAGAGAAGAATAGGTTAGCAGCAATCTAAAAGGAAGCTTGTATCTTTGTTGCAAAGTCCATGGTCTGTTCTCAGGGCTTGATGTGTGCGTGTGTGTAGGTTAGTGGTTCCTTTTTTGTGTCTAGATGAAATACTTCTTAAATCATTGTCCTGGGTAAGAACTAAAGAATTGACCTTTGCTGAAGTCATCTTAGCCTTAGAAAGCCACAGAAAATGTGGTCTATAAGCACTAAATAGAAAGAGCAAGAGACACAAGGTAGTTAATTATAATACTTACTGAAAGCATCAGTTATGTCTGGTGAGACTTAGAAGGTCTGGTTGTGCTCACCTTATTTTTCTGTAGCTGTCAGATGCATAAAATCTGAATTCAAGGAAGAAAGGGGAAAGGTGAAGAATCCCAACCAAGCAAATAACATTTATATAGCAGAACAACCAATCTCTTACAAGCCATATATGTGGCAATACTATGTTGATTTGTCATGCTGCATTCATCTAATAGAACTGACTAAGGCAAAGTTTCTATTCGGGTCTCTTTTCTCTGTATATTGAGCTTTTCTGTGGGGAAAAAAAGGCTTCCATTTTCCTCTCATGTGTCAAGTAGTTTCTAGGCTGGTAAGGTATTTATGAATTTATCAATAAATTGTTTTTATATAAGAGCTATAAAAATGAAATATTTAAAGAGTAGCTGCTATTTATCTACTTGCTTTCTTCATTTATATGGCAGCGTGTTTCAGCCTGTAGCTGTTGAACTGACCAGCTCTGAGTAGATTAGGTAGTATCAGCTATAGGGTAAATAATCCTCATTAATGGAAATAAAATTTAACAAAAGAAGGATTTCCTGCTGCTTTATTGATGGCAGATATTTTTATTATAAAAAGCTGTCACTACTTTTATCTTTTTTTTAAATTTTACAAAAATGAAATAAGAAACACTGAAGATTTGTCAAGGAAGGTTTGATTTGCCTGACAGAACTCTTGAGCTGGAAACTTATGGCCCAAGTCAGGTACTCAGATGTCTTCATAGCTATTCAGAAGTTCAGACCACCAGATTCCCAGTTGCCCATTTTCTCTCAGCAAATTATACCATTTGTAGGTCTGATGCTTTGTGTTGTCATTCTGGGAAAGCAAGAGGACTTCTTCTGTGGCCTGCTCATTCCTTTGTACTTGTATGGGGTGAAGGGACATAGCAGCCCTGTGAAGCCTGCTGCCTCTCTTTAACCATCATGACATGAAAGTGAGTTTTTACTTCAACATTAATTTTACCACTTGCTATGTCGAGGAAAGAAAAACTTGAAGGTATAGTTCTCAAACTAGACAGTAATAGACTTCATGAGAGAGTGATTCTTTTGCAAAGTCTTTTCATCTTGATTTTTTTCTCAAAGTACTTTTTTTTTTTCCTCTCCTGTAAAATATTTTAACCTGAAATAATCTGTGAAAAAGGGGCAGGTTTCTGAAAGCAAGCACTTCCTCAGGGTAAGAACAACATAAATCTAACCAAAGAACTGTATTGCTTGAAGTCATGTTCTTGCTTCTTCTGTACAGGGTATATGCATTCAGCTGAGTCGGTAGTGGAGCTTATTCTGTAAACTGACTTCTAATCCCTGAAATATTTTACTTTGATCCTACAAGTATGCTGTGGACTTATGAATTGTAAATGTCTGTTTAGAAAGACCTTTAATAAAAATTCTTGTCCTGTGGCATGGAACTTCATTTCTTCACTGTTCATTTTAATATTGACGAAATTAAGCAAATCTAAACAGCTGAGTGTTTATGAGGTGATATACGTTCACTTATGTACTTGCTGCTACCCCCAAAAATAATTGTATAATCAAATTTTGTGGATAATATCTCGGATGATGTACCAGATGGTTTAAAAGCTACAGGATGTCAACACTGTTGAGATTTAAGGAATTATTTCTAATTGTACAGTAGTTAAGACTGGTTCATAGGCTGGTTCTAATAAAGGAAATTTCTCCTTCCTTTGCTTCAAAACCATTGGAACACTTTTACCTTTTAGTCCTCTTCCAGTAATGTATGAATGAACTGAAATTGCCACAGCATATCCTTGTCTGGCACTTTGTGTATATCCTAGTATTTAATATTTTGCTTTTAGAATAATTATGGTTATGCAGCACCATTTTAAATATATAATGCATTTTTCATACCTTTTTCTGGTGTCCTAAGTCAAGAGAGGACATCAAGGTAAAATTTTACATTACCCTTTATTTACTAAAGAAGTGAAACTAGGACTGCTGGTTTATTGCTGGTTTTGCCAGGATGTTTTAATCTGGGGGAGACTGAATCCATACTGTGTCAGAAAGACAGATGAGCTCTTAAACACTCAATTGCTTTTCTGGTGGTTCTCAATCTTGGAGTTCATCCAAATGTATTTCATGGTGTGTCTCAATATAGTGCCTGTTACTTTGGTGCTTTGGGTTGAAACAAACTTTTCTTTAATAGCAGTGCTATTACAGAGAATAATGTGAAGCATTGTGTTTGTGGTTGGTTGGTTGTTTGGTGCGGGTGTGGTTTTTTTTTTTTTAATTTGTTTTCCCTTCTAAATTCCTAGTCTTATAAAGGGATATAAACTTCTTCAGTCAGGAATTCATGAAGACCATATAGAGGGGTAAAATTAAGTAGCTACACTATTTTAGACAAGTATGCGTATAGTTTTAATAAGACTGAAATTTCAAATGCCTAAGCCACTATGCGTTTCTGGAAAAGTCAGAAGGTGTTACTATTCTGTATTTTATAAAAAGTCAGTGGCAGGTGCAGCTTTTCAATTCAAATGGGTATTTTGGGGATTACCCTGAATTCCTAGGACTCATGTTTGTGTTCTATATTTGTTCTGAAACCCTATCTGTATTGCTTACATATGTAATACTGCCATTTATGACTTTTGCTTCTGTTTATCAATCATAGCCATATTTGTGGCATAGTAAAACTAGCACTGTCTTAAAAGTTAAAGCTGCAGCTCAGTCTACATGGTTTTAGCATTTAGTAATTCATACTGAAATTCTGCGTGGTCTTGTGTGTGTGGCTTTTGTGTGTGGTGTGTGTGTGTGTTTGTTTGTTTTCTTGCCCTCATCAAAGTGCTAAACATTGCTACATTGTCATTAACCACAGAAATCATAATTCGTATTGTGCCTACCTGGGTACGTGGTAAGGTGCATACAGCAATAGAGGAGTTCTAAATTGTAGTGATTTGAAGGTTTTGTAAACAAAATAATTTTGATCCTTTAATTGATTCTCAGAAGAATAAGTTAATGTAAAAGTGTGGTACTGAAATAATCTGAAGATTGTGGTGTGCTTTTATTGTAATGCTTAGAGAGACTTCTTTTGTAATACTTTATGTGAACCATCATATGGGCACACTGACATACAGTAAGTAAAGGGTATGATACTTTGTACATCTGTGATCATATGATCATACTCTTGCTCCAGATAGGGAAAAAGCTAAATTGCTGAGTTCTGACTGTTTGTAAGTTTTCGCTGCATACAGAGGAGGAAAAAGGCATCTTATACTTTCAAGTCAATTTGCAGTCTATGTGCATGACCAGTTTGGGGATTAAAAATGCCCATATACCCATCTCCAGCTTGAAAATGTGCAGAAGTCAGTTCAATATTCTAACAAGATCTTTCTTTAATTACTCAAAAGGTTTGAACTTTACGTTAGTCACAACAGTGGAAGTACAGGACAGGTCTAAGAGGAAGAAGTGTGGTAGATTTTTATATCTATATTTTATTATTACTCCAATTATGTTTACCAGTTTCATCAAAATGAAACAAATGTTTTTTGTGTTTAAGGTTGACAACTTCCACAGTGCTTAATACTAGTAGAAGTAAGGAGTTAGTCATCATCCCAAAGTCTTTGCCAGCAGAAGTATGATGTCTGTGGTGATGTTGTCTTCTTCATTCTTGGGTCTACTTGAAACATTTGTAGTGCTTAATCTAAAACAGCTACTTATGTACTCTAGTTTTTTTTTTTTTTTTCTTTATAATCCTTAGGGCCATTAGCAAAATCCCTACATGTTATGAGCTGTTGACTAACCATAGGTATTATGATTGCAAGAAATTAATTTAGGAAAAAGTCACCTGACCACCTGACCATTAGATGACTGCTGTCACGGTTAAAGTAAAATCAATTCAGGCCAATACAAGTCAGAAGTCTGTTACCAGAGAAGCTAATGGAAAATCATATTTACTTTACACCTCTATTTATTGTGAAGAGGAACAGTTAATCTATCTAGTTCTTTGTACTTAACTTTTGTTACATATCTTTTCTCTTTTGAACTACACCATCATTCTTAAATAGTCTTCTTCTCTTTATGAATTTCTTGAATGGGTCCAAGAGCATGAAAAATTACCTATTTCAGTGAAAGATTAAGATTCAGTTAACATTTACTGGGACATCCTTCTTTTCCTCCAGGTAAGTATGCAAGTAGAAGTGAAAGAATGATACACATTGACCATCCCCAAACAATTAACTTTTAAAAAGCAAAAGAAAAATGGCAAATAATTGTGTATTTGCCTCTCTTATTTCTCTCTTAAATGCTTCTTTCTGGTCTATCCATCAAATCCATGTATCTCAAATTTAGAGACGAAGATGTTACATGTCAGTGTCAAATGCTTTGCACACATCCAGTTAGATGATGTCTGTTGCTCTTCCTTTATCCATCAACACTGTAAGCCCATTGTAGAAAGCCACCTAATTTGTCAGGCATGATTTGCCCTTAGTGAAGCCATGCTGGCTGTCACCAATCATCTCCTTATTTTCCATGTGCTTAATGCAGTTTCCAAGCAGATCTGCTCTGTGATATTGCCAGGCATAAAGATGAGACTGACAGGCCTGTACTTCCCCAGGTCTTCGTTTTTTTCCATTTTTAAAAATGGGGCTATGTTTCCTCTTTGGTTCCAGTCATTGGTACTTCAGTGGACTGCTACGACTTATCAAATATGAGGGATAGTGCCTTAGCAACTTCATCCACCAGTTCTCTCAGGACCCACAGGTGCATCTCATCAGGTTCCATGGAGTTGTTCACCTTCATGTTCCTTAGATGGCCTCAAACCTGATCTTCTCCTTCAGTGGGTGGTTATTCCTTCTCTTAGTCTCTGCCTTTGCCTTTTGCAACTCAAGCAGTGTGGCTAGAAAACTTGTTAAGGAAGACCGAGGCAAAAAGTCATCAATGTATTACATTGAGAGAATACAAAGAAAATAAATAGCTGAAAATCTGTAATTCCCTTATGAAACATTGTGAGCAGAGTCTGTTAATTGTGTATATATAAATAAGCAGAAATCTACATATAAGCTTAGCAATATGGACAAATGATAATGATAAAGTTTATGCTTAAAATAAATTTTCACTGCTTAATTTTGTAACTTGTTAGAAAGACATCTGAAATTCAGCTTCAGAAGTTAGTTATCAGTTTCACATAATGTCTTGAAAAATAAAATGATCTAATGCAAGCACATTTTAGTGGTCCTTGGAGATTTTCGTCATTGCTTTGATCAGTTTTAGTTTTCTGGTTCGCAGGAGACCATTGGCAATATTCTCTTGTTTCTGCCAGGCAGTAATTAATTTTGCCTTTTCATTTCAAACCCGAGTAATAGCTTTGCAACTTAAATTCAGTGAGATAATACTGTCTGCAGAAACATTATTTAAAGATACACAAGGGGAATAAATGAAAGTTTTGAAACTGGCCAGAGTACAATATTTGTTTAGTTCTCTAACTAGGCATTCATTTGTGCAATTCTTTAACTGTGGCAGCACCTGGCTGGTTTTTAGGTACCTAGATCCTTTGCAAATCTAATTAAATCAAAAAAGGGGAACTATTGAAGTTAATTGGCCAACAGTGGAGTGTGCTGTAACTTTTAATTTTGCTTCTCACAAAAAGTTTTCTATGCTCCAAGTACTCTTCTGCACATCCTTCAAAAACTCTGCTAGTTTCTTCAAACCACCTTTACCCCTTTCTAGCCTAGTTTGAGTGAATTTTAATATCATTCCTTAAGACATCACTAATTATTATGAGTACTCCATATCTTCTGTGGTTGGTGGGTTTTTTTGGGGTGGGTTTGTGTTGTGAGTGGTTGTTGTTTGCTTGGTGGTGGTGGGTGTTTTTTGTTTGTTTTGGTTTTGATTGTGCTGGGTTTTTTTTTGTTTTGTTTTTATTTTCTTCCCTGGGGTCTGCAGCTATCCGATCCTTTAATTTTGCTTCAGTAGAGATAACTTACTTGTTCTTGTTGCTGAATGGCAATGCTCTATTTTTTACTTACAAGAAACAAAATTTGAGTCTGTAACCAGTGGTTTTATCCTCAATGACAACTGTCAGCTCAGGCAAATGTGATTGTAAACCCTAAAGGTACTCCTGAATTCTATACCTCTAAGTGATCAGTAACCTTTACAGAAGTCAAGAGGGAACAGACATATCATACAGCATATTTTGCTCACCATAAGAACGGTGAGAAATTATTTTTAAAAAATTGTTTTCATTAGAAATTTATTTATTCAGCTACTGTGATGTTTAAAGATGCATTTGTGCTGTCATTTGTCTCCTCATGGGCAGTCTTGATATTGCTTCAATTCCTCACCTACCAAAACTGTTAAAATTATTCTTTTTCACAGTGCTATACTTTCAACTCTTGGAAAAGTGCTCTTAAATGTAAGTAGTACAGCAGAGGCAAACATAAGTTCAAACTTCTTCTGTGGTGTCTGAAAAAAAGCATGAAAAGCAGAAAGAAGCTACACCTGGGAGGTGGTAGGTTTCTTCAATAGACCATGTGATCTTTCAGGGCCCCACTTAAGTCCAAACTCAGATTGAACCCCAATACTGTTCCATATCTGGATGTTGCTAGTTGTAGCAATAGAAGTGTTAATACTTGAAGCATTTCTCCATCATACGCAGTTGAGTCTCAACTTTGAAGAGATGATTTTGTATGTTAATGTATTTTTAATTATATTAAAGTGGATATATGTATGCCTGAGCAGAAACAGTTAGGAGAGGAACTGAGAAAGAAGTAGATATGCATCGCTGTGTTGCATTTATGCAATTCCTGTTCCTTGGCAATACGCCAGGAGGAAAATTTCACACCAAGCAATCTGAATTGTAGTATTAGTGTCTCTTGGTATACTAATTTGATGTCTAAATAAACTCAGTTAATGCTAATTCTAGTATTATGCCTTGTTAAGGTGATTAACCAACCTCTGCAATTCATCTGTCACCTAACATCACTTAAATTTCTCCCACAGTCACTGTTTCAGCTTTCTAATGACAAATGTCTAGTACAGTAAAACATTTTTTGCAGCTTCTGTGTACATGTCCTTACACATACAGGCTCACACAATTCTTAAATGTCTTTTATTTAATAAGACAAGTCCATAATGGTACCCAAAATAGAAACAATATCTATAAGTTCAGATTTTCAGTTTCTCAGACTGAATTCAAGAAATCAAACAAGCCAAATAAGTACTTGTGAAGGTCATCCCATTTCATGACAAAGTTTGTCTCAGGGAATATTTAGAACAGAATTTTTCTTTTTCATCACTAAATGATAATAAAAGCAGCCCTCTTCTTCATTGCTTAAGCTTCTGCATATTAACTGTGAGATATCAACTACTTCCTACAAAATTTCTGGTAGCTTGGAGAGGTCCTTGTTTTGCTTCTCTAGGAAATATCAGTGATGGCAGGAGAACAGCTTCCCAAGATGTTAGTACTGTGCCATCTCTCACTCTAGTCTAACCACAACTATACAGCAGCTTGTATTTGGTTATATTTTTAGTGGTATCATCTAATGGAAAAGAGAAATACCTTTTTCCTTCTCTCAGCCTCAGGGACACTGTCAAATATTAGCTTACATTCTGTGTGATTTTTTTTTTTTTTTGATGATGTCACAGAGGCACCCCAAAAGTTAGTTTAGACAGGCAACAAGCTCCAAACAGGCTTTATTCAAACTAAGGCTGTTTAGCAGAAAACCAACTAAAAATGCTCAGTGGAAGCGAGGTCAGGCACTGTGGGAGGACTACAGAGATACTGCTTGCCACTGCAGGGAGGAAATTTGTGTAGCCAAAGCTCAGTTAGCATTGAAGATGGCCAGTACTGTGAGGGACAATAAAAAGGGCTTTTTAAAATATATTTATGGCAAAAGGCAAGCCAGAAGTAACATTTACCCATTGCTTGATGAGCATAGTCACCTCATAAACAGGGACATAGACAAAGCCAAGATGTTTAAAGCTTTTTTTGCCTCGGTCTTCAACAGCAATGATGGACATGGGGACCCACAGACCACCAGGGTGGGGAACTATGGTTGCGAGAATGGCAAACTCCCAATCGATCTGGAACTTGTGTGGGATTTGCTACTCCAGATAGATCCCTACAAGTCAATGGGGCCTAAGGGTATTCATCTAAGGGTACTTAAAGAGCTGGCTGATGTCATAGCGAGACCTTTCTCTGATTTTTCAACACTCTTGGGAATCTGGAGAGGTCCCAGATGACTGGAAGCTGGTAAATGGTGTCCCAATACACAAGAAGGGCAACAGGGATGACCCCAGCCTCACTTCTCTTCCTGGCAAAATTATGGAGATTATTCTGGGAGTTTGAAGTATGATGTGGAGAATGAAAATTGCCGGCAGGATCCCTTTGAACGCGACTCCCGGGCCGGGTGAGAGTAATGCGTCCAATTCAATATGAATTTAACATCAGTACCCTTTAATGAACTCTTAACAACACTGAATATCAATGTCTACCAGACCATGTTTTTCCAGCCCTTATATACTCTTTACTCAAAGGCCATGCGGCAAGCGCAGGCTACGATTGGTTACACTTGCAGTCACTCTTCCCCCCCCCCACTATGGTAATTAGCTATAGTGCACTGTCCACAGACTGTTCATGCGCAGCGGCGACGGCGCCCCTCCTGCAGCCTGGGTCGAGGGCAGACCAGCTTCTGTTTACTTCCCTTCTGTCTTTGGTGTCTCCAGGAAAACCTTCCGTGTAGGTCTCAGCCACATCACAGCCACATCAAGCTCTGGCTTGTTCACAGCACACAGCCAGAACTCTCCACAATTCCTCCTTTTTTTTTTCTTTTTGGACAAGCCAGGCTTGATTAGCTATGCGTTCTAATCCTTCTTTGATACGTGATTAAAAAAAAACTTATACATAACATATCAATAACAACAATAATCAATGTAAACAATGTACTTTGCAATAAACCCTTAATCCACCCCCCTAGGCCAAGCCAATTTGTTACTCTTTTAAAACCAAAAAATCAATCGGTTCAATTTCCTGTGGCTCTGGCCCTATGGAAAGGCGATCATTGCAATTGTCATGGTTGTCAAACCATGTGCTAATATTTTTCTTCTTAGTAAACTTGAGGTATTCCATTGCCATTTAAATATCGCAATGGATTGATTAAACAAATTCCAAGAACTTTGGTTTAAAGGTACTCAACATGTAACAAACGATGTGCTGGGTGTTGATAAACTTACTCAGAAGGTAGTGGTGTTTAAAGATCTACTTATATAACTGTATTACACATACATGTCACAGCTAAATTAATGCAAAGGTTACGCCTCACTCTGTGACCTCTGAAGGCTCTGTTGCAGGGAGATGATTTGGTTGAGTTTGCTTTAACTCCGGCTTTACCACTCGGCTTGGAACCCACAATGGACCCTGATCTGTGGAGAGGCACATATACCCTCTACCATTAACAATAACAGGTACTGGTCCCTTCCACAATCCAGTGGTGGGATCACGATATCTCACCATGAATTCCAGTAAAGTGTTTTTCCTTCCTAGTCTGATCTGATAATGATGAATGATCACAGGAGGCTCCTCATGGTCTCCAGTTAAACATAAATAATTCAAGGTAAACAATACCTTTGCTAAACGCTGTTGACAATCTAACTCTTCCTGCTTCTGTTTGTTCAAATACCCTTGAATCATTTGATGTGCCCTCTCAATGATTCCTTGGCCCGTTGGGGAATGAGGTATACCTGTAATGTGTTTCACTCCCCATTTCATTAGAAAAGTTCTAACTTTCTGGCTAACATAGGCAGGGCCATTGTCTTAATCTTTTCTGGGACACCCATTACAGCAAAACAAGCTGTGAGATGTTTACATACATGTAGTGCTTTTTCCCCTGGTAGAGCAGTAGCCCATATCATTTTTGAAAAAGTATCAATTGTGACATGCACATATTTAAGTCTTCCAAATTCTGGCACATGTGTCACATCCATTTGCCATACTTCTAAGGCTTTTAAACCTCGAGGATTGACACCAATTCCTATACCTAACATCTGACCGCCACACTGGGGACATACCTGCACAATACTTTTTGCCTCATTTAAAGTTAAATCGAATTGTCTTTGGAGAGCTCTGGCATTTTGATGAAAGCTCCCATGACTTTGTCTCGCTTGTTGGAATTTATCTGTTGGAGGTATGTGCTGTACTGAACTTACTAAACTATCTGCAATTTGATTTCCTTCACCTAGACCAAGATTCCATTGATGACTGCGGATGTGAATCACACAGCAGGGTTCTTTTCTTTGATTTAAAATAGCTCTCAACTGTACAAACAATTTTCCTAATTGAGGATTATTCGATTGTCTTAGCAGAGCATTTTCCATTCTGGGTATTGCACCTGCTACATACAAAGAATCTGTGACAACATGTAAAGCAGATTTCAGCCAATTATTTAAGGCCCATATTACTGCCGTGAGCTCTAAAGTCTGCAATGAATTCTCTTTTGAACCTTCAATTAAATGCTGTTTCCACTGACTGTTCTCTTGCCAGACACATGCTGCCTGGTGTCTTCGTTTTCCTGCATCTGTATATACTGTAAGGCCTTCAACAGGTTTTGCTTTTACTTTGCTTCTCTCTAACCACTGATTTGTTCTAAGGAATTGCCATAGCTTCCCTTTTGGTTGTCATAAATGTACCTTGCCTATAAATCCTAATAATGCATTCTGAATAGGCATTGAATGGCTCAGCCACCATTCTAAATCGGCTCCATTTATCAGAATACTGATGTCATCTGGTTCCTGACCGCTAATTTCTAATATTTGAGATCTTCCTTTTCGAATCAATTCTCCAATTGCTTCTGGTCTTGTTTGAATATTGAATTTTGGTTGGACACTAAGAAAAACCCATTCTAATAATCGTAAATCATTTTCTGTTTTCAGTCTGACAGTGGCACAAAAGGAAGAATCTGCAGCAAGATCTATGGGGAATTCCCCGTCTTTGTTTTGCCACTGGCAGATGACTGCACACGGATGTTCTAGATTGTTAATAAGAAGGGAAACTGGTCAATCAGAAAGTCTTTGGCTAGACCAATTTGTCTGCACCTTTTGTATAATATCAGAAAGACATTTGAGATGCACGGACTCTAAGCTTATTTTCTTGGCTGGATCACCATCTTTTAGAAGTGAAGTAAGAGGTGCTATATCATTGTTAGGAATGCCTATGCAATTTCTAATCCATTGTATGTCCCCTAACAATTTTTGGACATCATTTAATGTCTGTAAATCAGTATGTAATTCAATTTTTTGTGGACGAATCTGTGCATCACAAATGGACCAACCAAGGTATTTCCAAGGTGCAGACTTTTGAAATTTCTCTGGAGCTCTGACCAACCCCTTTTCTTTGAGTTTGATCGTAATTTGGACTATGGAACTTTCTGTGAACTCAGCTTGTTGACAGAACGGAATATCATCCATATAATGATAAATAACTTTGTTTCCATGATGCACAAATAGGTTGAAGTGACCATGCAACATACATTTGGCACAGTGTAGGAGAATTTTTCATACCTTGCGGTAGCACTACCCACTCATACCTTTTAGCTGGTTCCGCTTTGTTTACTGAAGGCAGTGTAAATGCAAAACGCTGTGTATCTTGTTCATGTAAAGGAACGGTAAAGAAACAATCCTTTAAATCTATAATTAGAATATGCCAATTTTCTGGTAACATTACAGGTGATGGTAATCCAGGCAGTAAGGCACCCATGGCTTGCATTTGATCATCTACCTTTCGCAAGTCATGTAATAATCGCCACCTTCCACTCTTTTTTGGTATTACAAAAATCGGGGTATTCCATGGACTAGTAGAAGGCTTGATATGGCGTGCAACTAGTTGCTCTTCTACTAATTCACGTACCTTTTGCAGTCGCTCTTCCGTTAATGGCCACTGGTCAACCCAAACTGGGCTATCTGTTAACCAGGTCAATGGAGGGTTGGGCAACTGCTTTCCAGTGACCACTAAGGAAAAGGTGAAGTAGTTAACACAGCACCAAGTTGCCCCAAGATGTCATGTCCAATAAGCGCCTCAAGGCTACTTGGCAATTCCATTACATACACCCTAAGGGTCACACATTGACTTTCAGGGAAACTGATGGAAATTGGATCAACACTTATATTTGGAGTAGTTTGACCCCCTACTCCAGCTACAGTGGAAGAGATTGATTTTTGAAGTTTCCATTTTCGTGGTCATTTGAATTGACTAATGATGGAGACATCAGCTCCAGTATCAAGCATTGCATTTACATCTACATCTACAGTAGAATCAGATCGAAATAGCTGCACACGTAACATGGGATGCTGAGTCATTGATGAGGTGAAGCAAACTGCAGGACCTGTCGATCCAAATCCTTTATCATGCCTTTCTGTTGAGGATGCTGGAGGAACTCCTGGAAGCATTGGTAGGCAGTTTTCCAATGCTACTACCTGAGCTATTTTACTCCCAGAAGAAATAAAAATTGGCAGATGCAGAGTGTAGGCCAGGATTTGAACAGTTCCTGTGAAATCTGCATCAATTATACCTGGTATTACTAGAAGACCCTTGATACGAGCAGAAGAACAGCCAATCTATAGGCCTCCAGTGAGACTATCTTGTCGAAATAAAGGTCCTTTAGCATTTGTTGGTATTCTATGAACTGCAGTATTGGTCAATGTTATATCTACTGCTGTCTCCACATCAACTTGGAGGCTTCCTGCGGTGCTTGGCTTGTTGAGGTGAAAGAAACCTGGTTCACGGTTGGTTGCTGATTGTGATACAGGTTCAGAGATGTTCTTTGTGTCCTCATGCGCACTCCGTTCGCACTCACTTGACCATTTCCCAATCTCCGGCAAGTTTTTGTAGCATGAGTGTTAGACTGGCATTTGTCACACCAAACTGCTGCGGTACAATTCGTTCGGACGTGTTCTTTACTTCCGCAGCAATGACAGGAATTGTATGATGATTTATAGAATTTATTTGTAGATCGCTGAACTGCTGCTACAACTGGTTGTATTGTAGAAGAGACTTGCTGGCTAACTTGTCGAACAGATCTCTGCATGACCCCTTCAAAAGTGGCAGCCATCACCTCTGCATTTCGGTGTTCTCTTCTGATCTGGCTATTCGCGTCAGCATTTGTTCTACTGAAGATCCTGGTGGCAGAGTTGCTAATATTTGTTTGGTCTTTGAATTTGCATTATCAAAAGCTAGCAACTGAAACATTTGATTTTTCATTTCTTCTGATAAGTCCAGGTTTTATATTACTCCTTCATGTAGCTGGTCAATAAAATGTGAGAAATTTTCTGTAGTGCCTTGGCGAATTCCGCTGAATGAGGGAGCTAATGGTCCTGGTAAGGTTAAGAAGGCATCTAGGGCAAATTGTGCAGCTTTCCGGCGAATTTCAGCAGTAAATCGCAGTTGAACTTCTATGGTAGCATACTGTCCATGACCCATATAGGCGTCAGGTACCGCATTGGTTAATGGGTCATTTGGACTGGTGTGTTTTGCTGTTTCTTGCTATACTCGTTGATACCAGGCTGATTCCCACAGGAGGAATTGCGCTGGAGTTAATAATAGGCGCATTAAATTTTGACAGTCCATGGGACACAATAAGTCAGCGGTAAAAATCCAATGCAGTATTTGTCTGGTCGCTTCTGAACGTATACCATAGTTGGTGATTGTTTGTTTTGCTTGCTGTAAAATTTTCCGTTCCCGTGGTTCCCATACCGCTGTCTGGGTGTTCATATTTTGAATTACTGGTAGGGCTAATTTTGCTGGAGACCAATCACCTTCTAGGATGGCATCTTTGACCCCTGACCATCTGCCATGTCGGGGCTGCGGTTGGTCAGTAGAATCTATAGGTACCTTTGGTTGCATTGTTTGTGGAAGGCAAGCTGGTTTTTGAAACTCGATTTGTTTCTTATTTTTCTCTACATCTGACACCCGCAAGTCAAGTTGTTCAAGCTTGCTGGTAATAACTTGCAGTAACTGCTCTATTGCTTGGGGTGAGCCCAATGATGTAGAAGAAGGCTCACAAGAAACTTCCGCAGGTGTTTGTGGAGGCAAGTTGCGGAGCGGTCCCAGCCCCGGCGGCCTGGCCAGGCCCGCAATAGTCTCGGAGAGGGGCGTGTCTGACTCGGGATAGGGCAGAGGCAGAGCGGTAGGAGGAGGGCGGCACTCAGGGCCTCCCACATCTGGACAGTCGACTAGTTGCACTTCCGCTTTCTTCTCACATTGCCCCAGAGACTCAGAGGGGGAAACTTCTGGTTCTTTAAGGATGGCAAGGTTTCCAACTCCCGCCGCAGATCGGATTGCGAGAGTATTGGCTGAGCTGGGACCCCATGACCACTCCGAATGGCAGGCAGACCCCACAGAGTAGCCCACAGGCCCCTCTTTTCTTTTGGCCAACAAGTTTTATCAGTCCAGGTTTGCTCTGGGACAAGCGCCCTTGCGGCTCTCAGGGCAGCGCTTTGATCCCACTTCATTATTTCTAACGATTCTAACACGGTTTTCCACAATTCTCTCAAATCTTTAATTTCTTTCCCTTCTTCCCCTCTGATAGTCTTATCCCACATGGTGTCCCCCACTAATCTCCATTCCATTGGGGAAAACAAAAGTGGAATTTCTCAAGTGTCCCCACTTCTGAGGTAAAAAAATCAATGTGATTAACTTTTTCTGTGACGATTCCATACCTCTCTTAGAGAGAACAGTTATCAACAGTGCTGCCACTGTTTCAATATCCATTATCTTATCAGCGCGGTCTTAAAGTAGGAGGCGAGTGACCAGCTCGTCTGGTGCTTGTCTTTTGATACCAGACAAAGCACACTCCCTTACAACCCGGCGTGGCTCCGTCTTTATGGATGCTGCTTACCGCAGTAAATTGCGCTCCTGAGAATCTGCTTTGCGAACCATCCCCTCTGCTACCATATGATGTATGATGTGGAGAATGAAAATTGCCGGCAGGATCCCTTTGAGTGCGACTTGTGGGCCGGGTGAGAGTAATGAGTCCAATTCAATATGAATTTAACATCAGTACCCTTTAATGAACTCTTAACAACACTGAATATCAATGTCTGCCAGACCACGTTTTTCCAGCCTGTATATACTCTCTACCCAAAGGCCATGCGGCAAGCGCAGGCTACAATTGGTTACACTTGCAGTCACTCTTCCCCCCCCACTATGGTGATTAGCTATAGTGCACTGTTCACAGACTGTTCAAGCGCAGCGGCGACGGCGCCCCTCCTGCAGCCTGGGTTGAGGGCAGACCAGCTTCTGTTTACTTCCCTTCTGTCTTTGGTGTCTCCAGGAAAACCTTCCATGTAGGTCTAAGCCACATCACAGCCACGTCAAGCTCTGGCTTGTTCACAGCACACAGCCAGAACTCTCCACAGGAGTTACTGTAAAACACCTGCGTTCATGGGTTCATGAGGGGAAAGTCCTGCTTGACCAAATGAATTTCATTTACCCACTTAGCTGACCAAGGGAAACCTGTCAATGTGATCTTTTTGGATTTCAGTAAAGCCTTTGATACTGTCTCTCACAGTATCCACCTGGACAAGCATAAAGCTGGATAAACTCAATACAGTGGGTGAGCAATTGGGTGACGGGCCAGGCTCACAGGGTTCTAGTAAATGGGGTTATGTCGGGCTGGTAACCAGTCAATAGTGGGGTTCTGTAAGGGTCCATCTTAGGGCCAGCACTCTTCAGTGTCTTCACAAATGACTTGGATGCAGGGCTTGAGGGAATACTTCGTAAATCTGCTGATGACACAAAATTGGGAGATGCTGTTGACACTCTTGAGGACGGAGAGTCCCTGCAGAGGGATCTGGACAAATTGGAGAACTGGGCAATTACCAACTGCATGAAGTTCAACAAGGGCAAGTGTCAGTATTTTGCACCTGGGACACAGCAACCCTGGCTGTACATACAGATTGGGGGATGAGATACTGGGGAACAGTGCTGCAGAGAGGGATCTGGGGTTTCTGGTCAATGGCAGATTGAACATGAGCCGACAGTGTGCCCTGATAGTGAAGAGGGCCACCCATGCCCTGGGTGTATCCAGCACAGCATTGCCAGCTGGGCCAGGGAGGTGATTGTCCCACTCTGCTCTACACGGGTGTGGCCTTATCTGGAACACTGTGTGCAGTTCTGGGCAACACAGAATTAAAAGGATATAAAGCTACTGCAGACTGTCCAGAAGAGGGCTGAGAAGTTGGTGAAGGGTTTGGAGGGGAAGCCATATGAGGAGCAGCTAAAGTCACTTAGTTTGTTTATCCTGCAAAAGAGGAGACTGAGGGAAGACCTTATCACGGTCTACAGCTTTCTCACAAGGGGAGGAGGAAGGATGGGCACTGATGTCTTCCCTCTGGTGGCCAATTATAGAACCAGAGGATATGGGAGGAAGGTGTGCCAGGGGAGATTTAGGTTGGACATTAGGAAAAGGTTCTTCCCCCAGAGGGTGGTGGAGCACTGGAACAGGCTCCCCAGGGAGGCAGTCAAGGCCCCAAACCTGACTGCGTTCAAGAAGCTTTTGGACAATGCTTTCAGACACATGTTGTGAAATGTGAGGTTGTCATATGCAGAGACAGGAGCTGGACTCAATGATCCTTGTGCATCCCTTCCAACTTGGGACATTCTGTGGTTCTATGTCAGTCCCTACTACATTCCTTTGAGGAACATTTTGACTGAAGTGTCAGTAAGATGCAGACAGAGGCTTAAATGAGGAAATTTGTTGTTATTCAGTGATTGGAGAAGGTTCTGTAAAGGAGGGAGCCTATATGTTAGATCATATTTTTAGTAGTGAACACTAGGCAGAACAGCAGTCTAATGAGAAACTATATTAGCAGTTCTTAAACCCTAAAACTGAAAGGAGTGATTTATATAACAATGTTTCTTATTGCTTTATTTGAAAACCTGGGCCCTAGAGTGCCCTCTAGCTATGCATTTACAGAGTTAAAAAATATAAAAAAATAAGTGTAATGAGCATGAAAAAGATCATTCATTTTCTTTCACTGATTAGTATAACAATACCACAATGATTTATACTGGACTGTGTGTTGTGGTTGAGAAAGCCATGAAAGAAAATATATTTAACAGGTCATACATACTTAAATTTTTTTTAATACCTGAGAAAACTTCCATATCACAAAGTTTGTTCCATGTGTCCTGAAGAAGTATTTATTTTGAAAATATCAGGGCTTTATGAAATATTTTTGCATAACTTTTTATGGTCTGGATGTTGCAGTTTTTCTTTTGGATCCTGTTACTCAGCAAAGCTTGAAATGTAAAAAAGTACATTGTACTCCCTCAAAGATTCTATGCTGTGTTTTTATTTTTCTTAAGTGATGTATGTATTTGCAGGTATGCTGAAGTTTCTCTTTTGCTTTTTCTAAATTAAAAGATTTGTGATGGTGTCAGCAGGAGACTTGCATGGCATTCATAGAACCCTAGTAAATATTCTTTTTTTTTTTCCTAGATACTTTCTCAGCAGAAAGCTGAGTCA
The DNA here is from genome assembly GCF_037038585.1 of Patagioenas fasciata. Taxonomy (NCBI): domain Eukaryota; kingdom Metazoa; phylum Chordata; class Aves; order Columbiformes; family Columbidae; genus Patagioenas; species Patagioenas fasciata. The sequence continues at coordinate 87,216,722 of NC_092520.1, forward strand.
GAAGACATTATTTCAGTGACAGAAATGCTCTCTTTGAATTTAATATCCTGAAATGCAATTTTGTGTATCAAGCAAATGTCAAAGCAAATAGAAGTTGCGTTCCCTCCCAAGTTAACTTTGATACTAGTTCCAGAATAAATCTTGGAGATGACTTACACATTCGCACTCCAGCTAATGCTGACTTATGAAATTGAAGAAGTATGTTCATTAAGAACTCTCTTCTATTTTTTGTTGTTATAGAATATCAGTTGTAATAATATGAACTCAAAAGGTATAAAACAGGTTTTGCCATTCCCTTTTATGCTTCTGTGAGGATGTCCTAGTTTTGGCTGGAATAGTCGTCTTCCTAGTAGCTGATATAGTGCTATGTTTTGAATTTAGTATAAGAATATTTATAACACACTGATGTTTTAGTTGTTGCTGAGTTGTCAGGGACTTCTCAGCTTCTCATATCGGTTGGCCAGTGAGAAGATGAAGAGTGCATAAAAGGTTGGGAGGAGATAGAGCTGGGACATCTGACTCTGACTGGCCAAAGAGATATTCCACATAGTATGAAGACATGCTCAGCATATAAAGCTGAGGGAAGAAGGAAGGGCAAGAATGCTCAGAGTGATGATGTTTGTCTTCCCAAATAACTGTTAAATGTAATGGAGCCCTGCTTTCCTGGGGATGGTTGAGCATCTGCCTGCCCTTGGGAAGTGGTGAATGAACTCTTTGTTTGCTTTGCTTACGTGTGTGGCTTTTACTTTACCTATTAAACTGTCTTTATCTGAATCCACAAGTTTTCTCACTTTTACCCTTCTGATTCTCTTCCTCATCTCACCAGGATGGACTGAGCAAGCATCTTTCTGGGGCTTATTCACCATCTGGGGTTAAACTGTAACAGGAGAGCTGACTCAAAATGTGGATATAGGATTTAGATAATTGAATGACACTTTAACCTGTGAACATGATCGCAGCAGGATCAGAACAGCTGAACTACTGGATAGTATGCTCTTTGAATTTGTGTCTAATTAAGAAAAAAAAAATATCTTCCTGGTAACTTGACTTTTATGATAAATTCTTACACTTAAAAATTTTATCTATAACAAGCTTGAAGATTTCAATTAAATCAATCTGCTACTGCATGTGCTGTATTATGAAATATTTTCAATAACTTTTTTCATAAAAAACAAGAAAATTAGGTCTTTCAATCTTTGAGATTAACATCTGTACTCTGTCCATTTAATAGTATGAATTTTGATATTTATAATTAGCACATTAAATGGATCATGGGAGTGAAAAACATTTGCCTCTTAATAAAAGTAAAAAAAGCAGATTGAGTAGAGTGAACTTCCATAATCATCAGTATGAAAGGTCTTGCTTATAAATGAGTTGAAGAACATGCAAAGCAGGTTTAAACTAGATATCCTAATTCTTTTGGTATTCCAATTATTCAAATTCCTAGCTACTGCCATATCTTTTTTTCTTGGTCAACCATGTTAATCAGTTGTGTTTTGTTTGTTTTGTTTTTTTTTTTAATGTGATGTAGTCAGTCTTTGGTATTTAACTTAATTAATTTGGGATGTTGTTTAGAAAATTCCAAATATTAAATAAAATTAGATAGTTTTCTAGACAATTTATCTATCAGTGGACTGAAACTATTATTGGTTGACAGTACGAGGAAACCTATTTGTAAAGGTAGTGGGATCCACCCCTCTTTAGTCAGTTCTTGTGGTGTGTTGATCTGAAGAAAACTCTTGCTCCTTACTAAGCCATTCTCCTTGGCCACAGAATGAGGAGGAGCACTATCTGTGTCTTCAAGTTCTTTACCCAAAAGTTTAGAGGTTGTAGTCACTCTCAGGGTCTCCACTATCAAGGTCAATGGTACCCATGTGAATAAACATCAAAGGAAAGTGGTCTTAGAAGCAGATAAGCGTCAGCAGTCTCTACCTTGTCCCAGATCTTAGTCTTGGGTGTGCAAGCCCAAGGATCAGGTCAGACAATGGATAACTGTTGGCCACAGGAGGTACCCATCCCTCCTGCTTTGTAACACACTGTTTTCCATTGATCAGGTTTGACCAGCACAAGTGCCTTCCAAACAGAACTCGTTCCAACTTCCCTGTTGCCAGGACTGCTCCTGTACCTGGCCAACAACCAAAGTTGTGCAAGCATCATCTTTGGCGAAGTGTTTGTGCATACCTCACTCTATATTCTGATGTATCCTGTGTTTTTCTTTACGAAGAGATTACGTTATTGATTAAATATTTATTACTGAGATCAAAAATGTAATATAAACATTATGAAGTTATTTCATTTTCTATCAGAAAGGAGGTTTGTTGAGAGAAATTTCAACCTGCCTTTGTCACCATTATTTTGAAAGATATCTGGACTGATGAGTAAAACTACTTTTTTGAGGGCATTTTTTTTTTTCTTAACCTAGTTGTAAGATTAATGTTTAAAACTTTTTTCTTACCCTTAAATGAATAATTCTGGAATAATATTTTGTATGGTTTAGACACAATTTTTGTGCTGCATACAAATGTTGGGTTATTCTGCTGATGTGTAGCTGGTTTTTGAAGCTATTATGATGTCCTTAATTAACTGTAGTTTTACATAAGAGACTATGCAATTAATTAATACCACAAACTCTCACTGATATCATTATAATTGAGAGAAAAAAAAAATGCCCCCTCAGTACTTGAAATAGTTATCTAAGAAGTATCCTTTTTCAGCTCTGAGGGAGATGTTGCCAGAAAGATGTTGTGTTCTTGACTTATCACTAAAATTGTCTTCAGTATTGCCAGAATTTTTACATGTATAATGTATACGTTATAATAAGGAAAAATGTCAACCTGACTTTTGAAAATTTTTCATTACTCATTGATGTTAGGAATTACTAGTTCTTAAATCGAATTTAAATGTTTGTGTGTGATAGAAACAATACCACTCTTTTTACTGCTTTTTTTTTTTTTTTAATGTGGAAATGGATATTTCTGTTGAAAAATATTTTTCACTTACTAGGCTGAGTTAGTGTGTTTATTTTGGATCAACCATTGTCTGTTAGAGAATAATGATCTTGTTATGCCAGAAATCCTGTTTCAAGTGATGTTTCACAGTAGTGAATATTGATGTACTATTACCTACGTTTACAAAAATAAGAATAATGTTGGAGGGATTATAGTTGTTTCTCTGTAGAAATAGTGCAAAGCTGTTGACAATTAAACAAACAAACAAAAACATGCCAAACCAAACATAAAACAAACAAACAAACAAAACCCAAAAAACACACAAACCAACAAAAACAAACAAACAAAAAGCAACCTGAGAAAGTGAGTTGCTCTGAAATCAGAGAAGTTCAGTGAGTATGAATGTGTTTATCTGAAAATCTAACTGGCATATTGTTGAAACATTTTTTTTCTACAGTAGCATGTTTGGATTTTAGATTTAGTATTGAGATTGATTTGCAGCAGAATGGTATTATTTCAGTTTGAGGTATCTCATGAGTGGAATTACCTGAAGGATAGAAAATTCTTGGGAGATGTCACTGAGTAATGAAGATGATAAATTTACTTAACTGAAAATATGTTCATACTGAAATATATGTATTCTGTCATTGCAAATAGTGTATGATTGAGCATGAGCTTATCAAAATGTCTATTCTGAAATATATATGAACTGGAGGTTTCAGTATACCTATGTACTTAGCAATATCATCTAAACAAAGAGCTTTCTTCTTCCCAGCACCCATTCCCATCATTCTAGTACAAAACTGAGTCACCTTAGCTTATTTGACAGCATTGTAATACTTTATTTTTTCTGTTCCTTTAAAGGAAAACAAACTTTATCTTTGAATGTCTGATAAGATCATCAGAGTAATTGAAGAGATTATTTTCTGATTGGAGATAAAGACAGCAAATACAATTCTCAGATCAATTTACTACTTCAGTGCTCAGTGGCAAGACTGAGCATTACCTGGTTTTAGATTTTTCTTAGAAGCACAGAAGTTCACGATTTGATTACCTGTCTAGGCAGTGATTTTACTGGCTATGGAATTGGAAATATGCACAAGTGAGATGTTGATTGAAGTGTGGCAAATATAAGGGAAGAAGTTGACCTTTCATTTGTTTTGGTCAGAGGGACGCTGTAGAAAGTCAGTATTGATTTGACCAAGAACGTTCTTCCAATTTTGCTGTTATAATAGTCGCTGAATTTGTTGGAACAAGCAAATTGGTGAGGGTTTGTGATTTGGCAGTTTTGCAGGCCCCCATTCAACCCTGGGACACTAATATGGTTTTTTTTAAGGCCAGGCAGATTAACTGTTAAGAAGTAGAGGAGAGCATTTTGCCTTGCCACACTAATGGGGAAAAAATATATATGTTATGTAAAAACTGCTGGTATTAAAGGAACAGAAACAAATACCCGAAGATTCCAGGCAACTGGCTGTAGGTGACGGTGCTTGAACAAGGTGGGGTTGAACCAGATGACTCCCAGACGCCCTTTCCAGTTTGCAACCACTTTGTGATTTTAAGGAAGAAAAAAAAAGGCTTAATTTCAAATGAATCTATTTTCTCTTTGGAGGTTGTTTATATTTTTATGCACTTTTCAACTTTCTGTGTAAAAGTTAATGTATTGTGACTATATTGTAGGCCTGCTCAGCAGCTCTTTCTGGTGTGTTAAAGAATTTGTCTTGTATGTAATAACACATTGTTAGAGATAGCAGAGATGTCAAGATGGTACTTAACTGTTTAAGTTTGACTTTGTACTCTTCCTTATTTATCACATCTATTATGTACTTTATTCTAAAAGTACATAATGAGTGCACAAGCCACCTGCATAGGAAGCCATAAAAGTAATTTTGCATTTTTCTTTCAGCTCGCTAACCTTTACCAAGAATAACAGTAGTAATAAAAGAATTGTTTTCCCAGAAGAAAGCATTTGTGTCAAATTACCCAAGCAAATAACGGAGTATATGGAAGTTGCTTGCACAAACTGTTTCTAGGTTTCCTGAACTGAAAATGATTGCCACAGTGTATTCTCAGACTTTGAAAAGATTTAACACATCAACAGATAATTGCAGAGGCCAGATATTTGCTTTATTAAGATTGTGTTGCAGCTTCAGGAATGAAAGGTTCTATATAATGTACAGGACTGTGCAATGTATGAAGATGTATAAGTATGAAAGCTTTTGGTCTGCACTGAATTCTTGGAGACTACTGAAGGCATAAAACCTGATATAATGCCAGAAAGTGGAGTCCAGAAACTATTTGGTATTGGTGGACATAAAGGTGTAAAGAAAGAGAGATCTTGCTTTTGTTCTTTCTGTTCTACAGATTAAATTGCAAAGTACAGGGAAAGCTACCTTTTTTTTTTTTACACACACAGATGGGATCTTTCAGGCTAATAGGTAAAATGTCAAAACATATGCCATTGATAATCCTTAGTACCTAAATAGTTTTCAAAGAGGATTGATCATCAGCAGAAGATTAATACTTTGTATTTCTTTAAGTGAGAAAATACCAGTGATGAAAGGTAGAGAAATGAGCTTAAGATTTCCAAGAAATGCTCTTTCTCTATTTGCTTTAATTCCAGAGGTCAAGGAAACACTTGAGTAACAGTCTGTAGAAGTTTTGTTTTATTTTTTATTTTTCATAATCCCTATATTGCTTAATATTGTACATATTCAATAAAAGCAAGGTCTTCCTGCTTTAGAGAACATCCACTTCTTTTGATTATTCTTTTGAGGATAATTTATCAATGCTTTTAAACACTATTTCTGTACCAAAGAAAACATGCTGAACAGACAGAAAATGGCAAATGTAAGTCACATACAGAGAAAATGGTTTCCTGAAACTGGAAAGTCTTTGGACAGATACCATAGAATTGCACTGTTTCTAAATAACTTGGTGTTGTCAATCCAGTTTTAATGAATGTATGTCTCATTGTATTAATTTGAGAGAAGCTCTTTTGAAACATAGCATTTTCCCATTCAGTGTGTCCCAAGACCATTTAGTTGATAGCTCATAACTAGTACGGGGTGTATGTTCTCTCCCTGGGTACCTATTCCAGAGTTTTTGTGCATGTGTGGTAGAATCTGATGTTTAATAAAAGCATCATCAATGTCCATGCAAATGCATCAGGGAAGAAAACCCTGGAATTACATCTGCACCTGGATTGGTGTATTTTTTTCATCTTGACATTGTTTTAAGGATGAACAAATGTAGTTTTCTGTTTCTCCTTGTATATATCAAATGCTTCAGCCCCATAAAGATTTTGGTAGTCCTCCTCTTGGCATGCTATAGTATGCCAATGTTTTTCTCGTACTATAGAGCACAAAACTCTACACAGATGTAGACTCTCCAGTGCTAAGTAGAGAAGGAAGCATTTTTTGGATCTGCTGGCTACACTCTTGCTAATGAAGCTTAGGACATGGTGGGCCTTCTTTCCTGCAAAGGCACACTGCAGACTCCTGTTCAAACTGCCCACCAGGACCTCCAATCTTTTCCTGTAAAGCTGCTCCCTAGGCAGTGAGATGCCGGTACTGACTGTTGCACAGGGTTAGTCCATCTCAGGTTCCTTGGAATTTTATAAAGTTCCTGCCAGCCCATTTTTCCATCCTGCCTAGTGTGGTTTATTTTAGTTAGTTTGTTTTAATCAATATATCAGTGCTGGCTCAGTATGCTGTCCTCTCCAACAGTGTCCTGGTGCTACTATTTATACTCAGAGATTTAGGGTAAAAAGTAGTCACCCTTCTCACTATAAAAATCTCTGTGCTTCTTCTAAAGATATTCTGCCTAATTCTGTGATTGGACAAACACAACTGGATTAAAGATAAGCGCATCTACTATGTATTATGTCTTGGACTGTTTTTAGTATGGGCTACTCATGCTACTTGTATGCAAGAGATTTACGGTACTAACAGCAAAACACTTAGTAAAAACATCAGTTCCTGTGTGGCTGGTGTAGTACAAAAGAAAATAACTCCTATGAGAAAGTTTTCTCCAAGTCTCCTGTGAAATCTTCAGTTAAGAACACTTACTACCTGTGCAAAAGCAGAAAAAACTGAGTTGAAGTTACTGAAGCTGCTGAAATTCTTTGTATGATTGCTTATAAATTTGGGTTTATTAGGTGATTTCCAGCTCTGCAACTGTGTTTGCTGTTTCTTAACTTTAAGCATGTCAACTATGTCTTTCAAGCCAATTCAAGGAGTTCAACCTTAGGCCAATAAGCTCTTGAAATGAGTTACTTAGAGTAAAGCTTTGGTTACCTTACTAAACTATCTGTCATTCTCTAACTCATCAGCTATATGCTGCTCTAGATATGTATTGCTGTTGCATAGTTGCTCCTTGTCTATATTTGGCCAATTAAAAACAATACTAGATTTGAAAGTGTTACCTAGTATATCGTGTGTTTCAAGGATGCTTGCATGGAAGACTTATGTAAGCAGAGGTTGATACCTAATATTTGTACTGTTTTGCACCCATAATGTGTTTTTACCATTGCTCTTTTTGAGCAGTATTTATGAAAGACTTCCTTGCTTTTTCAAAGATTAATTCACTATCTGGTAGTCATGTCCACTGGCAGTTGTTTGATACCTACATCCAATTGTTTTTAGAGCTCAAAAAAAGTTCTTGCCTTCAGTCTTCTTTGGTTTATGACATATTTATTCGCCCATAAATTTCCTAGTGAAAATAAATAAAGTCTGCCGGATTTAGGCTCTTTAGCTTATATCTATTATTTCCGCATCTGCATTGTTGCAACTTACTAGGTTTGAGGTATGTTTGGGGAGAGAACAACAACACTTCTATTATTATTTGGAAGCTCTTTGAGTTTTCTGTGTTTTTGTTGCCTTTTTATTCTTATAAATACCCTTAAATTCCTGCAGTTGGTGCAAGATTGTTCTTACATAGAGCTTATAGAATCAGAATGGTTTAAAGTGCAAGGGACCTTAAAGACCATCTAGGTCCAGCCCCCCTGACACCTTCCACTAGACCATGTTGGTCAGAGCCTCATCCAGCCAGACCTTGAACACTTCCAGGGATGGGGCATCCACAGCTTCTCTGGGCAGCCTATTCCAGAGTCTCACCACCTTCGTAGTGAAGAATTCCCCCCTTATGTTGGGGACTGCCGTATCTAACAACTGTTGGTCACATTCATCCTGCTGTGAGTGACAACAAAGAGTTGGTGAATATAGGAGTGTTTATTTGAAACAACATATAACCTTTACTTTCTAATGGCAGTAATAGTTTTTATATAATCAAAAGTCCTCATGATTGAGATGAGTAGCTTAAAGCATTTTTAGTAACGCTTTTATAGTGTTTTTTTGTTTGTTTCGTTTTCCTTTGAAATAACAAGAATTTTTTTCTAACTAAAAACAATTGGGGTGTGTCTGGTGCTCTGCTGTTTAATGATTCTCAATCCCCTTAAGTGTCACTGACTGTCCTCACTTCATTTTTTACTTTTAAACATATATTTATAAAACCTATCACTTGTTTTCTAGACAGAGTGGGTTTTGGAAAGTCCTCTCAAAATATTCTAAACTGTTTGAGTGAGATGAGAGTCCAGAAAGCACAACATTTTATTGAACTATTTGGGATAGATACTCAATTGTTGTTTTAGAAAAGATAGGATCATCTAGACTAAATGGAGAACATCTGTTACAGTGGCTCTTCAAGTCCTTCTAAGGTATGAGTCATCTTTACAAGACCAAAAGATATGTCAGGGGGACTTGTAGGAGACTCATAGCCTTCTAAAGCACCTCTTTGAAGCTGAGTATATCTTAGATAATTTAAAATTCTATGTTTAGGCAACTGAATCCCACTGAGCGTGCAGCACACTGAGGCCTGTATATATAGACCCTAATGAATTCTGTAACACCTTGCAAAAGCTAACAGTACCTATTAGAATGAGGATGGGAAGGATAAAGGGAAATGTAACGCTGGTCTTCTAGGAATAAGAGAAGAACAGAGTCAAGTTGAACTGACACACAATCTATATACATTTAAATAGGTAACTCAATGTAGTGACTAAATGATTTAACTTAACAGGAAGCACATAAAGGGTGCTAAAGTTTGAAAGTAGTAGTGTCCTTGTTAGTTGAAGAAAGGTGAAAATAATACTTATGTAACTTAATTTACAATGGATTGGTTGGCAAGAACCTGTAACAGATTGTATTGCAGTTTGAAGATCTGACCTTTTTCAAAGACTTTGCTCTAAGACATAGAATATTGTGTACACATAAACCGTTTTGATCTCTACTCACAAGTATGTAATCAAATTGTTTTCCTCATGAATTTACAATAATACAGTATCAGAATATTTTTAGATATTTAATCTTATTCAATCTGACACTGTACAAGAGCACCAGATGGACATAAAGAATGTGTAAGCAGTGGAAGAAAGTGTTGTCTCATAATGCTGAAATAGGGAGGAAAAAAGTTCCTGCATTACTTAATGTGATGCAGACACTTATTTCTAATTTGAAGGGCTTATTGCACATTCTGTAAACTCCTTTACCTGTGACTTTTTATTATAGGATATGCTGAGGGGGGGTGTGTGAAAAAACCCTTTGCCTACTTTTTTTTTTAAATGAACATTTTTTTATTCCTTTATTTACACTTTTAACAAATCCCAATGATCTCAAGAAACTCTTCCTTTAAACTGAAAGACAGATTACACCCACCCCTGACTTTTTTATTACACATATTTATTCAGATCAAAACTTATGATAGATCTGAACAACATTTTTCTCTTTATACTTGAGGAGTGATCACTAATGCGAATTGGAAAATAAATGCATTTTACTAACAAGAAGCAAAATAACTTTCACTTTTGATAAATAGTACACAATTTTGAGAAAGCCTAAGTATGTAGAACAGTTTCAGTCCAAACATGGGGAGAATTTGCAGCAAAAGGCCTAATTTTATTCCTACTGATAGATAAAAATTATATAAAAGTATCGGAGAGGATTCATTGTCTATTAAAATAAGATTACATATGCTACTAAAATGTGTATTCAGACATGCTCATGATTATTAATCAGTGACCAAAATTAGAGAGTATGTTTAATTTCTATATTTTGCAGGTAAAATATCTAAGTTTTGTTCATCATTCATGAGGAAAACCCCAAGTTTTTACTGTTATTTTTCAAGTTCAATCCTTCACTGATACTTGACCTACAGTGTGTTTTGTACTACTTATATTGTTTATATGTGTAAACAGGTCTTTAAGGGCATTATAATTTTTTTTCTGTTTAATGTTGGATTATATGAAATAAGTTTAGAATTAAAATTGAAGTAACACTAGCTGAATTAGTATATTTTTCAGTTTAGAAATTACGAAACACATTTTATAGTAACATTAGGTATTTGAAACTATGTTTAATCTATAATCCATTTATCTATATATAGATAAACATTCAATTAAAATACACTGTCAGTTAAAGGATTTGTGCTATGTAAGGCTGTCATTTGCTGATTTTTCATTTTTTCCAGTCTTCCAAAAATTAGCTTCTATGTATGCTAAATCTACAACTATACTTGAAGTGACTTTTACACTGCGAACAATCTCACTCAAATAAACCATATTTCAAATGTACATTAACAGTCTGTCTGAGCATATTTGGAAGTCTGAATGGTGAAAGTTATTTTATGTTCCTGCTTTCTGCAGAGAAACTGAGGATGGAAGAGAAAGTGAATGTTGTTTTATATATATTTTTTTGTCTAGCTAAGCTTTTTTTGGATGTCATCTGTTGATTTTTAGGTTGGTCAAAATGCTAAACATCCTGCTGATTGCTATGAGTAACCCTAAACACAGAATATTTATGTGACATTTAAGAATACTCCCACTGATTTTTAGTGTGACTTCTATATTGAGAACATATATTTAATTATATACTAAGAGTACTCTAGTACAGGCTGAACTTCCATCTCTTCAGGATTAGTTTTCTCAAACATGTCATTCGCAGATTTCTGAAGACGTTCTGTTAGGGTATTTTTCAGTGAAAAACAGAGGATGATGGAAAATTAGAAACCAACAGTAACAAAAGTGTGTATGTATAAACCATGCAGTAAGGTTTTTGTGATCTTATAAGTTCTGCCTCATTCATACAGAAAGCTGGACAGGGCCTTCAGGGCCTCTGGTTTTGGCTTCTATGGGCCGGAGTATGGAACAGGTGTACCTAGAGTAATATATTACTTAGGGTACTATTGTGTAACCTATATTTCAACTATTCACTGTTTTTCAACTAGATTTTGCTGGTGCAGGGACTCCCCCACAACCCATGAGAAAGACAATGGTGCAGCACTTATCTCCTTGCAGCAAGGACCACACCAGTACAGATATCCATGCGGCAGCTCATGGAGGACCTCATGCTGGAGCAGGTGGATATTCCCTGAAGGAGCTACAGTTTGTTTGTTTGTAGAAATCACATCAAATGAACACTTGGCAAGAGGTGGGAGATACTCCTGTATTTCCTATTTTGAACTTTTTTCCTGTGCCCTCATTACCAATTGCTTCTGCAATCAAATATGTGTTATGTTAATAGTACTTAGTCATGGTTTTGATCAATCGTTTCAGTCAAAGGGAGTATCAGATGTATATTAATGTATATATTTATCTATATATATACTTTTATATTATATACATTAAAACATTCAATTCATGGTTCTTGTGTTGACATAAAGTTATGAAGCAGACAAAGGCTGAATCTTACTCCTTCCATTTCATTATAGATCAAAGCCAAAATGCCCTTTGTAGTTCTACAAATGCATAGCCACCTTTTAGGTTCTTTTATGGGAATGTTGTCTTACCTTTTCAACAAAAACATCTTGTCAGTACTTGAACTTGCATTTCCATTAGTATGTTTCAACAGTTTTCCTAGGACAGTATCTTTCATAAAACCTTGTGGTATAGTCAGGCATTAAGTATTTTAAATAATGGTTTGATTTGTGAGGGGACAATACCAGTTGCTGCCTTTTACAGGGTCTTGTTTCATAAGAGGTCTAATCTGTCAGATACTACATAAGATCCCTTAAAAAAACCAATCATCTGTAAACAAAAGAGAATTAGCTACAGGGAATACATTATATATCAGAATCTTCTGTAATACCACCAGATACAGATTTTTGACATTTAGTCTAATATGATAATTTTTCCTGCTTGCTGAATTTTTTGTTTTCCCCTCTTCATTCCAGGCTTTAGTTCTGCTTCTAAGGTGTGTGTATAAACTTCCTTTTCCCACGGAAGTGTTTTCATACATCCAAGTCTAGTTGACACTGGATTTTAACCTGAAGACTAAGAAGCAGAGATTTTCCTGACCTGAGCAGCTTCATTCTTTTTTGCAAACTTAGTATTGATCATGCATGAAAAGAAAAGGATACGTGAACACAAACCTGAAAATCTGTATTTACTAGTATGGGTATAGATGATTCAGATATTAAGAAAAAAGTCTGAGAAACTGGAAGACATTGATTTGGCAAATTGAATTTGCTCTTAACTCCATGTACCTCTGCTGTATTTGTATCATTGATCATTTCCCTTATTTACAACGTCTAAAGGACTTTCAAACTCACTTTTTTGTGTCCTAACTCAATATTTTATTCTGTATGACTAACAATTTTTGCTGTCATAGTTTATCTTGTGTGAGTACCCAAAAATCATCTAATTGATTTGTTTTATACTGTCTCCAACTTTCACAAAATTTGTGACACAGTTGCAACACCAAGGAAAAAAAGAAAGACCTTTGTTTTCCTGTGTTGTGTATTGAAGAGAAGCTACATGTTCAAGGTTGTTCATCTCATCAACTTACTTGGCTTATTCTTTGCATCTTGCAGAGGAGGAAAATGGATGTGAAGTTAGCACTGTCAGGGTTGGCAGTGACATACTGTCGAGGGTTAACATTGCAGGGTGACAATAAAACCCTGGCAGATGTATTGTTAACCTCCTCTCCCCCTCACTGCCCCCTTTTGCCCCTCCCTCTCCCCCCTTCCCACTAAGGACAGGTGATCGGGAGGGAAAGAAGGACAGAGAGAAGAGAGTTGGAAGAGTTAAAGATGTTTTACTAATGCTACTAATAAGAATAGAGAAAATAATACAAAATATACAAAACCAAACTTGTAAGTCTCAGCAACTGCAGAGCCAGCACCCAAAGTCCTGGATTAGACTCTGTAGCCAACCGGAGCTGGATTCAGTCTCTCACTAGGCCTCAGTTCGCAGGGACAACTAGCAAGGTCCTCTCCTAATGTTTGTCATAAGCAGAAGGGAAAAAGGAAAAAGGCTGAGATCCTTGTGACCTCCCACTTTCATATGAAGTATTCATGTGAATGGAATGTTATGCACAGTTGGTCAGTTTCTTGGTCACCTGTTTCTCATTGCCCCTCTTGCGAGATATCCATCCGTGCTTATAAATAAGTTTGCATTCCATTGCTAGGTTTATCAAAACATGTATCTGGTTCTCCAGGAAAATGCAGCTAATATGAAGGCTTTAGCTGACAGGCAAATTCACTAAAAAAGAAACTTGTTTTTTAACAAAACCAGGACACATACATAAAATAAATCAACCATATCACTTTCAGCTTCCTTGTAAAATTTTTCTCAAATATGTCTCCTTGAATAGGAGTATTGCAGTGCCTTTTTCACTCAGAACTAGTAGCTGGTACCATGATTCTCTCTGGTTTACACGACTAAATACATTTTTCAGTTGCTAGATTTAATATTAGAAATGCATAGTTCTGAATTTCATGTCATGAATACAGAATTCTGTTTTCACAAACTCCAAAAATGTATATAGAATTTACATGGAGGCCTACTGGACACTCTAATGTTACTGGATATAACACTAGTACTTATTAATAGTGAATACTAATTTTTTTTGAAGTCACTTTTACCAAAGTCAGGACTTACTTAGCTATACATATTTGTGAGCAAGGGGGGGATCTGAAAACTCCCAAAATTACTAGGACATTTTATTTGTCACTTCCTCACTTTTCAAAACAACTTCATATTTAGTAGCCTATCTCAGTTTTTATTGCGTAGATGTTAGCTTGGCAATTAATCTATTAGGAAAAACACTGTCAAGTGCTCCTTGAAAAATCTAACTATGCTGTATTCACTTTTTTTTTTTTAAGTTAGGTTTTTCAAAGAACTTGAGAAGGTTAGTCAAGTAAGACCTCCCTTGTCTGAATCCATATTTGCTGTCATTAATCAAACTATAGCTTACTGGTTTTTTTGTTTTGTTTTTTTTTTTTTTTCCCCCCACATCACTGAAGATCATTTCTAAATTGATTCCTGTGTGACATAGTAAGTTTCCCGGTTTGCATTATTGTGTTTTGAGATTTTTCTTTCTTTTTTGTTTTTCTTAAATATCTTCATGGTGGTGAGATCTGAAGATTCATTACTTTGACACATAAAGTCATATTCTTATGTGTCTTCAGAAAAGCTAATAAATCTGCCCACCATACTCATGTTAGCACTTGCTCTCGGCTACTGACTGTAGCCTGAAAGCACTGAAACGCTTTTCCTCAAGAAATAAGTGCTAGGTCTAAATTGGATAAAAAGACTGTAACTGTTTCTGAACAAATACTTCAGAAGCAGCTGGCTAGGAGGCATGTTTCTGTGTTACAGGTGCTTATTCTCATGCTGTAACCATGTTTCCTGTGCATTTTAGTACAAATACCTATAGTGGAAATGCTACTTTCTCCTTCTGATACAACCGTACTTTATATGATTAAGCCTATAGGTGCTCCTTCCAACAGCCTGTGTGATACCGATTGTTCACTGTGTATGTGCTGAGGACGTAGCAAGAGTTTGTTTGCAGTCTCCTCTTAGATTCTTGTTTCTTGTCACTTCTGAAGACAGGGTGCTGCTGTAGGTACTCTCACTGAAAAGAGGCACTGTTATGTAGCCCATGTGACAGTTTGTAACATGCAAACTGGAGCACTCTGCTTTATACACAAGGGTGAAAATAATTCTTTACATTCCAGTTGTTTTAGCTTTCAACTGTGCCTCAGTAGAGGAAAAAGAAAAAAAGCTCAAGCTCAAGTGTGAACACTACACAAATAATTGCTTATTAGTAGTATGTAAAAACAAATATTTTTGGAAAGGAGTGTTGCATAATTCCATAAGATTCTAGAGGTCATTTTGAGTTGTATTTTGATATCAGAGCAACATTTTCAGTTTGTTATGTGAAACTGCAAAGCCATCTAGATAAAATTATATTCTATTTATGGAAATCTGTGAGGTTAGGAAACTAATATAGCGAGTAATTAGACCATAAATTATGAGATTGCAAGAGAGGTTGGTTTTTTGTTACTTTCCTGGTATTAGTGGTTCCAGTGCTTCATATAAGAACTCTATTAGAAACATTAGAAGCTTTGGGAGGAAAAATATCTAGAAGTAATTTTTACACTTACTGCTAAAGTATTTTGTGTGCCCATTACTTCAGCCAAAGGCTTTGATTGATTCTGTGATCAGGGTTGGGTTTTATTTTTTGTTGATTCTGGAATTTTTACTGCCCTTCTATAGATTAGCACTGATGAGGCTTCATTTGGAACTCTTGGCTCAAGCCCAGTCATCATGTTAAAGATATCTCATGGATTTAAAAAGTTAGAACAGATGTAGAAAAGTCACTAGAAAAGACTAACAGAAAACATGTCATACAAGAAAAGCCTGAAGGAGTGTCTGTATGAATGTGCAGAAAATGAGTGACTTCATGCCATTTTATTAACTCAGGCAGAACGCTAGAGTCGAATATGCCTTCACTTCTTAGACCCCTTAATTTGGTTTGCATTCAGCTTGGGGTAGTGGTGGAGCCCACACCTAACCCAGCCTGCTCTATCACAGAAGTAAAGTCAAAATTTAATGAAAAGCTAGTCAGCTCCTAAGAATTAATTCGGCTGGAAATTGGAAAGGAGGCTGCTACTTGCCAACCAAGTCACATTCTAAAATAGGGATCCAGTGAAAATACTACTGGGAGGGGGAAAATATTATATGAAAATATTACTGGGGCTAGTCTGTGTCTACAGTTACATGAATGACGATTTTTTATTTTTTTTTTTTTTTTGTGATGATACCGGATGCCTCTCCCATTTATTTTGTTTAGAACACAGTAACCTCTGAAAACATTATTCTTGGCTTTTTACATGTCTATGTAAAACAGTTGACAATTTCAAAATGAATAAACTTAAATGAGAGGCATTTAGCCAGGGGAATTATCATCACATCATGAAGGTTCAAAAAGATACTGCTGTAGGAGATAAAAGAATGTTAAAAATATTACTTGTTTGCTTACAAACAAGGGATATACATCAACACAAAGAATTAAAATGCATTGTTTGCTCTTCCTTCTGTACTTCTTGCTTACTCCCTGCAGACTACTTTTACCTCTACTTCTATTATTCCACCTTGCTACAGAAATTTATTTTACCTTTTTTGTTACTTCCACTATCACCAGATTTCATCCCTTCTGTCTTTTCATACAATCTTTCTGTCCTCTTTGTTTTGATCTTCTTCCTTACTCTAAGACATTATATCTTTCAGAAAATACATTGTTCTGGTCTTCATCCCATGGTCTTGATTTTTTAAAATTTATTTGTTTTGTTATAAAACACACTTTTCAAGCTAGTCTGTGTGTACACTTCTGTAAGGACATAATGAGAACTCCTGCTCACATATGTTCACTGAAAATTATACATTCAGGATTTAAAGGCCCTCATTGACTACCATGTTCTATATCAACAAGTCTGAACTAAGTATTTTTAAAAAATTTGTTGGACCTTTCTTATAGAAGTATATATTTGGTATTATTTATTACCTATTAATCTCATAATTATACATCTGTAATATATTCCTAGGTGAGAGGCTGGTCCTTTCTGAGTACCTAATATTTTTACTTTAACTTGAGACAATGTAATTTCTGTATTTTGACCTTGGGAGCAGTAATTGAAGTATCTCTTCTGCGTCTTGAGTAACTTCTGAATGTGAACAGGCTTCATTGTTCTGGTCCTGCCATCCCAGCCCTGTGTGAATGAGGAGGAATGAGGGGGATGGGGAATGGCAAACAGAAGTTAGTGTTTTGCTCGATTTGGTATCTTGTAGCTGGAGACTTATAATGTAATGTATGCCTATCTGCCTTAAAGATGAGAGCATCTTCTGGGTAAATACAGCACTTGAATATGGTAATATTTCCATTCTAGATCATTAAATCGCCATGTACAATGTACAATAAACATCTTCTGTGTTTCTTTTAAGACTGAATTTATTAGCTTTTTCACTTCCTTTTTGTATTTAGGAGTGCCTCTCTATTAGTGTCCGCTGGGATAGTTGCATACAACTTCCATTACTGCTGATGGCAACACATTGCATAAATTCACATTCATGAAAATGAGGATATATTACTTTTCATTATTTCAGCAGACATCTGTGGAGCTTCTTTAAGAAATGTTTTAGGAAAAACTGAGTGCTAGTAATTTGGCAAATGAGCATAAACTTTTCAGAAATCACATTTAAGATGTTAACATCAAAAGCTAACATTCTTGCTGCAAGTGTATTGCCTTTTTCTCCTGGTAAATTGCTGTTCAACTCAGCTTTAATTTATAATAAAAGAATAGTTTTAGCTTCCTAGCCTTAAGACATCCACAGAGAGAATAAATTTACCTCTCTTTTGTTCAGCACTAACTGCACTAGTTTTTCAATGCTCCCCCTTGGATCCAACTGGAAGAAGGCATAAGGAGACGGGGTTGCATGAAGGCTCAGCCTTACTCTAGCAAGATTAAAATAGGGAACATCCTCAGTTATGACAGGGGAACATTTGGTGGTATCATGGTTTATATTCCCCTTTAGGCGAGCCTTCTTCTATTATTCTGTACAGGCAGCATAAGAGGATTAACTGTCTCATTTTCACTTCTTCCCATTTTAAGCTGTGCTAATCACCAGGACTTCAAGAAAAATATAGGTGGCATTAGGTGACTTCTGTATAATTTTACCTGACATAAGAGTGAGCAAAGTGTGGGTGTGAGGTTGTTGACTGTGACAACGAGTATTTTAAATGGAATCAAAAAAAGAACTGAAGGTAAAGTATTCTAGGAACATATTTTTTCAAAACCAAACACTTTTACACAGTGAGAGGCATTTGCTTTGCAGGCTTGGTAAAGAAAAAAGTGAACACGCCTTTCTCATATTTTTAATGACATTCAAATAGGACATATGTAAGAGAAGAGTACTACAGAAGGTATGAAGCTTTTTTATATGACTTTTAAGAATGTTGTTGAACAGCATTTCTAAGTAGACTGGTTTGTATATTACTGTGGTCCCACTGAAGACTTGTGAGTAAGTAGTCATAGCTGTTCATTCAAATAAAATAATTTATAATAATAGTATATCCATATATATATATATATACACACACACACACATATTAAAACCCGACTCTGACTTCGTTTTTCCCCAAATGTTATGATGACATAAAACTCTGCTGTCATTAAGAAGTGTTTGCCATCAGGCAAAATCAATATTTCTTGAGAACTAGACTGCAAATGGGAATTACTATTATTTTCTTCCATGTACCTTATAGACAATGATTTAGTGTATAGCCCATTCTATTATATATAGGTTTTCAGAAGGAATAATTTTTTCCAGATCTGTATAGATTAGTTTTGATTATACCTATCTGTCTTTATTCAGCAAAAATCCTTTAGTGCAAAAATATCAAGGAGATGCCTAATAAGCATTAACATTGTTATTTCTCCTTAGATTTTTTTTCTAATATCGTTGCCAGAGAGAAACAAGTCAGAGTTTTCCTTTCCTTACTTTTAAAGAAAATACTGTTTAAGTAGACTAAATTTCCTGAACGTTTTGAATATTCTGAAGAATTTTAAAAAACAGTCCACAGATTTTGTAAATTATTTGAAAGGAGGTTTCTTCATTGTTGAAGAACTGATATTATTGCAGCTCAGTCAGAAGTCATGAGATTTGATAAGGTAGAAGTTTTTTATAGCATGAATGGGCAAATAATTGAATTTCATCTACTAAAACCTGGTGTAATGCATCAACAGAGGATAAGAAACAGCCTTCTTGTAAGTTCTTAAAGGCTAACTTATTAGGTTGAGTCATTTATGGGCATCTAAGGTAAGCAAATCTTAAAGGACTTTAAAGGTTTTCCATAAGTTTTTGCTTAGTTTTCTTAGTGTGCCTTGAAATTGTATCAGTGTGGACATCCAGTAGATGCATATCTAGCATTTTATAATCTTAACTGTTTTCTTAAGAAGTAAATATTTAAAAGTTTATTACTAAAATCAATGTGAGCAGTATGCAGCTGTTTTTTTCTTCTTTACAGCCTGAAATTTAAATTATCTAAAGTTCACATTAAGTAAATTATATAAGATAAGGACTAGATGATTCCTGAAGTTTTAGGGGAGAAGTGCATTTAAATGAATCTGATACATTTCATTTGTGTTAGCCCGGGAGATACTGTCATTATTTTTAGACTAGCTTTTGCAGGTTAGTATTCTAGTGATAGAGCCAGACAAGGCTTTTGCAACTAGGAAATTTTTTTTATGATAAAAAGGGATCTTGACAATTTGAAGATGTGTAAAAATTTGCAGAATTTGTTTTGAAATGGCTATCACTGATTCAGTGGAGCCACTCAAGGCATTACATTTTGTTTGAAGTCAAAAAAAGAGCACTAGAATGTTTTTACCTCTAACCCTCTGAAGAAGGGGGACAGGAGATGAGAGGGGAAGGATGCTATCCCATGCTCTGGTTACCAGAATTGAAATTAATCTTCACAAGCTTGAACGAAACACTTACTGCTTAGGGGAGAACAGTAGACAAACAAATAGATCTACCCAAGCTTGAAGAGGTTTGTTAAGAGGGGTATGATAGTAATATCCAATAAAGAAAGATAATAGAAGAATCTGGAGAACTCTATGGACTTCTCTGGTTGCTAAAGCTGGTGTTTGTGTGGAAAGAGAAGATTTTTGAGTTTTGGGATTTATTTTTTTTTTTTTTTTTACCCTGGCCTAGTTCAAAATTTCTCTCCCCAGAATCATAACTTTGTTAGGTTTAATACAAACTGGCAACTGATGGAAAATTAAGAGGAATTTTTTGACCAAGGGGTATTTTTAGGGCATAAGTAAGAAATTAGCCTGGTAGTCCCACGGTTGACACTGTCATAATCTCTAAATTATTATCAAGCAGATATGTCTTTATGGCATTTAAAAATTAGTATGTCCCAGGTTTCTAACACTTTTTTTTCTAAGGTTTTAAGGATTTTTTTTTTTTTTTTTTTTCAGAAAGATAATACTCATTTAGGAAGTCTTTTTGATATATACTTTCTGTATAACAGTATAATGAGACAGTCTTTAATGTAAAGCTTTGGAGGATATTTAAATGTACACGCTGAGACAGACTGAGAGTTCTGTCTTCATAAGATAGATTGATAGAAGGAAAAGATTTTAGGTACAGTCATCACCTAGATCCATCTGAAGATTAGCACCATCTCTTTAGATTAACATAGAAGCTGCCTTAAAAAAAATACTATATTTAGTATAGGTATGACGTGTTTAGAGTTACCTGAAATATTAAGCAAACTTCTACCTTCAAAGCCATCTGGGGTGTCATCTTTGTGTTTAGCTGTGAAACAGCCAAGCTTAAATGTTTGTCACCTCTGCGAGTCCTTGACCAGATGAAGAGGGAAATCATTTATTTAGATAAATCACATTTCACTTCAGAATAAAACCAACACATACAGTTAAATTACTTAACTTTTGTTTAAATTTTGTTTAATAAAATCTACGTAATAGTAATAAGAGTTTTTCTATAACCTGTGATTGAAATATTAAATTCAGTATGAAAAGTTTCATAAAAGTTCTTTCTTACAAAAGAAAGTGAAATATTTTCGTAGCGAAATGACTATTTTTGTATGTGAGCAACAGTGAAAGTAGACTGCTCCAAGACATGCCATCAGAATCATTTTGTATCAAAAAAGCAATATAAATTTGGAACTCAAACTGCCTCAAAGGCAAGAATTTCATAACAATTTCTACAACTTTATCTTCCTGACATTTTATTTTACATACTGAGTTTTTCAGTTTGTTTTCTTCCATGCTTATTTTTTTAACTTTTTTAGGGTAATTATGTTCAATTCAAACATACTTGAATCACATTGTTGTCTTTCCTTAACATTTGTAGTTAGTTATGTACAATTCTCCAGTGGTACACTCATACTTCATTAGAATTGTAGTGTTTTGAAGAGATAGTTACACGTTCTGAAAGCAAGTGCTATGAAGTGGGCGAAAGGGTGCTGAATATGGTTTAATGAACTTCTCTCTTTAAGAATGTTCTTTGACTTCGTATTTTTCATGGTCTGCTGCAGAACCACCTTCAGTCAACACTCAACAACTTCTGCAGAAGACAGTTAACGTGGTTCATGTCTTAAGAGTAATATGTCTTTACAGTTACTAGTCTGCTACTAGAGGAATAGTAACTATAATAGAACTATAGTTTTATAGTTACTTTTCTAAAGGGAGCATTTGTAAACACAAATTGTTTTTAGCATATAGTGTAACATACGAATGTCTAGATTTCAGCAATTTACTTTCTTATATGGATAAATACAAAATTAAAAAAAGTATAGTCTCTATATCTGAAAACAACAACAAAAAAGTAATACTGCATCAGAATTATCTTCTGAATTACCCAAAAAATATCTCCTCCATATGTTTGTGAAAGTAATGTTTTTAAATGCATTGCTGTAAAACTTTTAGGTAGTTTTCCAAAATAACAGCAATTACTGTGATACAGTTGTGGAAGGGGGTTAACTTTGTCATTTCAAGTGAAACTATACCTTTGTTCATACACAACTCTGGAGCAAATCTATAAAAGTAAAGAGGAATAATTTCCAAGAAACAAGGAAATGGCATTTGCTTAAGCATGCGCCAGTTGCAATACTAATTTTCCTTTTTTGCCTGTTAAACCTTTAATCTTGTGTGTATATTTGTCTCTCAACAAGACATTGATTTTAAAAAACAGAGTCAATATTTTCAGTTATTTGGGATATTAGCATCTACTCTGACACCCATATTTTTTGCCTGATGCAATCCTAAATGCCTTAGAGAAAACAATTAGTGAAACCAGCCAAAAAAAAAAAAAAAAAAAAAAATTCTTACACTGGGAGGAGAAGGGAAATGTGTGTTTGAGTTCTACAGCAGGGGAAGAATAGGAAGGTAAACAGACACTGAAACAGATGGGGTGGAGAAGTGAAGGCAGGATTTTAACCACCTGCCTCTTGAAGGATGCGCGTCAGATGAAAGCAGTTGTCTATCACATCAATCAATATTTTAGTTTCAAGGTTATCCAAACAGAGTCCTTTCTGGAGATGATTTATGCTACATGGCTTTTTTTGAAAGGTATTCTGAAGTTGTTCACTCCTCTAGTGATAAGAAGCCTTCAAATTTTCTTCTGCTTTCACTCTGGTATGGGTTGTATGTTTTAGCTTCTTTCTCTTCCAAACTAGCATACAGCCCCATTGCAACATTATTTTTTTTCATCTTTTCATGAGGTAGATCTCCATTCCCTAAGCATTCAAAAAGCCTTTTTCTGTAAATGTTGACATTTTTTAATGAAAGTGATCAGAAAATGTAGTCCCTATGAAGCTTTCATGTTGCCTTGTTAAATTTCTATCTTCAAATAATAAGAGGCTACCAATGCTGGTGCTTATGAGTATCATGACATTTAGATTAACATCAATTATAAAGAGTTCAATTTTACCTGCTACTACTTACAGTTTGTTTCTTCAAGCTTCTGCTATTTCTTTGCAAGTATAGCAAAGTTATATACCAAAAAAAAAAAAAAAAGAGGTTAAATAGCAAATATGGTTCCAAAAAAACCCCATTAACTATGAGAGTGTTCATAGAAATAAGATACACTTTGAAAAATATCTCAAATGTCTCTGAGTCTGCCAGGAACTTTGCTGTTTTCTTTCCCCTTAAGAAAGCATATTTGTACACACTGCAGTATAGCGATGTAAGATGTAACCATTGAATGAGAGTCATTGTTAGCAACAATTTGATTAATACAGGAATAGAAAGAAAAAAATATATGCAACCAACATTAAAAAAAAAAATAAAAGTTTTGATAAATTTCATGCAGTGTTACGATCTATATTTTCTCCTTAAGTGGATTAGTTTACCAGAATCTTTATGGTAGGGAACTTCACTAAATCTGTTATTACTAAATGTTGCTTCTTCAGTGACGAATCTAGGTGATTGGGGGCTACATCTCATTCTAATGTATATTTGGAAAATGCACTCAAAAAGTAGTGAATTGCAGAGGTTTAGTTGTGGGTATAAATCTGGTATTATGTGTAGGCAGTAAGTTGCCTAAGAGTATTTTAACAGGATGACAGTCAATGTCAAGGATTACTGCTAATGAGTGCTGTTCCCTACCAGTGGCACCTGCTGTCAACTTAATGTGACAGACATCAACAAGTTGGGACAGTTTGCTGTACGTTTTTCAGACTTTCTAGAAACTCAAACAATAATCATTTTAAGCTGAGTGATTTTTTTAAAAGCCCCTATTAACACCTGTGAATCCTAAACATATAACTATTAAAAAAAAAACCAAAACAAACTCTTGTGTATTTTAGTACAATGTTAATTTACATATATGCAGTGCTTGACTGAGTACTCATGTTAAACATTGAACTTAGTAATAACTTTTAATACTGTGATGGCAAAGGAATCTGTCAACAGACATGTAGTCTTTCTCCTAAAAACAAAGAAAACAACTGGCAAAGCGCCTCATACTTCGAAGTGTAAACCAAATGTGAGCATTTTCCTTTGAAAATATATATATATATTTTTAAGATTAATTTTATTAAATAAAATGTCTCTTCTTGAAATGATTTTTGTATAATGATAGCAATTGTGTGTTTGGCTTATCTTTTTGAAGTATTAAGACTTAAAAGACAAAATTCTGTTAAATACTTCTTGTGAAGGTGATGACAACACCTACGATTATGAAATTTAAAATAAAAAATGGAAAACAAGTTCTGAAAATATTATTAAAATTCTCTATCAAGTCATCATAGGATTTCAAGTTACAACTGCGTATTCTGAAGGTTGATCAAAATATTATTTTCATTTCTAACATTTCACGGTTTCACAGTATCACAGTATGTTTGGGATTGGAAGGGACCTCAAAAGATCATCTAGTCCAATCCCCCTGCTGGAGCAGGAGCGCCTAGGTGAGGTCGCACAGGAATGTATCCAGGCGGGTTTTGAATGTCTCCAGGGAAGGAGACTCCACAACCCCCCTGGGCAGCTAGGTCTTCTATGTAGGTCTTATAAAAAGTGACATTAAAAGTACAGTATGGCATGTATTTGTAGAAAACTTGCAGTCTTTTCAAACAGTGCACTTCATTAAATTTGTTGATGGTAGTGCAGATTTGAATCATTGCAACTGCAATTAAATCTGAATAAATATATTTACCCATAGGATAGTGTGATTACAATAAATCTTAAGTGTGAAAAATAAATTGCAGGGTGTTTTTGTAGATATCTGAAGGTAGTAAATAGTTTGAATATACTAGAGACAAGCTACATATATATTTGTTATTTACTTTTTAAAAGCTGCAGTAAGGGACATGATTAACAAACGAGTCAATGTCAATACATAAGGAAAAATACAGTTTTAAAATATTTTTTTAAATTAGGATCACATCAATACACACTAGGGTTTGTTTGTTTTTGGTGGTTTTTTTTTAAACTCTCTTTTACAAATTTTATATGTATTATTAGCTTTTGTTTAAAACCTTTTAATTCTGGAAAGAATTTGTGTTGTCTGTAAACAATAATAGATCAAAATTTAATGATGACATATCAAAATAATATTATTGAATGTGATGATGTCATTATTGATGTGAGGCCTCAAAGAATCATCAAAAGAGTTAAAATGAGGACCACCTCCTTAAATTATTCTACCTCCTGGCTGATTAGTTTTCTTCCCTTTTTACTGTCTTCTCTAAGCAATTTTTATTATGGTTTCCTCTTGTCAGGAAAGAAAGAAGAGGAGGGGAGAAGAGAGAGTCCAAAATCCAAGTTTTCTTGAAAGATGTTTTAAGAAATTACTTAAATATTGCTTGAGACCCTAGATCTTACTTATTGAAATATCTTAATCATACAGGCATTAAATGGCATGATCAATGAAAAGAACTGAAACTGTTCAGAGCAGTTTGATGTGCCTTTTTAGCATAGCATGCTTGGCATTAAGTACAACATTGATCCTCTACCTTGCAAAGTTGTCATTTTTATAGTGTACTTACCAGGTTTTTATTTCACTTCAAAAATACCTTTTTGTATTCCATTAATGTCATGCTGATATTTTTAACTTACTAGATACTTCTACTATCTGGTAGCATAGCTAGTATGCTCTTACACAATATAGAGAGTTGGGAAATTCCTTTATAATAGGTTAGAAATCTCTGTACTGTTAAATATCAAATATATCTCTTTAAATCTTCTTTGTTGCCAAGTACTTAGTGGTTACTTGTCAAAGTATGTTATGTGGGAATATGTTGAGTGAAAGTAACACAGTAAAATGGAAAACAGATGTTTATGTTTGTAATCTTAATTGTGAAAGCAATAAGCAGCAAGTAACATCATGTACAAGTATATGATTGCATTTGTTCTGTGGAGAAGAAAAACAATTTACTGTAACTTTTTAAGTTTGTCAATATTCACAACCAAATCCCAGTTACAGCCTTTGTAACCCCATAAGCAGTATAATATATGTATGTGTGTAGTAGAGAATAACAGTTTTGTTTATTGCTGGGGGGAGGGGAGAAAAGTGTAGCATTTTCTTCCCTTCTTTGAAAACTTGTCCTTCACTTGAACTGATATGAGAAGCAAATAAATTGTAGGAGAACACAGAGCAGGAAAATGAAAAGAGTTTTCAGAGCTCTATACTGTTTTCCTTAACCTCGTCAACTTTCAAACAAGAGGGAGAAAATTAAAAAAAAAAACACTTGCTTACTTCTCAAGGCTATGTGAATTTGAGAACTTACCTAGATAGAAATTCTGTTACTAGATTATTTTTTTTCATTCCTGCTGATTGACCATGTCACAGGGCTGGTGTGTTTGTTTGTTTTGTTTTGTGTTTCTGGAAAAAAAACTATCACTGTGCACACAACCCTTGGATAAAAAAAAAAGGCCTTTAGGTAAGAGCCTGATAATTACTGGAAGCTGTTTTTCCTACGTGTTTCTAGATTCATCCTGAGTTTCCACCAGTTAGTAGTAAGTATTCTAAGATCGTTGAACTATGGCACACAAGTTATTAACAGCAGCTGTCCTGTACATTAGGTAAAGTGTGCTTTTCCTATAAAGTGGTGTGGTGTTTACACTGGCAGATATTATTTCTGATTTCTTCCTGAATAACACTAAGAAAGAAACCAGTAGATAACAGTAATTAAAAAACAAAACAAAAAAACCCACAACCAAAAAAAAAAAAAAAAAAACAACACAAAAACAAACAAACAAACAAAACCACACAAACCACAAACAAAAACAACAAAAAACCCACCAGATTCTAAGGAACCTGAGAGTGTCTTAGTGTAACGGCTAGTGCTACTAAACCTGTTACAAGTTCAGAAAAAAACAACAATATGACATATAAAAAAATTTTATCTTTCAATAGCCTCAAAAAAAGTAAATCCTCAAAAGTTTTTTCTTTAATTTATTTCATGTGTTTGCTCTTTTTTTTAAGAAAAGTTTAGGGAATATTATAGGGAGTAATTAAAACAGAAAAGCCATTGCTAAATAGTCTTTCACTGAATGAAAGAGACATTGTTAGACATAACTCCTGTATTTTCAGGAAATGCTTCACTCTCATAAGCAACTTTTAAACCTCTTTTTTTCTGTTCAGGAAGTTTGTAAGCCTCTTTTTCAGAATTAGTGTTTTTGAAATAACATGAACAGGGTTATTTTTGCTGGAGTCTAATGATGATTTCTGTTCTTATATGGTAGAATAGTAGGTGGAATTTATTTATTTCTATATATATATTTAGAAAAAAAACAGCACCCTTTCTCTACCAGTTGGCAGAGTTCTTCCAGTTCATCTAGAAGAAAAACTTTCCCATGTTTTCTTGTGATTTTCATTTGCTTTCAAACACTTTTGTTTGAGATGTTATTTCTTTAATGACAGTATGTTTTCCAGGAGTTAGTTTTTCTCTCTCTCTCCCCTCACACTTCCTGTTCTCAAAACTCATGGAAGTAAAGTAACTAATGATGGTCATCTGTTGACTTTGAAGACATTTCTAATCCTTCTTATACATAGATTCTATGCTCCAGTATTGTCTTGCCTTCTGAGATTGAAATATATATGTCCTTGTATTCTTCAATTTTTAATAGCATTGCCTTTTTGTTGTTGCTGAGGAAAGATGCTGACTATTTTTTTCCCCTCAGAGATGATTTTCAACCTAGTTTAAACTTTCTAAGCCCATTTTGTTCACCCTGAAGCCTGACTGATGCATTAACTCTGTCTGTTGGGGAAAAATTGTGTTCAAAATGGAATAAATTTAGGGTTACATTGGTTGTGAAATCCACTGAACTTGCTGTAATTCCCATATTTTCTGACAGTGATATTAGGCAAAGACTAATCTATTCATTGATGTTTACAGTCAGTAATTTAGACGAGACTTGTTTACCACCTCAAGCTCAATACCACTATTTCTTGTACCCAAATCCCATGTGTTTTCCTGCTCTGCTCTACTTTTTTTAACGTGTACTGATTTAAATTTACATGTGCATGTTAATTCATGAGCTCCCAGTAATTTTTCTTTAAAAATTCTCTGATTATTTTCTTCAAGTCTGCCTCAAACTTTTGAATCATAGGCACATTCTGCCTTTGATATAGCCATCCATGAATGCTGCCATGATTCTCTTGAAGCACTCTAGGCTTAACCTACTATTCTCACTTTCAGTTATTTTGATTATCTTGTGGTGGTGTTCAGAGAGAGACATATCACAGAGTTTACCTCTGACTGGTGAATGTCTCACTCTCTTTGCTTGTCAATGATCTAAGCATCTGCCAAATCAAGTCCATAATTTTTATTCCAATTGTCATAGATGAATGCTTCTGAGCTTGCAATGCCTTTTAGGGCAACAAATTCAATACCAAGATTTGTGTAGTGCTTAACAATAAAATGATGAAACCTTGCCAACTCATCAAGTCTGTGATTCTGCAATCACACTCCATGAGTGTAGTTGACACATTTATCTCCAGTCAGAAAATGAACAGAAGATCCATTGAGAATACCACAGTGAAAACTGGGCAGTTGTATTAACTTGTCTATGTTTCTTGTTCAAGAAACAAACTACTTCTCTATGCCCTTGTGTGTACTATTGATTTCTCAGAAACAAAACAAATGAAAAAAAACAGTCCTGCTGATAATCAGTGAGCTGTTGAAAAGAGTATGTATTGCCAAGTATTCACTGCAAGTGACCTTTCTACACCTCCAATCTCGTTTGCATTTTCATAATGGAAATTATAATTTTAATCTGGGTACATTATGGACAATCTTTTTATCTGTAGAGATCCAAAGGTCTTACATGCCTTGAAAGCATAATTTTAAGAACAGCAGGAATCAGCTTGACTTGGCTTTGTCTGGCTGACATCAGAAAAGAACGCCTCCAAAAGAAACTGCTTATGTTTAATAAAGTAAGTGTATATGTGATATAAGAGAGGTAAATTATCCTGTTCCTCAGTTGGATTCCTGAGATGTAATCTCTCTGCAACAGGTGACAGTGGATTCTAGGAAAGTATCTGGTATTCTTCATATAAAAAAACATTCTGCCTTTTTCATTTTATTACAGCCCTCTCTTTTCAAGACCATTAACTGACAGAAATTTCTGAAAAAAAGTCCAATTCTATTATACATCAGAGTTCTGGCCAGCTTTTCAAGTACTGGAAAGACATTCACATCCGTATTTATCCAAAAAGCACGAGGATACTTCAAAAATCACCCTGTAATGAAAGGAAATGGATGCATTGAAGGCTTATTATTTGGGACTATTCTGAAAATATTTTTATGTCTCTAAGCCTGTTGTGAATAAGAAGCATTATGGTATGTGGGATAGAGAGTTCCTGAACAACATGTCTGTGTTCTGAGGATGGTACCATCACTTTCAGAGTACTGGTATCCTGATTAAAATATTTATATGTGACCAAAATTCTGCATACCTTCATACCAATTTCAGACTCAGGAAGTAGGAGTCAGTTATTCTAAAATTCCTTCCTGTAGTCTGGCTATCAGCAGAACCACTTCAGATTCATTTCTGTTGATCTTGTTTGTTTGGTGGTGATGGTTTGTTTGGTTTTGTGAAGTTGTTTGGGTTTTTTGTTTTGTTTTGTTTTGGGGGATTTTTGTTTGTTTTGCCATGATATAGTCATTAATTGAATGGTGATCAACACAACCACCATCAGTGTTTGAAAGAAAAACTTATCATGTGATCACTATTGACATAAAACAAACAATCAAAGTTAACTGACCAAGTGCTGCAACAGTACCTTTATACTTACTAAAAAACTGCTACCAAGGTGAAGGGTGTCTGTATTCTGACTCAGTAACACTGTAAATTTTTGTTCTTTCCATGCTGTTATGTTGTCTTTCTATGTCTGTTCTCTACCATAACCCTATTGTTGCTGATCTTGTTTGACACTTCAGCTACAAAGAGATGAAAACTGTCAGTGTGCCCAAGCTATGCATAAATACTATGTCAGTAGCTCTAACATTGAAGTTTTGATATTTGTGTAGAGTGGCTACTAGCAAAAAAATATTTTCTCTTTTTCCAGTCTTCTTACAGTTTAATTACTCCTGGTTTGAAACATTTGACATTGTTAACCAGTGATGTGCTGTGTGTCTGCATGTTTGTTAAACTCGTTTTAATGTTTCATATAATATTGCTTACATATGTTAAACAGCATCTCCCAGTTAAGTCAGAAGCCTACCTCTGTCATGTAATATTCGGCACCTCTAAGAATTTACAGTAGCTAAGCTGTGAGGTTTAAAATCAAAAGAGAGTTAGTATACACTGTAGATTGGGCTGGCAGGTTCTATAATTAACCTTTGAATCTTGTGTCCTAATGTGCATGAAACTTTCTTCAAAAGTTTCAGTAAACCTAATGCAAAAGTGTGTGCAGCACTGCCATTTATCTAGGAGTAATGAGGTGACACCTTTAACTGCAGCCTCATATTAGTAAGTGGCCAAATTGTACTGACCTGTCAGAATTCACCAATCCATTAAATGTTGAATATCCTGTGGCTGGATCCTGAAACTATATTTACATCTGAGTCTTTAGCTTCTGTATAGCATATTCTTCAACTTGGAACTTCATTAATGCCCTGCTGCTGTGAACTGTAATCTCTGTGCCAGGACTTCCACATATTTCCTTTTTGTAAGAAATACAAAAGCACATATAGTAATTCTATTAAAATCTCTGTAACATAAAATGCAGCATCCCAGAACTACTTTAAAGTTGTAGTTCAGCATAGTAGGGAAAGGATGAAAATATAACATAAAGATATCTCACAAAAAGCAAGAGGTAAAATTTCACATTATAGAAATATATATTAGAGCGTTCTTATGCATCTTACGTTTTCCATACAATAAATAAAAAAATTGTCTGTTTTTAAAATTGGTGGTTTCTATTTGATTTCATCTGTCATTCTTTTGGCAATTGCTACAAGACCAAGGCAGGCCAAATTCTGGCAACTTAAAGTGTTTTTTTAAGCCATTTTCTGAGCCAAAAGTAAAAAAAAAAATAGCTAAAATTTAGAGGTAAAATTCTATCCAGAAGTCACTGATGGCCTTCTCTATATGGATTGAGTGTATGTGTCAAATTTTAAGTTCGACTGCAGGAACACTGATAATAAACCTGGTATAACTTACATGGCCCTCATCTTTAGAAGAAGGATGAAAGTAAAAATGAAGTGATTGATCAGACGTGTGGTTACCTGTGCGCAATGCAGGACTGATTTAGGTTTGTTTCTAAACAAGCAACTAATAATTCCAAAATTATGTGTATATGTTACATCCAAGCTCTAGTTGGCATTCAAATCAGAGCAGGGAGTTTACATGGTTTATTTAAGAGGTCATTGGTGTCAACCAACACCTGGTAAATCTTAAACTTCATCTGTTTGAAGTTTCAGCAATAATAACTCAAAAATGTTATAGATATCATTGATTATGGAAATAACATTTAAAAGCTTTATCAAATAGTTATGTTGCAGATATTGATTATGTAATTGCTCAATCACTTGAGGTCTAGAGAAAAAGCTTTAGAAAAGCTTTCATGAGTCATCAGAATGCCTTGTATTAGATATTTTAAGGAAGTATCATAGATTCAATTTTTGAACGCTTTTTAATAAAACATAAAAGGGATTAAAGTAATTACTGATGTCTTGTCCTCGTAGATTTTGTAGGAAGTTGTGCTTGTCAGTCTCTTAGGGAAAGCGATCTTTAGCTCATCAAAACTTGGTACATGACTGACGGTATTTTCAACAACATAATTTGCCCTCTGAAAAACGCAGAAGTCCAGATATCTGGGTAAATGGAAGTAAGGTTATGAAAGTTTGTTTGAGTGATACAGTTAATTAGAGGAAATTACAGAAGTTTTTGTTTTTCCAATTGTGGTTTCCATTTTAGTTACTTGTTGTTGAAATTCTTTGAACAGTTTTGGAAATAAGCTGTAAAAATTACAAATATATAATTGTTGATAAATGTTTTACGTGTAGTAATGAAATGTACATAGGTGTCTGCTTAAGATTAGTTTATTCTCTGTTGCTAATCCTGGGAATAGTTTTCTAGTAGTAGACTGATCACACCTTGAGCCCAGCATTCAGCCAGTTTTGAGCTGACATCACTGTTCGTTTAATTATCCCATGCTTCATCAGTTTGTCTATGAGGATATTATGATGTTTAGAATGTTCGGAATGTCTAAATGGGATGCTGACTACTCCCAATCACCAAAGTTTGGAAATGAATTTCAGAATTATTTGTCCCATCATCTTTGCAGGGCCCAAGGTGAGTCTGACTGACTTGTACTTTCCCAGATCCTCCTTCTGACCCTTCTTGAAGAGAAGAGTGATATTTGCTTTCTTCCAGTCCTCAGGCACTCTCCTTACCACCTCGGTCTTTCCAAGATGATCAAGAGTGGCCTCTCAGTGACAATGGTCGTCTCCCTTCACATTTGTGGGAGCATCTCATCAGGCCCCATGGACTTGTATATGTCCAGTCTGTTTAAATGTTCCCTTACCTGATCCTCCTCCACCAAGGGTAGGTCTTTCTTCATTCATACTTCTCTGGTTGACACCAGACTGTCAGATTCCTGTAGGTGAATTTTCTCAGTAAAGATTGAGATGAAGAAGTTACCAAGTACCTCAGACTTTTCCATATCCTCCAACACCAGGTCTCCTGACCCATTCAGTAGTGGGCCCACATTTTCCATGGTCTTCAGTTTGCTAATCATGAACCTGTAAAAGCCCGTTTGGTGCTCTTCATGTCCCTTGCCATATACAACTCTAGGTGGACTTGGGTTTTAATATCTCCATCCCTACACACTTAGACAGCGTCTCTGTTTTTCTTAAAGGTCATTTGAGGATACTCTTGGACCCCTCTTATCTCTAGGACTGTTTCTCATGGAATTCTCCCTAACTTTGTTTTTCCAAGTGCAAGATTATTTGTTTTCCATCCATTTTTCAAAGATTTTCATGCATTGTCCACAGATTACTTATGCATAAAAAAAGTTTCTTCTAAAATTTACAGAGCTATAATAGTACCCTTCCCTTCAATCCTTGCTTCCTTTTACAATCTACCAATATTTTGATACATTCAGGTGACTCCTGTGCAATTTTGGTTAGTGTTTTCTAGTGATGTGTCTTTCCGTCCACCAAGAATTTTCTTGCTCTTTTTTGATCCATAACTTAAAGCAAAAGAACTTTGAGTTTATCATGTACCACTAAGATATAGAGAAAAAGAACAGTTACAAGGACAAATATGTTTACAGCAGCAGATAATCAAAGTACCTGTGTTACAGGCAATTCATTATGGCATGAATCCATGAACCTGCATTCTTCAAAGAGGCAAGGAAAACCTACATGATTTTAGTACATGTTGCTTTTCCAGTGAAACGGTACACTCTTTATCTTAATATACTATAATTACAAAATATTGAAGGAAAAATAATGGAAGGTCTAACTTATTTAACTTGATAGTCCTTCTGTATTTTTTTTTCAGTTAGCTTTTCCTTAAAGTTATCCCGCAATTTTGATTTTTTTTTTTTTCTTTTTGTTTATATGTTTTTAAGGATTAAGACATAATTACCCTAACCAATGACAAATTATTTGTATCCGCTTAAGTGCTGCAAACTTTTTGGCTATGCAAGTTGTTTTCTGAGTGTAGAAAACCTTAATGAGATTACCTACTGTTTATACTTATGAAGGCTTTAGACTTATCAACATGATTCAATGTACTGATGGACTGGTGATCCCTGAGCTAGCTCCAGGGTGCTGGCACATCTACACAGTTCAGTATGATCCCCTGCAGGTATACCAGTTCCAGCATAGTATAATTATTCCCTCGGGAGGCAAAAATCAAACTCATAAGTTCCTCTGAGGAATGCTTTTCTGATTCAAGTTTCAGAGCTAGCTTGGACAATGCTAGTTTGAAGTCAAGAGTGAAGAGCAAGGAGTTATTGACCAGGCTGGCAGATTACATAATAATAGAATGTTTTCAGTTGGAAGAGAGCCTCAGGATCATCATGTCCAACCATAACCTAACTCTAGCACTAAATCATGTCCCCAAGAACCTCTTCTATACGCCTTTTAGACACCTCTAGGGGTGGTGACTCCACTGCTTCCCTGGGCAGCCTGTTCCAATACCTGACAACCCTTTCTACAAAGAATTTTTTCCTAATATCCAATCTAAACCTCCCCTGGTGCAACCTGAGGCCATTTCCTCTTGTCCTATCACTTGCTACTTGGGAGAATGGACCAAGACCCTCTATGCCGCAACATCCTTCCAGATCATTGTAGACAGCAATAAGGTCTCTCCTCAGCCTCCTTTTCTCTAGGCTAAGCAGCCCCAGTTCCCTCAACTGCTCCTCATCAGACTTGTGCTCCAGACCCCTCACCAGCTTGATTGCCCTCCTCTGAACTCTTTTCAGCACCTCACTGTCTTTTCAATGATGAGGAGCCCACAACTGAACACAGGATTCAAGGTAGGGCCTCACCAGTGCCAAGTACAGTGGCACAATCACTTCTCTGGTCCTGCTGGCCACATGATTCCTGATACAAGCCAGGATGTTGTTGGCCTTTTTGGCCACCTGGGCTTACTGCTGGCTCATATTCAACTGGCTGTCAGTTAACACCCCCAGATAATTTTCTGCCAGGCAGCTTTCCAGCCACTCTTCCCCAAGCCTGTAGCGCTGCCTGGGATTGTTATGACCCAAGTGCTTGACCTGGCACTTGGGCTTGTTAAACCTCATACAATTGACCTCAGCCCAATGATCCAGCCAGTCAGATCCCTCTGTATGGCCTTCCTACCTTCCAACAGATCAACACTCCCACACATTTTGGTGACATCTGCAAACTTACTAAGGATGCACTCAATCCCCTCATCCAGATCATTGATAAAGAGATTAAATGGAACTGGCCCCAGTACTGAGCCCTGGGGAACACAGCTTGTGACCAGCCGCCAGCTGGATTTGGCTCCATTCACCATAACACTTTGGGTCTGCCTCTCC
Organism: Patagioenas fasciata; assembly: GCF_037038585.1. Lineage (NCBI taxonomy): Eukaryota > Metazoa > Chordata > Aves > Columbiformes > Columbidae > Patagioenas > Patagioenas fasciata. The sequence goes on from NC_092520.1 coordinate 87,251,495, forward strand.
AACCAGTTCCTTATCCATTGCAGAGTACACCCATCCAGGCCATGAGCTGTCTGTCAGCTTCTCCAGGAGAATGCTGTGGGTTATGGTGTCCAAAGCTTTGCTGAAGTCTTAAGTACACAATATCCACAGCCTTTCCCTCATTTACGAGGTAGGTCACCTTGTCATAGAGAGAGATCAGGTGGTCAAACAGGACCTGCTTTTCATAAACCCATGCTGACCAGGCCTGATTGCTTGGTTTTCTTGTATGTGCTGTTTGATGTCACTCAGAATGATCTGGTCCATGACCTTCCCTGGCACCAAGGTTAGACTGACAGGTCTGTAGTTCCCTGGGTCCTCCTTCTGGCCCTTCTTGTAGATGGGTGTCATGTTTGCCAACTTCCAGTCAATTGGCACCTCCCCAGTTAACCAGGATTGCTGATAGATAATGGAAAGTGGCTTAGTGATCACCTCTGCCAGCTCCCTCAGCACCCTTGTATGTGTCCCATCTGGCCCCATAGAACTGTGTGTGTCCAAGTGGTGTAGCAGGTTGCTAACCATTTCCCCTTGGATTATTTGGGCTTCATTCTGTTCCTCTTTCCTGTCTTCTAGCTCAAGGGGCCGGGTACCTGGAGCACAACTGTTCTGACTGTTAAATAATGAGGCAAAGAAGGGATTTAGTACCTCAGCCTTTTCTTCATCTTCTGTCTCTATGTTTCCTCATGCATCCATCAGGGGATGGAGATTCTCCTTAGCCCTCCTTTTGTTGCTGATATGTTTACAGAAATATTTCTTGTTGCCTTCAACAGCAGTAGCTGGGCTTACCCCTGGTTGGGCTTTGGCCCTTCTGATTTTCTCCCCGCATAACCTCATAGAATTCATGTATTCCTTTTGAGTAGCCTGCCCATCCTTCCAAGGGTTGTAGATTATCTTTATATTGCTAAATTCCAGATGCAGTTCAGCCAGGCTGACCTTCTTCCTGGACCACTCACTTGCTGGCACATGGGGACAGCCTGCTCCTGTGCCTCTTAAGATTACTTTGTTGAAGAGACACCAACCTTCCTGGACTCCTTGATGTTCGGTGGTGGTTTCCCTAGCAGTTTAGTTAATCCACTTTGTATTTCTTATTAGGAATTGAAATCAGCAGAACTATCAGTCCTGACATTTAACTTCAATAATGAGGAACTGGACTGCAAAGTTACTATAAACATGGAAATACCTGAAATGAAATATGAGACACATCGTTCTTCTGAACTGGCCAGACCTTAAGTAATGGTAAAGAGAAAAATTTTGAACACACCCAGTAAAGGACTCTGTACTGTCTGTGAAGGGAAAAGATACAGTCTAAATTCTGGTAAGTATGCCACAGTAATCAAGGAAAACCAGATTTTATCAATATCCAAGTAGAACTGGATTTTTTTCCAATATCTAGAAAAAAATAGGTGGGGGAAAAAAAAAAGTGTTATGTTACCCTGTGGCATTTATTATGGACGTTGATGTTCTATCCACAGTATTGTAAAATAGAAGATGTTGAATTGTCATTGGAAGGATTCAATTTTTAATCGTAGCAGAAAATACTTGGTTCAACAGTATGAGTGCTAACATACATGCTCAAGCTAAGAGGCCCTTTATAGTATAGTATTGTGACATTGCTTAAAAAGAAGTTATTTGACTGGTTTTCTCTCTATTTCTGGAGTGTATACCTCGAGTTTACCATTAGATTAGAGGATGGAGCAGGGAGGAGGAGGAAGAGAAAGATAAGCTGGGAAATGTAGAGGAGACCGACAGAAACAATCAAACACACAATATGAATATGTTTCTGTGGTGGCAGGTTTTTTCTATTGTTGTTATGGTTTGTGGTGGCTTTTGTTTGTTGGTTTTGATTGTTTGGGTTTTGTTGTTGTTGGGTTTTTTTGTTGTTGTTTTGTTTGTTTTTTTGTTTTCTTAACAGAAGTTACTGACTTCTTATATAGTTTGTTATGCCTTCAGAAAAATACATTGTCCAGACTGTGAAAAATTAATCTTAGAAGAATATGTTTTATTAGAGAAAGTCTACAGATAAACAAAACTCTGTGATAAGATACTTTCAAAACATAGGAAAGATTCCCTGTCTTTAAGCAGAAATGTCTTGGTTCTGTTTTTATTTTTTTGGACATTTTTCTTAATAATCTTATTTGAAGATAGAAATTAATTGTAATATTCATTATGTGAAATAAAACTTATTTATGTGCTTTCCAGGTTCACATATGAAGACCTCATTTTCATTCCAGATTCAGCTGCATATATTTCAGTATCAAATGCCTTTGACATAAGTCAAAGGTCTGTGGAAAGAAATTGCAGGAGTAAAGATGCAAGAATCATTAAATGTGATTCCTATATAAATGGAGAACATATTCACAAAGTACACCTTGCATCTTTAGAATTGCTCTAGTTCTCCCATTAGTGTATCTTCCCTGTTTATTTTTCCCATATTAATTATTTTCTGGGACCTAGCAATTTGAAATACTTTAAGAAAGAGTCTGCACTATTGTATCATAATAACGTAGAAAATAAAGTCCTTTACATGTTTTAGTAAATTTTCAATATTTCTCAAAAAAATCTGACCTCAAAAAAACACTGCACTTAGTTTTCTGAAATATGTTTGTATTTTCCTCTCTGTTGTTTATTTCTTGTTCTTTCTCTTTTTGCTTAGGACTAGTAAAGGTCTAAGAACTTATTTTAAGTATATTTGGATTCAGCTGGTGATTGAAGTGATATCATGATTATTTTTTATCATATTTTTATGCATACAAGCAAGATGTAAATTATTTGTGAACTTGTTTCTGTTACTTGTAATAGGAAAAGAAAGATGAGTTTTGGAAGAAGAAAGATGAATGCTAATGTCATTTTTGTTTCTGTCTAATAAGATTTCTTGTTTTGTGAAAATGCACTTTAAAACAGATTGAGACAATCTTCTTCAGTATGTCAAACTGCTTACTTTTAATACTCAACCTGTCACTTTTGTAAATGGTATTAATTTTTTTTTTTGATCCTCTTACTTTTTCTAATAATCTCTAGTCTACACCCTACCCCTGCTTTCCTTCTCAACAGCCCCAGTTGAAAAACCTGCTATTAAAGAAAAAAGGTTGATTGTATCTGACTGCTAAAGAAAAACATGGTAGAGCAATTTGCCTGTCGGGGTTAGTATTAGGAATGACAAGAAAAATATTACAGGTACTTATCCTGACCATTACCTGGTTCTTGCCCAGTGAACTGTGACAGGAATTAAATAGTGGTTTAAACTCACAGTTCCTATTATTTGTTTACAGTAGCAATCTCATAACAGCAGAGTGGTTAGGTAAAAACCTGGGCACCAGAATGGATTCTTAACTTCTTTTCAGATGGTTAGAATTTGACCATTTTTTTTTCAGTGTCAATTGTGATGCCTCTAGCTTTTCCCTCCTTCCTCACTGCATGTGCGTATCCTTTTGGCCTGTTAAACAGCTGTGAAAATATTCTGTTTGGTTATAGATTTAGATGCAAAATGTGTTTGTAATACATACACATTTGCAGACAAATACAGTTTTTTTATGGAAAGCATATTACATTAAAATTTTAAAAGTGTTTTAAAAGGTTCTCATATGATTTATGGAGGTTTAGTTTCTCTTCATGTTCTGAAACACTGGATTACTGTGAATTTAGGCAGAACAATTTTCCAGCAATCCTTTTACATATCTTTCAGCTCGAAAAGTGCTTATTTTACTATTATTTATTTTTTCAATAGTGTATTTTGTTGACTCTTGTTTCCTTTAGGATCTCCCATCCCTTGAGTATGTTGAAGATACATTCAGTAGCTGATGCAGAAAAATTTAAGATCTAGACAGGACTGAGTTTTGGATTTAATTCTGTTGAATAAGGCAAATATCTACATATTTATATCATACATCCATAACCAAAAGTGGTGTGTGTTTAAATATTTCCTAAACTATTCCTTCTGTTTGTGAACACAACTTTTCAATATTTCTTGGGTTAAGTTTCTGTTAAGATTTTTTTATTCACCCAAAGATGAGACTAGGCTGATTTGAAAGAGCCTTTTCATAGCTGAAATCTTTCAGCTAGTAGAGACCCTCAAGAAGACTTCATACTGTTAGAAATGAATGCACTGAATATAAGGTTGCAGCTGTGGTCCAAGGTGTTCCTTGACAAAACACTTGGAAAATTAGCAGCATTTTTTCACCTGGAAAATGCGGTAATTTTATGTAAATGAAAGACCAATGTAGATTCTTAATAAAATTACTCAGAGGTTAGTGTGGTAAAGCCACACCAATATCAGCTTCATAGAACCAGGTTGGAAAGGACTAGAACCAGGTTGGAAGGGACCACAAGGTTCCTCTGGTCCAACGTTTCTTGTGAAAAGCACAGTCTAGACAAGATGGCCCAGCACCCTGTCCAACTGAACCTTAGAAGTGTCCAGTGTTGGGGAATCCATCAATTCCCTGGAGGAGGGAAGATTATTCCAACTGCTGATTGTTTTCATTATGAAAATATTCCTTTCGTGTCCAATCAGAATCTTTCCAGGAGTAATTTGTACCTGTTACCCCTTGTCTTTTCCATGTGACTCCTCGTGAAAAGGGAGTATCCATCTTCTTTGTAGCCACCCTTTAAATACTGGAACATGGTGATAAGGTCACCCCTAAGCTTACTTTTCTCAAGGCTGAACAAGTCCAGTTCTCTCAGCCTTTCCTTATGTGTCACACTTCCCATTCCTTTGATCATCTTTGTGGTCTCTTTCTGGACCCTCTCCAGCTTGTCCACATCACTTTTTTTTCTTTGTATAGCGGGGATCAGAACTAAACATGATGTACCAGGTGTGGCCTGACAAGCACTGAGTGGAGTGGGTTGATGACTTTTTATCTCTGCTGGTGATGCCCTTGTTGGTGTAACCCAGCATCCTGTTGGCTTTCTTTGCCACAGCAGCATTCATCCACTTTTCCATCTCTGTTATGTTTCTTCTTTGGTTTTGAGCAGACTGAGAAGCTTGCAGTTAAGCCAGAGGGATCTCTTGCTCTGCCTACTTCCCTTACCTTTAAAGGGGATGAACTGTTTTTGTGCCTCCAGGAGAGCATTATTGAAAAAATTCCAGCACTCATTAGCCTTTTTATCCTCCATGGAATCCTCCCATGGAACCCCTCCCAACTGAGCTCTGAGTGAGCTGAAGTTTGCTCTTCTGAAATCTAAAATCCATGTCTTGGTACTAACCTTCAGCATGCTCAGCAGGATCCCAAACTCCACAGATATTGCGATCACTGTAGCCAAGGATATCACTAGCTTTGATGTTACAAAGCAGGTTTTCTTGGTCTGTGAGTAGCAAGTCCAGCAGTGCCTCATTCCTGGTTGGCACATCTAACATTTGTGTGAGGAAGCCATCCTCTACACGTTCCAGGAACTTGTTGGATGGCACATGAGCTGCTGTATCGTTCTTCCAAAAAGTGTCCAGGTAGTGAAGTCACCCATAAAAACAAGGTTCTGTTGACCTGAAACTTGCTTAAGTGAACTAGTTATATCTTTGTTAGCCTTATGATCTTGGTGTGGAAGTCAGCAGCAGGTACCTACTGTAAGATCACCCTTGGAGAGCACCCCTCTGATCTTGACCCAGAGGCATTCGACAGAGCTTCCATAATCACTGTAGTTGACTTCTATACATTCAAAGTTCTCCTTAACATAGAGCTTGGATCCTCTTCCTCCTCCTCTTCTTCCCTTTCTGTCTTCATGAAATAAGCTATACCCATGCATTGCAATCCTCCAGTTGTGTGACTTGTCTCACCATGTTTCAGTTATTCTGATGAATCATAATTTTCGAATAGAACTTGTGTTTCATGAGTTTATGTAAGTATTTTATCATGCTATATCTGAAAAATGACATAATTATTCCTGAACAATGTATTTAGAATATAAAATCCGTTTGGTTACAGGACTATTAGACTGTATGGAAGCAAATATCAGTATAACATACTCTCTTTGTGGACTGCATCCTCATCTGTAAACTGGAGATGCTAATCGTTCTTTTGCTCTCCAGTTATTTCTTTAGATTATCTAGTACCGCCACTTGCCATGCAAATATCCTGACATTTCTGCAACTATAGTATAATTTGCATAATTTAAAATGCAGTGTTTTATTAGGAAGTTTATAACTAATAAAATTTAATATGATTTGTGTATCTTATGCTATCAAAAACAGTTTTATTAGAGAAATTTTCACAAAAGTAAAAAGAGTGTTTGAAGCTAAGATTGTCTTCATGTTGTAATGATGTTACCATGCAAGTCTCAGAAAAAAATTAAAATTGTAGAATTCTCACTTAAGAATAACAGCCTTAAAATACCTGTTTATGAGATATTTAAATTTGAAGAAGAGTAATTAAGGAGTTTCTGTGTTGTTTTGTTTTGTTGTTTTTCTGTTGTTGTTGTTGTTTTGTTTTTGTTCTTTTGGTTTTTTGTTTGTTTGTTTGTTTTCTCCCTGGATGTGAGATTTTAGTGTCCTGAAATAGCTAACTTGGAGTGCCAGAAACCACTGGATATTAGAAAATAAGATGAGTAATTTTCCCATAAAAAGAACAAAAACAAAACAATCCACATTGTGTTCAGTAGGGGGTGTGCTGAGTATTAGTGACCAAATAACGTAGCTGTGTTTTTAGCCATTTTTTCGTGGGTGGGTTTTATTTGTTTTCTTTTTGTTTTGTGTTTCTTTGTGGATTTGGGGGTTTTTTTAGGTGGTGTTCGTTTTGTTTGGGGTTTTTTGCTGTGTTTTTTTGTGTGCATGTGTGTGTGCGTGGCGGGATTTTTAGGTTTTTGTTTGTTTTTTTTTTCCCCAATGTGCTGCTAATAATTTGTCCAGGTGATTGATGCTTTAGTCACTTGTCATTTTCTTTGGAGGTGGTAGAAGTTCAGTTATTTCTAGAATGGCATTTTTTTTTTTCTTTTCTGTCTTCGTTGTTTTTTCCTTTTCCCTCCTGACCCTTGCACCTTAACTCGTAAAAAGGAAACCTCAGTTTGTTTCATTAATTGTGTATATGAACGTTTTAGTAAGGTTCTTTTTATAAATCTTAAATGAACATCAGTTCCATAACATTCCATTTTTTCCTGCGCCAATGCAGGTTCTTAGAAGCATTTGTCAAAAAAGTAATTTTCTTCCAACACTGTCAGAAAGTTGTCAGCTAGTTTGAATGGTAATCTTTTTATTGCTTTCTTTTTTACTTTTGAAGAACGAAAAGGCTTTTCTAAATTGCTGACTTCAAATTACAGCCTGACTTGTACAATGAGTTTAACTCTATTATGAAAAAACAAAGTATGTTTCATCTGAAAGATTTTTGCTCACAGAACTGATTTAACCAGGCTTCCAGCCAAACAATTATTTTAGATTTATATGTTTTATACGTCCATAGTCTCCAAAGACACGTCATTAAAATCTGGTGATTGTTAGTCTTTTGAAAAGGACATGTGATTATAAATAGATGCTTTATCATTACTGTTTGAGAAACAAGCTAGGGACTTATTTGTGTGGATTTCATTAATGGGATTTGTAGAATGGAAAATCCCTGTGCTTTATGCTGTAACTTTTTGGGTTTTTTTGCAGTTAAATTTGTAGTATTGCTCCCTACTATGAGCTACATAATGCAAAACTCTTGGAAGAAGGTAACATCATTCCCTATTGTACACTGTGCATACATTGCAAATCCAGAGTCATATTGCAATGTCACAGGTCAAGAAAACATTAAGCTTGGAACTGGAAGGGAGCAAACAGCAAACAAACAAATAAAAAATGTTCTTTGTTGTCTGAACAGATGGTGCTTCCACAACTTTTGGCCATGATATGGAAGGTCCTCCTGAAACAGCATGCCTTTGGCTTGTAGCCCTTGATCGTTTTCCCTAGTGGTTGTACCAGGCATCCAAGGTTACATTCTAGAACAGCTGTTTTGCGCAGATTGTAGCAAATTTAATGTCTGTCTTTCAGTTCCAGGAGAAATCCTGTACATGTTCAGAATTTACGCTGCTCCAGGAGTGTTATAAGCAAAAAATACTGTGGTGTAGAGGACACATCACCATGAGTTGAATGTTATTATTAGTTGATTGTTTAACCATCTTTTGCTGTTTCTATCATTTTAAGTAGAGGTACTGTTCTATTAAAATTATCTCAGGAGTTCAGATGTAGATCATTTAAGATTTAGGATTTGTTCTTGCTGTTAATCTCTATGGATTAATTCCTATTAAAAAATAGGAGTAGAAATGCCTTCCTCAGATAAATGTGCAAGTGCGGAACATCTAAAATCATCATGACGTTAATCTAGCGGTTCAATTCTTGTTTCTCATTTCATTCTGAAATGAATCTGACAAGGGATTTGAACATGAAAAGATTGTGACAAAACTCTAGCAACGTGATACGTGTTTACTGAAATTTAGTATGAGAACACTCAACTCATTTTTACTTAAGGCAGAATTGCATAAGAATATTAACTTAAAACAGGATACGGACTGGATAAAGTTTTAATTTACAGTCCTTTTCAGTTAAAATTGTGATATTGCATGTGCATAAAAAGAGTTTTGAGTGATATGGCTATAAATACATATTTTAGAACAGCCACTAAATTGAGTCTATTTGAGGACATATATGTAACAGAAGTTTGGGGAAAAGCAGGTTAGTGTAATATGTCCACTTGCATGTACCAATACATTCTAATTTGCAGTTAATATTATTTTTGATACTGCATTTTACAGTTAGTTATGAACTGTCCTGACAGAGCTCTCTCAGTTAATTATATGTTGTTGTTGTTATTATTAAGACTGCATTATTATAATAATTGGGGTGCATTGGGAAGAGTGTGACCAGCAGGTTAAGGGATGTTATCTGCTCTCCCTACTCTGTCTTGTTGAGGCCGCATCTGGACTTCTCTGTCCAGTTCTGGGCTCTCCAGTTTAAGAAGGACAGGGACTTACTTCAGGGAGTCCAGCAAAGAACTACAAAGATGAGTGCTCTGGAGCATTTTTCTTGTGAGGAGAGACTGAGAGAGCTGGGTCTGTTCAGCCTGGAGAAGAGAAGGCTGAGAGGGGATCTCATCAATGCTTATATCTCAAGGGTGGATGTCAAGACAATGGGACCAGACTCCTTTCAGTGGTGCTCAACGATAGGATGAGGGGTGATGGACACAGCCTGAAGCATTGGAGGTTCCATCTGAATATGAGGAAAAACATCTTTACTTTGGGGGTGCCAGAGCACTGGAACAGGCTGCCCAGAGAGGTTGTGGAGTTTCCTCTGGAGACATTCTAGACTCGCCTGGACACATTCCTGTGCAGTCTGCTCTGGGTGAACTTGCTTTAGCAGATGGCTTGGACTAGATGATTTCCAGAGGTCCCTTCTAACCCCAACCATTCTGCCATTCTGTAACAGCTTTTGAAATGTGTCTGAAGGATAAATCTCAGTGTTGTGTAAATAGTACTTTATTCTACCTAATTCTTAAATATCTTTATTTTGGAAATGGCTGTTCTCGCAACTCTTGAGTTCGGCTTTGCTTTTTTTCTCAGCATTCTAGGGAGTGCAGTTTTTAAAGGCCACTGTCTGTCATACTTACTGAGGATTTTCTGTCTCAAAAGCACATTTAGGCAATAGGAAATTGCTTGAATCATTTCGTCACATTTGTGGAAACTGTTGTACAAGCCTCCTTGTATGCAGGCTTACAGTTTGGTTGTGTATAGAAGTTCCCTACTTTAAATCATCTTACCATGTCCACATTAGATTACTTTTGGGAGAGTATGCAATTACTGTGTCCCTTCTACTAATTGTTCTGCTGCTAAGATTTAAAAGTAGTTTCTGCTTTTTAGCTGTTACAAGCTATGTGCATCTAGAGAATTCCTGCTTGGTTTCAAATTTTCCTTATTTTTCTAAAGCAAAGTGATTTAATGACAATTAAAATAGCATTTCTAAAATAAGTACTGTCTGCAGGATAGGACATATTATTAATATTTGAAAATATATCTCATGGCAAACATTAAATATTATTATTTGCCTTTTTTTTTTTTTTCCAACTCCTGAATTACTAAGCAGTTCATGTATGATGCTGAATGTTTATGCAGGATGCTTTAGAAAAGAGATGAAGCTCTTCTGGATAAAGAATAGAGAAGTAATTTCAATGTTTATTGAAAAGGGAGATTCAAGATAATTGTTATAACTGATACCTTGCACCTGCTTCCTTTTCTGTTTCTCCCATTTCTCTTCTGTATCCCTGTTGCTCTAATTCTTTTCAAGAGCTTGTGAAACTTAGAGTTCATGATTTCTTTCATTTCTCAGATCTTTGTGTTTTGCTAAAGCAGTATGAAGATGTTTTTAATTTCCTTTATGATAGTCAACTGAATATACCTAAGGCCAAATTATATTTTAAAAATAATCCATTCACAATACCAATTGAGTCATTCATGATGATCAGAGCAATGTTTTTTGTTGAATGAAACTTGTTCAAAGGTATGGCATTTTTCCAATTTTGAGAGAATTTGATTTTCATAACAAAGGTATCCCTTTGCAGTCTGGTCTTCTCTTATTTCATGCAGTTTTTAGTAGAATAACTGAACCTCAGAAAACATGGTCAAGAAACATGAAAGATGGTGAAAAGGGGACACAGCAAAACATAGACTCATCTAAATCTGAGTCAAACACTGGCTAGTTATACCCTGACCACACTTTGGTGGATATAGAAGTTATTATGCGAAAGAACCTTATTGTCTTAAAGCTTAAACATGTTTTAAATCAGTTGGTTGAGTATTTCAGTGTGTTCAAATTTGTATTCTAACACCCCTTTTGGCCATCTCGTGACTACCTAGTTTTCATAGTTATTACATCTTGTGTACTGCTATTTTGTTGGAATAGTTTTGGAAAATTCTGAAGCCATTAAAAGAAAACAAAACAAAACTAGAAGGAACCCCAAAAAATATTCCTTCCTCATAAGATCATGCTGTTCCTGCCTAACATACACACATCAACATATACATGACTAACCTATTTGGAAAGACCTCTAATGATGGTGGTTCCACAGGCTGCTGAAGAACTTGGGACTTTAAGATGATAGGGGGTAAGTATTTTTTTTGCAAGTATCTAACCACATCAACAATTAATTCTCAAATTATCAAAGAAAGAAGGACATGCAGTAAGAAACATTGCTTCCATTGTTAATTTCCAACAAAATAAATGGAATGTATGCTTTAGTCTGAACCTTAAAAAAACAAACAAACCAAAAAATATAGTGAAAGTGCTTCTCCCGAAAACTAGAAGTGGCTGGCAGGTACTGCCACCTGCTCAGTCTCCTAGTCATTGCTAACACTTTGTGCCAGGAAGCATTAATGTTGCTTATGAACTGCTTATTAGTACTGGCTTGTTTTGTTGGCAGCTGCCTCCATAGTTGTGAGACATTTTGATCATCTTCTGTGTGAAGGAAACCTTCCCATTTTATGTCTAACTTGGAAGATTTTCTGCTTCATTTCTTCCTGGTGGTTCTCTGCTAAGATAGTTTTATAAAATTTAATTAGCAGGGTAGCACTTTCTTAATGTAGTTTAATTGGATCTGGTTTGGTGACGTTTTGTCATATTTTACTAAGAAAACTGAACAAGTCTGTTACCTATGCAAAATTAGATGGATAGGAACTAGCTTGATGGTTACATTTCTTAATTCCATGCTGATCCTTGTTGTCTTGGTATGTAAAATAATATGCAAGAAGTCTACAGCAAATCAGAAGTGTAATAATTTGTCATGCTTTCTCAGTTACATTTTGTCTCCTGAACAAGTCCAAAGAATAAACTAATGTAAAAACTATTTTCTTTCAGTCCTGGAGGTAATCCTTTAGCATCATTAACAGAACAAAATTAAGATTTTGTGGTGCAAAGTTTCTGACTTACACTTCAACAAAATAAAAAATGCAGGTTAAGTTTTATAAGTATTACTATTATTCCACAATATGTTAAAAATATAAAATTAAGTTAATAATTACAGTTTCTGTGCGATAAGGTGTATTTGTAGATTTTAAAATTGTTTTCCACTTCTCCTTGAATTTTCAAGTTGACTTTTTAATATATATTTTATTTTATTATCCCACCTATGAAACAGAATTGCTCGATTTTTACATGCCAATCACCTGATTTTTTTATCGATTACTACAAAGTTGTAGTTTTTCTGGTTCTGACAGGATGGACTGAGCAACACCTATCTACATTTCCCTGTGATATTTTGAAAAAGCTGAGATCTGATAAAATAGTATCTAGAATCTTTGTGTTTAGAAAGATTTGGAAAATGAAAGAAATGGCTGAGTTTTCAGCAAAATTGAGGATCACAGGGCTAACTTGGGTGGTAGCTTAGGGCTCACCTTTGCCCTGGCCACAGTGTCTCCCCACAGAGTGAGGAGCTGGCTGGGATAGGTTAGCTTGCAGAGCCTCACTAATCCATACAATTATAGGTATAGATTCCACTTGGAGAAAAACAAATATGAGAAGGCCTTTATCAAATGTTGCATCATAATATGTAATTTATGTCTGTACTTCAGTAATGAAGCAAAATCCTTATATTTTTTACACAATGTTGTGTGTTCTCTGTTTGAGACTGTCAGTGAAGAAGAAAATGGTGCTTTAGAGATACTGATGCCTGTTTTGAGAAACACGGTATTTGGAATAAAATAATGAAATATTCCTTAAGGCATAGTGTTGTTAGAGAAAAGCAGTGTAGAAATTTTAATAACTTCGTTAAATTCACATTCTGAGTTTAAATAGCTCCTTAAATATGTCTATACTATAGAGGAGCAAAACACTGGACAGTGACAGAGGAACTGCTTAATATGTTCAGTAATCAGTGTAATGTTAGTAAAAATAATATCTACATAATGAACTGTCCAATTAGTAAAAAATACTTTTTTCCTACTAATAACAAAAATACTTTTATTTTATTTAGTATGTTGATTTTATAATGTCTAGAGGTTATTTGTTTTGCTTTTTAACAACAGATGTTTAAAGACAGAAAAAGCTTTTTGATTAAAAATAGGAGCAATTCTATCATGTGCAGAAGTCTTAAAATTCAGTGCTTCTCTTAAGATTTTTTTATTTTTTATAGCACTAAAATCACACAGAGTCCATGTGGCAACAAAATAGAAGAATCATATGGATTAGAAATATGCATGACAGTGCTTTGGCTAGTAAGGATGGGCAGACTGACAAGAAAGTTATATTCAGTAAAATGGAAAAATCTAGGAAAAAGTTATTGAGAATGGAGTATGGAGAAATTAAGTATCTATTTTTTAGGCGAAGAAAGGAAGATACTTACTCTCGCTTGATTGTGCTAAAGATTATTGTTATTATCTGAATGCAGAGTAACTAGCTGGCACAGTTTTTTCTACTAGTAGCTACTGGAATAAGGAGTGCTGTTGGCTGATTGTAATTGCAAGCATTTTATTAAACCAGGTGAAGTACAGAGATGCAAAAGCATTGTATAAGAGACATCCTGGGACCAATCACACATGCATGCACATACAAAAAGTTGTTCTGGCTAGATTTTCTTTGTTTCTGTTTTATTCTTCATTGAGTTACTTTGTGAATAAAAATAAATAAATCAAGGGCTGCTATTAATCTGTTTGTGACTGTGATGGATTATTAGCAAGAGTAGTAAAATTTGTTTTAATGCGGGAGATCATCACTGGGCTATGAAAAATTTAAGAGATAACTTAGTGCCCTAATCCATCTGCTGAAGTTATTATAATGCATAACTGTCCATGGGATTTCTGATAGAGTAGGAGAATAAATCCCCTTCACTTCAGAAGGAATGTTCATTACTGACAGGAGGGAAGGAAAAAATGGAGAAGCAAAACAAAACCTAAGTTAAGACACTTAGTAATCAAAGGATCGGTTGCTTGTGTACTCAGCAACAAACTTAAAACAATGGGTTTTCTCCCAAAAAGACATTGCAGTGTTGGGTTTGGGGGCTGAAAGGGAGAATAAAGAAGGAATTGATTGGTTAGTCTGTCCGTAGCTGTTATGATAATGTGAGCAATTATCACGTGCCCTTTCGGTCTCTTTCATATGTGGCACTGAATAATATTATCCATAATAGTTGTGTGATTTAATGATGGTGAAAAAACAAACAAAGCATCACTTTTGAATCACCACATTATGTTAAATTCACAGATGTTATAAAATTAGCATAAATTGAAATGTAGCTGATTGTTTCACTAACTATGCTTTTCTTGCTTGCTTTCAAGTTAATAAATGTAGGCAATCATGGAGTTTATTTGTCCCTAGGATGATTTTTTTTTCAGATCTTGCCATTTACCTAACTAATAATTCTGTTTTCATTTGCAGATAAACGCAAATATAAGGAAAACAGGCAGATCAGACTACTGACCCATAACCAGTTATGGTACCACTTTTAAACCTTTTGTTTTCCAATTAGGTTATCCTCATCATCCTTGTATTTCATCTTAAGTTGCTGTACACAGCTGAAGTCAAGGACAGAATGGTCCAATGGCTGATTGTAAATTGAATTGTCCACAGTGCTACGATTTTCTTGTGTCTAAGAAATTCGTGACCTCAGATCTGTCCTGCATTCCTGATTACATTTGCAAAGGTAGCGAAGGTATTTTTGAGTCTTTAGTGATATCTATACATCTTTCAGGAAAGAATGAGACAAGAGAGAATTTTAGAAATGCGTAGAAAGAGTTAACTTACTCCTGCAGTCTGTAGAAGAAAATTTATTTGGCATGTATCATTGTTTTACATACATTGAAAAATAACACCCTTGGTGAACAGAAATTAATCAGCAAGTATGTTTCGTTATAAATTATATATCACGTTGTCCTCTCTACATCTCCTTTCTTTATTTCATGCCTATCAAGCCATGTGTATATCATCACAAAATCTTAATTTTAAAAATTAATTTTCCTCAGCATGATGGAAACTGACAGTCATGGAATTTTGAACAGTACACAGGTGTTTGTACATATTTATCTTCTTCTCTTTGTAATAAATATGAACAGAGAAAATAAAGATTCAAAGTCTGTTATTTCTAAGTGGTTTCTGAGAAGCTGGTATTGAGAATTTGTAAGCCAAGCAAAATTTCTTTAAGTCCATAAACCAGTTTGTTCTCTGTAAAAATGAGAAAAATCTGGGCTCTCCTTCTTCCAGAACTAGGTAACTGTCTCAGAGAGCTGAAGTTTTAACTGGTGCATTTTGAAGCTTGCCCTTCTTTATCTTATTTGAAGGTTTATCTTATTCCTTCCTTGTTTGTAGACTTGCTTAGATTAAGATTTTGTGATGATATACACGTGGCTCGATGTGTGTGAGATGAGGAAAGGAGACGTAGAGAGGACAACGTGATGTATAATTAATAATTGCTTAGATGACAAGTAGTCTACCTAAAAGGAGATCAAGCTCTTGTGCATGAAATGGGATGGATTTGTAATTACCTGTTAAACTGCTACAACCAATCATGCAGGTGCATGCACCTGTTGTAACTTTAACATTTACTAAATGACAGTGTTTCTGCACATCCAGACTAGTTCAGACTGTTTCCTGTCAAAGGCACAATGGGATCTAAAACTGGTGTTTGCTCAAGTGCCCCAGGTAGGCAATCCCTTCGGTGTGCCAGGAGGCTGAGTGTGCCTGTGCACTCACACCTAGGAGCACTCAGCCAACAACTGAAATGCAAAAACTTTTCTTTAGGACACAAGCGAAGGCAGAGATGATAGTACCTCACTTTTATACAACATCTTAGTGATTAGAACTCTTTCCAAGAAGATTAAAACAGTGGACTCAAATCAGGCCAAGAAATGCAAATGGTATCTTCTGGCTCACATTAGAGTTCAAAGCAGAACTCTGTCTTATCTGTCAAGATAGATCTGTCAAGATAGTCATAGATGACTCCTTAGAAACATCAAGGATGACCAAATGTACATTGAGATATTTATATTCATCTTGTGAATGTTGTAAGGCTGGCAACACAGTGTGGACTTTATGTACTGCTGTCATAAGGTCTTTGATTCCGTGCTGGTATTTCTAAATATACTAATTCTGAAATAATAATATGCCAAATAAATGGAACACGAGAATTTTCATTCATGTATAAAATATAGATTTATTTGCATGAGACAATATAGCTGATAAAAAGTAATCACTATTTTTCTGATTAAGATAGAAAAAGTAAATCTGTAGCTTTAAAATATTTGCAGTTCTGGATGCTATTCAGGAATACATAGATAGTTACATAGAGGTTCTAGTTGGACTTTTAATATTTTAATATTAAAAATACCTCATTCTGAATGTAAAATATAATTGCTAATTGCTAATCAGCTCCAGGTGATTTCTGAAATGTACCAAGTGGTATACTTTTTTTTTACGCATGGTTCTCTCACTGCCTTTTGGTCTGCATGCATAAAGGGATACGTACCTTTAGACCAGCTTTCTGCTTTTTGCTGATACAATTAATGAACTGAAAGGTTTTTAAAAGCTAGGTTAAGATTATGCTTAGAATAGCAGCATATAGGAAATGTTTAGAATAGCAGTGTCTAAATACAGAACCGTCATTCACAGAAAACTGTCCAATTACCATACTTTTTAAGGCTGGCCTAGTTGTACATCATTATCACTTCTTTTATGTATTTAACCTTCATGTGCATGTAAAAGACAGGTATTGTACTCAGCCAAAGGTAAATAAAGGATTCTTTAGAAAGAAAAATGCTTTTTTAAAGTATACTTTGCTTCTTGCAAAGTTACCCTGGAAATTATAAACTCTTACACACACACACACACACACACACACACACACTGCAAATTTGTTTTGTTGTGTTTGTCAAGATTAACCAAGTTTACCTCTTTAGTCCCTTTTATAGGAAGTCCTACTGAAGACAACTAACTGGCTTTTCTCAAGGCCAGGCAAGGAAGGATGGAAGCTTGTGGTTTTTTTTGTTTTGGTTTGGTTTGAGTTTTTTCTTTGGTTTGTTTTTTTGTTTTTTTTTCAGCTTTAGCAGATTCAGGATGAGAAAATATTAATTTTCTTAGTTCTTTGCTTTTTTGGGACCACCACTGAAGAATGCAACAGCAGTCACTATCAGGAAATACAGATTGCTAACACCATGGCAGTTTTGGTTTTGTGTAAATGAAGAGTATTAGAGCTCACACTACGTTTATTGGAATTCAGAAAATGGGATTGTCAGCTTAACCAGGATGAGCAGCCAGGAGCTGATTACCTGGAATGCATTTAATAGCATTTAAATTTTATTTTATCAAGAGTTATGAAACGTTGTTTTGGATTATAGGGACAGCCATATGCTGACTTGGCGGGGTTTGTTCAAAATATTCCATTCATACTATGACCAGAATTAGAACTATACAGGGAAAATTACAGCTATGGTAGTAACTTTTGGCACCTTTTTTGTGCACTTAGCATGACCTTAGAACCCTTGCAAAGTGGTATGTCAAGGGTTCTAGATTACTTAATGAGTTGTGAAATATTTGATATGCCAGATGTTTTTAGGAAGAACTATAATGAGAATACAACATTTTTTTTTTTTCTCAGCTTGTGTGACTTCTAACAGAGAAGCCCTTTTTCTGCCTGAGAAATGAGACATTCTGAAATATAAGTGTAACCGAGAGTTCTGCATTTCCTACT
The DNA here is from genome assembly GCF_037038585.1 of Patagioenas fasciata. NCBI lineage: Eukaryota > Metazoa > Chordata > Aves > Columbiformes > Columbidae > Patagioenas > Patagioenas fasciata. Next base: position 87,269,128 of record NC_092520.1, read on the forward strand.
AACTCTAACTGCTTAAGCCAGGACTCACGCTACACACTGTTGTTTCTCCAACACTGGGGCCCAGCAGAGCACCTCTTCTCATTGGCTTGTCACTTATGTCAGGAAGTTGATGCTAAACAAGAAGCCCCTGGATTGCTTATGCCCTGCTGTGTTGTCCCTCCATCAGACAGTGAGCTGGTTGAAGTCCCCATGAGGACAAGGGCCTGTGAATGTGAGGCTGTTCCCATCTGCCTGTAGAGGCCTCATCTGCTTGGTTTTCCTGGTCATGTGGCTTGTAGCAGACACCATGACATCACCCTTGCTTGTCTTCTCTTAAATCCTCACCTATACACTCCCAGTTGGCTGATTATGTGTTCCTAGGTGGAGCTCCATGCATTCTACTTGTTCTGTCTTAGTAAGTTAGGCATTTTTTTTTCCTTTCATTTCAGTCAATTCTTTTCCAATCAAATTGTTGGATAAAATGCAATTTTCAGCACCATGCCTGAAACACTTGGAGGATGTCTTTCCTGTTTTGTTTTGTGTGGTTTTTTGGTTTGTTTGTTTGTGGGTTTTTTTTGTTTTTGTGTGTGTTTTTTTTTTTTTTGCTTGTTTGGTGTTTTCTGTTTGTTTGTGGGGTGTTTTTGTTGTTGTTTTTCTTGATTGGTGGGGGGGACTTGCTTTTTGTTTTTATTATTTTTTTAATTTACTTGTTTATTCTGAAGTCTTTCAAGTAGCCACACACACCTTGTCTTTCAAACTCTGTTTTAGAAGGCTGCAGTTCCCTATAAATTAAACCAGTGGATTTTAATGTAAGAGAATTTGGCAATTGCAGATTAGAATCTTTATTTTACCTGGACCAGGGAAATGAAGGTTGATTTTCCCAACGTAGATATGCAGTGGTTAGTACTGGGGGCTACTTATTCACTTAGAGACACAGATAGTAATGAAAATCAGAGTTATTTCTTTTGGTTTCTAGAGGCACTTCTCTCTACAGAAGGAAGAGTGTTAGAGGCTTTTTGCATATCTTTTCTTTCCCCATTGCCAGTACCTAGGGATATGTACTAGGTGAGAAGTTTTCGCAGCTGCATCAGACAGAAGGGAAAGGATGCCTGTGAGTTTAAGAACAGTCTAAAGAGAGGTGGTCACACCCAGAAAAGACAAAAGACATCCTATTTTGGGAAGCTGGGGTGACACACACATCCTCATTCTTGCTAAAATCTATGGCTTCTGCAAACCGCTGCAAGAGCCAATGCATTCCTGCAGAAAATGAATTCTGCCTTATTATCTAAGAAGAAATCTTAAATCAGCTCTGAACCAGAAACAAAGCCAAAAACCTGTTAAAATAGGAGGAAAGAGAGGTGGAAGAACAACTTGGGATAAATTACTTAAAAACTGCTTTTGGTTATTGTGTGTTAGGGATATTTCAGTTCTGTGCCTTGCTCTGTCAAGAAGTTCTTTTGAGCTCTTGGACAACCTGCTTTCTTCTTGATGCCTCCGTTTTCCAAGGAAAATTGGAGATTCTTGTAGTCTATTTTACTTTTTAAAAATCTTGTTTATTTATAGTGTTCTTCACAAGCATTCACTGTACAGCTACCTGTGCAGCTTCTCTATGTAAAAAGTTCTGAGAGGAGGGGATTGCTCCCCGTTAAGAGATGGAAATAATAATAAAATCCATTTGAAAATGTTAATGGCTTAATGTTGTAAACCTCTGATTCTCTTTTGTAAAATTTTAGGAGGATAGAATAATGAGACTAGAAAAAGAAAATGGGACAGAGAGTAGTATGACATTAGGTAAATTTCAAAAAGTATTATGTACTTAAACATTGTTGGTATAGTAAAATTTAGATTTATGACAGTTGGATGGGAATTCGAAGGCTTTTTTTTTTTTAATTGATTTTTTTTTTAAATGAGACAAAGTTGTAAAGTACTAAGTAGGCAGTATTCAATTTGTCTACCCAAACCACCCTGTTCTCCAGTGCTAACCTGAAACTCAACCTCATCCATGATCTCTAAAAGCAATACATGTTTTGGAGCAAAGAAGGCCTAACCATTTTACCTGGATTTTCCCATTTATATTCAGAAGCAGTCTGATTTCCCCATTCTTTTTCTTTTGTGATTTGGAGACTTAAAAGAAATGCCTGTCTTTGCCTAGCCTCTGTTGAAGGTTTAGCACAGAAATGACAATTCATTCAGAGTACATTGGATTCAACGCAAGACATGCCACTTTCATTTCAGAACTCCAAGGAATTGGCTGAATGTGTTGATAATATGAATACTTGTTCAACCTGAAGAAATTTAATTTTATTTTTCCTAGTTTTGCTTTCAGCCTAGACAGCCAGATGCAAACTGGCATTAGAATGCTTCACAGACAATTCAAGCACAGCTAAGTTACAGCCAAGAATGAACCAGGTGGCCAGATTGAGTTAAATGGGAAGGAGTCTGCATCTTTTTCCAGTGGCATTCAAGTTCATTTTCATTAAGAACAAGAACAGGGGCAGCTGTCTTATTTTGGTGTCTGCTTCCCTGGCTGAGGGAAGATAAATACTTTCACAGAATCATAGAATCATTTAGGTTTGAAAAGACCCTTAAGATCATCAAGTCCAGCTGTTAATCTAACACTACCAAGTCCACCACTGGACTATGTCCCTAAGTGCCATGTTCATTACACGTTACATTGAAATGAATAGTTACCTATTCAGGCTGAAAGTCTGGTAACACAGGCAATACCTCAAAGGTGTGCATATGGAAGTGGGTGGTGTTCATTGGTGTAGTACAGTTGAAATACTTCATCTGTTGAATTAGAATCTAATTTTATGGTGAGTTCCTCACCTCTCTAGAGTCTCATACATTAATCAGACGCAGAAATTACCGAAGAAATGGGCAACAATGTTTTAACAGTAGTCCTGAGAGAAATATCTGTGTATTGCATATCATGGTAATGAAATGAGAACTGTATTTTTAAGACACCATTCTGTGAGATGCCATTAATAGAACTACTGCTGTTTACCAAAGAAAAAAATAATTTTCTCCTAGTTGGTCCTGATGAGGTCTCATTTGGAGTACCATATTTATACACTATAGTAATTTAAAATGACAAGTTGAATCTTACATGACAGACAGTTCAGAAACTGAAGCCTATGAGGAAGCCTACAAGTGCAGAACTGTATACAGCCATCATAAAAGAAAAGGGACAAAGAAAATCGATAGTATAGAGAAATGGAAATATTTATAAATTGGGCAAGATCTAGCAGTTGTTTGATAGGAAGAGCAGAGAAAGTAGGCAGTTACAATGTAAGAGAGAAAATATTAACATTGAAATATGTGAAAATGCTTAGTCTCTAGAACCAAGACATTGCTTTTGCTAAAGGAAGATGCTCTATTGAAGCAACCACTACCAAATACTGATAGAGGCTTTTTTGTAATGTTTATTAATTAGTCTATTACCAGTATGATTGTTCAAGTAATGCTGCAACATAAGCCTAGCCATTTATTTTGTAACATCCTATCAAATATGTATCATCCCATTCTAAATGGCACATTGAAGTAAAAATAAGAATTTGAATGGTTCTTAAGATACTGTTCTGCCATCAAAGATACCAATTTTATATTTCATCTTAAGGGTAATTAAAAGGTTCATGATTGCTGTGGCAGTGTTGTGACTGTAGGTGTCAAAGTGGTCCTCTCTGTCAGGAAGGACTACAAATTTCTGCAATCATATTTTGCAGTCATTCATTTGTGCCTTGGTGATTTCTGAAATATTGGTAGGTAAGTGAAAAAGTTTACATGATCAAGTGTCAGAGATAATTTAATACTAACCAACATTTCAGTTTCCTGAAATAATGATCCATATGGTGAATGGCATCTGTTTCATATGCAGTAAACCACTTTCAGTTTGGCAACCTGTTAATAACCTGAAGTGCGCATGGAAAAGCATATTTCATGTCAAATATGTCTTTGAATGCTCTATTTTCGTTGGTGTTATTGTGCAGATTAACTCGATTATGGGACCTTTTTCTTTTAAGGCATAATAGATAGGGCGATGAACATCATTCAACACAAATACTTTATCCTTCTCTCTTGGTTCTGATTTTGCAAGCTAAGGAGGAGTGATTTATGTTAGAAGACCACAGATTAAGCAAATCAAGCCTCAAGAAACACTTCTGAGTGCACTCCTTCAGAGTGAACATTCAAAGAGTTCTCTAGAGCAAGGTGTGCAAGGTCTAAATTGCTACAGAAGCCACATTTTTGGGACTTCTTTTGGAAAGCTTTTGTTCCTGACAGTTACCACCATTAAAATATTTTGGCCTTTTCTCTGAGGTCAGTCTTGGTCTTTTGTTTGAATAGCTACAATGTACTTTATATTTGAAATTACTGTTGTCAAGCTAGATTAATTTTCTAATTAAAATCATTTAGACACCAGGATTAGCTGTCCCCTTATTGCACTTGGGAGCATAAAAAGCTCTTAGAAAGTATATTTAGAAGCAAGTGCATGAATGATAAATGTAGGCGAAAAAAAACCCTCAAAAACAGATAAATCCAGAAATTGCAAATCCTTTGTTTATTTCAACATAGATACTAAATGACTTTCTATATCTCAAAAACATTTCTTTAGATTTGCTTGGTCAGAATGTTGATCAAATCTAAATGCAATTTTTGCATAGGTATTTCTATGCTTGTACATCAATACTCTCTCACGTATGCCTTTGTACATTAATTTCTTTCAAGATCAAGATATTACAGAGAGAAGATATCTACTGAAAGAAATGACTGGATTCATTCATCAGAGTGCAAGCAAAATGGAAAATAAATCTTCCTAGTCCAGAAGAGAGTTACTTTTCAGAACGTGCAGATTATATGTTACAATCATTTAAAGATGGTTATGAAATTAAGTACAAAGTCTACATAAATAAGCTTTTATATACTATGTCTCTGCTCCAGATAAGAAAGCTGTACTGGGACAAAAAATAGGTTAAGTAGAAATCAAAACTTTGTAGAGATGTAATTACCTATAACTCTTATTTGCATGAAGTTTGCCAAGAAGGGAAGAAAAAAAAGGGGGGAGTTTACAGGGGGTGAAATAAATTATTAATATATTACTTTTCTTAACTGAATTCCATGTGCTCTACTTGATCTTGTGGATATTCAAACCATATACCAAGATGGATATTTCAGTTATCTAAATGTCTAATAATTTCATGTTAAGTTACTGAGATTTTATGCTCTTAGTTGCCACTCCTAAAATTGTTTACATTTATTTAATCAACATATTCAGTCTCATAATGAATGTAAATTTATAAACTGCATTATCCGTGAAAAAAGTGGGGTGTATGAAGAACTAAGATTATTCATAGGAAATCCTGCCATAAAATCAGGTAAATTTTGAAAAGGCAAATCAGGATGAGCAGGCATCTTAACAAATTTAGACAAAGTGTCTGAAGGATGTCTTTGCTAAGGAGGACAAAAGTTCATGCAATACCAAAAAAAAAAATAGCAAACATCGTTTGAAGGAGTGTTTGGGAGAAATGCTTCACTTAGCCTGCAAACATCAGGGCTTGCAGTTTCTGTGGCCACTAGATTACCTTGGGACTTGGAAGCATGATGTTTCAGACAAGAATCTGATATTTTCTCTGGATTTGTGTGATACCAATTCCTCCTCCAGTGTTCATGGAACTGTCATGAAAATCATTGAAAGCAGAAGAGAGGAGTTTTTTTTGTCTGGTTGGTTGTTTTTTTTTTGAGGGATGTGTGTAGGGGATGTGTCTGTCTTTTCACACCTGCAGCACAAAATTGCTTTAACCAGCTTTGCTGGTGGACTGTGTATATGAGTGTATATCTCTGTTTAATTGCTGGAATGGCTGAAAAACAAAACAAAAACCAACTTGTTGAACAAGTGAAAACAGCAAGGTATATTCTTCTTGGGTTTGGTTTTGGGTTTGGTTTTGGGTTTGGTTGACGATTCTTGACTTCTCTGTTTTTTTGTGGGTTTTTTTGTTTGTGTGTGTGTGTGTTTGTTTGGTGTGGGTTTTTTTTTTTTTTTTCCATTATAAGGAGAGGATAGAGCAGCAATAGACAAAAAAAAAAAAGAAAAATTCTACTCTATGCAGCTGGTGCACCTCTATGATTAAGTACTTTATGAAGAACTATGTTCTTGAAGCAATACCCATGACATCATTCATAATGTATGACCTAGAAAAAAAGAAACATACTGATAGTGTTTGGGTGAACTAGTGCTGTATTAAACTACTAATAACTGTCAAATTACTTTAGAAAGGTAATTCTGTGATGTTTTAAACATTAGATCACTAGAATTTGAAAATAAAACTAGACATCTTGAAATTTCATACAAGATGATATAGATTTATGAATGTGAGATCATGAATTTGGCATCCCAGGCTATCAAGATGTCCTTAACTTGAGATACATTTCTCCTTTGAATTCTTAGTTTATATTAGTCTACCTTTGAGGTTGCTAAATAGTTGGATGATTAAATAGAAATATTACTTTAGAAATTAATTTAATGCATCATTGGAATTTGTCAATTTGTTAATGATATTTGCAACAAACTGCTTTGGAATGATTTTCAAGCCTCAGTTCTGGACTATACCATATGATTCTGTATAGACCAAGAAATAATGACCCAGTAATTGAAAATGTGAATATTGGAAATACTCACTGAAAACAGCATAAATTCCAGTGGAAATATTCTTGTGTGCTGTGTTGTCTGTTGGCTTCATTGTCATTCTTCATGCAAAGTGCAGTTTCTGATTTAGAGCTTTTAAAATATTAAGCAGTTATATTTTTCATTCTTTAAATATAAATATTATAAAAAATGTTGCAAGCCTTTCAATATATTTTAATGGCTTTGTAACTTAAGCTAGGGTTCTTTTTAGGGAATACTTTGTACATAGAAGTTGTTAATCTTGTGTAAACTGTAAGTATATGAATAATTTTGATTTGTATGTCACTACTTGTCATGCTTTTGACTCCTTAATTGCAAATTAGAACAAATCAGGATTTTTAAAGATCAAGAGATGTTAATATAGGAGACTTTTCCTTAAGAAAGAAATTATTTGGCTTTTCATATACATTAAGAGCAGAGATGACTGTGAATAATGATTTTAATTTTTCTTTTCTTTTTTCTTTTTTTTTTTTTTAATTTTATGTGAATGAACTGGCTTTGTTCTTCTTTCTTTGAATTGCAATATGACTGATAATGTCCTACCTGTTACTGCAAAAAGGTAAGTTAAAATTATTTTTCTCTACTATAAAACAGATATTCTGTTGGATGTGAAGAATTAATAGTTTTCTAATTAAGTATTTTTTTTTTTAGTTTGCTCACTTAACAGTGCATATTTGTTACTAATTAGAAATTCAATATAGATTTATGCATTTTCCTTGCACAGCAGACAGAACAGAATGATCACATCACTTCTGTTCCTTAGATATTCTGGTTTGGACTGAAAAGTGTTATCTTCACTTTTATTGTCATACAAAAATAGCTACTTGTTTTAAGGTTTATTATTACTATTAGGATCCTATCCCTCATTTTCCATTGTAATCCATTATATCACTACTATTTTTTTCCCTCACCTCTCCCTGCACAACAAAAAAGAGGAAAAAAAAAAAGAAAATTACCTTTGTGTATAAATTCTGAATTCTACTGCAGGAATTATTTTCTTCTGCAAAGAATTTAGTATGTGATACCAACATAATGTGCTGATTTGGTTTTAGATAATATCTCAGAATTACTATACAAAATCTCCCAGAACTACTTTTCTAAGGATCAATTTAATAATTTCCTCTACTTTAGGGGCCAAATTTATTTTTAGAACACCTTTTCTGCTGTTCCTGTTTCTAAGTAAGAGGAGCACAGATGTGGAATAATTTTGGGGTTTGGCACCAATGGATTCAACGTATAATTCAAAATACATGTTTTCTAGAAACTGAGTGCTATCTCTTTAAAAGCAATGCAAATGAATTTATAAATAACTCTTGTTCACTGCTGCAACCTCAAAAACAGGGTTCATTTTTCTTTATTGTCACTGTTTATCTGTTGATCAACAGACTTATATTGATTGATTGAAAAAATATTTCCAATAGATGATCTGAACTCTAATCAGAATTCCTGTATACTAAATAATTCATCATCTTCAAAAAACTTAATTTCTGATTAGTCAATTTTTTTATCCGCTTTGTTGCAAAGTAAAATATCAAATACTTTTTTAAAAATAAATTATTACTCTTTTTTTTTTATTATTTTTTTTCCTGAATTACTGAATGATTTCCTGGCAGAATAGTTTACGGTGGCGGTTATAATGTAGTAGCTGTCTGTCAAATCATGATGTTTACTTCTGAAGGGCCATGTTTCCGGAGTTCTGAAGATGAAAAAAAGCATGATAATCCTTCCCATTTTGTGATTCCAGGTCCAATTTTTCCACAGTTTGAAACAGTGCCTTTCATTAGCAATTTATTACAGCGTGTCATTTTCAGTTAAAAAAAAAAAAAAAAAAAGGCAAATTATTCAGACTGTTGGAACAGATATTTTATCAATTATCTTTACAAGTCTAAATGTGAGGAAAGTGTGCTTTGAAAGCGTATCTCTCAACTGCTTTTTCTAGTGATAGGTATTTCTATCCAATGAACTTTTTGTTTTTAATGCAGGGTACAAGGAATTTAAACAAATCTGAGCACATATGGTGGGATTTATTTACTTGGCTTTAGACATCTATATTTCAAGTCCTTTTATCAGCAACAAAGAGAAGTACTTTGAGAAACTATTTATTTTCCTAAAGTACATGCTTTCCCTAGAATGCAAGGCATTTGTACTGGTGAATTTATTCATCGTAAGGCAAAGGTATTAAATCCCCACTCTCAGTGCCACATAAAGTTGTACTTTTATGTTTGGAAACCACTGATAATCTACATTATGTGCCTTGAATTTTGCACCAGTAACTCATACTATCACCCTCTTCTCTATTCATTTATAATAAGGAGTTTGTCTGGGATCCTGAACACTTGAGTTTCTGCACCCCTTACCCATATATGTTGATTTGCCAGCAGTACACTATAAACTGCTATTTTCTAGGAATCTGTTGTAAAATTAGTTCTTCAAGTAATTAATAAATTAGCAATTTAAACGTGTGTACTAGTTCAACGTAAGAGTTTCATTTTAGTTTGTTGACATCCTACTTCTTTCCAAAAAGATGAAAAATTGTGCGTTCTATTTGAAACTAAATAGCAGCCATCTCTATTTAGTGCAACATTTCTAATGGCCCTTCAGTGGAATGAACAATTTTAACATCAGGAGACAGTACCTGTTAACAAAGTGTTTGCACTTTCAGTGTTAATACTGTATGTCATAGCCTGTGGCCATTAGTTTTTAATTGTGGTGAACATGATGAAAGCAGGCTTGCTGAGATTTACCAAATGCATATCTTATCTATTCAAATTATTTACTCCCATTTATAATTTCCATTTGGAAAATAATTATGCCAACTGAAGTGTTTGGTGTGTGTGGTTTGTTTGTTTGGTTGGTTCGTTGGTTGGTTTGTGTTTGTTTGTTTGTTTTGTTTTAGATATATTTAGGTACACTTTAAGATTTTTAGAAATTTGCCCAAATCAAATTTTTTGTGTCTCAGAACTACTCTTACTTGTTCTTACTGACTAGCAAATCTATTTCTACAATTCTGAAATCTAAAGTATTCCCAAAATCTGCATCACTGGATTTTGAAGTATTCTGTTTTCAATCAGAGGTTCTTGGAGCACTTATGAAAGGTAGTGAGGCAGACCAAAATGACTTGTCTCTTCTTTTTGGCAAATAATTCGCCTATGTGTAAGAAATCAGGTACTGATACCTCTCAGTGCCCATCATAAGTGTCATCTCTGTGTGACTATCCCTCTAATAAGTCTGAGTGTGACAGCCTAAAAGCTCCAAGCCCAACCTTTTTTCTTAGTATGTGATGTGATTTTTTTATATATACATTTTTGGGATATTTGAAAGGTGCACGAGATGGAAAATATGAGTTAGCTTTTGCAATTTCCTGATGTGTGTATCATTCATTAGTCTAAAAGTTAATGGGATTTAGGGATTTATGCTTACTTATTTTTCCTGAATATACTGAGTGAGGTTTTATGAACTTGGTTTTAAGTATTGGGACTTGAAATGCTTCCCTTTTAAATTCAAAGACTTCATCTATTTGGCTCACCAGGACTTGTGCAGAAAAACACTAGCAAAATTGCAACTGCTTAATAAATATTCAGTTTTGCTTTCAGACCACAGTATGTCTTGTGAGTGTTTGGGTTTTTTGGGTGTTTATTTTTGTTTTGCCTTTGTTGTTGTTATTGTTGTTTTGTTTTGTTGTTGGGGTTTTTATGGTTAAAAAATTAGAAAAAGTCAGTGTTCATTTTACACAGTTGCAGTGATTTAAGTTCTTCTTGAACTCACTATGACATTTTCAGCAATAAAAAAAAGGAAATTAAATCCTTCATATTTTAGGTCTTAAAGCCATGGGAGCAGCGAGATGAGAGTTTTGCAAAATTTAGATTTGTTTATAACAACAACTAAACCACGCTATTAGAGCCTATTCTGGAGTATCTATTTTTAATATGTAATAATCCCATTACCAACACAGTGTTTCTTATGTCATACACATTAAAATGTAAGTGTAACAGAAATGCCTGAGGCTTTCTGCTTCGAGAAATTTAATTTCACATCTAGCCCCAAAAGATTCATCCATCATTGTGACATTAAATCCAGATTCAGCTTTTTTTTAAAGCTGAAACCTCGCTGTCTTCTGTCCTTGTCATCTGTTAGATTGCCTGTTACTTGCATCCTAGTTATGAAACTTGGATAAAGGTTGAAGGAGGGAAGCGGGGAACAGGGTGCAGCAGAGTAAAGGTGAATGAGCAGCTCAGCAGCTGACAGCTTAGGAAGCACTATAATAGTTCTTTATCTCATATCTCTTCTCCTGCTGGCAATATTGAGTTGTTAGTGGCAGTACCAGGGTTTCTAGTGGCATATTTATTTATACTTACATACACGTGTGCACAGAAATATATATATATGCAATTTTGTACAGTGCTTATATTCCCTGTTCCCAGAATTAACTTTATTTAATATGTGGTTTTCAAAGGAGGGGGGGAAAAAAAAAAAAGCTGTGCTAGGAAAATAATACCTTTGGATCTCCAACATCAGAGCAAATTAAGGAGGCTAGCCTTTCCGTACATGCTGGCATCTCTAACCAGAGAAAAGTGTTTTAGTTTTGGGAACCAGCTACAAAATAACAAAGAAACAGAATGAAGCAAAAGAAACCTCAGTGTAATCTGTTTGCCACTTACTCCTACTATAGGTTTCCAAAAACTTGGTCTGGATAAGTATATATTTACTACAGATTTTTCTATATATTTCTGTTCTACCTCTCCCCATCTCTTTAAATAAACCACATGCTAAGCTCCTCCAAAAATTCCTTCATGTCTCTCTTTTTGCTCTTCTTTCCTAGATGTGCTTTAGGGCCATATATGTCAGAGCACAGCACAGATGGGGTGGCTGTGGGTGGCAGTGGCCCTAGGAAAATTAATGCTTAGAATGTGTTTTGTCGCTGCTGTACGTTTTATTCTTTCATTTATTTTTCCACATAAACTTCACTTTTTTGAACATTGCAGCTAATTCAAATAATCCGATGGTCTAGATGAATTATCAGTTGAGATGAGTGCATGTTGAGAGTCTGTTCTAGGAGAGAAGCACTGTCCGTGATTAGAAAAAAACTGTTTTTCAAAAATTCATACTGCCAGAAAGCCAGTATAAGAATTGCATGAAAAACTACCAAGTATTTATAATGAAATATGCTTGTAGCCTTTAAGATGGTAATGTAGCAAAGTCCCATAATAAATTCAAATAGAACGTGTTTTCTTTTTAGACTTTTTAATTCTGTTAATTTTAAAGCCTAGGCTACATTTATAATAGACAAGCTCCTCTTGTCATGTGGAGTGAGAATTAGGAGTTAAATATTTATGAATGAGTCCATGAGACTCTCAAGAAGAATAAAAATCTTCAAAAGCAAATGACAGTGGGTTTTTTTTTTCTACTTATATGCAACTTCATCAAGTATGGTGGCTTAGACTGCTTTCTAGTTTGCGAGGTGAAAAATCATGGGCTCCACACAATCCAATATGAATTCAAGCGAAGCCATTTATTACAGAAACAAGCCTCCTTATATACGCAGTTATTTCCTGATCATGCGTCCATGCTCTAAGCATGCATTAGCTGATTGGATATTGTTCATGTTCACGAGCTGTCCGCGCGCCCGCGTCTCACTGCTAATAGGTCTGTTGATGTATGTCTTGTTGAGGCCCTGTTATTGTAGAACTTCCTCACTCCCACATCAGGTCCTGTTTTCAGCTTTCGAGCTGGCCTTGAAATTCCTTTTGGACCTGGCTAGCTCATAAATAAATCTCCATCTAATAGAAACCCATCCACACAACAACCTCAAGAAAATCTCTCAGATCTCCCACACTGGTTGATCTCAAGTTCTTGGGTAACCTCTTAATATAATGGCAATTATGTAAAATATTAATCTATAGGCATTTTTTAGGTTTTCTTTGGAAATATCTTTGCCTCCTCCTAGATAGACATATAACTGTCTTTGCATGCACTGCAGCTTGTGTTTGTGCAAGTCTGAAGTAATCTATTGAAGTGTAGGCCAGAACAGACTAAACTGCATAGGATTATTCAATTTTTTGGCATGATGTAATGTTTTTGGTCTCATTTCACACTGTTGTAAAGAGAGAATGTGCATCTGCTGAAAGAGATGAAACTGTAGGAAATTGTACTCAACAGAATTAATGTAATGGAAATTAAATTGGAGATAGATAAAATGTTTTATTTACACTGTGCACATGTTTAAATTCAGAAGAATTGAGCGGACGTCTTGAAATATCTTTCAAACAGCACCAAAGACAAGAGCAAATATTTGCAAATATGATCAAATTATGTAGCTATCAAATACAATTTTCTGTAATTAGTGGGTAAGCAGAAGTTGTTGACTTTGTAATTACAAGACAATTCTAAAGGAAGTTCCCTTTTAATTAATCTTAGTAAATACATCCAATGCAGTCAGAATTGAAATGCAATACAGTTGTACTTTGAGTTTTGGCTGTAAAAATAGCTAAGCTACAGGAATAAAGATATGAGGAACAGAATTTCCTGCCTTTGAGACATTCATTTGTTGCAGAAAGTTTTACTTAATATTTACCTGGAATTTTGTCCTACCAGAACTGAAGCAGTGACTCTTTGACTGTCTCTCAGGTATTCAGAGATAAGGGTAAAAGATATTAAAGAAAGAAGATACTAATTGCAATACAGAGCTCAGGATTAATGTAGTCTGGGGGCAAATGGGTGATGTGCGAAGTAGAAAAAAATGTTGACCAAGAAAATAATTGGGAATCACAGGAAATAAAAATTACTTTCTTTATAAGCTGTGGCATTTAAAAAAAAAAAAAAAAGATAATCAAAAAAGGTTATAAACAAAGTCAGTGTTGCTCTGAGAGAACAATCTCAGTAAACTCTAAAATGTGGAAGAAGTCTACAAGGAATAGATACAGTCACAAGGCAACTGAATTTTCAGTACTTTTTCTATATTAAATAGAAGAAAGAAATACAGAAGTCATCAAAATTCTAAGATGGGTGTAAAAAATCATAGTCTTAGATATTTCAGAAAAGAGAGCTAGAGGTCACGGGGTCAATTAAAATAGAATAATTTATCAACAGAACCTATGGCAAAAAGCTTTTGGATTGTAATAATACAAGCTGAGTGGAATATGAGGAAATATACTGAGACATATGCACTGCTGGATATCTGGATAGCCTTCCATGATTTTTCCTATGAACTGAAAGAGTCTTCTGTCAAGAGACAAATGGAGAGGACAGCCATTTTGCTGGCTGTCCAACTGGCAAATAAGCTGTTGAAGTTAAGTTAGAAGAACTGTAAATGACTAGTGATTAATTTCTTGAGCATAGCATAGCCAAAGTATAAGGGCCTAAAGTGTTCTGTATTAATTTGATTTATTTTTGCAAAAATAAGTTACATAGTTTATGCTAGTTTTGAAAACGCAGTTCATATTACTTTCCATTTATCAGTGATTTATCATCTTGAAACATTCTATTATCATACATCGCCATACCTCTAAGATATTGGTAGATAGGTTTGATAATTTTGGCCAAAAATAGTGTCTCCATTTTCTATGAGAGACACACTGAAAATTTGAAAGAATATGTAATTTGCAGATTAAGACTATATTAAGTGTAGTTGTATGATATGATCGTACAGGTATAGTTTCAAGATTTTTTGAAATTCTTTCCTGTTGAATGGGTGTCCACTACTGAAGATATCACAGGAAAATTCTGTTATCTGAAGATGTCTAATTATGAGGCAAGAAAAGTAAGCACGAAGAATCTATGAAGTCAGAGAGAGCTTAAAATTGACAGACATGCATGTGTGACATTGGATTTGAGTCGTCTGTCATCTTCCAAACAAAGAGTCTGGAAAAGAACCCAGGTATCTGTGCATAATTCTGAACTCTCTTTTTACTCTCATTAATGTGCAAGAGCAATTCAACTGAATAAAAAGTTATATTTTCCCCTATGATTTGACAGCATCGAATTTATCCTGTGTTATTAATTTAAGTATCCAAGTGCAGTTGTCGCAAGTAATGCAGTGGAGCCAGTGTATGCATATGACCCAGGCACATTTGTCTCAGAAACTTCAATTTGTTGTTAATTTCACTAGTTCAGTATTGTGTAGGAAGGCTGGCTAAGAGTTAGTGTTCTTTCATGTCTTAATGTTCTTAGTAAGACAAGAACTAAGATAAGACTGCTGCAGACGATAAACAATGTTATAACGAAGTTTTGGAAGCTTTTTGGTGTAAGTAACTCCCAGAAACATGGTCAGAAAGATAGGCATAAGTGTATGAAGAGAGAGTCTTTGATGGAGATTTGAACTGTTCCCTTGGTATTATTATAAGCCACACATGTCTGAAAGAAGTTGAAGTACTGAGAAAGTGAGAAGGATAAGGAAGGAAGATGGAAGGATGGAAAGAAAAACAGTTTCTAAGCCATAGCTCATGAAGAAGGGGAATACACCTAATCAACTATAAAAGATCAGTTATAAGAAAAAAAAAAAAAAGCAGTTGGCATAATGAAAAGTTGTATAGCAAGACAGGATCCAGGCAAGAGAGGATTTTGTGGGTGTGGGCAAAAAGTAGAATTGCTCAGATAAGAGAATGCTAGTATTAGAGAAAAACAGAGACCTGTAATTACAAAAGTCAGTGTGATGCAGGGGAAATGAACTGAGGAGTGAGCCACAACTATGGTGTGCTTTACTCAGAGTGAACATAGAAGTTGGAGTATCAGACATCTCTTGAGAAGGGTAGCTCAACTTTGTCATTGTGCATGATTTCTTTAATATAAGATCAAAAAATTCTCCTAAGAACACAGATGTTTTGGCATCCAAAAGTTAAATTATAACATCATGATATATTTTAAGCAGTAGTTCCATCTTCAATAATTGAAACATCTATCAAGTTTTAACTATTACTGAGATACAAGTAGGGTGTTTTGGAAAACATTATTTTTCTGTTCAATAGATGTCTCCCCACGGTCTACAACACCCATGTTACTATGCCTGTATGACTACTTTTACAACTGTTAATTTAAAATCAGTCAGTAAGTCATGCTGGCATTTTTAACATGATTCATGAGAAATTCCCAGTCTGTCTTAAGATCTATTTATTTTGTGATCATTAAAGTTGTTAATAATATGCATGGTGTCATAATGTTCATTTTTATCCTAACGTTAGTACTCATTTCAAATAAGAAAGCTGTCTTAGGTTGAGTTGCAAAAGGTAAATAAAATGGAAGTCAGAAATCCAGAACAGTGGCATATTTTGCCTATATTGATCCCAGGTAATCTAACTGAAACTTTAATGAAACTGTATTTTCTTTTAATAAAAAGGCTGATGGGGCAACAACAGCCCAAAGAATTTCCTAAATAGCAGAAAAATTGATAAATGAGAAATTCTTATACCTTCTTACCTCATTAGCCTTTCTCTCTGTTACTCATATATAGCTTTTGGCAACAGAATAGGCGGTCAGATTTCTTCCTGTTCTCAAAGGAGCCGTACTATTAATGTGAATTCTTGCAGTAGTGAATGTACTAGAGCTATTGAATATTGCCCTCGAATCTCGGAGTTGTTCTCATTGCTCCAGGTTGCTGGATATGTGATGGGGTGACAGATTGTTTGAAGTCGTGAGAGCATTTTAAAACCAAAACTTGTTACTGCATATGAAGAAAAACATTATTTTTTTCATGTGTTGTGTTGTGTCTGTTTCATCCTCATAGTGCCTCCTGTTACTGTCAGTGGTAACAGCTGTAATAACATCCTAAAAACAGGGCATACTTGTAAACAGGTACATGTAGTAAATCCAAAATTCTGTCTACTGGCCATGCCAAACATATGTGGAATACTATAACAATCATGAGCTGCAAGTGATCACAGAGCAAAATACTGAACCTAGCCTCAGTGATTCTGCTCTACTTGAGAATATGCATTAGCCTTGCTGTTCTGTCAGCATTATGCATTTCAGAGTTTTCAATTTCTACCAGCAAAATGTCACTGACTGCAGTTTTCATTCCAAACTATCTCTCTGGATTGTCATATGATTTTTTTTCTGCTAATAAATTCTTCCTCATAGTGAAAATCTGCGTAAGTTCTTAAACTGACATCTGCTACACCTTAGTGCTTTTATTTTCTGTAAGTCAAAGTGCATTGAAACATCTCTTTTGAGACATGCTGCTCTCTATGCTGTTGTTTTTCTCTTTGCAAAAGAAGGATCAAAGCAGTGCCTCAAAATGGAGGATAGTTAAAATTGGGATTATTTAAAGAAATCCTGGGCCTTGAGTCACTTTTAGTGATTGTACATGAGTAACGTAGCCTGTTCCATGTTTTGGGCTTTGGGTGAGATTTTTTTGTGGGTTAGCGTTTGTTGTTTTTTTTTTTTTTTAAGTGTCTAATTATTCGCAACATTTGGGTGCGGTTGTCTATCCATTAAGTTGGAGACATACTATAACTATGTATTATTTGCATACAGAACATGGATATATTGGCTTTGAAATAAGTGTAACTTTTTAGTGTGTTTGTTTTTAATAATACTTGGTATAATACATCCCATATGCAAACATGTTTTCCCTTACTTTGAAATCTTAATCACCAGATAAACTCTTTCCTCACCACAAATCGGTATTCACAGTGACATAGGCTTTCTCACATCTATTCATGACTAACTTAATTGACCAGACCAGAAAAAAAAAAACTGACATGTGGTATATACCAGGGATAGTAAGTTAATGAATTGATTACTTTTGTGCACAGATCACTAGTACTTGGTGTTTTGTAATGCCTAAAATGAAGCTCAACTTGAAACTACATGAAGCAAAAGATACATATTCAGAATGAAGGGAAAAGATTTTTAGCTACAGCACTTACTTTATAAGCTCTGTATGTTGAAGCTTTCCTACATGTGTCAGCTTTCCAACGATGTGCAATGACTGATTGACAGTAATTGCGATGATGATTGATAAGTGACTCATTTCTTTGCCTATTTTGAGGAAACTGGTTGAGAAACTGAATTTTGAAATAAAGACTGTCTTTGAAACAAGAACTTTCCTAACTGTTGTAAGCAGGGAAGGATTTGTGGCATTTTGCTCCATATATATTTCCAACATTTGTTCTTTCTTTTAGAATAGCTGATGTCAACATCAAGTAAACTTTTTGTCTTTCTGATTAGCAAAATTACTTAAAACGTGTCTGTAAAAACCATGTAAATACCAATAATCAATTCATGCATAACTGGTAATTGTACATGAAACAGTCTCAACAACAATACAGCCTTAGCACTTCCAACCCCTCAACACTCAGACTGAGAAAAATAAGTGGGCAGCATATCACTTTAAGGCTTTAAAATCATGCAGATTTCTCAGTCTGAAAAGGATGTTTATGGTTGTGAATGTTACTACCAGAGATTGTACAAAACAGTGAAAAAACCAAAAACAACAACCCACAAAGTTGGCAACAATGAAAAACCAAAAAGTAAACAAACTAACCCCACATACAAACAAACACCCCAAATAAATAAATAAAAGAAAAAAAATAGGTTGATATTAATTTCCATTTAAAATGAAAAGTGAAGGACATGGGAGCTGGCACTAGGATGAAAATCAATGTGGGAACAGATGCGATACCATGTAGGGAGAGAAGGATCTAAAATCTTGGAATGCAAGTAAATTTGATATATACACAAATGTGCTTTACAATGTAAGAAGCTAAGAAACTGAAATTTCATTTTAAAAATATTTGCATAACAGATATCCTATATAACTCCAATGATGCAATTCCACACCTCCCTTTGAAAAAGGAAAAAAAAAGTGTATAAACCCCATAGTGCTTAGAAAGTGTTAGAAAATTCATAGAAAAATTAAAGTGCTTAATAATAATGGTGTCCATGGCTTTAGATAATTTATGAATACTTTGTAAGTAAAATTGGAAGGAAGTTGGTGATCTGATGTGACTAGCTGTCCGTGTGGAGGATCAGAAGAAATCTTTTAATTCACAGAATCACAGAATGTCAGGGATTGGAAAGGACCTCAAAAGGATTGTCAGAATTTAGGTAGAATGAACTTGTAACTTTAGTGCAAAGTATCTGAGGATGACTTTATATGAGTTGTACATGAATTTGAGACAAAATCCCATTCTATTGTCTTATGCAACTGAGTTTCCAAAGCTCCAGACTTTGAAACATGAAAAATTTCTGGACTTTTGTTATTATTTATGCACACCTGTTAAAAGTTGTGAGGCAGGGTTGAACCAATTGTAGTAAACAACTTTACCACACAGGTGTTTTTGTAGCAGGAGACAAAGTCTTCAATTTTTTATTATGAAAGTAATAGGTGTTATACAGAGTTGGAATGAGGAGTGAACATGTATGTATTGTAGCTACATGAGTCACTGTTGTTTCCAGCTTTTCATATGGTGATGAAAAAAATCTGAGCATTTGTGCAGTTGAAGGAACTTCAGCTTTAAAAAAAGGATAACAACGTTGTTCTTTATTATTCCTTGTTGTGTCATATCTCTGGTTTGTCTTTTTAGAATAACAATGAAATATTTACTTTCTTATTTGTCCATATCATAAAGTATTTGTGTCATCAGATTGTCATTGTGTTGGTTTATAATTAGAATAAAGCCTGATGATTGCGTATCACTACATTGTTGTGGAATTGATTTAAAGCACGTTGGAGCCTATTCCAAGAGAACCAAACCAAGGTATCGTCACTGCCTTGTCTAAATACTTTCTTTGCTAACATTTTTCTTATTCTTTCTGCCTTCTTTATAGAAATAACTTTCTTTCTCCAACTAGCCTAGACCGAAACCTGCTTTTAGTTGGCATTTGTCTGAAATAAAGGAGAAATTTTAATGATTGCTGCTCTTGGAAACTCCAGCTGAAATACAATAGAACATTAAGCAATTAAGGAACTGCTTAAGCAGTTTTCTTAAAGTCCTGATAACCTTTGTTTTGCTGATTGCAGGGCTTTTTCCTAGCTCTCACATTGCATGAATCTAGTAATAACACTTTAGGTGATTGTAATGACGCAAGGATGGTGACTAACTTGGGAAACAATGAACGTACCTGGAAACTGGTATGCTTTGAAGTGATTTTTGAATCCCTACTCCAAGCTACTTCTGAAGGCTCTTTTGATAAAAGTACTTTTATCTTCTGTGTATGTAAATCTAAATATGTCACATCTCTTTGGGTATTTTATTTACTAGATATATATATTTACAGTGGCATTGTGACTTAACCTTTGTAGGCAGCAAAGACCCCTACAGCTGCTTGCTGGCAGTGAGGGAGAGAACTGGAAGGGCAAAAGCAAGAAAACTCATGCAACAAGACAAAACCAGTTTAATAAGTGAAGCAAACCTTTGCATGCAAGCAAAGCAAAGCAAGACATTAGCTCACTACTCCCCATTGACAGGCAGATGTCCAGCCCCTTCCAGGAAAGTGGGGCCTCAGCATGTGTTACAGTTGCTTGGGAAGACAGATGCCATAACCACAACATCCCTCCTTCCTTTTTCTGAGGTTTTATTTCTGAGATCAACATCATGGGCTATGTAACATCTGCTATGTTGCCTCCCAATGCCTGTCCCATCCGCAGCCATCTTGCTGGGGGAGGGAGAGGAAGCCTTGAGGCTGTGCAAGCCTTACTCAGCAACAGCTGAAACACTAGTGCATTATCAACAGTGCTTCAGCCACAAATGCAAAGCACAGCACCATACAGGCTGTTATGAAGTAGGTTAGCTCCATCTCAGCAACACCCACTACAAATATTTATTTATGATTCGGTATTTATATTGAAGTGCCTTTTTAATATGGCCAATACAGAAGTTAGGTTTATCATCTTGTTGTCTCACATTGTCCCTGGAACCCCTTTCTGAAGTCAGGCATAATGTTTGTCGCCTTTCAATTCTTGGGTATCACTGTAGTTTTGAGAAAGAGGTTATGTATAGCAGTTATTAGTTGAGATGTTTCATCCCTGAGTTCCTTCTGAACTTGGTTGAGTAGTCCCTGTTTTAGGTGATTCCTTCCTGCTAACTTTGTCAATTTGTTCCATAACTACTTTTATTTGTGCTTTGATTTGAGACAAGACCTTTGGTGTGTCCTCCACAGAGAAGGCTTCTGATGTAAACCTCTTCTGTGGTACACACAGAAGCAAAAAATCTGTCACCTTAACTTCTTAGAATTCTTTCTATATCCTGTAATCGCATATTGGTCCTATATGCTCTTTGGGGCAGGCTTTCACTTCTGATGTGTTTTAGAAAGGATTTATTAATAGTTTTTCAACTTTTCCAAGGTGTTCCTCAGACCTTTTTTTTTTTTTTTTCTGACTGCCTCAGTCTATTGTTACATTTGACCTTGTAGAATTTCTGATCCTTTCTATTTCGAGGCAGCTTCAGCTTTTAAAAATTATCTTTATTCTCCTATCTGCCGTTTCATTTAGTTTTGCTCAAGTATGTCTTGCAAAAGGAGGAGTACAATTTTTCACGTAATAGTCTTCTCACTAGTACAAAAATATCAATTCCTTACACATCATTTCGGTTTCTTTTTAACACACTTGTTTATTTTTCATTACTCATGTTGTATTTCACACAATATAGAACCGACTATTTATTGCAGAATTTCATGTGATTTCTATGTTTTGGGGACAGCAAATATGAAAGGATGAGATGTTAATTTTATTTAAGTGGGAGAGAGAAATCATCCGTTTGGGAGAGGAGAGAAAGAGTGGAGTAGAGAAAAGACGTTTGGAACAAAATTAATGCAGGAAGATTCTTCTTGTATTTTTGTTTAAAGAAAACAAACAAACAACAGTTTTTATGGGTTTCTTCTCTAATGATGTTTTTTGATAAAAGTAGAACAAATTATTCAAGTGAATTACTTATTCTGTCCTTGTTTTTAAACGTAATATTCTAATGTCTTTTAAAAATACACCCCAAGGGAAGGCTGTCAAAAAACCTACTAAAATCTTTGTGTGCTTACTGCCACTTACAGGTAAAATGTCTTACTAAGAAAATACTGCTACTTAACAGTCCAGGTGTTCTATAAAATGTAGCATCTAAGTATTTTTCCTCTATTCCACATCTAGCTAAAGTTCTGTACTTAAAGTCAAAGTAATATTGCATTTCTTTAGATTTACACAAAACTTTAAAGTTAATATGGAAAACAGATTTCAAGTTAGTACTCTATTATGAAAAAAAAGCTTTTTGTATCATAATATCTAAGTACTATGTAGTTTATAAGTATTTGAAATAGTTGTGCTTTGAAGACTTGCAGCTATAGGAAGCTAGTGTGTTTGAACTTCTGGTGAAGACTCAAGTGTCCTTACATGATCAAAATTCCTGGAGACTGTGGTGTTTCTTTTCTTGAGCTGTTTCAGTGAAGGATCTAGCACACAAGACAAACTTCAGATTAAAACAAGAGAAAAAACAAGAGCCACTTGTATTTGTTTAAATATTAAATATTATTTTAATAAGACTGTAGTAGATCTTATTTTTCCACATTCTGTTTAAAAAGAGGCTTTGCATTAATGCAAACTTTTTACTGTTAAAAAAAAAATGATCTCAAAGAGAGAAATAGTAGTGAATACCATAAACTTTTAATGGAAATCATCAAATTTCTAATGCCCTTTTATTATAATGTATTGTGCAAAAGTTTATTTTGGTGATGTGGAGAGAAAAGGTTCCAATAAATGTAATTTACTAGCTTAATACAAAAATTTAATGTGTGGCCCACTACAATTTTCATAGTAATTCATCTGCCTAAATGTCATATTCTGATTTTCAGCTCTAAGAGAATCCTTAAATATTTATTTCTTATCTATGATGTTTAAAAATATTACTGTAATAATAGTACGATTCTTAAACATAAAAATTGAAAACATTCTTAAAATAAGGTAATGAAAATTACTTCAGCATGTTCTAAAACTCCTTCTAAATCGTAGCAAGATCATATACTGTAACCAGCTTTCATTTTTATAGAAACTGAATGACACATTATCCCTTTATTTACTGTAGGTTCTGTTTGTATGTAGATAGTGACATATTTAAGTAAGTTTACCATTTTGATTCCAAGAATGATTTAGGTGTATAAAGCTACCCTGTGGTGTTTAATCAGATGTGCTTATGTATATTATACATAACAAAACAGAGAGCTGTTTCCTGTGTGTCAATTATTTAATTACGGATCACTTCCACAATCGGTATAAAATAGCACAGCTTCCTGTTTGCCATAGAAATACACCAGAAAGTTAGTATGACATAAATAATCCTGTTGTTGTCTTGAAAGTGTGTTTGTCTTCCCCTCACACTGATAATCTGACTCTGAAAAGTTGTTAAGCTTAATAGCATTTTGGAATGCTTTGTTCAAAATGATGTAAGACACTTCTTTGTCTTTTTTTTTTTTTTTTAATATTGGTTGATGCATGATGCATTTTACCGTCTTTTGTTTGCTCTGAACACAGGGAATGTAAAACTGGATGGTTATGCAGAGCTAGTTCTGTTTGAACTGTTGCAGACAAAGCACAATAAGGCATGGCAACATAATCTTTCTGCTTCCAATTTAGTCTTTCATGTGGTTAATCTGTACGCTAATTGAGCAACACTGGCTTGAACTTCTGAATTTGTCTCTTCTCCATATACAAGAAAAGAGTTATAATGAATATATTAAATAATGAGCCAGGCAGCCAGGAAACCGAAGAATGTGCTGTTCTGGTAATGAGGCTGGTTTGGTAGCTCAGTTGTGGTTTGTGGCCAGATTTGTTCAGCAGAACTTTCATTTAAACAGAAGGCTGAAAAAGATGTAATTAATTTTATTTGTTTGCTACCATTGTCCATCATAATTTCAGTAAAATAAAGGCAAAAATTTGAAAGAAAAGGTCATTTATGATATAGGATTTGTTGTCTGACACAGATACAGAGATCTCTTTATTTCAAAAAGCATTTATAAGCAGGTATGCTATTTCTGAAAATTTACCAATGAACACAGATATGTTCTATGGTCTGAAAACTAATAAAAATGAGTAAAACTTATCCTGTCATGGATATTTTCTCAAAGCACAGAAAAGGCTATGTTTTGAAATTATCCATTTTATGCTTAATCTACTTTGATTTGTACTTCATCAAAACAGTGCTTCTGTAACTAGCGAATAATAAATCTATCTGCAAGATTAAAACTAAAAATGGGAAGGCAAATTAAATATACCATTTATATAGCAAGGGATAAATAATATAATCAGCTGACATGACTCAGCCCTTGCAGCTCAGAAGGACAATTGTATCTTGGGCTGCATCAAAAGCAACATGGCCAGCAGGTTGAAGGAGGTGATTCTGCCCCTCTACTTCACTCTGGTGAGACCCCTCCTGGAGTACTGTGCCCAGCTCTGGAGCCCTCAGTACAGGAAAGACATGGACCTGTTGGAGAGGGTCCAGAGGAAGCCACAAAAGTGATCAGAGGGACGGAACACTGCTACTGTTAGGACAGGCTGAGAGACCCGGGGTTGTTCAGCCTGGAGAAAAGAAGATGTCGAGGAGACCTTATTGTAGGCATTCAGTACTTAAAAGAAGCCTATGAGGAGGATGGGAACAGACTTTTAGAAGGGTGTGTTACGACAAGACAAGGGGTAATGATTTTAAACTAAAGGAGAGAAGATTCAGGCTAGACAAGAGAGAGATATGTTTTACAATGAGGGTGGTAAAACACTAGCCCAGATTGCGCAGAGAGGTGGTGGATGCCTCTTCCCTGGTGATTTTCAAGGCCAGGCTGGACGGGGCTCTGAGCAACCTGATCTAGTTGATGTCCCTGCTCATTGCAGGGAAGTTGGAGTAGATAGCTTTTGAAGGTCCTTTCCAACCCAAACTTTTCTATGTTTTTATGTCCATTTCAGAGAAATACTAGAATTTGAGATCTGTCAAGGATTAACATCTGGAAAGTCTTATATGTGTGAATCTTATATCCATAGCTGCTTCTCCCAAACAGCTTCCCCATGTGGGGTGGGGAGTTGTAGGCATTGTTCTGTGTGATATATGCCCTTTCCTGCACTTGAGAGAAAATCACTAGAACATTGATTTCCAAATCCTAAAACATTGCTTTGAATTCTTAAACAGCACAGGACATCTACACAAACCTTCAACTCCAGTTCTCCCATTTTTCCTCAGTCCAGTCCTAGAAAATGAGTTTGTTTTATAGCCTGTTTGTTTCCTGTATGAAGAATTAGGTGAGGGCATTCTTGTGGGTAGAGTTGGGACCACAGCTCTTGACCTACATAGAGAATCCACAAAGTAGTGATCAGAGTGCCTGAAACCAGTGAAAACTCAGGTTGAGACAGCTCAAGTTTCTGATGATTGTCAGGCTCTCTGCCTATTTGACAGTCACAATGCTTGTTTTCGTTCAGTTCTCTGTCTCAGAGGAAAAAAAAAAATCTGTTATCTGTAATAGTTGTCCATTATGGTAAGGTACCTGGTATTCTGTATGTGTGTGTAATGATGCATCTTATTTTTCTGAGGGAGTATTTCTCATGTTTATTGTGTGATATCTAATGAGAATTCATTTATGAATTTATGTGAATCAGTTACTTATGTTGTGAAAACATATCTGAAATAGCCCTGAAAGAAGCCATGTTGGTCACAGGAACAGCACCAACAATAGCCAACAGCTTGGACCACAGCAGTAGCAATTATTTGGTATTCTGATCACTTTTTTTCCACTTTTGTATGTTAAAGGCATGCAGGTGAGAGTGAAAAGTTGCTTCAAAGTGAAAAGGAGAGCGCTGAAACATTGTAATGCAGTGTTCAAAACAGCAGGGGAAGTAACAGAGTGAATTAATAATAAGCAAAATAGCTGTAGAAAAATGTACTTAAAAAGATAACAACCAGGAGAGAGTGCCAGAACACTCAGAATAACACTTAGAATTATATTCAAGTATAATCAAGAAAATAAACTCAAATTTTCAAAAACAATCATTCCTGAAAGATGCAGAAGACAGAGTTGAAGTGCTAAAAAATAATGCTGATTTATACAACTAATTGTATAGAGATATTGCCATATTTTAAAACCAACTTAAGCATGCTGTCTTCAGGCTGAAATTTATAAATGTACCTAATTTGAGAAAATATTCCTGTTTTACCAGGGCTGTGAAACCCTGCTTTGTGTAGTTTTGACTTCTTCAGTATTGCTAAGGAGTAGCTGCTTCAATGTAACAAGCACATGTTACTGTCACAGGAAGGTTTTCCATCTGTGTTTCCCGTACAATATCTGTCTTTTAATTATAGGTCAAACAATGTCAGCAGTTACTGTTTGTACAAAATCCTCTAGGAGAAATAGCTGTGCAAATGTGATGATTATTACTGGGTTTAGTACAACTGTTCGCTGTATGTTCTCTGATTCACAGAAATTGAAAAAAACAATTGTTGAACCAATGGAACAAATATTTTTCCAGGAAGAGTACAGAAATTCAAGAAAAAATGCTATGACTTCACTACTGAAACTTTTAAAGGCTCTGAGGCTGTTCATAAAGGGGATACCTAACCCAAATTCCACAGTAATGGCTCTAGCCACTTGCAAAATAGAAATAATGAATAGGATTGCAGTGAATGAAGAATTTACCTGAGAATGGAGTTGCTATGTTTTTTTCATTGCTGTTAACTTTAGGTGTGAGGCGAGGGAATCCAAAGGATATCTGAAGTAATTGTTGTGAAAGCAAGACTTTTTTACAAGGCAAAATGCTTTTACCAATGTGGGAGACAATTCTGGATGTTGCTAAATGCTGAGTGAACTAATGTAGATTTCAAGTAGAAGACAAATATTCTGCATATCTACATGTATGTATGCACATATTAAGATATGTGTACACACACACATAAGCATCTGTGCATGTGCTCAAACGCTATGTAGAGTTTTGCCAATAAAGTGAAACAGGTTGAGGTGGTTTTTTTTGTGTGGTGGTGGGTTGTTGTTTTTTTTTTTTTTTTTTTGTTATTGTTGTTTTGTTGTTTGTTGGTGTTCTTTTGTTGTTGTTGGGGTGGGTTTATTTTGAGCTTTTGCAGTTAATAAGGATATCAGGTTTTAAAACCTTGCTTTGTTTAGGTCAGATTCAGTGGAGGCTCTGAACGGATTCTGTGCTGTAGAATATTGATAAAACTGGAAAGCAGAGTTGTCACCAAATCTGGTTTTGTGATAAAACCAGTTATTTGGAAATGGGAATTGTCCTTGTCCTGGTATGTATTACATCCTTTGATTGAAAGGTTTATAAAACTGTAGCCCCTGTAATGCTGAACTGCTATGTATTAGCACATGTAGCATTTGACTACATGAGAAAATACTCGCCATGAGAGAAGTGAATATGTAGAAGTCTTATCACAGAATCATGGAATCACAGCATGGTTGGGGTTGGAAGGGACCTCTGGAGATCATCTAGTCCAACCCACCTGCTAAAGCAGGTTCACCTAGAGTGGATTGCACAGGAAGATGTCCAGGCAGGTTTTGAGTGTCTCCTGGGAAGGAGACTCCACAACCTCTCTGGGCAGCCTGTTCCAGTGCCCTGGCACCCTCATCAATTTGCTGAGCATAAATCTCAGATGGAATGGTTTCACTGGGATTCAGAAAACTGTAGTGTATCGAACTGGCAGCAGACCATCAAACAGTGACCATCACTTTTTTTTTTGGTGCAAAATTTTTAAATCTAAATTTAGATTTTATATTTTTGTATAATTAATTCCAGGTTAATTTCTATATAGCAATGTTGAGCTGGTTTTGTTGTAACAGGAAAAGATGGAGGAAGCCAACTGCTTTTTTAACATGTTACTTGCATGAAGAAAAATTAGAGTGGTATTGTGGGATTCAATCATTACTCTTGGAGTTGTTGCTCCTTAAAGGCGTCACATATCAAAGGCTTGATACTGCTGTTCTTAAAACCCTGCTAAAACCAGTGCTAGTTGTTTAAAGCAAAGAGGGATAAGTTCTTGGACCAAGTAATAGGCAAATTTTCCTGTTTCTCCACTTCTTGCCCAGATGTATCTCTTAGAAGTTTACAATAAGCTTAAATCTATTGAAGTACTGCAGCAAAGAGTACTTGTCCACGAAGCTGATTTGCTTCTCAGTAGGTGATGTGAGATTAATGTGCACAGTGTCAGACTGATGAGATAATCTTCTTCACTTAGTTAATCTAAGATCCTGAATACTCCTTTGGACACTTGCGGTCTGTCAGGAAAGCACTTGTTCTTAATGAATTCTAGTTACAGTATCAGCTTTTAAAACTATGAAATTAAACAGAGATATTTTGTGTTAGGGAGAGGGGAATATGCTGCAGTTCTGTACATGTGGAAATCCCTTACCAGACCTGAATGACTTACAACATAGAACACATTGGATGGGGATCACGATTACAAATATTGATCATCATGCTAACAGTTATTGGCTGGTTCAGTTGGTTGTCTTAGAGACAGATCTCTAAGCTGCTTTAGTGATTTGAGCTTATCGTTAGTAAAATTTAAATACTGCTTTATTTTACAGTTGTTTCCTACCAGCTGCACCATTTGCTGGGTCTATGTGTTACTGAATTCACCAAGACAAGTTAAACAGCTGTGGGAAGGTCTTAAAAATGTCCTTCTTAATGTTCAGTACTACTATAGGAGGAGTAAAAGAAAATATTAGACTGTTGAGTAGAAAATCAGGGATGATGAAGTAACAAAATGTGCTGTAAGAAAATTATTACTACAGTCTTTATAGCCAAATAGAAATGAATATTGTATTTGGGTGGCATGCCCAGAAGGTAAATTCCGTTATTTCAAATATGAGTACCAAAATACTACGATACAGAATAAAAAATTAGCTTACCGGTCAGGCTAGCCTAATAAAAAGTCCATGGATGCAAGTCAGAGCAGCTTCCAAGGGCAGTAAAGTCCTCAGTATGAAGAAATTATAATTTGTTCAGTGTCTAAGAAATTTTGAAATATGCTGTGAATTTCCCTTTTTTTATGAGCAGAAAATAGAATTAAACTAATATTCCTTAACATGTTCTAGACATACACTGAACAGAGAAATTTTCTTTGTGATTGTGTCAAAAAGATTTTTGGATAGATAAGGACTTCCTTTGCAAAAAAAAAAAAAAACACAACATACAAGGTTCAATTAAGTATGTGCATGTGTATATATGTTTTTAGTGAGTCGTTATTTCTTTCTTAGAAACTTAGACTCCTGCTGCATGCTATTTTGAGGAAAATAACATGTGGAGAATGTCAAGATTGCCCTGTAATACAAGGAATAAATGAGGAAAGTCCTGGGGGAGTTCTTGACATGAATATCTATTGTAGGCAAAAACATACCCTGATGGAGTATTTTTGAGCTCTGTGTAAGGAGAAACTGGGAGACTGACAGAACAAGCTGCTGTGATAGTTGTTTTGTTATTTGTGTTGTTCCAGCTCTATTGGTCGCAAAAAGAGAGCATATAATACCTGGAAATTAAACAGGTTACGAAGGAGAGATATTAAAATGTTGCCTGAATTTTCAGTGATGCCAATAGCAAAACCAAAGCTCTGTTTGGATTGAGAGTCACAAGTGACATTGATGGCAGTAAGAGCTTCTGCCTTTACAGTAACAGTAGAAAGGTAAGCAAGACCATGCAGGTCTGCTGATGAATTAAGCCATTTAACAACAAGCAGATATAGCTAGCACCAAAGTAATCATGAAGTAACCAATGCCTTTTTTGCCCTGATTTTCACTGGCAAGGTCTCCTAGCCTTTGTACCTAGTGACAGGGTTCAAGGAAGAGAGGAGCCATAAATAACGGAAGATGCTTGAATAAGGAATCTTTTGAGAAATCCTGACCAATATAAGTCTACAGAGCCAGACAGGATGCATCGGAAGGTGATGAGAGATCTCTTTTATCACTGAAAGAGTATTCCCTATCAACTTTGAAATGTCACATACGCTGGAGGAGAGTCCCGGTGACTGGAGAAAGCAATTGCTACAGCCAGCTTTAAAAAAGGGCAAGAAGAATGATCTTGGGAATCACAGGCCATTCAGCCTCACTGTGGTCTTTGGAAAAATCTTGGAATGAGTTCCTTCAGAAGCCATTTCTGGGCACATGAATGAGAATAAGATGCTTTGGAATAGCCAGTAGTTATTTAACAGGAATAGATTGTACTTGAGCACTCCAAATGCATTCTGTGGTAAAATTATGAGCTCTGTGGGTGCGATGTTACTGGTGGATTTACCCCACTTTGATTTCAGAAAGGTTTTTGATATGGTCTCCCATAGAGTCATTATATACAGGTTGGGATGTTAGGTCTGGATGAGTTCATTGAACTGGATGGATGAAAAACTGGCAGGATCATTGGGCTCTAAAGAAATTAGTTAATGATTTGAATTTTACCTGAAGGCTTATTTCCATGTAAAGTTCCTTTTGGTGCTAGCCTGTCTTGTTTGACAATTTTATCAGAGACCTGGAGGAAGAGATATTGTATTCTCCACTTTAGTGTTGCTGCTGCAGGGCAGATATTGCAGGCTTGAAACAGAATGCAGCACTCCACACATACCCTGCCCATACAGAATTTTTGACAGATATATCATGTGACTGATGATAACTTCTCCCACTTACATTTCTGAGCAAGACAGAATCCTGTCTAGTATTAGAAACTGATATCTTCAGATTAAAATTAAAAAAAAAAAAGGCATGTGGAGCACAAAAGCAAGGATAGTCACTAGTTCACAGTAGTTTTGAGGGACTTAACCAATTATATTTGTGAAGTTTCTTATCTGTTTTCTTATTAGTTCAATTTTCATGTAATGGTAATTTTTTGAAATTATTTGCTCTAATTTTTGTCTTCAGAATTCAAGTAAGTTTAATATCACTACTTTATTTACTGAGATATTAAGGACAAAGTCAAGATTAATGGTATGCATTTTGTAATGATCTGGAAATGGAATCATTTTTAATAATGTAGAATCCGTTTATTGATTTTCATTGAAAAAAAAAAAAAAAGTAGAATAAATACCAGAAGCAGTCTTTGTCTCATTTCTGTAGGGAGAGTTGATTCACTAGCTCAAAGTGTAGTAAATTTAAGAAAGCTGCTTGTATATAGTGAACATATTGCAAAGTAGTCAATATAACTTGCTTATTAAATCAGAGGAACTTAATAAACAATCCTAAGATGTATTCCTCAATATAATTTTGGCTTCTATAGACACAATTATAGGGACATCCATCAATCATTTTAACCGCTATTAGTGCACAATATAGGCCTGTTTTCATTTTATTCTAAGAAATTAAATTAAAAATATTTAATTAACAAGCAAAATCTGATATTTTGCATTTTATTTTCATAATGGATTCAAGAATATGATCTAAATTAAATCTATAAAAGTTATAAATAGTATTGCACTGAGCAGCAGTAGTATGAAATTGGGAAGATTAACTTGTTTAATGTGTTTGCTTATCTTTAGCATTTAGATTTAGCTGTTCTTTGTTTCAGAGTTGTTTATTTGCACGTTAAGATTTGTAAGTAAATGTCACATAAGGCTGTACTCTGCTGAAGATAACATATAATATGCACAGGTGTGTTTAATCTGTTTGTTATACTGCCTTTTCTTTTCCTAAATCTTCTGAGGCTTTGCCTTGTGGTTATGAAGGAAGTATTGCAGAGGACAGTTTAGTATTTAAAGCATGTTAGGACTCAAGTTCTGCTTCCCAAGTTGAATCAATATCACATAGGATGATTCTCTTTAGGACTTTCATGGTTACACTGCAAAGTGCAGTAACAAAGTTGGAAAGAAGTGAAGGCAATGCAGAAAGCAATAACATGATTCAACTCAGTTTTCTGGAGGCATCCATGCTTCATCAAATAGGTCAAACAAGGTTTTAGCATGGTCATTCCCAAGGTAATAGGATGTGTTGTCAGCAAATCTCAACCTCCTGGTAGCACAGTCTCTTGCTTCCTCTCTCTCCTTTGCACAAACCAATCTTCTTTTAAAGAATAGCTCTCTAAAAACAGGCCCTAAAAGCTTTGTCATCTTCTATAATATTCCATTATTTGCCTTTGTTGAGAAGTATAATTCTGTATACTTCTGAAAGGTACATCTCTGAATATGTGTACATACATTTTTCAGAGATTTAGACTTAAAGAACAAAAACAACAACAAAAACCCCAACAACAACAAAATAAAGTCACATGTACACTCATGCTCTGCACATACATAGCTCTTGCCAGTTGAAGCAGATGTTTTTGTCCTTCGTGTTTGGAGCATGAGCCTATTAGAGTCATATATCCGTCACCAGTTCAGCTTTTCTCAACTACTTTTCTGAGATAAATTAATTATTTCTGTTATTTTTAATATCTGGCTATAGGACCTGTCATTAAAATAAATGACCTCTTCAGACTCGTTAGCAGCCACTTTTCTCTAAGTGCACTTCTGCAGCTGAAGAGATTAACTCCTTTGCAACTCTTTGTTCAGGGAGTTCAGCACCGAGACAGGCTTCTGTAACTTCCCCTTAAGGTTTTATGATAATAGGCAATGTGAGAGGTCTCAAACACAAATACTCATATCAAAACAGACAGGAGACTAGTGGGGAAAAAAAAATAGATATCTCGGTAATCTAGCCCCATCATAGGAGCACACAAAATTTGAGCTGGTTTCCTCCATTCATCCTCTTCCACTGACACACACATAAAAGAATTCTGATACAGATTTCTAAACTTCTCTACCTCATGGTCTGAATGCTGGATTGCTTTCATCACTTTATCTCTTTCCTGCAAGACAGGTTCTGAATAAAAATTTTATGAAACACACTTATCCAACAAAATGGAGTTTGTGGATTATTTCTTGTCTTAATGAGGTCTGCTGTTCCTGTAAATCTGCCTTTCCATGAGAGACAACATTTTCTACCTTTCTAGTTCACTTAATGAAGCAAAAGAAGTCTGATTTACCTATTGGTTCAGTTAAAGAGCCATCACTTACTCTGGTGGGATGTCTCAATTTTAGTAACAAAAGATTGCCTCCAAATTCTTGAAGGGTCAGTCACAGAGCTTCTACCTGTGAAAGAGCCACAGTCCTGTGAAAGACAGGATCTGAGGATGATATCCCTGGCAATCCAAGCTCTACTGATTCACTTGCAGTTATAGTCTAGTTATGGTTGGTTGTGTTAGTGAAAATGTCATTTTTGCTGACAGTTAGTTCTACCAGAAGGTTGAAAAAGAATCATACTTTCTGGTTAGTTTCCTAAATACCATGTTCTTTCTGGATAAAGTATCCTGTAGAAGCTATTTACAGCTCTCTTGAGGTGATTTGAGAATTCTAGCTGAGCCAGGAAAATAATTTACCTGTCTTCTTTTTCTAAACTTGATGTATACAGAGTTTATCCTTCCTACTCTCAATGTCATTTAGGGGATTGGGTTTGCAGCAGTTTCATGCCTTCTTGAAAAGTCTAAAAATACTTCCAAGGTTGTTTGTTCGAAGGTTAAGAAGTTTCTGTAATCTCTATGCTGAGATTCTAATTGGCTAATGCTTATTGTGAGATCTCCAAATTCATGGTGGAAGTGAGTGCACTTGTCTGGAGTTCAAACTAAATGGGAGGTACCACTGAGAAATGCACATGACAGGTGACAAGGTGCCACCAGGTGTTTCACAAACAATTTATCAAATCCATTTTCATCCTCAATCAATTCAGGAATGAAACTGAAGCGTATTCCTTCTCTTTTCGTTTTCTTTCAATGAAAGATTTGAGGTGCTCCTCCAGTGTTAATGTATATCTTGCCTATCACTGGAATGCTAAAGAGATGTTTTCCTGCTAGTAGCTTGAATTCTGTGAGACGTGGAATCTTTACACATGCATCACTTTCAATGTGCACTCCATCTGGCTCAAAGCCTTTCCAAGACCATCTACCTCTGGAATTCTGCTGATGATAGGAACAGAAGGATTTTTTTTCAGTTCATTCTGTCATATTTTCATGACCTGACCCTTAAGTAGTTAAAACAACAGAACCACTCTGGTGTTTAGTGATGTACACAGCGAATGCACACATAGACTTGGTATCTCATGAGGTTAATAAATGTGCACAGGTTACTGATCAGTACGGAAGCTTTTATCTTCTCTCCTAATACCCTTTGGCAGGGAAGACCCAGTAGAAGCCATATGACCATTTCGCCTTCACTGTTTTTATATTTCTGAACTAGATTGCCTACAGGTAATCAAGCTTCAGAAATTCAAGAGGGTTTCTGAGATATCACTGAAGGTATCAGTGGGACGTCAAAGTATAAGGGTTTGCTAGTTTAAAGAAGGGAGGGACAAAAATAAATACATAAATAAATAAAAATAATTTAAAAAACCAAACCAAAAACCCAAAAAGACAAAAACAAAACCAACCAAACAAAAAAACCCAAACAAACAAAACAACCAAACAAACTTTTAGCTGAAAAATTGTATGAGCCTTCATATTAAGCTTTCTGTCAAGAAGTGTATGTTTTTTATTTAGCATTCCTCTAAAAAGTAGGCACTATAAAGACTATCTTGAGCCTCCCTTGGCAACATACTAGATTTCCAGTGTTACTAAAACAATCTGCAATGAATAGTAGTAGTATGGACACAGAAGTTCATATTTCAGATTTGAAATTATATGCTATATAGTGCTTGCTTTTATGCAAAAACTGACACATTTGCTTTATTTAGTTTCATATTTGTCTGAATTTCTTTTCAGGGTTGCATGTACAGCTACAGAAGTCCAAAATGATAATCAGTTTTCATAATCTGATTAGGCTTTTTCAGTTTCTAATAGTAGTGCTGGCTTGCAGATCTAAAGAGCATTAGCAGTTTCAGTTCTTTGAACCTCCAGTCTCCAAACCTTTTTTAGTCTACATAAATACTGATTAAATATCTTGATTTATGTTATAAAAAAATGAATTTGCTTAATGTGATGAGTCTTCTGACTTATGGTACTTTTCTGTAAAGTACTAATGCTCTAGTAAAATGTCATAATCAGTGGAGTACATGTACATATTGTGCTCTTCCCAAGCATGTAGTTTGGGGGAAACAAGGCTTCTCTCTCTTTATATGGTAAATATATAATAGAAACATGATGGCAAATGAATAATTCTTCAATTAATTCACAGCCTTTTTATACAAATAACTGAGATTGGTCAAACATCTGTTTTTCATTGGATTTGTAGTTAAGACAGTGTCGCTGCTTCATCATTAAGTTTTATTAGTTGATATTTACCATATAACTAAGGCAAGCCTGTGTCATTGAAGCTGTACACTGGCCATTAGTTCAAGTGGTGATATTTTGTGAAGACAGGCAATTAAGTGTTTGATTTCATTATGTGATTGGTTTTTTAGAAGACAAAATATGAAAGAAAATAATACAGTCTTTTCAGTGAAATATTTTTTTATAAACTGAGGCTTCAAGGAAATTAATTCACAGTTTGTTGTATTTTTCACAATAGTCTGGGCACTATTGAATTGTTTGATACCAAAGACCACATCTTTTCCTCATGTGATACCTCTAACAAAACTAATTTAGACTATCTTATGTTTATAGTGTCTGTTTGTTTTCACTATGCTTAGTACAAACAAGTATTTTCAAGACACTAAAGGTTTTTAAATGAGTTTTATTCACATCCTGTAACAACTGTATTAAATTGTTACTGGGGTTCTTTGTGTGGACTAGGTTCTTCAAGTTGATTTGATATACTAAAGAGATTTTCCAATTGAATGACATCTATAGGATAAGGAAGGCTAGAGAAGATATTTTTCGTACTCAGAGGAGCAACATTTTATGTCTGCTAAGGTGTCTACAAGCTGTTCCGATACTGACTGGTTAGTACTTGAATTCATTGTAAGGGCTGATAGCCAGTCATTTAGGAGGAGCAGCATCCATTTGAGGTATTATAATAAGACAATAACTCTGTATCTTCTGAGCTCCACTCCTAGACAAGGAAGACTTATTTCTAGCTCTTTTTCATAAACTTTATTTCTTTTTGGTAAATCTTTTTCAGGACCAGTTTTACGTATAACCCCCATTTCTATATTTGACATGGAAACATCTTCAGGGCTTTGTTAGTTTCTGTAGTACCTTTTCCTCTGTGTTTGTTTGTTTGTTTGTTTTTTAATTCAGATACTTTGTGTGCTACCAAGAATAAGCCACTTCTGAAACTATTTTCCAACATTATTGCTTCCTTGAGTCAGTTTTTTGCATCAGTCAGCAGTGAAGCTGAAACTTAAGTCCCAGCCATTGCCTAGTCACACTTTTCCTGGAAAATATATATTTTTTTAAAGAGTATATATTATTACATATGCAGATAAGTACTTAATTAATGTCAGCAATTGTTACACAATGTATCCAAACTGTAGAAAGGAACAGTTAGTCATTTAGCTTTCCCTGGATTTCCCCAGGCAATGAGCTGGAAAAAATGTTGTGCTTAATCATAATGGATTAGGTCAGTTAAGTAAGACTAGAGATTATTTATTAATCTGTTAGTTTAGCAGGCAACATAAAAACTCATAAAAATTGAATGTTGAAAGATCTATGGGAATTTCTGGGATAATTATTTATAATTAAGAAAACATTTTTATTTAATGATATTTCTAGTTTTAATTTTCATGCATCATGCAAGAAAAGAACTCTGGTGTTTCTAGCTTTTTATATAACAACAATTTGCCTTTTCCCTTAGAATAGTGTGAATGGGAGTTTTTAGTATTATGAGCATTGGTCTCTGTAGCTTACGCTGCTGGACCTTACCCTTTCTACAAACCATATGGCAGAGGAGATGTGCAAAACTCAATACTGAGTTATATATATATATATGTATATGTATATGTATATATACAAAGATATGATTTTGTATGTAGCAGAAATATAACAAGTGAATATTGCTGGTCCCTACTTATGAATTTGTAAAGATGATTATATTAGTGCAATGGTGAGGAATCTAGCCAGGAAATACATAATGTGTGAGAAAGTAAAAAGCCAAAATCAGACAAACATCAATATAGATATTTGTGTGGATATAAGAACTATTATTTCATTCCTAATGTATTCAATCATGGGTAGAGCTTCATTTTCTAATGCAACCAAGGATTTTGCATGTTTCATCAAAACATACAGAAAGTCTGATTTTCAAACACTGGATGTTCAGCACTTCTGCAAATTGGAACCTTTTAACTTATCTCACAAATATATATCAAAATATACTGATTATTAATATATATCAAGAGTGAAAAATGCAATAAGTATATATCAAGATAGTTATCACAAACGTGTGTCAAGTATGTTGATATATTGGTTCTTGGGAGGCGATAGCCTACTCATGTTAGGTTCCTTTTGCAGCTAATAAAAAAAAAAAAAAAAGGGAGGTTGAGAGTCAACTGATACTTTTCAGATAGCTGTTTTAGGATACAATCAATTGGCTCTAAAAATGTGTATTTCCTTCTGCTAACTATGTGTTATTTAGGACCTTACCTAAAATAGGTCATTTAAATTTGGCCAGGTGAATGACACCCACAGTGTCTCCAGTGCACTGAAGTAATGTAGACAGTAGATCATTGTGGTCTGCAGGTTGTGTTTTTGATAACAGTAATTCAAATAGTTTCTAAAATTCAAACTAACTCTTAATAATTTGTCTATTTTATTTTCTAAGCTATTGTTTCCTAAAAAGGAGCAAATAAGTTCAATTATATTTGCAAATATTTCTAGTATTGTGTTGTGTTTCGGGGCATGTCTCTAATTCTGTTTTATTTTGGGGAAATCCTGCTGAGTCATATAGCGCTCAGGTCCTAGAGCTGGTTTAATTGATTTTGCTAGTAGCAAAGAACAGTGATCTGTTCCCTTTCTCCTGTCTGAAGGACGTGTTTAGAAAGAGCTGTTGTACAGAAATACATGGCATGGGGCTGAGGGCTAATCAGAGAGCAATAAAATGTCTGGCCACTGACCTCATAAAGGCTCATAAAACAAGTAAATCAAAATATCAATTATATCAGTGAAAGAAATACCTTCAATTTCCTGTGCCATGGAAAAGTTGAACACTTACAGAAGCATACGAAAAATTTATTGCTATTTCCATTTCATAAAGGAATAATTCATTACCTTATCAAGCTTTCTGCCTCACCAGTATTTTCTTCTCAAAACAAGTTATATAATAGGTATGCTAGGATCGACTGATGTTAATGAATAATTTTGTAAAATCCCTTTGCTGTATTTTTTCCCTTTTATGAAAGAGGACATGGAGTGAAAAAATAAAATAGTACATTTTTCCTGAAGTTTTAAAGGGGTGTCATATCACATCTGACCAAAATAACCGTATATCTAGAGATAATTGTTACACACGCTGCTTGCAAACTTCAGCCTGAAGGTGCGTATGGCTTTGTAGTACATTAAGGTATTCATGTAAAAGAGAGAACACCTGGGTTCATTTCCTGTTCAGTATATGTTTAATTACTTATGCAAAGCAAACATCTTTAGAAGAGAGACTGAGAGCACTCCACTACAAATTATCCTGTAGGTTTGAGGTAGAGATTCTGCCT
Source organism: Patagioenas fasciata (assembly GCF_037038585.1). Lineage (NCBI taxonomy): Eukaryota > Metazoa > Chordata > Aves > Columbiformes > Columbidae > Patagioenas > Patagioenas fasciata. The sequence goes on from NC_092520.1 coordinate 87,307,274, forward strand.
TTAAAAATGAGCAGTCCAAATTCAAATCCCCTTATGTGATGACACTCAAAACCTTGTTATGGGCAAAAGGAAGCATATAATATAAATGGCACTAAGAATTTATTATTAGTCTCCTTAATTTTTGACTCATTGGTAGTCAAAACTAATTTAAAAAACACCTCAAAATGGTTATATGAAAAACCTTCCTATTGTTTATCACTTTTTTTGGTAGTTTAGTCTCTGGGTCCTAAGGCTGACAACTCAGGAAGGGTAGGTGGGGATGCTCACGACAAGTCATCAGCATCTTGAGATCTTTGCCAGGTGGACTTCAGTGCCTGCAAAGTGGGCATTTCATTTCATTCCTATTTCAAAAGGAGCATGAGGTTGATACTTTCTTTGTATTCAATCTTGAGTACACATGGATTTATTTTTGTTTTCTTATTCTTACCTACTGTGCCACTGGGAGAAAAGGGTGAAAGCTGCCCCACAGTCCCATGGTCCTAGGAGCCATTTGTCTGGCAAGCACAGCCTGGGTCTATCAGCCCCTTCCCTGGTGGCACTCACAGAGCTGCAAATCAGGCAGGCTGGGCAATGGTAAACCCAGCTCAGCCCCACTCAGGCCTAGGATAGCCCAACCCCCCCTGGGACCTGCCACAGCCTCATGCCTGCCCCCAGCATGGCAAATATATTTACTGGGCCACACAAGTAGTAAGAGAATTAATCTAAATATTTCACATTCTGTGAGAGTGTGCTCACTGAGCTTAAATAAGTCTTGAAAAAATATGGAGGTTGTAGAGCAAGACTCAAAACAGTAGCACATCCAACTTTACACATACCAAGAGACACTACTGATATTTCATAGGAAGTCTGGCAGTATAGTAATTTAATTATACTTACTGTTGAAACAATTGGCATGGTAGTTGTTAGGGTTTCTTTGCCATCATAATTTGTTTATTTACATTTTAAGTGCCTGAGCGAACTGCAATATTATTGAACTGCAGGAAATTGCACACCTAGAATATGAGGCTCATGCAATTATTTTTTTCTAGCATTTCCCCTGATAAGTATAGAATTCAATGGCCAATTTCATTCAGACCTGCCAGAATCATAGAGGGCTTAAAGATACAGTTGTGCTTCTGGTTTTCTTGGAGATCTGCAGTAGAATATTTGCCTTGCCAAGGAAGGGGTTTTAGTTAAGGGACATGAGAAAACATTGGGATAATATGCTAGAGGTTTAGGTGCTGGAAATGAAAATTATTTTTGTGTGCAAGGTCATATAGAACAAAACGGAGGAAGGTGGAAGGGATGTTTGGGAAACGAATTCAGGATACTACTTCATAGATGGAGCAATTGAGTTTAATGAATTGTAACACTTTTTGTTGTATAATTTGTACTTTCTTTAAGACTTTTTTTTTTTAAAGTGTGTGTATTAATTGCTGCTTAACTTTGATCTTTTTTTTCTTCAAGAGCTAAATGTATATTCAGATGCAAGTATACTGTACAGTATTGGGAAGTGATGGATGAAATAAATTGCTTTCTGTGAAAGAATGAACTAAAGCCTATGATTTGTCACAAACACAGCCTTTTTGTTCCTTTATCTTTCCTGTCAATGAGTCCTTTACATCCATAATTGTGGATGCTATAGAAAGTCTTATAAAATTTTCATATATTGTTTCATCCCAGTTTTTCTTAAGGAGCTATTTATGCTAGAGAAAAATAATTCAGCAGAAACATAGGAAGAAGAAGTGGAACTGGCTGTGAAAGAATATATCATTTAGGTTAAGTTCTATGAAGGTTTGAATCAAGACATCAGTTTCTCTTCATATGGAAGCAATTGGTCACATGTAACCTGAAACAAGTTTCACGCTCGGTTTCGTTCAGCATCAGCTATAACTGACACTGAAATCAGTGGTACTGCTTTGTGATGTCCCTTTTCTCTTATTGAAAGAAGATAGGATATACTTTTTTTGGAAAGAGAAGGTGAACCATAGTTCATGGGGAACTATAAATCAAAAAAGTCTAGAATGGGAGATATATATTTGTTGTTAATGTTACATCACAATATGTGACAAAGGACAGTAATATCAGTACACAAAAAAAAATTAGGAATCAGCACAGCATTATTTGGTATAGATTGTGTTCAGTGATTTAGCAGTGGAAGTAGAAATACAATCCTAATTTATATTCCTTTCATTCTGTATTTAATTATAATGAAATGTGTTCCTTGGCTGTTGTAGCAAATACAAATTCTGTTTATTTCTTGTGTATTCCAAAGTAACATAAAAAAAAATCCCAGTCGTTTATGAAATATCTTTAAAAAGAATAGTTGTCAAGAATACCTGGGAACTGCAATTCAGCCTTCTTCTGAAATTCTGTCTGATGGTATGTTGGCTGGGAAACCCTAATGAATTATAATGGTCTGGCTGAACATTGTGTTTCAGTTAGAGAAAAGACTTACTGTAGAATTCTATAAAATCGGGAGATAATGGAGAAGGAGAACAAGAAATTATTATGTACATTGTTATATTCAGAATAGGAGAATGAAGAGATGCAGAGTGAAAGAATCTGACACCCACTGAAGAACAAGAATTTCTTTTCGGAAAGAGTATAATTAGATAATGCCAGAAGTTTTAAGTGCTTAGGTGGTACTGAATATGCTGTAACAGGATGGGTCTTGTGGGGGATATTAAAATTGAATGCTTCAAGTAGACCTTTGGATGCCAAATTGCCTACACTTTGAGGGAAAAAAACCCAAAAGTATAAAGTAGTGCTGCTTCCTTGGTTTCTGTTTTTTGACTTCTTGAACAACTGCAGTACTGGCTAGTTAGGCCTCTGACCTGACCTGTGTTACGGATTTTAGTCTGAAATTCAGAGTTTATTTGTGCTTATATATGGAAAATATTTATGATCTTTAAACTAGCTACAACTTGACCAGTAAAGTATTTTATCTGAAGAGTTATGACAGCCTTAATAAATATGTATTTAATGTAATGAAAAGACAGATTTTTAAAACTTATGATTGTCTGGTACATTGCTTTGTTTGCTTGTTAATCTGGTTAATTTCATATTAATCGCAACCCTGTTGGTTCTCAATTAGAAAGCTTTCAAAGCAATCCTTTGAGAGAAAATTAGTTTCCTAAATCAAGATAATTAAGGATGGCAACTTGCTAGTACCCATACAATAGCATTTGAAGATCAAAGAGCTTAAGGGTTAAAAGGAAAAACTTGAAAATGCCAGTCTGATTTCTTATGATCTTTGGCAGTGTCACTTATTTATAAGCATTTCCTTGAACTTTTAATTTTTTGAAACAGAAAGAATATTTATGCCAGAGACTGTTTTTGTAATCCAGACGGGGCTCATGAGGCTGTTCTGACATTTTTCCACAAGTCAAAGAGAATATTTTAACTGTATTAACAGCAATAATTTAAGTTTTTATAATACCTTAATAGGCAGTCATTTCTTTGAGGTAGATTAACTAGATATTTAAGTGTGTTTTCGTGGTCGATAATACTTCCAATACCTGGTGATAATAATGTATGTTCTTTGCATATTTTTAATATTTAAGTTTTCAAGTTTCAGGTCATTTTCACAGAAGTATCATAAAACTTTGCAAACTTGTATCTCTTTTCAAGTAAATTGGTTCAATAAAGATATTTGAAACAAAACTATGTAAGATTATGAAAAATAGTTCTAAAAATCCTAATTTATAATTCTAGAACTACGTAGTTCTCATTATTGTAATTCTAATTCTTAAATTATAGGGTGACTTTACATTAGCATTTTAGTTTGGATCACCAGTATGCTTTAGAAGCATATTTCCCAGATACACATTCTTTCCATATTTTGACTCATGTTACAAAATTATGTCAAAGCAAGAAGACTGGGTTCTTTTCTGTTGAAACCGAGCTGAAACCTGTATTCCTGAATTACAGCTATGGAACTCTTACCCACTGAAGGCCTTTCAGTTCACAGGACCAACCAAGTGCTAATCAAAAATAAAATTTCTAAAACTCATACATCATGGGCTTTGAGAGGTCAGACCCAAAGGGCTTCTGTTGTGCTAAGGCAGACACAGGCAAGGGACCTGCCCCTTGTCAACATTCTTCAGTTACTAGGTCAAGGCTGCACATTTTCATTTACATATAACCCCTTTGATGAAGAGACTGGGCACTCTGCTCAAGGAGGACCAATGAGAACTTTGCATTTGAGTGTACCAATAGTAGATTTCTGACAATATCTCAAAAATACTATTGTTTTTATTCAAAACTGAACATAAAATGTAATTAGTGAGAAACCTGTAATTGACCTTATTCTACATCAGTCATATCCATAATGTGTGTAATTTCTAATAAAACTGCTGGATCCTTTGGCGGAAGGTGTTGGAAACATTAGAAAACTTTTTTTTTAATAATTATAAGTAACATCCTCCCTAGCCTTTTTCTACAACAATGTCCTCCATGTGGTATATGTGGGGCCAAGTCAGTCATTTATCAAAACACACAGGTGATTAAATTTTCCCTGATAGGTATTCTGTTATCTGCGTGGAATTCAATATCTAAAGAGATATTAGTATTCCTACTGATCCTATTAAAATAAAAATCCAGGAGGACTGACTTAATCATAGGACTAGTATCAGGAAAATAGTTTCAGAACATATTATGAAAGGCTTTTTGTTCCTTGTTGTCCTAGTGGTGACTTAGGTCCATGGATCAAAGGCTAAAAATGGTATTATCAGTAGAAATTTGTAGAAGTCTGCCAAATTTTACTTAACGCGAACAAATGAACTTTCTGTTGAGTACTTCCAATGACATCTGTTGAATGTTAAGTTAAGCAACAGAAAAACTTGTTGTAACCAGTTCTAGTTGTGTCTCATGACATTTGTTTCCCAGATAACTGTTCACTTTTCCTAAGTGATATATTATTATAGTTAACTACTGATTTTGGAGGGAGTAGCAGTACCTGAATAGTTAAAAAAGTGAAATTCAGGAAGCCCTTTATTAGGCATATACATTGCTTCCCAAAGTCGTGTAAGACCTATCTTCTAGTAGATCTAATGAATCTGTAAAACTTTTCTACATCCTGACTTTTAAGCAAACTGAATATCTGAATAAATATTCAAATGTGATTTGGAGTATAAAAGCATACATGTATTTTATACCCAAATACAGGTAGTTATCTCAAATATCATTTTTAGATATGTAGAATCTTATTTTCCAGATGGTGAGGAATAATGAATAACAGCTTCCATAGTAAGGTTCAAATAATAAATTAGCTCAGAAGCAATTTAATTTTTAGACTTTGAAATACAGGAATGGATGCTTAACAGTAGGATTTGTTTTTTCCCACATGAGGTTTCAGTGTCAGATCATACACTTAAATGTGGTATTTCCTTTCTGATTCCATTGGTCTTGAAAGATCATAGCATATATGGAAGAAAAATCTTTGTTAATTCATATGTTAAATAAAACCTTTTTTTCCTGTAATAGAGTACTTTATTTATAAGAAATGCTTTTGACATTTATCCAAAGATCAAAAACTTTGTCATGTGCTTTGCGCTTGAACTGCCTAGTTTTATGACAACAGGGAAATGAGATAATCGAAATCCAGCCTTCATGTCTGCATTTTAAGTGTTTATTATGTAGTTGTCAAGGAGGGTTCCCATTGATGTTAAAATACTTATTTGCATCAGCTGAAGATGTGGCCTTTTTTCACAAGATTGTCACAGGAAAAATATCCTTCAATTGTTCTCTTCATTCTTCTTAGATAGGACTGTGCTGCTTCAAGTAAATCAGTAAGGTTACTCTGCTATATAGGCTTCCATGATATTGGGATTGCATGTTACAACAAATGCCTGATACTTCATTCCTTTTGGTGATCTTTCTTATACAAAATGTACTCCTATTAATGGTACTTTACAGAAAAAAAAGTGATAACTTTCTGTTACAGGAAGAGGAAAAAGACTCACATCGTCATCAAATTAAAAAATCTGAAGTTTTTTTCTGTAGGTATAAAATGCATGTATACAGCAGTTATATTGTCCACCAACATACATACTGAGAAGAGCTTGGCTTTGCCATCTTTGTAGTTCTGTTCCAATAAGTTGTAGTAAATTATTAGCTTGATACTTAGCCTTCTATTTGCCAGAAAAAAAAAAGCCAGTTTTCCTCATAATTTCTTCATGAGACATTTATTCTAAGCCCCTGATCATCGCCCTTTGCTGAACTCTTCCAGATTCTTTATATCATTGTTGAACTAGAGGCTCAAAACTGGACACCGTCCTCCAGGTATGACCTCACCAGGACTGAGTAGAAGGTTGGAGAAGAATTCATTCCAAGTAGCTGCGGGGATGTAATTCAGAAATAATTATTCTGCTTTTTCAGATAATTTTAAATAAAAGAGGAAATTATCTTTTTTTGACATTTAATATTTTTTCTAAGATGCTTCCTCTTTTTATAGCATAAATTTACAATTCAATTGAATCTTAGTCCAGCTCATGAACAAATACTTCCACCAAGTCCTAAATGAATTGACATAATGAGGGAAAGTTTTTAAATATTTAAAATTTCATTTCTATTCCTTTTAGCTTTTAATATAAGATTCTAAACTAACTCAGACATGAAAAGGGAGTTTTCTTATTTGATCAAGGTAACTAATCAAAGTTGGGAAGTAAGCCTTGCTGTGAGCAGGAGGTTGGATAAGATAACCTGGAGATGTCACTTTCAACCTAAATAATTCTGTGATTTTTATCTCAGTTTTTCAGAGATATAAAGAAAAAAAATCAAATTTTACAGCTCAATTAAACCATCCCAGATTTAGCCTGGGAGTTTCTGTAGATGAGCAGTTTTATGCTGAAAAGAAATAGTTACCTGTAAGCTAATTATCTCTGTGCATAGATTATCCTTTCTTTTATATACTTTAATATACATATCCTTTTAGTATATTGATCTATATAATGAAGCAGCAAGACAAGTTCTTAAAGAAATTAAATATACTTTATGCAATGATAGGCTGTTTGTTAAAAATGGATTGGGAGGATTCAGCATGATGGAGGTTCTGTGCATCTTTGCAAAGGACTGAGATGTTAACAGCCATAGAGACAAATACATTCTGCACAGAATAGGTGTGATGTCTCTAACAGTGGCACTTCTGTAACAATTATTTTTAAGCCTTTTTTAGATGGGCATTTATTAGATCTGGTTTCCTGTTTCTTCAGGATTTAACCATTCAAGGTAAGACTTTGTGATGAAGGAATGCTTTTTCTGAAATATTTTCATTTCATTGAGTGTTGAATATCTTGAGTTGATTGCTAAGTAGAAGAATCATCAACTTAAATGTTATCATCTGGCATGTTTTAGCATTGTTCAGGTAATTTATGATTTTTTAATATATATCAATGGGTTTTCAATACAGGGTATTATAGTATCAAATTCATCACTGACTTATTTATAGTTTACAAACAGGATAACATTAAATTATAGATAAAAATACATGCAACAATAATTCTAGGTTGGTGTGCTATTGAATTTGGTAATATTCTAAAAAGGTTTCAATTAAAGTTAAAATATATTTATACAAATAATTGTATATCACGATATTTCTGAATAAGATTGTCTGAATATTCTGTAAGTTATGTAATATGATGTTTTTTAATTGCTTTTCCTGTAAATTCTAGAAGCAAGGAGTAAAGGAATATGTAGAGAAAACATGCCAAAATTACTAATGACACCCTATACTTCCAATACCTTTCTTTCTCAGCAGAATTTTTTTAGGTTAAGTTTGGAGGATGAAGACACGGACTCTGGCAGGATATAGACCAAAGACCTTTATTTACACAAACTGCTATGCTTGATAGCTCTTTCTGTTGTCCACATGCTATCAGGACTGTGCTGACAGGGTAAAACCTTGCAATCACGCATATTCTTCTATCACTTTATTGGTTAAAGTCCTTTGACTACACAATGCTGCAACTTCGGAACCACATCCTGTTTCTTGTTGTTGCTTTCTCAAAACTTGCTCATTCTGCTTCTCAAGGGCACAGGCCTGTCTCATCAAGTTCAAACCCTTCCTCATATCCTACAATTCTCCCTTTTTGTTTTTCTGCACGCATTACCCATTGTATCATCTTCTGCATCATACCTTGCAAACATGACAATAAACGTGTCATAATCAACATGATAGATAAAATCATTCCCACAATCCGTAGCCCTCCTTTCACCAGTGACAACAGCCTTCCGTTTAACCCCCAGCTCTGAAGCAAACCATTTAACCAATCCCATCCGTCATCAACCTGTAATTTTTTATTCCCTCACGTAGCTGTTGTATGCTTTTATGGACTGATACAGAATGATCAGACAGATTCATACAACACATTCCATCAAAATCTTCACAACCATGGCCATTGGGCCAAAACCAAAAAAATCTATGGCGGCTTGATTTTGTAATGTTGCATGTTGTATTTTTCCTGAGGCATCATATTCCGCCTTTTTTGCTTTTCTAACATTTATTTCAGTGTGGAATGTGCCCATTCCAGAATAGCCTTTCCAGTAGGAGAATGTTGAATACTTGTGACATGAGAACCACCTCATTGCTATAAAAAATATTGTGTGGATCTGGCAGTGTAGCCAGGACCGTTGTCAGCTTTAATCTGTTGTGGCACAGCCAGCATAGCAAAACAGAGGGTCCAGTGACACTGAACATCCTTGCATTTTTCACTAGTATAAGCAGATGCACAAAGCATACCTGAAAAAGTATCTATAGTAATGTGTACATATTTCAAACAGCCAAAAAATGAGACATATGTAACATCAGTCTGCTAAATGGCATTAGCTGTAGAGCCCATGAGGGTTAGGTCCAAGGGAGCGCAAATTTGTAATAAGGCCTTGACATTCCAGGCAAGAGACAACTATGTCTTTTGCTTGTTCAGATAAAACATCTTTTTTAAAGCAGCAGCATTCTGATGGAAAAAAAAAAAAAAAACAACAACATGTGAAACCCTGGCAGATTGGAAGCCAACTGTAGCTACAGTGTAAGAGTCTGCAACTGCATTTCCTTCTGTTATGGGACCTCATAAAGTTGTATAAGACCATATATGAGTAACAAACAATGGGTGTCTGCAAAGATGTAATGCAGTTTACAGTGATACAAACATTTCGAAGAGCTGCTGTTGTGAGATTTCTTCAAGAAAGGTGGAGGGGGTACACTGTAGGACCTTGGCTACGTACTCAGAATCACAGATCAAATTTAGAGGTTCCTCTTTAAAAATCTCTAAGTAATGTAAAGCTGTGCCAAGTTCTACTAATTGGGTTGAGCTGTCAATAATTTTAATAGAATGATGCCAATTGTTGTCTTCATGCCAGACCACTACAGCTTTATGAGACTACCCTATCCATCAACAAAAACTGCGTGAGCATGTGGGACTGGACCAAATACAAGTATGGTCTGTGGCCTGATGACAAAGACATGCAGATTCTGCAGCAATTTACATCTAGGCATGCCAAAAGCTATGCTGTTAAGAAAATTGGCTAGTGCAATTTACAAGGGCATAGATTGTGAATAAAAAAAATCAAAATCAGATTTCACAAACAGTACATATATGACAGAAGGATCGTGGCCTATTAAGACCTGAATCTGCTCTGCGTTTTTTGATCAGAGCAACAGTCAATTCTAGAAGCTGAGTAATAGTTTTACAGAAAGAATTGGGCAAAAAAAAATCCATTCCAAGTATATGAGTCTTTTTGCATTCTCATCATAGTGTCCTACAATAGCCACACGTTGTTTCTGTGTTGTAACTATAAATAGACAAATCTGCAAGTTCAATTAAATGTGGTCAGCCTGTAAGTTTGTAATTTTGTGGGCTACTAGTTCTAATTCTCCCTGTGCTTGTTGAATTAAAGTGTGAGGAGATGTTAAATCTGAATCTCCTTTTAGCAAATTAAACAGATGCTGGAGTTCATGGTTAGAAATTCCAAGCATGGGCCATATCCAGTTAATTGTACCTCAGAGAACGTTATTTGAGCTTACAATTTCCTTAACATATCTTGACCTAAGAGAGGTGCAGGGCTTTCTGGCAAATACTGAGATTCATGTGTTAAAACTTTGTTCCAAATTCGGCATGCCATTGGTTTCAAAAAATGGCCCTCCTTTTTTTTTTTTTTTTTCTGTCCCATGACCTCAAAAACTAGCACAGCAAATTTACTAAAAAGTCTCTTAAAACTAGTTACCACAGAATAAGTCTATTAAAAAAAGATTAAAAAATTGGTTAAATTTCCCAACTTCATTAGAACTACAGATCCACTGGGGATGCCTTTAAATTTCACCCTCAGACTCCTTCATTCAGTATTACGGTTCTCCAGCAGCAACATCACTGGGGCAGGGGCCGAGGGGGTGTGTGTGTGGAAATAAAGTCCCCCTTTCACTGCTTTAGCAGCAGGTAGTCAGGCCTTCCTCCCTTCCTCCCTTCCTCCCTTCCTCCCTTCCTCCCTTCCTCCCTTCCTCCCTTCCTCCCTTCCTCCCTTCCTCCCTTCCTCCCTTCCTCCCTTCCTCCCTTCCTCCCTTCCTCCCTTCCTCCCTTCCCTCCCTCCCTCTTCTTTCTCTCTTCTCTTTGCTGAGTTAAGATACAGGCAAGGCCATGCAGGCGGCGTAATAGCTGGTACCAAGTGGGAGCTGCCAGGCTCTGGCAGACTCCTCAGTTACAATGAGCTACCTTTATCTTGCAACTTAACACAGACCTGAAATTTATGTTCAAGCTGTACAGCACAGGCCTGGGATATTTTGCTTTTTTATTCTTCTGTTTCATTCCTGCTATTATACACTTTATATGCAATTCTAATTAGTTGAGCAATAGTCACATTCCTCAGCCCCATTTACCTTTTGCAATTTCTTACAGATGTCAATAAACAGCACATAAACCATAATTCCATTATTTCCATTTTCCTAGATCCAAATCAGTTAATATTCTAGCGACTTATAAATACAACTTCTCCCAAGTTCACATCCATCATAACATTTAGTTTTCTTTCCCATATCTCCAACCAGCATGTAAATTCAATGCAAATCAGAGTTTAACAACTTAAATTCTTTTCTGGTCTCAAAATTATTAAATAACTTACAGTACTGCATCCTATTTTTTTCCAAAGTTCTTCAGAACAATATTAATTGTAATACAGCACTATAACCCAGAATCCTACATTCAAGCCACAAGTGAATATAATGTTGTTTCAAACTTTCTTTTATCAGAGTATTCCCCCACAAAGTTACTCTAATGTGTAAAGATGCATCCTAAGGGGGAGCAAGTTAATTCTCTCTCAGCTTGTTGAATTTCAAACTGTTCTGCCTGTAAAACTATCTGTAATGATTTAATGATCTCTTGCAGATATGTATTTTTGTCTTGCTCTTCTCACTGTAAGAACAAAATTAATTGCAACAAAGTGTTATACTTCAAGGTTCCATTCTCTGGCCACTTTTTCCAATCATCTAACTTCTACAGCAGCCACCATTGATTACAATATTTCACAAGATCCTCTTTCCTCATCTTTCCAAGTGCTTACCTGTGTTTTAAAACATCTCCCAATGCTTATTTCTTTGGAACGTGGCTGAAAACAGGTGTTCCCAACCCCATCTCATGAGTAAAAACCATGAGAAAAGGGGGAAGGAGGAGGAAGCACAGAGCTGCTTGCAGAAAAAGTGGGAGAAGTGAGGAGAAGGTTTACAGTGCACTTACACAAACAATACCACAAAGAAAAAACTGTAACAACCAGTAAAACAATTAACTCATGTTCCTGACAAGCTGCTTGATTTTCAGAAAGGTAATACAAAGAAGCACATAATATGTGCTGTAAAACTCACAGATAACATGTTGAGAGTCAACATTAGCATTATCTACTGCTAATTCCAACATCAGTGCTTCCTTAGCTTCTAGTTTTTCAACCTGCTTATTGATGGCCTCTTGAAGACAGCCAATAAACTGCATGTAATTCTCATCGTTTGATGGTTGTAAAGGATTTGGCTGCTTTGCCGGTTTCAGACACCTTTATGATAGCTCAATATGCAAGGTCTGCTGACTACCTCAGAATTTCAGAAACTAATTGCACCTGTAATTGTGGTGTGCTGATTGGTGTCTCTTCCAAGAGTTGGGGGATACCCACCCCTTGCAACAGATACCCATCGTTTCATCCTGGATTATCTATAGCTGCTACATTACAAAGGTTTCTCCAGTGAGACATAAAACCTTTTGCACAGGAGTAAATAGAGATTCCGCCAACTGTTTAACATCAAAAGGAGTCATTATGTGTCCCTTCATAATCATGTTCAACAAACCCTGTGCATATGGGGATATAAAACCGTGTTACATGACAGTTTTGCATGCTCCCTTAATCAATTTTCAGTTCAGGGGCTGCCACGTATTTGGCCCGTGGTCTCACACAACCACTGGGCATGAAAGTGCTGTAGCTGCATTGAGGTCCCCATCGAGCATTGCCTACTTGCACAGATTTTGCCAATGCACTGCAGGATCATAATTCATTGCCTTGCAATCACACGTATTCTTCTATCACTGTATTGGTTAAAGTCCTTTTTCCACACAGTGCTGCAACTCTGGAACCACATCCTGTTTCTTGCTGTTACTTTCTCAAAACTTGCTCATTCTGCTTCTCAAGGGCACAGGCCTGTCTCTTCAAGGTCAAACACTTCCTCATATCCTACAAGTAAGGAAGCTTAGTTGACTGATGCAGACATTATTTCTGTTCTTAGAATTAATCCCAGTAAATAATATTTTCAAGTCTTGCATACGGTAGTAATAATGAAAAGCTTGAGCAGTGGATGATGGATCTCTTTGAGCTATTAGTTAATTTTCTTGAAAGGTCAAACAGACATTCTTGGGTCACATTTCCACAATCTCTGTGTCAACTCCTACAGTTAAAAATGTGGGGTTCTGTGTACTTGAAGTTTGTAGTCCGATTTCATGTAGTTCCAAGAAATAAGCATGAACTCCTTATACTTGTATTAAAGAAACATCCTGACAGAGACTGTAACTGATTTTTAAGGCACATAATGTTTTCGCTAGATCTGTCCTTTTCTCTGAAACAGGTTATTTTAGGATGTATTGCCTTTCACAAGAAGACAAATCCATGAGAAAATCCAATGCATTTGTGTATGTAGAGGTTCTTGGAATCAGGTTTAAAATACTTCCTGTTCAGCTACGGACATTGATTACTCAGTGTGTTTTGTTCAAGATGTAATTAGGAGAATAATGCTATTACTGTTGCTAACTTTAATTTATATATTGTTCTGGTTTAACTTAATTGCCACCTCCTGGTACATTTTATGGAAACTATTATATTTTTAGCAACAGTTGCCAAAGGACAAATTATATGTAATTGCAATGGTTGCTGTGTTGGGCCTATTGCTGTGTTAGGTGAGTTGTTGATGTCAACTAATATCTTTTGACCTCAAAGGCTAATTTCAGGGTTTTTGTTTTTATGATGAGAGTTGAGAAGAATGGATTGATTGTACATTTTGTTGCAAAGATCTCTTGTTTTTAAATCAGTCAAGATACATGTTTTCATAACTATGTGGCCTGATTTCTTGCCCTATCTTTATTAGAGTACCGTCTTTTAGAAGCCATGTTTTCTTTCTAGAGAAATCTCTTAACATATACTTTGCATTAGAAACAAACATGTGTCCTCTGTAGAATCTGCAGGCATTTTTCTAAGAATGGGTTTTCTATTGTTTAAGAATGGGCAAACTCTTGGCTTCTGCTATGAGACATGGAGGAATCCCTTCTTCACAAAGTTTTATACCACTCAGTAGAATCATAATGAACATTGCTTGATTAACTAGTATTTTGAGATGTCCAAGCCTTAGGATATAATTTTGAAATTATCTTGCAGGAACTGCCCAACTCAGAACAACCTTCCTAATGCTATGCCTGTTGATGCAGAAAGATGATTCCAGTATTGTTTCTTTTCCTCTTATTGTTAGATTAGTGATGTTGAATTGGTTTTATGATCATTTGAAGCGTTATTGTGTTTGACATTCAACAGAAGCACTGCATACAACCGCACTGCATACAACCTTTGGCTTAAGTTTAAGAGATGTGTTGTTTGGATTTGAATTACAAAGGCCAAGTACTTAGAAAGAATGCTGCCTTAGTCCAGTACTCCTCTGCAATTTGAAGGACTACTTAGGCTATTAGCTGATTTTGAAGCAAGAATTTTGACAGTGATTCAGCTTGGCTTTCTTTCTAGCTTCTGATCCAAGTCCCATGTTTTCTGCTGCTGTTCTGAAGGCAATATGAATGTACTTTTCAGTTAGGGTGTCCACGTTCAGTTACTGTTTTGGCATGTTATCAAACTTGTGCTGACTACCAAGCAACAATGAAGAAATGGAGTTTTCAAAAGTTTCTGCCTCAGCAAAACCCAAATTAAATATAATGAGGAAATACGAGGCACTCTTATAGCATGAGTGCTTCCCTTTAGCAACATTTATAAGGTTTGTGGGTTTAAGATAAAGTTTACGGTCCTGGATAAATGTTACCCTTAAGTTAGTTTTTCTTTGTATTGTCTCTGATTTACTATTCTATAATAAAAGACTGTCCGGTGGACCATGGGGACAGTGAGGTGGATTTTTAAGTAAGAAAGATCACACTGACTCACATGGACCTGCTGAAGCAGGAAGGTATCTCTGGAGATCATCTGGTCCAACCCCCTTTTCAGAGAAGGGTCAGCCAGAGCAGATTGCTCAGGGCCATGTCCAGTCAAGTTTTTACTGTTTCCAGGGATGAACAGTCAGCTGCTGTTCCAGGCAACCAGTTCCAATGTCTGACCACCCTCACAGTAAAAAAAAAAAAAAGTGTTTACTTATGTTTAAACAGAATATCCCTTATTTGCATTTGTGCCTATTACCACTTCTCCTATCATTGGGCATCACTGAGAAGAGCCTGGCTCCCTTTTCTTTACTCACCCATCAGGTGTTTGCACATATTGTTAAGATCCCTCTGAGCTTTCTCTGCTCCAGGCTGAACCATCCCAGTGCTCTCAGCCTCTCCCTGTAGGTGAGAGGTGTCTTGGAGTTGCAACACATCTGTGATAGAGACTATAGCCATAGGATATAGTTTATGAAGTGCTTCTTGTGAAGGCATGTACCATCATTCCATAACAGTAGGTGAGAAGAGATTATATATTAAAATACATTTTCAGTTTCTTGAGATTCAAAATGTTCATGTTCAACTGAATACTAACATCTCTATGATCAATTATTTCTGTTTATTAAGGGAAATGCTTTTTTCTAATGTTTTGTAGTCAGCTTGCATCACTCTCTTTGCCTAAAAGCTTTTAAGTTTCACAACTTTTATTAAATCAATTTTAGATTAGATTAAAAAAAAATCCTAGCTTACTGTTACTTACAAACTGACACTTTGAAGATTAAGATGCTAATTTTTCAGGTTTGTTTTTATTGAGGTACTTCTGGTTTTTAGAAGATTCTACGTTGAATGTAGGAGAAATTATGAAATTGAGAATTAACTCAGTACATAATTTTCAGTTTGGAAAGTATGATTCTTAAAATCCATAGGGTCTTGAAATAATTTTTGTTTATTGCTACCAAAAAGAAACATTTTTCTGGACTGAGGAGATTTTGTTAAGGTGGTGTTAAGCTTTGAAAAGTGTAGGTATATTATTTTTTCCTACATATTTATTTATTTCTGAGATCAATACATGACAAAGATTCTTCAGTGTGTTTCTCTACAGTTGAAATAGCTTAATACTGTGTTAAGCCATGAATTTCAAACTTGACTGTTCTTTCCATTCATAATAAGAACTTCTACTGAATTTAGCTCAAGTAGCTTAAGTAAGATTAAATATCTGTATCATCTCATGCATGAATGAACCTGTTTTATAGCTGAAGTTTTCCAAAGTTCATGCATTTCACTTACAGAAAATTGTTCTTGCCAATGCTAGACTTGAAGTGAATAAAGTTAGATATCTTGATTTTTTGTTTTGTTTTAGTTTTGATATATTTTAATCTTGATTTTCTGTGATAAGCTTCTACGGCACAATTAGAAGATGTTCATATGGATTAAACATTGATTAAAACTAAATAAGGTTTATCTTGTAAATCTATATTTGAATATTTAAATCATTAACCCATTTCTTGAGAGGGCTGAGCTCCCAATATCCACCTACCTGGAAGTCTCTATAAAACTCGCAATGTTTATACTTATATATTTTATTCCTAAACTGTAGATTGCTTGAGTTTGAGGTGTGGGGGCAGTACTGAGTAACTTCTGTTTGAGATAAGTCTTGCAAATAAGGTTGTAACAAGCAGACTTTGTTTAAGCAATGTCCTGGTTTATAGTTCTATAGTGTCTCTGCTCAGATATTAATAGCTTATCTATTTTATTTTTTCTGCTGTAAGTATCATAGAAAATAAAATTTAAAAATTATTTTCTGATTATGCTTCAGTGTTTGTGCCATTGTTGCACAAATCAGGATCATGCTGGTTCTCTTTCATCATGCTTTTCACCCCTGTGACATCTGTTATGCCCCAAAAGGCGGTTTGAACTTTCTCTGACTTCTAGCTCTTCTCATCAGGGAAAATGACACTTCAACAGATGTAGGAAATGAACTAATAATGGCACAAAGGGTATTTTGTCTACCTAAAAATAAACCACTATCTATTCTATAAGATGGAAATTCAAAAAGGAGTCCCTAATGTTTCAGATAAAACCTTAGAACTTTATATCAGGCCTTTGTTTCTTACTGACAAATCCAAATTAATGCTGATGTGATGAAATTGAAAGTTCAGTTATACTGAACTACTTAATTGATCATGCAACTTGATGTCAAGCAATTAAAAATGTAACTGAATGTAACTAAAATCTCTCAGTATTGTCATACCCTGGAGAAGTGGTATGTTATGATTTAGTAGTAGCTTACCCACTAAAAAGTTCACCAGCCCTCATAGAATTTACATTTTTGGCTTTGCAGATGCAGTTTGTCTTTCAGATATTTCTACAAAACAAATCACAGGCAAGGATTCAAGGCCACTGAATGGAAGACAGGTCATCATTAGATCAGTTGATATATCTTTATTCATAAGAGAAAAAGAAAAAAAAAAGTTATAATGCTTACAGGATATTAAAATACTGTCCGAATGAACTTTATGTAGTTTATTAAACTGCTACAACAAATTGAGAAAAAAATCTAAAAGTACATTTAATTGATAAAATCTTGAGTGAATTAAGTTTGAATAGTCTATTTGGATTGAATTTTTTCTATAGATTCACACACTTAGGAAAAGAAATTCTTTAGTGTTATTTTTGTTTCCAAAGGTTTACAAATGTATGAGGTGTTTTTAAACACTGCAAGTCTTGTAGACTTTACAAATTCAACGAGAACATAATCTCCTTTTCAGTGGGTGTGCAGATGACAGAATTTCTTCTCCATAAGCAGTTCACTTGGATATGAAAGAGATGTGACAGTATGTGGTACAATCTTATTTTTTCTAGCATTTTGTTTTGAGTTTGCTGTTTAATGATTATAATTGTAATAGTGACCATTAGCTTTAATGGTCATCTTTTGTGTGCATGCCATTCCTACTACGAAGGTGTACAATGTTAGAGTCTTCTTCATTGTCTATGAAAAAAAAATAGTGCCTTAGGTGACTTAAGATACCTCTGAACATTATTTGCATCTGGTAATTCTGTCTCTTGAATGCAAACAGCTTAACAGAGTTTAGTTTAGCTCTAATTTGTACTGTTGTTTTAATTGGATTCTTTAGGGCAGAGGTGTATGGTTACTGATTATTTGATTACTCACGGAAACAGCTGAAAACAGACTTTCTCTTACCAAACTGTAACTCTATGGGTTGTATAATGTTCTGGTATTTCTGACTTTGCTCAGTTAATAGTAGAAAACAACTTACTGAGATCTGGAAACAAAACAAAACCTAAAAGGGCATTTTCCTTAACATAAAATGCCCTTGAACAGATACTTAACAAGTTCAGTGTACATTTAATGATTTCTGTTTCTTTATTTCTGCTTAAGAGTCCAAACTGATGTAAAGTGTAGTATTTAAAAACAAAACAAATAGCCTTTTTGGTCTTTCAAAGTATATAAAAACTATAAAATATTAGAAATTTGAGAGAGAATCCACTTTGTGAGAATTGTGCTAGTGTCATTTTCATTCAAAGCCCATTCACTTTTATCTGGAAATCAGTGAATTTAAAGATAATATTCTCAGAAGCCTGCATAATAAAGGCAAAAAATAGAGTAACTGGGTCAATGGTTGTTCTGGAATTGAGTTTGATGCCAATTAGAATTTTACTAATTTCTTCATGCTCAAGAATAATGAAGCCAAGTTTTATAAACATATTAAATACTAAGTGTAGTCATTTACTAAAAGCAAAATGACATCACCCAAGTAAGTTTCCTGTATGAAGGCAAAGCATTCCAGGTTGTAACTATGGTTAGAGAACTTACGCTAAAGAGAATTAGGACCTTCACAAAGAATACAGTCCTTCTCTCAGCTATATCTTGTACCCTACTTGTTTTTCTTGGAAGCCACTGCAAAAGCCATCCAAATTATCTTCTGTAGCTATCACTCCTCTCCTTAGATCCATGTTTGTCCCAAGCCTTGTTTTGTTTTCAAAGCTGTGTCTTTTCCTTTTCACTGCCTTCACATTACCCTCTCTCTTTCAGTGGGTTTGCAGCCCAACAAGTATAGAAAGACCCCTTCATCATAGAGTGCTGTCTCCTTGCTCAAAAGTAAATTCTAAGATAAGTTCAGATTGATAAATATAGCATAAAACTATTTAAATATATTGCACCAAATTTACATTGTGGAAACATGAGCAGAATATGACATGTTTTGGTTCTTGGTATCTACTTAGTGTCATACTTTTCAATACAAGCAAAACAAAGCTTTTCTGGTTTTTGGAGGATTTGAGTATTGTTTTTTTTTAAGAAATGGAATTATCAAGGAGCTGCTGATGGAGTCACTATTTTGAGCAGAGTTTTACCTAATATTTTTTCATATTTTATTCAAATATTGTCTCCTTTTCAGTATCTTATATATCTTACATATATATATGTTCAAAATATCCATTTATATAGTATACACATTTAATATGTTTTGATATATTGCTAAGTGACAATAGATGTACATATGTGAGTGACTTCTGTTGCATTAGGTCATCATCTGGGGAGACAGAGCTGTGACAGATTTGTGATGGTAGTTCTGAAATGTGAAGGGTACTTGTGCAAATGGGACTGAAATCAGATAGTCTACTAAATATTAGATCTGATGAACAGAGTAATCTGTCTCCATATTTAACAGAACAAATGGACCTCTTATTATTATTCTTATTTCCTAAGTGAATTTCAAATCCATTGAGGAATATTTCAACAGAATCCTCTTAGTGTAGTACAGCTGATAATAATTCTTTTATAATGACTATGATCAAAAGGGAAGGGATTGGTTATATCACCTACTGCTAGTAGTTCTTTTTTTTTTCTTTTGCTATAAAATTGCACATGTATGGAAGACTCAGTGAAACACTGACTTCACTTTTTCCCAGAACAGCTATACTATGGTAGCATTACACTCCACAGTGTTCTAACTGAACAGATCTTCTAGATCTTGTCTTTATTTTAAAATGTCGCTTTATATCTTTTCAGTTATAGCTAGTTAGGTAATATCCTTGGAAACATGAGAAGAAGCAGTTTTTTATCAGATCTGTTAAGAAGCTACTATTCCTTTCTGGGCTTGGTTTAACATAACTAGACACAGCCCCTACTGACTTGAATGTTTTTAACATCTTCACTGACCTGATAAAATAAGCATTTGTCCGTGTGTTTGAAGACCTTCAGACCAGCCTGATACAGTCAACTCCCTTTTATATTAATCCATTAGCTGACAGTGTACAGCAATTACCAGAATTGTGTGCACATTGTGTGACATCTTCATCAGAGCTTATAATAACCTAATGCATCTATGTAGTTCCTCTTGAAATAAATTTGAAAATAATATAAAACTCTCTGGATATGTTGTCTCTTTGCAATATTTTACTTTCAGTAAAGGAGTCTTCTCCTAGTGTAGTACTTGACTATTTGCCTGACTACCTAATAAACTCGGATTGCTAGATTAATCACTTGGGCAGTATTTTTCATTGTACTTCACATGAAGTAATATTTTTCTATTTACATGAAGCAGAGCTAAGAAAAAGAGGCTGGAAAAATTAGACAGACAGTCTTATATTTTTCTATTTTGTAAATGTTTAAGTACAGTATGTATAAAATATTATTTCCTTTTAGTTTCAGAGATTTAGCTAGCATGTCTCCACAGAGATTATAATTGTATTTATGTTAAGAATTTTGAATTGAGTTTGACCCTTTGCCAAAGCTGTGTTATAGTCTCAAATATCTAGCTCATTCATGAAGAAGTATTCTCTTACTTTGCTTTTCATCTCTCATCATGCAGTTCCTTACATTCTACCTGACATTTATTACTTAATTTGTTACATTTACGTAGTTCAACATCAGTTACAAGTTATTGGAACTGAGCAGTGAAATTATCCTTGAAGCAGTACTGCTAAAATGCTAACGTGTGCATTTTTGAAGCAAGTCTACAAGGCTACAAACTCTATAAAAATTATAGTACTAGACAAGTGGTGACATAGGAGTGTGATTTGAAATAAATTTTCCAGGCTCTGATCTCTTGAAAGTCCTCAACCTCTGAATTTATTAGCACCTTAGTTTCCAACCAGGAGTTATACGTCCTGAGGTTAAAGTGAAGCTTATCCTGACAGGCAAATAAAGAAGTGAGGCTTTGAGTAGCCTCCTGGATGATTTATTACTCCTGATGCTTATTGCAACAAAAATAAAACTTTGTCTGAAACTCACTTCCTTTCCTATACTTAAGCTTGTCCTTTACTTCTGGAACCATGGACATAAAGACCATAGATGAGAACAAGCACATTAGTCTCTTTCTCTATCAGTGCGGAGTGTGTCCTAAAGGAGCCTTCACTGTGTTCTTTGCTATTGCAATAACAATAGTGCTAGTACCTGCTCTGGTACAAGATTCAGCATTTTTACAGTCCACTTCAGTTTCCTCCCCACCTCCAGACAGTCACACCCTCTTCCTGACAGTCTTTATGGGCTGACAAGTGTTGATGTTAGTGAACAGAGTACACACAGATATTTACTTTTGGCTGAAGCAGGATGTGTTCTTCAGTGCTTTTTGTGGTTTTCATTCTTAGCTATTTTCTCATGGGAGGAAGGGTATAAATTTTACTTATTTTATTTTTTTTTAAAGAGTAAGTTTGTTTTGTGATGATTTCCTCGAAAAAGTATCCACAATTCATTACATCTCATGTAAAAGATATTTACTGCATAGATGTTTGTTTGGGGTTTTTGTTTTTTTGTTTGTTTGTTGGAGTTCTTTTGTGTGTGTTTTGTTGTTGTTGGGTCTATGCTGGGTGTTCCCATTCACTTTATTCTCATTCAGTTTTTGGATCTATCTCTTTCACTTCTTTAATTTTGTCCTCAGTTTTGGGATGTGAGACTGTTATACTTCATGTACAATCTTTATTTTTATTATTTTCTCTACCTCTCTGTATAATTCAGTTCAAAAGCTACAATGCTTAGCTGAAACTTATCAGACTTGTTGAACAAGTTCTATGGTATAGAATGAGAAAATACAAAACCTGAAAATACAAAATTTAAACTGATAGATACCAAAATGTATTCACAACCTACTTTATCTTTTTCAGCTTTACTTCAAGTTACAATTTCACTTAGCAAAGTTGAGCTCAGTGTGGGTGAATCCAAATTCTTCACATGCACAGGTATGTATTAATTTTACTTCTAAGTATGTATTTTTTCTTAGATTTTCAAGCTTCTACATAATTTGAAACTGAATTAATTGATTCACAATATTAACTTAAATTAGCATATTGTTGTGTGTTCATATTGACTTGTGAGAATTGTAATAAATAACAGATCTTCACTGGCTTCACATTTCCAGTCTATAAACTATATCTTTCGGACTCTGAGTCACTCAGTTTGAATTGTCTGTATCAGTACAGGTAATTTATATCTGTTAGGATGCTTCTTCAGTATCTTTTCCAACCTAATAAGACACCCAAAGAGTCTTTCCTGGTGAGGCAGATATCAGTCAAGAGGAGAAGGGTGTGCATTTGCAGCTGCCTGATGTGGATACTTGATGTTTCTGAGTTACCATCTTCTGCTGCTGATGATATATGGCCTGACTACACTGAGAACCCAACCGACTGATGACTTGACCTGGTGATTCAGTGACTGCTAAACATCCTGTTTCTTTCCTTTAAGACTTCATACCTTTCTGTGGTTTATTTTTCCCTCTTGAATCCTTGAGCTATTAGTTATCCTTTCTCAACAATCATACATCTACCTACAGTTTTGCCTTGCTTATCTTTCTACAGATTTTCTCACAACTCTCATAATTTAGCAATTCTCTGATGTTGCATAGACATTGTGCATTGGGTAGGCATATGTGTTGCGTATTGTCTGCCTTAACTTCTAACTTTTTATTGTTTTTTTCTTTTGTTTGTAGCCATTGGTGAGCCTGACAACATAGACTGGTACAACCCACAAGGAGAGAAGATTGTTTCCAGTCAAAGAGTGGTTGTTCAGAAAGAGGGTGTTCGATCACGTCTAACCATTTATAATGCAGATATAGAAGATGCTGGTATATATCGGTGTCAAGCAACAGATGCTAAAGGACAGAGTCAAGAAGCTACTGTCGTTTTGGAAATTTATCGTAAGTAAAATATTATGAATTAACAAAAGAAGGACTATGTTTTAAAAGCCACTGCTATTGAGAAAGTAAAGTGTATCAGAATATCTTTCCAGGCTCTGAACCTTATCTTCCAAATAATTGCATCTCCTACAGTTTAGATAATAGATATTATGAGGAACATATAAATGAAATGGATGGCCACTTTGTAATATCATAGGTCACTTTTCCTTCATATCTTAGAATGCCATCCTATGAGGGTGCGCTGTATGGCCCTCATGAGAAAGAGGATATATGAGAAAAAAGTTAAGTCAACCTAATCCTTGATACAAATACATCTACAACCTATTAAAAATATATGCAAAAAGCACAGGAAGTGCACTATATGTCATGTAAAAAGTGGAGTTTAGAATGAAGTAGTTATTTTTATGTCAATCTTTTCTTTTCTTTGGCCCTGTAATGAAATTTTTCCATAAAGCATTGAAGCTTAATGTGCTAAGCATTTCATTTGGAAACAGCTAATTGAGGAGTATATTTGAAAACTAAATGCTTTCTATTGTGGTAAGAAATTCTCTGAGATTTTTTTTTTCTTGATTTAGTTAAATAACTTTAAATTGTACTATATTATTTAGATCAATCAAAATGCCTAAAAGCAATACATTAAACAAGTACACTGTGAAGATATAAGAGAAGGTCTTTTTTGGTGAAAGCATGAGGCATATGCCAGCAGCCTTTCAGCTCAGTTATTCTGTACTTTCATTGGAGAATTGTTTTTTAATATTCATTAAAAATTTGTTTGTGGATGGGCTGAACTCTAAGGAATTGCAATGAAACAGAAAATACAGAGTAGGATCATAAAGCACTGCTCCTGTTGCATACAGATAACTCAGATAACAAAAGACATACGATTAAAAAAAAGTTTGTTGATAAAACAATCCTTAAAATGATTGTAACAGTTACAAGAGCTTACATGATGGCTTGAAAGCTGGCAGTTCAAAGGATTTCAGGTTTTATGGAAATCATTTGTATACCTAAAACTGCCATCCACTCCATTAGCAGACTGCTGAGCAACGTTGAAATCTTTTGAAGTGTTTGTATGTGGTAATTTTAATAATTCAGCTTAGATAAACCTGAAGACCTATACAAGAAATGTTAAGGTTTGTGAGAACTGTAACTTAAATGTTTCATTGTTCATATTTGTGATGTATTGTAAGGGAAAAAGCAGGATACACTGTTCTCCTAGGATCTGGTTTAGTACTCCTTGATGTCTGGGAGAGTTTTTCTTTTGGCTTACATATGGTCAGACACTTCAAACATTCCATGGAAATACTTAGTAAAATTATACAAGAGATGTATATAACAAAAGTGTGCTCCTTGTACTGTGGGAACTGTGTGGATTATTTGAGCCTGCACTTGTATCAATGCAAAAAGGTGAAGGTGTAGTTGTGTCTCCAATTTATATTCTCCAAGGCATCCTCTGCAATGTCATTGGCAGTCTTTGATCCTAGAGAGCATGGGTCAGTTTGTTTCTTCTTTGTGCAAGAAAATCTTCCAGCATTTTTCGTCAGGCAGTTGGTTTCTGTGTTAGATCTGGTATGAGATCATGGATTAATGCCATTTTGGACTTCTAACACTAAGTTCTAATAATACTAACTTGTTCAACCCACTAATAAAATAAATACAAAGTTTGGTTATTTGGGGATGGAATAATTAAAAGCCTTATCAGGCTGTTATTTCCTCAAAAAAATGCTACCAATCCTTATGACTTAATATTTTTTTTCATATGTTTTCCCATTGGCTTTTAAGAGTTTATGTTTTACTCAGCTGATGGTTTTCACAGTCAGCGGGGCTGAAGTTCCACCTTCTTAGTAAGACTTTTCCAAATAGTTTTGGAATCAATTTTTACAATCAATTTTCAAATTACTATAAAGTCATTTCTGCAGGCAGAGTGGAAATTATGTGTCCAAGACCACTTGACTCTTATCTGGGAAAATTATATTATGACAGTAATTCTGTACTGTCACAATGAGAAGTCTTAGTAGTCATCTTAATGTGATTCCTTGCAACATATAATTTTAATGTTAAATGAACTGTAAGATTCTTACTATATTTTGTTTTCTTCCTTTTCAGAAAAGCTCACTTTCCGAGACATAACATCTCCACAAGAGTTCAGACAAGGAGAAGATGCAGAAGTTGTTTGCCGTGTTACTAGTTCACCTGCTCCCGTTGTAAGCTGGTTGTATCGGAATGAGGAAGTCACAACTACTGCTGACAGTTAGTATTTTGGTAACTCTTTAAGTTATGTGTTCTAATTAATATTAAGATATTATAGTAAAAGAAAACCATTCTGAACTAGTTCCTGTATATTCCTAGTACCTTATCTACTCCATTGCTAGATCATACCAAGATCTATAGTCTCTTTTGAGTTCTGTAAACAAAGATGTAAGAAACTGTGGGAGTCCATCATTCTTCGATAAAAGGAAAAAGAAACAAACAAAAAACACCACAAGGTGAACAATGACCTCCAAAAGTCTTCATGGTCTTACGTTGTATGTTTAAGGTTTAATAGAGCAACATATAAGAATAATTTTCTGGGAGTGTTCTAAGAATTTCTCTATCATTATCAGGAGCTGAATTGTCATGACATAATTCCATTGTATTGGAGTCAGGGACATTTTAGTAACCATGAAAGTGAATAGGACTGTTTTCATTGATTACATCTTATCTGGAATCCTAAGTGACTTGCTCTGGTTTTCGCAGAATTCTCGGCCTCCCAAGGGCATTAAGGGTAACTCATTCTACAGTGCTTAAAGCAAATATAGAAATTTTATGTACAGATAGTTGTATATTAGTATATGATTAGAGTGAACCTTAGAAGAAAGTTACCTGCCTCTGTTAATAAAAATATGCTACATATAAATTACCCACTGTCTGTATAAATATGCATGTTTTATTCCATCACTGCTCAGATCATTAAGATATGTCGGAATTCCACTATCAGATTTGGAGTTTTCTATAAACATAGCATAGGTGTGGTATGTAACTATAGTGCATGTTGAAATTGTATCTTGTATATGACTGGTTAGAAAATATTTGGGAAGGGTGCATCTTTCATGTTTTCTGTATGCTTTGATATATTTTAGTGGTTTACATTCTCATATATGCAGTTCTATTAGGGTTTTGGTTTGTTTTGGTTTATTTTTTGTTCTTTGTTTTTTGTTCTTTGTTTTTTGTTTATTTGTTTGTCTTTCCGCTGCATAGGTATTTTTATTATGCAAGATTATTCTCTTCAAGACCAAAATTTATACATGATAAAAGCTTCTGGAAAACTGTAATAACTTTTTGAAAATCTATCTACTTACAATTCTAGGGAACTACATGTTATCTTATAGTTGGTGTGGTCAATTGAAAAAGCGTTCTCTTATTCTAAAGGACTAGACAAGGGAGACTTCAAATGAACCAGACTAACCCTCTAGATCATGTTGGTTAGGCTATGGCAATTCAATTCTGCTCCTTCCTCAGTGTAGCCTAGTTATAATCATTTAAAATTCATGGTCCAAACCCACAATTACTTTTGCACCAACCTGATAGATTTCCCACTCAAGTCAGTAGTTTGTGCAATTCTAATTACAGTACTAGAAAAAGTGGTGCCATTGGTCTGCAGAGCCAATATAGACCTGCTGAATACACTTGTACAAACTGATGTGCAAAGGTGAGTGTTAGCTTTAGATGGTTAATATGCTGTGTTTTGTCTAGAAGAAGAAATTATGGGGTTAAAAAACAGTCCCTCCTGTAAAGAATGGCTTGTTTGGTTGTATGAGGGACATATATAATAGTAGTCTTGGTCTTCAACTTTTGCAGAAAGTTTTGATTATTTCTTTAGTAGGTCTTTAGTCATGTCCTAGTCTTAGAATGAACAGCTGTGCCTAATCTTTTTGTTAGACATTGTGTGTTATAGCCTGATACATACCCTAAAACACAGTAAAATTTGCAAACCATAAGCCAAAAATTCCTCAAGCTCTGAGGAATTTTCTGAGGCACTGAAAAGACATAGGCAATCCCTCTTGTCACCTGTACCACTTAACATCTGATTTGACTGAAGGGGAAGGTGGTGTGACTGTTCTAAATTAGATATTTGAATTTGAGTGAGTTGAGTCCAGAAAACAGAGTGAAAAGCTGGAGGAGGGTACTGTCCAGTCACTGCCTACATTCATCAACTGTAATCCATTTAGTATAGGACACAATTATTATTATGGTATCCATGGGAGAGTGACCTTTATCTGCATGCTCACCATCTATGTGTCATATTGTATTACTAATTTACTCTACTGCTCTTAATCTCCTAAGTGTTCCACAGAACATGTGAGTCCATCAAAATCAACTTCTGCTTGTCAAGGTTTCAGTGCATTTGTTGAGCCATCTGGTTTATTCACAACTGATTCTTGCTGAATGAGAAAAGCATCATCGTATACTTAGTGGCATTTTTTACAGTAGCATGAACTGTTCTTTCACAAGCCTACCAAAGGATAAAACATGAAGAACAACAATTTCTAAACAAAGTCACACATTCAGTTCACCTTCCATGTTTTAAGTTTCTTTATAGTACGACGTGTTAATTTTGTCTGCATGTGGACAGTATTAGTGATGGAAAAAGACCCAAAATATTTTTCTTCTATAATACCTAAGCTAGTCATGAGAATATCTCTTACTGTATCCATTATATTATTCTTCAATGAAAACTGAAAAGATATCCAGTCAACATCTACAGTTTTCATTTTCTGTTGCTAAATGAGCCCTCATTTTTTTAAGCAATTTAGAGAAAAACGGGTGATTTCCAGTCCTTTTGTTCATCTCACACATTAAATATTTATGTTAACAAAAAATGAAAAGGTTACCAATGCTTGAAGAGGGGCTAGATCTCACCTTTTCAAAACATTTTTAAGCACAGCTCTCTGGAAATTGTGCAGGAAAGAAAAATAGTATATAATTTGTATGTGGTAGTGTGTGAAATGGCATTAATGTTCAAGCATGACTTTAATAAACTAGACATAATTAACGAAAATGTGTTGAGGCCATTGTTCTGTAAACCTCTACCAGGTGAAACATAATTAAATTTTCTTTTTCCATTTTTCCGATAGAGTTCTTTGTAATGAAACAGAACTCACATGTTATAAAAAACTGTTTTATTTGTAAACATGTATGCACATGTGTTCTATGGATAGACTCTTTACTACCAAGTGTTATTTATCACTATTTTGGAATATTAGTGTTGTGCTGTGGGAAAACTAGCATGCTTTAAAAATCTAGCAGAATTGAAATGGAAAGCAAAGTGAAAAAGACTCTTGGTTGCTAGTTAAACCTGAAAGCTAGTAAATCTCATAATCCTCTAATATGCTGGTTCAAACTGATTGAGAAAGCTGAATAACATGTATGCAGGTTCTTCAAAAAACCATATACAGTGAACTGCAGGAAGTAATTCCTCTCAAAAGAGTCCGTTAATATTGACTAGTTATGGTGGGTTGACCTTGGCCAGCTTCATGCACCCACCCAGCCACTCTCTCACCCTCCTTAACACAATGTGGGAGAAAATGAGATGAAGAAGCTGTGGGTGAAGATAAAGGCAGGGAGATTACCAATTGCCAGCACAAGCAAAAAGGATTTGAATTGGGGAAAATTAATCAAATGTGTTGCCATTTAAAGAGAGTTGAATGGTGAAACACAAAGACAAAATTAAAACAACGCCTGCCCTATCTGTTTTGCCAGGCTCATCTTCATTTGTTTATTGCTGACTCCTCTGCCCCCCTCACCCCAAGCACTGCAGCAGGATGAAGTATGGGGGTTGTGGTCAGTCCCTAACAGCACCAGTATGGGTCCTTCCCATGAGCTGCAGTTGTTCAGGATAAACTTGCTTCAGAATGGGGTCTTCTGTGGACTGGAATGTGGATGTCTGCTCCACTGTGCTTTCTCCTGGGGCTGGAGGAGGATGTCTGCTCCAGTGCCTGGAGCACCTCCTCCCTTTCTGCCTTTTCTCATCTTGGTGCTCGTAGGGCTGTTTCTCTCATGTTTTTCTCATTCGTCTCTTTCACAGTTGCTGCACAGCGTTTTTTGCCCTTTTTTTGTATGCAAGTTTTACCAGAGGTACCACCACCTTGACTGCAGGGCTCAGCAATGCCCAGTTTGGCGGGAGCTGGCTGGAGACAACCATGTCTGGCATGGGACAGCCCTGGCCTCTCCTCACAGAGGTTGCCCTAAATCCCCCTGTTACCACTCTTGTGGATTATAATTTTGCTGCTCCATGTGCAGGACAGTGTATGCACAGTTGTTCAGGAACTGGTTTTTTTTCAGTGAACTTAAGCTACTCAAAAGGTTTATTGGATTTCAGTTTATGCTAGACTACACAGAAGGTGGAGTGTTTTGTTGGATAATGTCTTCATACTAATTTCTGTGAAGTGTTAGATAAAGGTGAGATACATCATTGGCTGAGT
Source organism: Patagioenas fasciata (assembly GCF_037038585.1). Taxonomy (NCBI): domain Eukaryota; kingdom Metazoa; phylum Chordata; class Aves; order Columbiformes; family Columbidae; genus Patagioenas; species Patagioenas fasciata. The sequence continues at coordinate 87,336,509 of NC_092520.1, forward strand.
AATAGTGAATGAGCAAAGGAACAGGAGGAGGGAAGGAGAGCAGGCAACCTGAGAAATTATGAAGCACAATGCCGTAAAATGGACACAAATACAGTTGGTTCTACTAGATAGAGAAGGCAGAAGCATTTTCTTATTTTGCTAAAATTGCTTGATTTATCTTTTTTTTCTATCTCCTTAATAGTTTTTATATTTTGTGTAGGTGTTCATGAATATTCCGTTAATTTTGCAGTAATTTATAAATTTAACTTACATTTGATGACTCTTCAGAGTAAGTAGGAAGTTATGGATGGAAAATCCAGATTGAATTTTAGGAAATAGCAGTATTTTTTCTGTTAGGGGAAAAAAATAAGTCTTGACTGACATTCGACTCCAAAATTGACAAGTGTTTTGTCAGTGAGCGTTCTGTGTTCTTTGAATGTTCCTCTTACTGTCTTGATTTACTAATACAACTTAATCTCTTACTTGCCTTTCTAGGTCGATTTGCAGTATTAGCAAACAATAATCTCCAAATTCTTAACATCAATAAAAGTGATGAAGGAGTATACAGATGTGAAGGAAGAGTAGAAGCCAGAGGAGAAATTGACTTTCGAGATATAATTGTTATTGTGAATGGTAAGGAGCAAAAGTGTTTTAATTGACTTCTTGCTTTACTTGATTATCATAGCCTATTTTAATATATCAGCTACTATAAAATAATGATTAAACGGGTTAATATAGTTGTCATGGCTGTTAAGTATTGTTTTCCTATAAATGTAATTGCTTAACATTTTTTTAAAATCTTCTATACTGTGTAAATAGAATTAATTGCTTTTCTTAATATCAGTGCATATGAGTATGTAAAAGCTAAATTATTGTTTTTAATCATTCATGGAACATTAACAATTGCTGCAAGACTAGAATTTTAGGTTATAATGTATAGTAGTTCATTTCACCCTGTATTTTTCAATGTTTTGTCATTTACTGTTGAAAAACACACTTGATTTTTCATAGTTATTCACCTTCACTGCATTGAATGTATTTTGTTAACTGTCTCAAAAGTCACAGGTACAGTTTATTAAGATTTATTAAAATTAAAAGTAGTACTTACGGATTTTTAACATTTTATCTTTATGAAGAGTAGAATATATAACAAGTTATCCGAAAACTGGCATTATACATTTTATCAGTTAAAAATAAACGTCTAAGAAGGAATATTAATGGATTAAGATGGAACATTTAGCTCAACCTCTTTCTTAAATTCAGGTTTGACCTGTTGAAAAATAAATCTCTCTTCATATATTGTCCAGAAAGGACACAGTTGCTAAAGGGCATTTTTTATCTGTGCATTCTGTTTAATGTCAGTTTTTCAATGAAACTGCTTCCATCGTGCTTATTAGATTCTGAGTTTTAAATGCTTTGTCCTCGACTGGTGCTTTTCAGCAAACCTCAGTTTACAGAAGTAATTATGTAAGTTGAATTCTCAGTTAATTTAAGGAGAAAAAGTAGCTTCCAACATAGATATTATTTAATTAATATAGTCAAGCAGCAGTCTTTGAAGCAGAATCCTTTAGATATTATATAGACAGCGGCAAGCAAATCGGAGATTATTGTGATAGAATGTAACAGTATGTCACCTATGCACAGTGAAGACCTCCAAGAAATTGCTTTCTTCTCTATATGTTGTGGTGCTTGGTTACCTTCACTCCTGGTCATGTACAGTTCTGCCATTTAGGTTCATGTGTATGAACCTACATTCTGAACACCTTTCACCTCTATCTGATATTTCTGAGGCTGAGCTGAGAGCGAGCCTGTATTTAACCTAAAATGTCAGATTGCAAACTGTGATTGGCCTTTACATGTTTTATTGGTGAATTATATACACAAATTTGATTCTTCACTTTAAGTTTTTGGCTTTTTGTTTGTTTTGTAGTTGTTGTTGGTTTTTGTTTGTTGGTTTGTTTTGTTGTTGTTTGTTTGGAATTTTTTTCTTATTTTTAGTGGAGTAGTGAGTAGAATTAATTTCTAATAAATTTCTTACATTAAAAAAGAAATGTTTTGTAATCGTTACATAAATTTAAAATAGTCTAGTCTTGCGGTTAAATAAATAGCTACACATAAATGAAAAAAAAAATTGTTTTCACTTAAATGTGACTGGATTTTACCATTTTGCCTTAAGATTGAAAGGTGAGAGTCTTGCCAAGTATAGCTTCATTTGACTTTTAATCTTCTAGGTTCACACTTTATCTTAGTTCCATCCTACATACATACAAGAGCAGAACCAAAGATAGACAGGTCTCTTCCCAGAAAGTATGATGAGAAAATAAAATTTGACTTCTGAAATGAAAAATAATGTTTCATTACATTGTCATTGCAGTATTTCATGGAAGACTGAAGTGCTTAAGTAATGTGCTGAATAGAGTAATATTCCTGTAGTTTAGTTGTGAGCTACTGCTCACAAAGAATTGTTTCATCCTCTCATGTTACTGAGTGTATTTTCAGTTCTAGATATTAGAATGCACTACAATATGTCTAAAATGTGTATAGTGTTTTCTGAGTTACATTTTTTCATGGAAGATGTTGCACAACATAAGGGGTTTTTATGCTGAGTAATGACCCATGCAATTTCAGATGGGAAAGAAGTGATCTGTGAAGCACCCCCTTAAAAAGTGTGAAAGGTACTTACCTTTATTTATCTTACTTATCTGTGGAAGTGCAATGGGAAGCTAAAGACAGGTTCCTTGGGGTTACCTGTTTCTCCTTCTTATCTCTAGTGAAAGTTAAAAAAAAAAACAAACTCTGATTCGCTCTGATGATAGGATGTTCTTGCTAGCGGAGACCTATATTTTGTGAAGCTCTGATTTTTTCTTCTTTTACCTCTTGCTTTCCCCGACATTCCTTCATTTCCACATATCTTCTTTCAATCTGCTGAGATTATTTTTATTTGTTTATTTGCTTGACAGTTAATGGAAACAGGCTTAGCACAGCTGTCTAAAAATTACCATATGAACAGAAATATTGAATATCAACCTCTAAGTTGTTCTGTTTTAATTATTGTTGCCTTTTTTTTTTTTTTTTTTTTTTTTGAGGATCTCTGTGAATTGTTACAATTTTAGGAATAATTAAATCTCATCAAGAGCAGACAAAATTTGTCACTGTCAGAACACACAATTTCCAAAAATAGATTGTATCCATTGGGTACTATCATGTTTCACCTTTTGAAGCTGGCTATACTCCTGTCCAGGAATTAAGTAAAAAGAATTAAATATGCATAATCACGACTACTACATACTAACAACTGTTTTAAAAACACTCTCCGACATCAGTATATAGTTGTATGTCACTTTTATTATTGAAAGAAAGATAAAAGAGAATACAGATACATTTTCATTTGAGATAGTTAAATTAGTGCCAATCTCAACTCAATCATGTCTTATACACTCAGGGTGTAAGTTTAGTCACTTTAAAATGTTCTGTAGAGAAAACTGAAGAACTACTGAAAAAGACTTCTAAAAATTTATTCTAGTAAAAAATAAATAAAAGTCTTGATAATACTAAAAATCGTGTGTTTAGGAAAAGTAAAGAAATACTAATAACAGTGATTCCTATTGAGTCTTGATCCTTAAGTGTAACCATAATTCCAATTAACAAGGATCCTATCCTGTGCTTTCAGTTTCTCTGGAAACAGATAGTCATTTATTTCTCATTTTTGTTTTTTCATTAATAGGGCTTAATGTCTTATTTTTCAGTTCCTCCTGTAATTACTCTGCCACAGAAATCCTTTAATGCCACTGCAGATCGAGGAGAGGCCGTAACTTTATTCTGCAGAGCTGCTGGATCACCTCCACCTGAAATCAGTTGGTATAGGTAAGTTCAGCTGAGGTCTTCACATCAAATCACATTGTTCTAATGTGTCATGATTTTCTATCACAGTCCATTAATCTGTGCAACCTTGAGTTCTTTATTGAATTATAAGAGCATTTGCTGTCCATTTGTGTTCTAAATTCTGAAGCTAGTTTCAGCATTAATAAGTGAATGAACTCACACAGATTCAATTGCCCTCAGGTTACCAGCAGGTGAGATAAATGTAAAAAGTAACTAATGTACCATATTGACATGATTTCTTCATATCTGAGGGGAAGCAAAGCTGAAGCAATGAGTCTGTATCTCAAAAACAATAAAAACAAAAAATCTCACAATTTTTGCACATAAATGTATTAGGTAAAAACATATGCACTTACGTAAAAATAAGTATCCAATATAGATCAGCAGTACTAATAACAAAAATAACATTTTCTCCATTTGTAAAAACAGTTTCTAACCCTAACTCAATGAGATTCAATTTCAATGAGATTCAGAAAGTGGTATGACTTCAGACACCCCTAGGATATGGAAATGTTTCACAGAATAATTTTCAAGTGTATTTTATGTCATTTTAAAATGGTAATATGTTTTAAAAATGAAACTGCTTTTGAAGTTCATGTGTGTTTTTTGATTATACCAATGACATGAACATAGTATAGCCATGTCTTTTGGGAACACTTAGCATATAACATTGTTAGAATTGAAAGAATATACAGTGTGTAGATATGTAAATTTTTACAAAAGTTGTGCATGAGTCCTGGGATATAAGGTATCTCAGACTCCTCATACCAGTGCACATTTCTATTTTAGACCTGAATATTTTTCATCTACATATATTATTTCAGGTGAATTAAAGGTCACTGCATTTTTTAAATGGACGTAGAAGGTATTGCCATCAATTCTTAATCTCATTTGAAATATTTGAAGAATATTAGATTTACTTTAAATGTTAGATTCCTTTGACTGGCACCTTTATATTAACATGCCGTAAGTCAAATGTGGATTTAAATTTCTCTCTCATGCAATTTGAATCTCAGGAGTTGTAAATAAATAGAATGCAAAGTTAATTCCTTAATGTGCCCTAGAGTTCAAAATTTAGTGAAGAGAAGGAAAAACAAAATATGCAGAGCCCAAATTAAAGAATTGATACTGAATTCAAACTAAGGTTTAATATTCTGATTATTAATGTCTTTGAAGTATTTGTTTACAATAGATGTCTTATCTGGCCAAAATTCTTGAGAGTTGCCTGGAATCTGGTATCCTAAATAGCCTTGATATGAGACAACCAACATTAATGTTTTATATTGTTAAGAAAGAACACATAAATTTCCACAATTTGTGGATATCTCTGTTTACAGTTGTGGGTTTTTTCAATATTTTATAACTATTACAATACATCCACAGGCTAAGTGGCTCAAAGAGAAATGTCTGTCTACCAATCAGAGCCTACTGAAAGATTTTCTATCGGTTTGCCACCCCTGAAGCAACTGATTTTTTTAAATCATTCATGAAAAATCTTTTTAGAGATTTTACAAAAGCTTCACAGGCTTGTGTACCATATACTGGATCCTAAATTAGGAAGCTTCTGTTCTGTTCCTATTTCAGATATAGGAATTCCTCTCATAGTGAGAAATATTGGCTTATGTGCCTCCCTTTCCTGTTTTTTTTTATTGTTTTTGCTTTTTCTTTTTTTTAATTATGTTTTATTTTGTGCTATTGAGCTATGCATTCTTGGCAGTAGAAAATATTCTTGATATCTAATTTGCTGACAATGAAGGGTTGTAAAGCGGTAAGTGGAAAAGGCCCCTCATCCTTATGACAGTATATTATCGTTGATATGCAAACAGGGAAGAAAGATGAAAGGAGCGAAATTATTTTTTCTGGAGGAAGCAAACTTGATTCTAAATTGTATTCCAGTACTAAATTTCTGCATCAAATTACTATAATCTCTGTCCTGAATCATTCAGGTCCCTTTTCACTCACATATTGGTAGCCAATGAAAAGGATTCACAATCTGCTGATATTTTGTCATATAATCATACAATTATTTTGCTTGGAAGAGACCCTTAAGATCATTGAGTTCAACCATTAACCTAACTCAGGCACTAAACCATGTCCCTAAGAATCTCATCTACACATCTTTTAAACTCTTCCAGGGATGGTTGCTCAACCACTTCCCTGAAAAGCCTGTTCCAGTCCTTCACAGACCTTTCTGTGAATAAATTTTTCCTAAAATCCAATCTGAATCTTCCCTAGCACAATATTTCCTCTCATCCTATCACTTGCCACTTAGGAGAAGTAGCTTCCTCTTCTTCAGGCTAAACAGCCCCAGTTCCCTCAACTGCTTCTCATTAGATTTGTTCTCTGGACCCCTCATCAGCTTTATTCCTCTACTCTGAACAGCCTCCAGCACTTCAATGTCCTTCTTGTAGTGAGAGGCCCAAAACTGAATACAGGATTCGAGTCATGGGCTCACTAGCATTGAGTACAGGGGAATGATCACTTCCCTAGTCCTGCTGGCCACGCTGTTCCTGATACAAGACAGGATGCTGGTGGCCTTTTTGGCCACACTGCTGGCTCATGTTCAGCCAGCTGCTGATCATCCCCCCCAGGTCCTTCTCTGCCAGGCAGCTTTCCAGCCACTCCTCCCCGAGCCTGTAGTGTTGCCTGGGGTTGTTGTGACCCAAGTGCAGGACCCAGCACTTGGCCTTGTTGAACCTCATACAATTGGCCTCAACTCATCCAGCCAGCCAGTCCAGATCCCTCTTTATGGCCTTACTACCCTCCAGCAGATCAACCCTCCCATCCAACTTGGTGTCATCTGCAAACTGGCTGAGGGTGCACTCAACCCCCTCATCCAGATAATTGATAAACGTATTAAATAGAACTGGCCCCAATACTGAGCCCTGAGGAACACAACTCATGACCACCATGGCCGACTGGATTTGACTTGGTTCACCACAAGTCTTTGGGCGTGGCCATCCATCCAGTTCTTTGCCCAGCAAAGAGTATGCCTATCTAGGCTGTAAGCTGCCAGCCTCTCCAGGAGAATGCTATGGGAAATGGTGTCAAAGGCTTTACTGAAGTCTAAGTACACAAAATCCACAGCCTTTTCCTCATCCACTAAGCAGGTCACATTGTCATAGAAGGAGATCAGGTTGGTCAATCAGGACCTGCATTTCATAAACCAATGCCAACTGAGCTGTTGTCCTTGCCCTTGGACTTACTTTGCAGATATGTCAAGATAAAGGACTTTCATTTTCTAGAATATTTTAGTTGTGTTTTTTTTTTTATTTTATTTTTTCTTGAGGAAATAGGCTGTGTGTAAGAAAACTAGATCAAAATAATCCTTCTTGATTTTGTAAAAAAGGTAGAAAGCATTGTTAGTGATAGTAAAGTCTATCAGAACTGATTTATTTAATAGTAATTTGCACATCATCCATTGAGAATTAGAATCTGTTTATTTGAATTAATGGCCAAGGTGTCATATTCCTAATTTCCTGCTATTTAGTGTATTTTTTGATGTTCAAGTTCAAGTTGATATTAATCTCAGGTTTATGTAAGTGTTTCTTTTTTAATAAACAAGTGTAATTACATTTTGAATTTGATTAAGTGTTAATGCTGATTTTGGAAGGATTCTAACCTTTGATTACAGCAAGTTATGGGAATCATGTATTCAGTTTTATTCCCAGCTGTACCATTTGTCTCTGTGAGTTCAGTCATTTTATTTAATTTTCCTCAGGTTAACCATTTGTAAAACGGGCACATGTAATAAAGTGACTTATTTTATGAATACAGAACTACCCTAAGGAAAAAAAGTCTAGAGAGAGACAAACTAATATAACAAAGAATAGCGTTTCCTTGTAAAACATTCAAAAGTGTATTTAGCCTTCTGGAGAGCTGTGGAAAAGCTCTGATAAAAAGGGTTGGAATGATTTCTCTTCCACTATGCTGGAAAATTTTTGTTATGCTGCATAGAAAGTACATCCTTATATATTGAGATGGTTCATCAAGATTAAGAACCTGTTTTATAAACAGTTATGTGTTCTCATGTCTTTATTGCCTTTTAAAATATGCTCTGAGACCAGTTCTTTTGCAAGGCCTGTATAATTTGTTTCCATCGTTGTGTAGTCTTACCTTCCTAACAATCCACTTATATTTGAGTAAGATAAAAAAGAAATTATCTTTATTCTCTTTTGTCTTGTTTCCTTTTTGGTTTCCAATGAACTGACTTAACAGGTCACCTTCAGGTAGGGCATGAAACATGGCTATATTCTTAAAATCAAATGACGGTACTATTGAGGTGGCACATATGTCCCTCTGTGTTGACTGTAAAAAAGATGTTGGGTGAGACAGAAGATTCAAGCTTTAAACTCTCTAGGACAGTGTATAAAGTGGCAAAGCTTATTATTTATGTTGACACTATTCATTTCCATGTGCTGAAAATGTTTAAGATTTTGTCAAATTAAAATGGAGGCATCTGAACTAATGTGTCACTCTTTCTCAAAAAATGCTTTAGTTCGCTTACCAGTTTTTCAGTTTGAAATACCTAGTCAAGAAGAAAGGTCAGCAAGATTTAGTTGCTTCTCTATTTAATACGCATATATACTTTGTTTATATTTCATGGACTGAATCTAATTCTTTCACCACTTAACTGATATCTCTATTGAAGCTGTTATTACTTAGTATAGAGTATAATCAGCAGAGAATCAAAACACTAATAGAATTAAATTAGCTGGGACAGAAAAATAAAGATCCAAATGTACAGGTCATGAACTGGAAATCTTTACTCATGTGAATAGTCCTACTGAAAATGTGATGATTATTTACATCTGTGGTGATAGTTTAAACTAGTAAAGTTCAGCTGGGTCGATCCCTTTGTCTTTACTGCAGGGCTTAGAATTATTTGCTGTTAATGTTTTATTCATGTTTTTCTGTTCCCAGTTATTGGCATCAATCTGAATCTCCCTTGTTCACTAGAAGGTCCAGGAAAATGCTCATAATGTCATTTCTGCTTAGAAATTGTCATGGATATAGATGATGTTTTTGATAACAGTTACTTGGAAACTTCTTCTGACCTGAAGTATAGACTTTTGACTCTTAAGATAAATAACTCGATTTTTTTGTGAAACCACCTATGTTGAAAATTAGGCCTTTCCTCTTCTGCAAAACAATTTCTATCATTTGCTTTGGAAAACAAATAAAAAAGTATCACAATAATATCTTGAAGTGGACTAGAGCTATTAACAAAAATGTTACTAAAATGCAAGCCTTATAGACACCAGTGGAATTCTATTAATGTATATAATGTTCCCAAGATAGAAGCAGTTTTTTCACTTTTTAGGGGAAATATTATTTTAGAAAATATGAAGTATATGTAGATATCAGGATTATCTGAGCAGAAAGAAAGTAAAAATCCTTGTTGCTCAAATCCTGAAGTAAAATTAAATGTCCTAAACTAGCCATATAGAATAGAATAGACTAGACTAGACTAGACTAGACTAGACTAGACTAGAATATTTCAGTTATGCATATTAGTTTCATTTTGCAAATAGTTTGTTTTCAAGAAGTTGACATTGTCAGCAGGATAATCAGTGCTTATGAAAATCAGGTAAGTTTAATGTCGGTGCTTATGAGAAAGGACTGTTGATTCAGTAGAAATAAGATCAAACAAAGCCTTCTGCAAACAAGGCAAAATGAGAATAATAAATTAAAAAAGAAGCTATACTTGCACTTTGAAAAAAGAAGCTGTTTTGAATAACTGTGTGTATGCCAAGGTGCTCAAATGGACCGATCAAGCCCTGATCAGCCCTCAGAATCGTTCACATGTTTTATTATTTCTGTGCCATCTGGTCAGAACTCATTCTAACATCTGGAGACATGACTGCTTACTAAGTTGTGGCTAGCCAACAACAACTGAGAGTCAATAATTCAGAAGGCTTTTTAATGTGCCAATAGGCTCTGAAGCCATTGAAAATATTTTTTTTTTTTTTTGGAAACCACTGCATTGTTTCTAATGTGAACTGCAACAAAAGTTACACTTTGAAAATATACTTTTAAATGTTTCCCACATACAAGTATGTAGGACTGATTTCCTTCTGTCCTTCCTTGAGTGTAAGCCATCTGTTAATGACTTCTATTCACATGCATTTTTGTGACATTAAGTCAATATTGAACATCTAAGAATAAAGATATTATAGTATTTTAAATATGCATATATTCTAGAACCTGGAAATAAAATTGTGAAATGCAGTTCAGAATGCTTTGTTCATGTACAGATTGTTCGTATTCTTATGAAAAAAACACTGTGATCCTGTAGAACAGTTTTAGTTGTGCTAAAATCATCTCCCTTCTACACATACTGCCAGTTTATGCTGCATGAGTTAATGTATTTTTGAGGCTAGCATAATAGCAACCTCTTGCCTCAGAGATTATTTTCAACATATTGATGCACCCATAACACATTTTTTCAGTCTTTGGAACCTACTGGTTGACTTATACATACATTTTATTTTTTCAGGAATGGTAAACTTATTGAAGAAAATGAAAAATATATGCTAAGAGGAAGCAATACAGAACTAACAATAAGAGATATAAGAAATATTGATGCAGGTCCTTATATCTGTAATGCTAAAAACAAAGCAGGAAATGATAAAAAACAGACATTCCTTCAAGTTTTTGGTAAGTACTGTATAGTGTGTTCCATCTTTCCTTTTTAAATATAAACAGTAGAGGACTGAGTTAATAATTCACAATTTTCAGTGTAACTGTATTGCTGCAAGGCATCTACTGATGCAGCAAACTTCTCTCTGTATAATTTCACAGCTCTTCCCCCCCTGTTGGCTACTTTAGCCTTTACATCTGACTTTAATTTTGTAAAGACTATCTTTGGCATTTGCTTTTCTACTATCCAGATACAGTACAATAGTGTGTTAAATTGTTAATTCGCTCGGGCTTTCCTTTAAAAGTTGGCTGCTTTCAAGAAAAACAAGAGGAGAGAAAAAAGGGGAAATTCTGAAAGCAGAAAAAACAGGTTATTTGAACAACTAAGCAGGGTAGGGATTTTGGTTTTGTTTGGGTTTTTTTTTGTGGTTTGTTGTTGTTGTGTTGTTGTTGTTGTTTTATAACAAGAAGACACCATACAGCGGTGTTCCTGATTTTTAATTTGTTTCCCTTGGTTTTTATTGCAGATGTAGTCACAAAAATATTGTCTGATCTGAGTTTCAAAGGATAAAAATAATAACATGAAAACTTATTTCTGTTTTTATGCTCTATCACCCAATCTGTGTTTGTGATTCTGTCCTTTACACAGAACTGATCATTTCTTTGAAGTTTTGTGTAGCTATGACCTAGTGAGAGCAGGCATCTGTGAGAACACAGAGAACTTTCCTCACAATCATTGTGCAGGATCAATGCTGTAGCTTAGTTATTAAAAATTTACAAAAAAAAAAAAAAAGTATTGGGTTTTTTTTACATTAACTATAGCTTGTAGTAGAAAAAACATTTTTATTTGAACAGCTAAAGCACATACTTAAAACCATGGGAAAATAAATTCTAAGTCCCGCTTAAAACTAATACTAATTTATACTAAGTGAAACAGTTTTATTAGGAGAGGCTAATATGGTAACTTGCACTGGAAGAGCTAAACTGTTGGAGTGGAAAATGCTGTGCTTTGGGATCTGGGAGCCTGAGGCTGAAGCCTGAAGTGAATAGGATATCTGTATCTGTGTGTCTTCCACTGCCTTTTCTGTTTGGGAAACTCTTCATAGCCCTCCATGCTGTGCTGTCTCCAGTGCTCCTTACTCCAGATGGGTTGCCTAACCATTGGACTACTTTGTTTTTCTGAGGTACTTGAAAGTTACTCTATAACTTTTCAAAGGATAGAAGGTGAAATACCATATTAAATTTAATCCCAGCCTCAAGAGCTAGAACATCTTGAAGAATTTTGTGGAGAAACCAAAACATTTTATTCAATCATATTTCCAAAATTGAAGGGGGAAAAAAAAAAGTAATAGAAATAACTTGATAATTTTAATTTAAGTTTAGGGAAGTTTCAGAAAGGAATTTTGCATGTTACCTAAGTAATTTTAAGAACATTTTAGTGCAAAGAATAGGGAAAGGGAGAAACCTGTATAGGTTCTTCAGTGTTTTATAAACCACTATTCTGGGGACTCTCGAGAAAGTTAAATCCAAATAATGTAATTGATGCTATGAGCTTGTTTAATCCATTTTGAACCTAAACATACTTTTTGCTTCTATGACATCCTAAAGTGCTGAATTCCTTAAATATTCATTTCCTGCATTAAAAATTATTTCTTATGTTTAAATTTGGAGCCTTTTCATAGCTTTGGCTCATAATTCTCATTTTAAGATAAAAAGTGAAGAATAATTCCATATGCTCTTTACATCAAACGTAGCTTTCTATCTCACTAGTTCATTTATCTTCTAAGCTGCAAGTTTCCTGTCTATTTAGTTTCTCCTACTGTGGAAACCATAGTGAATCTCTGAACCATGCATTCCTGTACCACTGCAGTTACAATCCCCTGTTTGTGAAATGGGAAGGCTAGAATCACAGAGTCATGGAATTGTTTAGGTTGGAAGGGACCTTCAAAGGTCATCTAATCCAACTGCCCTGCAATGAACAGGGACATCTGCAACTAGATCAGGTTGCTCAGAGCCCCATCCAACTTGGCCTTGATTGTCACCAGGAATGGGGCATCTATCTCCTCACTGGGCAACCTGTGCCAGTGTTTCACCTCCCTCATTGTAAAAAATTTCTTCCTCATTTCTAGCATGAATATCCCCTCCTTGAGTTTAAAACCATTACCTCTTGTCCTATTGCAACAGGCCCTGCTAAAAAATCTGTCCCCATCTTTCTTATAGGTCTCTTAAAGTAATTAAGCAATAAGATCTTCTTGGAGCCTTCTCTTCCTCCAGGCTGAACAACCCCAACTCTTAGCCTGTCCTCATAGGAGAGTTGTCCCAGCCCTCTGATCATCTTTGTTGCTCTCCTCCAGACTTTCTTCAACAGTTTCATGTTTTTCCTGTACTGAGGGCTCAAGAGCTGAATGCAGTACTCCAGGTGGGGTCTAAATGGTGGGCAGGATTCATGTCAGGGGGCGCAACCCACCTGTGCAGCAGCACAGGGCCGTTTCTGCTTGGATCTTGGTGCTGTCCCTCACATGCTCTCTGTCTCTCCCTGAGTACTGAACCGGTGTTTCCATAGAACTGTCTGCAGTGTCTCCAAGGTCTTTCTCCTGAGCAGTTATAGCTAATTTAGAGCACATCAGTGAGGATGTATATTTAGAATTATTTTTCCTGTGTGCTTTCCTATTGGATATATTTAAATTAGATTATGATAGTCTGTGTGCTGTTAGTTTGACCTTAGGGAATAGTGTCATGAATGAAACCTCTTACCTTCTTTGTAATCTCTAAAACTAGTGTGATTTTAGGCTAATACTGCCTTTAAAAAGTTCACCTCTACTTGAACTCTGTAAATGTGGAGCGGAGTCCTATTTTCTCCTACAAAGGGCTTTACTTTTTCTTTTGTTTCTTTCACACAGGTTAAACTCTCAGTCATATAAAGAGCCAACAACTTCTTATAATTTTCATCCTCTTAATTCAGAAAACTGCAACCTGAAAATGGCAAGGCAGATGACTGACTATCATAGCGAAATAGTACACAAACAGCCAGTTTGTGTTAAAATGACCTGTTAAACTACATTATTCTTTCCCACCCCATTACCTTGCTTGTCTTGCCTACCTGCTACCTTTAATTTTAATTTATAGTGCAAACTCCTTGGGGCAATGACTGTTGTTTCTACTGCAACAAGATTCTGGCAGAGTTGAAACTTGTAATAAAGTAATGTAATAAAAATAACAGTAACATTGTAACATTCAGCATTTAAAATTTCTAGTATTCTGGACTTTTGAATGGACATGCTCATCTTGGTGCCATCTAACACCTTCATATATTTCATTTCCATCCATGACCTAGGTTTTTTTGTTCAACATGTTTTTGTTTTCCAGTATCAGTGTTAAAAAAGCTATTTTGTCCTCATACCAAATTCTTACTCTGACAGTTTTTCCGGAACCCTAACACATGTATGGAAAGCTATATGCACACACCCTGCTCTACCCGATTCTCCGTCTTTATTAGTGCATTTTGTCTGTTCTACCAATTAAGACTTAGAAGAGTAAATAAAACCATTTCCCTCGAGTGATTTCTTACTGATCATGATTTGGTAATCTCTGTCATTCTGTTATCTGTTATGGTTCTCTCTGTGTCATTATCTTTTACTATTTAAAAGATCTCATCCATATTAATCCTTAGGACTTGTGCTAAGCTTTTTGTTATTAATTCATTTATGTTTAGTCCTTCTGAATGGCTTGAGGCTGTGTTTTTCCCTGAATTTTTAAAATATATTTTCAGTATTTGTCTCTGCTTGGTAACTTTTTGTACCTCTTTTATTCATATTGTTCAGTTTCATTGTTTTCTTATATTTATTTTGTGACGCAATTAGCCCTATGCATATATGTGTATGTTTAGATACATGTGAATAAGCGTCTTGAATTGTGAAATAAATTTTACAGCTGTGTGCAGCCCAACAAAAATTTCCAAAATAACATAAAAACAAGCAGCGATTTAAAAGGAGTCAAGAAAATTGAACCCCTTAAAACCTTCCTACACCACCTCATTTTCTGAGCTAAGCATCTATTTCTTCATCATTACTTCTCCAGACTGATCGCAGTGGTGTTCATCTGCTTTCTAATAATAAAAACTCCAGCCAAGCTAAAGGAAACGAAATTAGCTTTAATTAAAGGCATATTCATGTTTTATAAGAATAGTGCTTATAGTCTGAAGGTGGTTTTTGTATCTTCATTTTGTTTGTTCTTTAGTTGCTCAATTCCACTCCTTAATCACTCAAGTGCTTGGTTCAGCCATTCTATGAAAATCTCAATTGTTTATGTATCAACAAGTTTTCTCTCTTCTGTACATATGCCATAAAAAGAGAAATTTCTGTGTCTATAAATTTATATTTTTAGAAAGAGAAGCATTTTTTCTTTAATCAGAATTGCTAAAAAAATGGGAAGGAGTTCTAGCATATGTTAATTCAAAATTCCCTAGGGCTGGTTTACCTACATGATCAACAAGAGTGTAGTCTGAGCTTATAAAAAATATTTCTTTGGTGTTTCAGTAGTTTCTGACAATTGATTTCATGAAAGAATTTCATGTAAGAGAATTCTCCTGTCTTATCCCCCTCAGATGTGTGCCAAATGTTAAAATTCAAAAGATCTAGGTTAATCTAGGCCCTCAAAAGCCATGCATCATGAAACCAAAGAGGCTGCAGTGAATCTATAATGAAATTGAGGTGAGATGCTACCTAAATTTTTTCCGTTATTTTCAGGCTAAATGACTGTGCATTCCTTTTCTATTTGTAGTGCCTGGAGCACACCTAGTTGATTTTCCTTTGAGATTAATAACTAAATCATGCTTTGGTTATTTTTCTGTGGTGGTTTGGTTTTTGTTTGTTTTGTTTGTGTTTGGTTTATTTGTTGTTTTGGTTTGGTGTTTTTTTGTGGTTTGGTACTTTGGTTTTTGGTTGGTTGGTTCGGTTTGTTTTTTTAAGATGCTATTCAAAACATTTATGGAAACTCCTTATTTAAAATCACTGATATATCTAGAAAGAGAATCCCATGGATCTGCGTGTGAAACTATCTGTTCATTCCAGATATTATCAAGGGTACCAACTGCAGCTTCACGAAGTGCAATTCATCGGTTAAAGATGGTAGTGTCGAAAGTTCATGCATTTTCTATATTACTTCTTCCCTTTTACCTCTTTAACTGTTTGGAAAACCTCTACTTTTTATCATTAAAATGATGCAATCTATGAAGGCAGCGATGCCAGTTCTCTCAGAAGATGAGTCTCAAATCCCTTTGAGTGTGAAGTAGTTATATCATTTTAACATGGACGAAGACTTAGGTGTATCATGTGCTAAATCAAGTCAACACTTCATATTGCTGTGTGCACGAATCCTTATTCTGGCAGGAATCAGTTTCTTAGATATTTCCTTGTTGGACCCTTGCTTGTTAATTAAATTCAAACTGAACTAGCGGTTTCCAGGAAGACACAGTTGCAATTTTGCCACGTGATACCAGTGTGTCTGTGCAGGAAGATAGCATAAGAATATGATTCCTTGTGTCACATTGATCAATAGATCCTATCAGGCAGTGATACAGACATATACTAAGCCTCTCACCAGTAAATCCAGCTTTGTCTTAATAACAAGCTGTTTAAACCAGTTCTTTTCATGAGATATAATCAGGAATATCTCAAGCTTTATATATTTGCTGCTTCCCAAGTCTGAAGAACTTCTTTTGTCAAAGATAAGGGTCAAACTCTGTGAATTCAATAAATTGTGTACCATTTTGTAAGCAACCAGTAACAAATCTAGAACCTCAGATTGCCATCAATGTTGTTCTTAAGCTTTTGGGGGAGACTGCAAGATACACAGCAATGAGCTTAAACTTTCTGTGAAAAAGGTATTGCCCTTGTCTGAGACAAATCCAGAAGAGACCAAGGAAGGAATCTGAAAGAAACTGTATATTGAGCAAGTGTTTGAGAACTTAACACCAACCTTCTCTGCTCAGAGAGCAAACTTTCCAACCAGCAAATGTTATATCTTTATTTGGCATCTCTTTATTTTGGTTATCTCTTTATTTATTTATCTGTTAATATTTCAAAAATGCATGCCTATTAATGAGCAGGTCGTTTTCCTTCCAAATAAAATGTTTTTAATGAATCATAAACATAACTCCCTTCTATATTCAAGCCTTCTTTCAGTCGGGTCATTCGGTTTACAATTTTTAAGTACATTATAATATCAATATTTTGATATTTTTGACTGAAGAAAACAGCAGAGACCTGGAAGGTTCCTGGTTTGACATTCCAAGACACTATATTTTCATTTGTTTCATATTTCCTGGAGCCAGACAAGCAAATGCCAGTTTAGTTTCAGACTGACTTTGCCAATTTAGAAGGAACAGTTAAGGAACTGAGGGAAGGGGAAGGGAGGGGGAAAACTGTTTTGATATTTCAGTGAATACTTGTGTGGTGGGTTGACCCTGGCTAGGTATCAAGTGCCAATCAAAGCCACTCTATCACTCCTCTCCTCAGCTGGGCAGGAGAGAGAAAATCTTATTAAAGTCTTGTAGGTCAAGATAAGAACAGGGAGATCACTGAGCAATTACCATCATGGGCAAACTAGACTCAACTTGGGGAAATTAGTTTAATTTAGTACCAATGAAAATCAGCGCAGGATAATGAGAAAATAAAACCCAAATCTTAAAACACCTTCCCCACACCCCTCCCATCTTTATGGGTTCAGCTTCACTCCTGATTTTCTCTACCTCCTCCTCCTTCTAGCAGTGTAGGAGGATGTGGAATGCGGGTTGCAGTCAGTTCATCACACATCTCTGCTGCTTATTCCTCCTGAGGGGGACGATTCCTCACACTATTCCCCTTCTCCAGCATGGATTCCCCCCATGGGGGACAGTCCTTCACAAATTTCTCCAACATGAGTCCTTCCTACCGTCTGCAGTTCTTCAAGAACTGCTCCAGTGCGGGTCCCTTCTACAGGGTGGAGTCTTTCAGGAGCAGACTTCTCTAGTGTGGGTCCTCCACAGGATCGCAAGTCCTGCCAGCAAACCTGCTTCTGCATGGGCTCCTCTCTCCATGGAACCACAGCTCCTGCCAGGAGCCTGCTCCAGCATAGGCTTCCCATGGGATCACAGCTTCCTTTGGGTACATCCACCTGCTCCAGCATGGGGTCTTCCATGGGCTGCAGAGGGACAGCCTTCTTCCTCACCGGTGTCTGCAACATGGGTTGCAGAGGAATCTCTGCTCCAGTACCTGAAGCACCTTCTCCCCATCCTTCTTCACTGACCTTGGTGTCTGCAGAGTTCTTTCTCTCACATATCCTCACTCCTCTCTCTTCGACTGCTGTTGCACAGCAGTTTTTTTCCCCTTCTTAAACATGCTGTCCCAAAGGCACTCCCACTATCACTGATAGGCTCAGCTTTGGCCTGTGGCAAGTCCTTCTCATAGCCAGCTGGAATTGATGCTGTCAGCCATGGGGGAAGCTTCTAGAAGCTTGTCACAGAAACTACCCCCGCAGCCCTCCTGCTATGAAAACCTTGCTATGAAATGCTCTACAACTAGTCTTGGCAGTCTGAAATAAATATTGCTGTTTACGTGTAAAAAAAAAAAAAAAAAAATTAAAAAAATAAAAAATTCCGATGTCCAGAATGTCATTAAAAAATAGTCAAACAGTATAAAAACTGGTAATCAATAGCAAGTTGTGACTTGCAACCTATGAAAATGAAAAATTAGATAATATCCCTCATTTGAACTCTGTTCTTCCTAGTAATAACTGTCAGTTACATATATTTGATGATTAATCAGTGCTTATTCCTTTAAATGTCAACTGCTCAGGTCTAAAATGTCAAGCTAAAACTTTTTGTCTTGTGATCTGTTGGAGGAAGATCTTAAAGAAATTTAGAAGATAAGTCCAAGATTAAAAATTAAAGATTATTAGTTAAATGTTTTAAAACATGCATAAAGTTGAGAAGATTATATTTTTCAGCATGTCCAGATGGGGAAATCCTCTCGTTCTGATAGAAATAATGTAATTCCAAATTTTGCTGTTTCCTGACATAATATGCATGATGGTTTTAATTTGGGGGATTTTTTTTAATGAATGATATACCTGCCAAATCTTGCTCTTTGTTTCCAGTGATGATCAAAGGAAAGAAAGGAAAGAACAGATTATGTTGTAGTCAGGAGATATGGCTATAGGAAAATATTATCTGAATTACTCAAAATAGAGTGTCTCATAGACACTTGGATGATCCTGAAAGTGAGAATAATAACTGAAGGTATTTTGACATTTCACATGGTTATGTTTTATCTCAAATTTTTTGTAGTTCTTTCAAATGACATCTCTTGTGATATTATTGAAGAAAGTTTCAGCTTTCTCAGCAAAATTGAGTCTCTCCATAATGCTTTTGCTTGCTGCGTTCTACTGCATCCAATAAAGCTCAATCCAGTTGACATTTCAAGAGGGCCTGATCACTCATGGTATTTTCTTTCCGCACACAATGCCACTCATCATAGCTTATATAGAATATATTACAGTAGTGCTTCCTTAAAAGAAAAACTGAGGAACACTACATTGGAAATACATTATTTTCAACAAATGTCCTTATTGTTTACAAAGTCAATGTTAAGAGCTCCCAAAATAAAATTTACTCATGTAAACTTAATTCACTGGGTTTTGTTGTAAACGTATTGAATCATATTCTTATGACATGAGTACATGCTAGGTTTTCCAGTGGGATGAGTGTTTCATTCAGCGTGTAAAGTGGATAGCTCCAGAGAAACTTATTAATGGTAATTTATGAATGAGTATATAGGATCAAAATATTTTTTTATGAAGATACTTGAATGCCATGGAAGAGAGTAACAGTCTTTGCAATTGAGCTCTTGTGTGATGTTGTACAAATGAGCCCTCTAAATAAACATGTTAATGTGTAACCAAAAATTGTATTGTATATGTAAATAACTTGACAGAGTACAGTATAGTTTGAGATTTGTAATTACTATATACTTGTGGCTATAAAATTGAATGATTTGAAGAATGCAAACAATGTCTGGAAATTTTAAATTGTATTTTACCACCTATTTACTCAGTAAGTCAGGATGAATACCTTTGTATCAGAGGACACATCAGTTCTTCGTAGTGTTAATGCCAGTACAATATGTTTGTCATCAGGAGATTATGTTAAATTCAGTAACTGGTGTAAGGAATGTATTTCAGAAGATGAAAGTGCAATAATATTAATAACTGTATCTTTTCCAAATAATCTGTATTTGAATACAAACACAGATTATCATAGAATCAAAGAATGCCTGAGGCAGGAAGGCACCTCTGGAGGCCATCTACAACCAACCCCCTGCTCAGAGCTGGGGTTTCAGGACTATGTCTGGTCAGATTTTGAATATCTTCAAGGGTGGATACTCCATTTAGTCAACCTCTCAGTAACAAAGGTTTTTTGTCATCTTAAATGGAATTTCCTGTGTTTTACCCTCTGCCCATTGCCCCTTTTCCTGTCACTGGACACCACTGAGAAAATTCTGTCTCTTTCTGTCCTCGCCTCTGTCAGATATTTATACACATGGCTAAGATCCCCCAGAGCCTTCTCTACTCGGGGCATGTTGGTGGCTCATGGTCATCTTCTTGTTCACTAGGACCCACCAGGTTTTGTCTGCAGAGCTGCTTTCCAGCCAGGTGGCCCCCAACCTGCGCTGGTGCATGGCATTGTTACTGCACAGGTGGAGGTGGAAACATTGAATCTCTGCTTCGTTCCTGAAGTACCAGAGAGCAGCGAGGTCTAGGTGATCCCTAAGGGACAGCAAGCCAAAAGCAAAGACATGAACTCAACCACCAGGGCAGGGGCCTTGTCCGGCAGGGCCCATCCCATACTACCCCAGCAAGAGAGCAGTCAGCCTGGGTGTCAGCCATGCTGACCTGGGACTCCAGGTCATCAGACATACAGAACTGGTTGAAGTGCAGCTTGAAGTCAAAAAGGTTGATTGCTCTTGTGGTTGGTTATGTAAAAACATTAATCCTATGTAAAAAAACATTACTGTGCTTTTAAAAAAGAAAAAAGAGTGGATTAAAAGATTTTGACATGACATTCTTTGTGCAGGATGAGTAATATAACTTGTATTTTTAACAGTACAGCCTCAAATAATACAACTTAAAAATGAAACCACGTTTGAGAATGGGAAAGCCACCCTCATCTGCGAAGCTGAAGGAGAACCTATCCCAGAGATTACTTGGAAAAGGGCCATTGATGGAATAACTTTCTCTGAAGGTGATAAGGTAAATCAGCCTTAATATCTAAAATATCTAAATATGTGTTGTCTGGCTAATCTTCTTTTCATAAGCAGAAAATTAATTTAGAGATACATTAATTCTAGATTCCTCTGGAACTGGAAGGAATTGCTTCTTTCCAAGGTAATAAGAGGGACGTGGAGATTCTAAATTTTAAATTGAAAGAAAAAAACAAAACAAAACATTTAAACTGCTCAAAGCTAATTCCCCTTACTAGGCCTAAATTTTCAAGCATAGGATTTCATAGTAAGGGTTTAAATTTCATCTTGATCTTAATGGCTGTGCATAGTCCTTCTTGATTATATTTGGACTCTGTCCAGTATTTTTCAAAATGCAATGGAGCTTAAAGAAATCTGAAATAAAAAAATCTGAATACTTTGTACCTCTTTATTTCCCACTTCTGATTTTTCTTCCTATTTTTTCTCTTTTCTTATCTTTTTCCTCACACAGATCAAGTAGTCTATAACTCCAAATTAGGCCCATTTTCACCCTTTTTTTTCCTATTTTCATGTTTACTTACAAAGTAAATTGAGTAGTGTAGGATTACATATGACAATGAAAGTCAGTTACTGAAGGAACAGTGAATGGTGAAAGCAAAAGGGAACAGTGTGATGTCATTCCTAGCCATTTAGATGACAAGCTGTTTCTATAAAACTCTTTTTTATTTTTCCCTTTTTAAAAAAAATATTTTATTTTAGTGTTTGAACAAGTATTTTCTTCTTAATTTCCTTACACAAACAACTTAAATTTGCACTGGTTACGAAGTATGAGATACCGTATTTCTGGCTGGCTAATTCAAAATTTTTACTCCAGATAATCAAATAGTGAAATAGACAGTCTTCTTGCAGATGTTTGTGTATTCATAGCTCTTGCTTAAAAAAAAACAGTTGATAAACCTATACAGCAGTCATGCCAATGAGGAAATCAGATACATAGTAAGTCACTCAGGTTATAGGGAATTGCTTTATATTAAGGAATCATGTACTTCCATTATCAGTGTTCTGAAGGAAAACATCTGGTCAGAGACTCTTATTACCTTTCCTGGAACTGAGGCAGTTTATGTGAGGCTCTGTCTACCATTTTCCTGCTCTGTGATTTCCATTTTGGAGGAACATAACAGTATTTATATAGGATTTTTTCTAATAGTTTTGTATTATAACAAGAGTTTTTCTCCTTATATATTTCAAGTCAAAGGTCAGTTTTCTGACCCACAGACTGCACTTAGTTCAAAGCTTACAAATGTAGCTTTTCACTTGTGTTTGGAATGTTCCTAAAATAACTGTGTTATATCAGAAATTGAAAATGAAAGCAAGTTGCAGAAATAAGCTAAAAAATATTGGTCCAGTTGAAACCTGAAATTTATCCAATAGGACAGTATTACATTCTTAATTCAAACTGCCAATGGTTAAACTATCTAAACATGTTACTGCAGCATTTTTTTTTAACTGTGATTCAACTGAATAATATTGACAACCAATTTAAAACCTGTATTCAGTTTCTACTAGGGTGCTGACATACTGTGTGTGAATGATAAAAAGAATATGCTCATATGGTTTCCTTTTGTTCTTGCCAATGAAATAACTCTATGTGTATTGCTCATGGGAGAGTTTTTGTTGAATGTTGAATAAATGTTCTGTAATGCTCTATATGTTATTTAGCTATAAGATACACTGCTGCATTTGCCTTGTGGTCCTCCAGCTTCAGGGTGCCAAAGTCTTGGCTTGTGCTTTCCTACCAAGTTAGGTGAATAGGGAACAAAACTGGCAGTGATTGAGTCACTGAATAATTGTTGAATAATACAGCAATGTTTTTCACACAGGAAAAGGTAAATTGAAGAAAAAGGAGGGTGAGGAGTGTAGCATAGTCTTAAATTAAAATTATCAATATGTGATAACTTTTGAAGTGATGTTCAATCACTAGACATACTTGCATACATTCGAAAAATATCATCTACATTCAGAGGATTCATCTTTTGAATGTTCTACCAGTTTTAAAGCATTTTTTGGTATAGACTGTACATTTTTAGGTGACAGGTTTTTTTCTGCAGAAGATAGAAGAACTGTTCTAACTATAATATTAAAAAGATCATGATTAAAAAGCACAGAAAGTATTGTTCTTATATTTAATTATCCTTCTATTGCTTTTAGTGTGCAGTTCCTCAGTCATGTTATTCTTGTTCTGCTAAAAAGTAAGCATACTTTGTACAGATAAGGAAGAAGGCTGAATGTGAGATGATTCTTAGCCTACATGGACTCAAAATGTTTTCTTTCCTGATTCTTTAACAAGGACACAGATTATTCTGAATTTTGAAATTATTATGTCCAGTATAATGGAAAACATGCACCAAAGTCATAGATCAAAGAAATAACCACCTAGGCTTAAGGACGATAATGTTAATGAGTAAGAAGTCCATAATTATCTCTTAGGAAAATATAGCTTTCATAAAGGATTTTCAGTACATCAGAAGTATGTATTTGAAAGTTTAAGCCAAGGGAGTTCAAACCAGAAGCAAAGAAGTCTTTTCCTCTCCCCTTTTATCAGTTAGTCTTTGGAAAAATATACCACACACTGTGTGGTCCCTATTTCACTGAGAATTGAAAAAAGGAGTCTTTCCACTTCCTCTGAGCTCTCTTGAAAGTTTAAATGAAAAGTTTTGTAGTAGGTCACATTAGATGACCTCTGTAATCCTTTTATGGCTTTATATCTCCTACGTACATAGGAGTGGGTAAGCCGGAGTAAATGAATGACTATGTGTGACAGAAGGTGTTTGTCTCACCCTTAGAGTTTTGGAAACAGAAATGGAGGTTTAGTCCAAGACAGAGCTTCATCTGCTGTTGCAGTGTCAAGCCAAAACTCCGTGCTTGGTGTATGTGCTCTGCCTCTGTGCTTCTAGTCCTTGATTCCCCAGCACTGCAAATCCTTTCACAGATCTGCCAACCTGGCTGTGCCCCTTTTGGCTGTGATTGGAAATGGCGTGTTCCTGCACACCTCTGTGCACCCAGCAGGCCTGGCCCTTCTCCCAGTAAAAAGAGTGGGCAGGAGAAGAGTTGTTTTTTTGTTGGTTTGTTGTTTGGGTTTTTTTTTGTTTTTTTTTAAGAACAGAAGGAAGGCTAGTGATTGGATTTGATTTGCTGTAATCACTTATAAAATGGATTTTGCACATGCATACACATATCTATAAACATCTCTGAAGACGAACATACCTTGATTCTCAGATACAAAAATGTCATTGATGTCTGTGCATACTGTGCATGCTGCAGAAGTGTGAAAGTGTGAGGACAGAGTTTCATGCTTTACTTTTCTAGTATCTAATTCTAGCAGAAATATGAAAGCTGACCAAGGTTGTTTGTAATTACCATTTCAAGCCCTGTTTTGGAATACAGATTACAATAACAGATGGTACTTGATATGAGATAGTAGCTCCACTGTATGCAGCATGTGTCCAAAGAGACAATCTTTACTGTGAAGAATTTATCATCTCAACATGTAAAATGAATGAAAGAGGTTAGTGCAGTTTTGATAACACCTCACATGTTAACTGGTTCCTGCTCACTGGTTAACTAAAAAAAAGATCATTTGCAGCCTGGGTGTTGGATTTAACATACATATAATGATTCTGTATTTTATATATATTTGATACAGATTCACTAAGTGTCTTTGAAATACCTTACACTATTGTTCTTGTAGCCACAAGTTAAAAAAACCAAAAAACAAAAAAACAACAAACCTGATTGTTAACTTTATAATGAAGATTATCTAGGTAGTTGGGTGTTCCCATGAAATTTCCTATTACATTGTTTCTAAATATAGCAGAGCTGAGACCAACAAATACATTATTTTCCACGTTTTAATTAACTTTATATTGGCATGCAAATCATAACTATTGTGAGTTTTTGGAGTTTATCATAGCTTTCATGACCAGGCAGTAGACAAAGGTAAAAGATTTGGGGTTTGTTTTGTCTTTTCCTTGGAAAAGTAAATTCTGGTGGGTTTTTTGTTTGTTTTTTTGTCTGTTTGTTTGTTTTGTTTTGTTTGTTTGTTTTTTGTTTGGTTTTGTTTTTTGTTTTGTTTTTTTTTCCAAGCCAGTTAACTCCACTTCAGCTATTACAAATGTCAATAAAAAGAATCTGATTTTTTTTTTTTACTCCCTGTATTATGCTACTGTCACTGAACAAAAAGAAGTGTCAAAGTGTCAGCAAATTGTGTAGCCTTTGTTTTGCAATAGTAGTGAGAGTTCTGCTACATTCTTGCTCATGAAGGATTAGCTCTTTATTTGAAGTGAATCACCTAAAAACAGAGAACAGAAGTATCTAGGGTATTTTAATTGATTCCAGGAGATTTCTTTCCTTTTTTGAGCTGTACGAATCCCAGTCTTTGTAAATTAGTCTCAGGAACTTAGTTGGAAAAATGTAAGGAACAAGCCTCCTTACCTTATTGAACAAAAGCGTTATAATCTATTTCATCTAAATGTTCTCTGAATTGCTTCTCCTTACACTATTATAGAATATTTTTGCCGTTGTATTATTAGCACATGCATGCAGACTAGAACCATTTATGTAGCCAGCTGCAATTGCATTTGATAATGCAATTGAGACACTCTGCAAACAAATCAATCAAGCATAGTTTGGTTGTTTTGTTTTTTTTTTTTTTTAATTTGGTTTTTAACCCTAAAATGAATCCTGGTGGGCTTTACGTGTTCAGGCTATGAAATAGAAAAGTAAGAACCTTGTGACTGGAAGGAGAAGGTAAATAAATGGACTTCAGAGTGACTAGAAAGCAGGAAGGTGGCCTTAAGTGTTAGGTAATTAGTGCTGTTGAGAATATATAGATTTATATTCTGTGACATATGCAAAACATTGAGCACATATGAGCATTGAATAGGATGCCTGCACCGGTCGTCTGATCCATAGAAATCTGCATATGTCTTGGGGTATCTTAATCTTCTCTATGGCATGTTCAGTTACACTAATATGGAGTTGGGACAAACTCTTCTGTCAACTAGAAGGAGCTAAAAGTAGAGTGTACAGTTGTGGGAGGTGACAGTATTTTAGTAGGAAGATTGATTTTGGGGCATATCATTGTATTCAGTTAGAAATAAAAAGCAGCTTTCCTGGGTGAGCTGAGGAAGCATTATAGTAGGAAAAGCTACAAACCAATGTGGATATTTCAAAGTCCTTAAGTAGCCCAATCACTCATATGAGTTTCATACAGTCCTTTAGGTAACATCTTCAGTGATGTGTAAATGAAGCCAAAACTGAAGCCAGAAATTATTTTGAGGTACCATAGCCTCTTCCTCAATGTAGGCTTGGTTGGTCGTTATATGGACAACTCAATACTAAATCTCAGTCACATGGGCCAGAGCACCTTTCAGATTTCTTTCTCTTCTGGGAGAGAAATTGAATGCTCTGTTAGCCAGAGGAGACCACATGGCTTTACATACACACATCCATACTATATTCCTGTTGTGTGGATGACTGTATTACTATTACACTGGCTTATAATTCTCTCATTTCTGCAAGTTTTTCCTTTCAGCAAAACTTTAAGGTCACTTTCCACTGGGACAGACATAGGTAGAGACAAAGTTGTTGATTCTTTAAAGATGACAAAAAGCCCCCAAGAAAATGTAAAATTTAATACATTTTCTCTTTTAAAAGCTTAAACAACCTGGGGAAAGGAAGAGATTTATTTAGAAACATCACTAATTTTATCCGTTGTTTAACATGAGACCTAAACTTAAATGAAATACAAAGCTTTTATCTATTCTGTAAATGGATAGTCCTGTTTTTACCTAATTTATATTTCAAACTTAAAAATTATCTCCCACTGAATCTACTTGCTTATGTACTACCTAGGTACCAAGTAGGTTTTTTTTGGTGCTTTCTGTGGGTTGTGGTGCTGCATTTACTGGCTGAAATAAAGCCATAAAAGTTTGGAACTGGCATTTGTTTTTCCTCCAATATTAGCATTTTCCATTTAGTCATCAGTGATGATATTTCTTCTGTTACACTAATGAAGGCTGAAATTACTCGGCAACTTTATATGGACCAACATTTCCTACGATACCAGTGTTGCTTGGACTTGAATATTCATTCATTATTTCCACTGCACAAAACATAATTTCATGAGCTTCTGCCTAAGTATCAGTTGTATTATCTGTTAATGGTTTAATAACTTTCAAATAGCTGTTACTTGCCTGGTGAAATAGAGATCCTGCATCTGATGATACATTAAGTAATACAGCCACACATTATAGACTGGAGTCATTTGGTAGTGTTCACTGATTCTTCAGAGATTTCAGAAATGTTACATTTTCTAGGTGCTGTGGTAACTTGTTGGAAATGGCACAACCGGCAGTGTAATGCTGGCGAAAAAAATGGTTTTTATGCTATTAAAACCTGCCAGTAGTTTTCCTGACCTGAAAGGCAGTTTGAATACCCTTTTAAATTAGGAGAAAATAGGCATTTAGACTTTTGGAAAAACCAGGATGAAAGTAAGTGGTAAGTTCTAAGTTACTGATTAATGTCCTTAGTATGCTGTTAAAAAACCCGTATTTTTCTATCACATTTTCACGGTACCATCTCCCTGTGTGCATCTACCCATACACTATCTTCCTATTAGTATAATACCAGTTCTCAGGTTTCAAACACAGTCAAGTTATGGCAGTTTAGCATGACAATGCTGATGGACCAGTCTGTGTCCATCATTCGTGGTAGTTAGGGACATGTGCAACTTAACCTAAAGCAAAATCCAGGAATCTTATTGCTTTGCACTGGGAAATGTCAAAACTGTTTGCACCGTTCCTTACTGACAGCTTCTGAAATTCAGTAGATAATATTTCTTTGGACTGCATAACTGAATGACAGGTTTGAGCTCAGATCCATGGTGAAAGTAACTCCCATCTATGTATGGACATAAGTTGTGTTATTAAAATTTCTACATGTTGCGATAGCATAAATAATGCTATCAGCAGTAAGATTTTTTTACTTTCTGTATATTTCTGCTTGTATAAATCAAGTTGTGACATTTATGCCAAAGGCAAATGGATTAATAGCATGCGGTAATCTTCACCTTACTGCAAGCTGATCATCTAAGGTTCTCTATTATAGCTCATAGGTAGCTGATATGTAGTGTTAAAACCCTCAGGGTTATATCACTTGGAAAAAAAAAAAATTGAATTGACATAGTACTCTATAAATGTTCCTCTTCTTACAATAGTATCCTTATCACAGATGCAAAATTATTTCAGTAATACCAAAACTGTAGTAATATCCAATGAGATAAAAGTATCTCTATCTCACACAAAAGCAACACTATAAGCATTAAATGTAAGACCTCTAAGAACTTTGACACTGGTGGATATTCTTTAAGAATTCCTGAACTCCTAATTATGTTTAAAAGTCTTTACAAATTCTGTATGAAAATGCACAGATTTATATAAACAGATTAATCCTTTTGTCTTTATCACTTTAGTCATTATATTTGTTAGAATGAAATTGTACAGTCATGAAACATTACACATGTAACATTCACCCTGTAGCAAATGCCAAAATACAAAATAACACAGGTGTTTTTGCTCATTTTGGAAATTCTATTGGTAACTTTGTTTCTTGGATAGGACATTGGGAGCTGTACAAAAGAGAAAGAAAACTCTTACCTCTACCAGCCACACACCAAGAGGACATTTGATTGTAGTCTCCTCTGCTCCAATGTGGGTTCTTCACATGGGCTACAGTTCTTCAAGAACTGCTCCAACGTGGCTCTTTTCCACAGGGTGCAGTCCTTCAGGAACAGACTGCTCCAAGTGGGTCCCTCATGGACCACAGTTCCTGTCAGGAACCTGCTTTGGAGTGGGCTCCTCGTGGGTTGCAGCTTCCTTGAGGACATGTCCACCTGCTCCAGTGTGGGGTCCACCATGGAGCAGGTGGATGGCCTCACCATGGCCTGCAGGGGAATCTCTGCTCTTGGGCTTGAAGTCCCCCTCTCCTCCTTCTCCTACCTTGGTGTCTGTAGGGCTGTTTCTCACACATTTTCCTCATTCCTCTTTTTCCTTTCCTTCCTCACCCAGAAATTGATGACTTTCCCCCAGGCCTCCCTCTCCCCTCCAAATTTTCCTGCATAACTAAGGGTCCTGGAGCTGAAACTAATATTTTAGCTGTGATCAATTTATCCACATGTTCTCTTCAGTTTGTGTTGTTACAGATCTGTTTCTTCAGAAATGTGCTATGCATAGCTTCTGATAATTTAATTTAATAATATTTATACTCCTTGAGTTTCCTAATTTGTGCAGCTGAGTAGAAAATGCTCTAAACTGACTGAAAATAAGCTATAGATTGGTTCTAGAGTTTTGATTCCCAGTTATAATTTCCCTGGTAGAATTACATGGGGTTTTGTTCTACCATGTTGTAATCTCTGCTTTCCAACTTCTTTCAAACTCCAGTAGCAGCACATCCTTCTGCAATAGGTTTGACCCAATTTGACTGTCATGCATAATATTTTATTTATAACCAAACATGTAAAAGAGATAGAAATGTAAATAGGTAAACTCTGCTGGATGATATCAATTAAGTAAAATAACTTGAAAACAAATATTTCTGTACCTTTTCAGAGATGTCCAGGTTAGCTCATTTTCTCCATTTTGCATGCTACTGCAATAATTCCCTATTGTTTCTTCAACTGCAAATAGCCCTGCAGAATTATCTGGGTTTGTGAGCAAAGACTTTTTGATCTGTGAGATCTTGATCTATGTCTTCCTAGAGACAATTCCCCTGGTCCTTATGACTCACTCAAGTTATGCATTTCTGGCTTTTTGTGGCTTTCCTTCCTCTAAGGAAACCTGCAGGACTCCACCTCATCCCCATTTCCAGACAGATGCCCTATCTGCTGTCTAGCTATAGTAATTTTAATAAAATATACATCACCTTTACAGAAAACTGGAAATTATCTCAAGCTACCTGAAACTACTAAGCAAACCAGTAAGAGAAACTAAAATTGTGATCCTTTTTTTTTTTCTTTCTCCCTACCAAAGAAAGCACATATTGCCCTGCTCTGTGTGTGCTGTTCTGTGATACATAACTGCATACCTTCACCACATCAGTTATTCCTGCAACTAAGGCTAAACCTAGTTTTATTTTCATTGTTATAGTCAGTATTTCCCTTAGACCTGAGGTAAAAAAAAAGGAAAAAAAAATAAAAGAGAGGGAGAAGTGTTGATAATTCATCAGCATCCTAAATTCTTCTCCAGGGGAAAATACAAATACTTAACCTCCAACTCCAATGCCTTAAAAAGAAACTTAAGCAGAACGATGCTTCTTTCCCTGCCTTGGATCAAATGGAAGTTACTTTTGTCATTCTGTACTGTAGTCAGCTTACATATTTTGTCTTCATAGGTTTCCAGCTACAAGTTGTTTTGATTTCTTTTTTCTTCAGTGCCAGTTAAGACAGAGAATTAGTTAGACCTTTGCCATATACAGTACCTGGCACAGAGCTAAGGGAAAACAAATTTGGGTAGTTTCCTAATGACTAAGGACTTGCAATTGTAAAGCCAACTGAAATTACCTCAGACCAAGGCAGCCCTGGCAAGTCCCATGACCCTGTGCTACTGGACCAGGGCAGAGCCTTTACTGGTAACAGGAGAATCATACGTATTAGCTACAACCCCTGTCTGAAGGAAAACTGTGACCTTATTGCTTGATGTTTCCTTGTTCTTTCACAGCTTTGTAACTCACTCTGCACGGGCAGTTTGGTGTAGTACAGTTGGTATAGTTTCACCTATATAGTTGTTTCTACAGCTGAAGTAATATTTACTTCAGATTTTAACTGGCTCGAACAGAAACAGGACCAGGTTGAAGTTCCTAGTCAGAACAGCCATTCTTGTTCCTACTGATGCTGTATATATTTAATAGTGATTATTCTTCTTCAGATGCACCGAGGTTGAATAATCACTAAATTGTGGCAAAGCACAGTTAGTATTTTATTTCTGAGAAGTCCTAGATCCCATATTGATACATATTTGGAACCCTATGCTTATGCTAGATTCTCCCCTTACTCATCATTTGCAGGAAGACCTTGTGACTCCAATTTGCGCTGATGTTACAACCATTTTAAAGATTTACAAAGCTGGGGTATAATCACCCATGTCTCTTTCTCATTTATCCAAAGAATCAAGTTAAAATAACATTTGATTGTCTAAAGCAAGATGTAATTGTATAGTAAAATCATTATTTTTAGTGGCCTGTTTTATGTGTGATCTGTACTGAATAAGAACATTGTACTTAGTGGTCTTATTCCTGATAATTTTACTCTTCTGAATCCCTCTGAGTCACCCATGTTAATGGCATAATAGCAGTGTTGGAGTAGATTCACATCAGTGAAATTCTTAGGAATAAATCCATTAAATACAGTATTTATGAGTGAATCATAACTTCTAATTGCAAAGTACATATGCAGTTATTACAGTTGTAATATTACTGTTACAGACACTTGTTTGTGGCTACTATTGGCATTTTTTATGGCCAACACTAATGCTCATTTTCTTCTACAAGCTTTTTTCATATGATGCTGATATTTTTTGCCATTAATAACCATCAACCTTTTCTTTCAAGTGATTTGCATCTTCAGCAGAAATAATCTTGAATGGCTGATCATCATATTTTCTCTCTTTATTATTTTACTTTCATACTCTTCCGTGAGTAAAAAACAATCAAGGAAAGAAGTTCATTTTTCTGTTTCATGTTTTAGTAAGTGGTTTTGGTGTGTTAGATATCCCGTGTCATCTCATTGTGTAACAACTTAAGTTCAAAAGAAATGCCAGCATGAATCAATCAAGTATCAGTTCATAACTTCTAAATATTATATGAAGCCTTCAAGAATACATTTTTCCTGAAACTGTACCTGCTGTTCACAACCTGCATAGAACACACTGCTATTTCCAGTCTGAATTCTTTAAAAGTAACTGCTGTGTCTGCAGATGAACAGAAAATCAAAACAACAATATTTTTTTTTCTTCAACATTATTTTTTTCTGTGTCTTCCGTGGTGTTACACTATAGACCTACAAACAGTAGGTTCTTCAATAATTTCTTCTTTGTGGGAAAACAAATTCAGGAATTTGCAGCATGCTGACATAAATATTTAATGAGCTGCAGTTCTTAAAAGAATCACAAGTTCTTCTATAAAAATCACTGAAGTCCAAGACACTGCTGTAGAATTATTCTGATTCACTGGACACTAAGGCTTGTGCACGTAGCAATACTCTGGAATTTTCTGCTGTCTCCAACAGGTGCATGGATAGAATACATTTACCTGAAGAGAATGGGAAATATTGTGAATATACCATCCATAATCCAGAAGGGAGCTTCCATCAGCTTCTGCACGATGATGGCTGTTGTGACTAACAGCCCTTTCTCATCATCAAAGGTAGATTTTCAGACTAGGAATTGCTGGTCACTTACATTTAATAGACTCCTGGAATTTTATCGTCTTAGTATCAGTATGTCAGGTTGTAAAAGTTCTTCTCTTTCCTGATGGTTCAAGAAACAGTTTCATGAGCAGGTATGATCTGCTTAATCTCACATAAAAGAAACATGAACCTGAAATATGTGATCTGAAGTTTTCCTCTCGTGTGGATATCAAAACAAGCCAAAATCAGAAAGATTCCTCAAAAAGTTGTTTTTCATGAAATTCCAAAGATGATTCTGTTAATCCATATTTGTTTTTGTCCTTGAAAATTCAGTAACGCATACTCGCAATGTGACCAAGACAACATAAAGAGTTGGCAATTTTTGACAATTTGATCCGAAGACAGACAAGCTAGATATAAAATTAAAACAGCTTCTTTCTTTTTTTTTTTTTTTTTGTCTTTTTTCCTTACTCTTCTTTTCCTCCTTCACTCCCCACCCACTGTGTGCGGATCTTCTACCATGTACATCTGCAGCAGCTCCTTCAGAGGAACTTGAAAAGGTCCTGCAGTTTTCACTTGTTTTATGTTCTCACAAGGACTCTTCCTGGGTCTGTTGCGCTGTTACAAGAGAAGAAACACTCTCAGTTCTAAACCACTGTTTCTTCATCTCTTCTGTTGTTAACACATGCAATGCATGTCCTAAATAGCACTGAAGTTCACAAGGTGATAGAAGACATATTTGATAAATATGTGACAGGAAAAACTGACCTGCAGTGGTGTAACTATGGACAGTAATGGCACTTTGATTACAAATGAGCTCTAAACATTGGAAGAACAACAAATAAAGGTATTTCAACTGTTTAGATTTTAAATGTAAGGATTTTTGCCTGCAGTTTGCACTTGGACTTGAAGGAATTAACGAGTACTTTGTCAGCCAAATAGTAAACTGTGTAGGAGGGAATATAATCAACACAAAGTCACAGCTTCTCTAACTGTCCAAGTAATATTATCAAAATCCAGCTACAAACAAGTCACAAATTTCTGCATCTGTTCTCACCTTCCTCTTGCTTGCAGCCAACTCAAAATGCACGTTTTGGCAGCCATACAATTTTGTCTCATTTGGTGCCACAGTTCCTCAGTGGGAGCTGGAGAAATGGTTGATAAATCAAACTCAACCACTAATCACACCATCCACATCTCCCTGAGTACAGCTTTCTACAATTGAAAAAGAATGACAGTTTCTAAGCATCATAAGCAGTTAATTCTCCCCTTCTGAGAAATTCCACGTTTTGAACTACAATGACATTGGAATTGTGCAGATTGGACACTCCATGGTACCTGAATATGTTATTCTGTCCCAGAAGCTGTTCTTGTCTCTTTGTGGAGTTTGTACTCTCATCACATCCATAATCTTTCTAGCAATCATACCCTGAAAACTGCATACCTCCTCTGCCTGTGGAACCCTTGAAATACACCATTATCATCATCTGGTACTGCCTTGGGAGCTCTGGAGTGTGGTTTTGGAGCTGTACATCAACCAGTCAGGTCAGCATCAGCTGGTCAGGACTTGGGGAATATCCACATGTGGAACTACAAATCATGTGAGAAGCAAAAGCATGACAGAAAAGGTCAGGTGGTAGAATAGCATAGGTAACATGACAAAAATTTTCTCAAAATAAACCAGATATGTTTACTTCTATAGAATCGGTACAATCTCTGCTGATGAGATACCTCCCATTTTATGATTATTGTAGAATTCATTTGTGTTAAGCTACATATTCTGAGTAAGAATATTGGAAGTGCAGACAGTTTTCACCCTTAGGTGTTTTGTTTCTGTTTAATTGGTTGGGTTATTTTGAGTGTGTGGTTGTTTGTTTCGGTCTGGTTTTGATATTTTGTTTGTGTTTTGTTGTTTGTTTGTTTTTTGTTGTTTTTTTTTTTTTTTTTTTTTTTTCAGAAAGCACTTTTTGATACTTCAGAGGTGGTCTTAACTTTACTTGGAGACCTGTATATAACAGTTTTGTTTTCTTTGACAAGGACAGAGAACTATACTGCTGTCAGTATTCAAAAAAAAAAAAAACGTGTTTTTCTATGAATGTTAAATTTTTGATTTAGAGAATGTGCTTTTTATGTCAATAAACTCACAGAGTCAGCTGTATCTGAGCTGTAGCTGTGAAAGTCTTTGCTGAAGATTTGTCACTTTTGTTTTATCTTTATGCTGGTGATGAGGTTGTGGGGAGTGGGGAAACCCCACCACTAAACCACACTTTTATTTATGAATTCTATTAAATTCTCTAATTAATATTAATGATTAAAAATATTTTGATTTCTTAAGATTTCATTATGATTTCCAAAATACTGTTAAAATGTAACTTCTGAAGACCTCGTCTGTCTGTTGGAATATTGATTACACCGAATGGTGACTTGGCAAAAGTATAACAGAACTTATCAACACATTAACAGCGAAAGTCCTGCTTACAAGCAATGTATTGGCAACCATTAGTAGTTATAATATGAAATTTAACCAGAATCCAACAGCAGAGATTAAAGATGGTGTTATCATTATACGTTCAAAAGGGAAAGAGAGTGGTAGAGAGGGAAGGAAAACTAAGGTATAAGGGAGAGAGAAAGAGAGTAATATATATATGGAAGGAGAGACAAAGAAATGGGGATATAGAAAAAAGGAGAGAAGGAAAGAGCGGAGAGAGAGGAAGAAAGAAAAGAGTGAGGGATCCAGTCTCTTATGGCCCCACAGTGTGGATGACAGGACTTGTACGATGATGTGTGGCCTCGGTGTTCCACGGCGAGGATGGTGGGGTTTGCAGTTCAGGAGCACAGCGTCCTCCGATGTCTGGTTCAAAGTCCTGAGGGTGGATTCCCTTTGGTGAGGCCAATAGGCTGAGGATCTTCAGGGTGCTGGATTCCCTTGGTGAGGCCGAGCTGGTATTCCCTACCTGTGCTGGTTTTGGCGAGCTTTTTTATAGCTCTCAGAGTAGAGGAAAGTCTGGGCAGGGAAAGCGGTGATTGCAAAAGATGGACAAGTCCTGGGCCACGTTGAAGGGTCTCAGCTTTTCCTCTTTGTTTGCTGAGATGAGCGTATTAGAAGATGGGGCTATGTGCCCTTCAGCACATCCTCCACCTCCCATATCAGTCAACTGGCCTGATCTGTGGCCTGTTAGCTCGTCATTGGTATGTAGATCGCAGTTTCCCCTGCAATGAATGTGTCATCTCCTGGCTGGACTAGTCTTGCCACAATGCTTTCAATCCTTATCAATACACAACACACTGTTATAGTATTGGTTTGTGTCATAATATGTCCTTGACTTATTTACTCAGATCTCTATTAACTGATTTATACCATATTATTTATATCATATACAATATGATACAGCCACACT
Source organism: Patagioenas fasciata (assembly GCF_037038585.1). NCBI lineage: Eukaryota > Metazoa > Chordata > Aves > Columbiformes > Columbidae > Patagioenas > Patagioenas fasciata. Next base: position 87,372,103 of record NC_092520.1, read on the forward strand.
GGTATTATTGAAGTATTATTGAAGACCTTCCTTCCTTCCCGCCTTCCTGCCTGCCTTCCTCTCTCTTTCTCTCTCTTTTTTTGGAGTTTTCTTAGTCTGTATTTGCAAACTGCCTTTCTTTCACATATTTCTGTGTTCAGAAGTGTCAGCCAGACAGTACGTTTTCAGTCAGTTATTGCACCATGTTTGAAATTATAAATTAATCCATCTGAAGAATAAGATGAGGGAACAGGACTTTTTAAAGAATTCATGAAAAAGCCACAGGGAAAAAAGCATTCTGAATAATGTAGCAGAAAAGGTCTCATTATATATTTCACATTACATTTTAAGCAATTTCAAAGAGACTATTGTAATCATATTCAGACAGTTCTGAAAACGTAGAAATTAACTTTTGTAAGTACATATTTTTATCATCATTTGAGTCAAATTTTCTTCCCCACAGTTGTTATTTATTTTATTTGGTTTTGTGGAATTTGCATAACCTAGTAGATTCCTCTGAAAGTGTTCCTTACTATATATTTGATTATGAGAACAGACGATGTGGTCATGCAAAAACTTCCTGTCATTGAGAGTATTTATTAGGTGGGGTTTTTTGCCCTACTTATAAACCAAAGTTATGTTCTGTAATCCATGTTGGAATAATTTTTTGTTATCTCATACATGACAACATAGGAAAGTTATTTTGAATACAGACCAAATGTGTACATAACACAGTAATTTTTTCCAGCAGTATTAGAAAATAATTGCATAAAACAAAAACAAGATTGAGAAGTTACTGTAAAAGCTATTTAGTTTTAAGAATCTTTGTATTTATTATATTAATATTATTATATAGTGAATTATACTGAGAATTGTAATATTTAGGATTAGTATTGAACTGATAAAATTTTCCTTTGTTATTGTTCAAAATAGGACTGCAGATTTTATACTTATGTAAAAATACTTTTAGTTTAGTTAGTGAGGGTTATAAATAATTTAACTATTTTTACAAGAATTCTATTAACTATACTGCTCAGAAGGTACAACTAGTACATACTTTTAAGTGAGTGAAGAGTTACTGTTTGGATTTTTTTTTTTCTCTCTTTTTCATATATGCTTCTAATAACCTATTACTGGGAACAGAAAATTGAGATAGCTGAATAATCTCTGTAGCGATTCAGAAAATCATGGTGAAATGACTTCAGTGAATTTGTCATTACAGCTATAGATTGATATAATTTCACAGAAAGATACTTTCCATTGTGCTAGAAGAAGGTACTAAGAAAAAAATTGGTTCCTCATTGTAGTTTTGCGATAGACTATAAGGAAGGGCAAAGAGAATGTTTTTCTCAAAATACCTCTTCTCTACTAGTACTCTCTACTATATGCAGCTACTGTACTGCTTTAGGAGGGCAGCTCTTATTGAATCACTAATACGGTATTTAGTATTGTACCTGTGATTCATAGTCACAGGTTGTTTTGGCGTATGTCTTCTCACAGTTTCAAATGTGACTTCTTAGGGAAGTATTTGTAATCAAGGTAAAATCAGAAAAAAACCTGCCGAATTCTATGTGTATTTTAGGTAGGGTTAATGTAGGTTTTCCATTGTATTACATATTTGGTGTTTCAAAAAAAAGAAGTGAATAATCCATAGGTAAATATTACTGTTACTATATCATACAAAGTATTTATATATATACATATATATATATCAGAAAGTAGAAAACTACTTAATATATTGTTTTTAAAAAGTTAAATTTTAATTATCCCAAGAAATCCCTCCAAAAATGACATTCAGTACTGTTTACTAGTAAATTCATAACTTTTCTCTTGCCTGTTTTTTTAAAGGTATAATTAAAATAGAATTTTCAGCATTAGAAACGTTATAAGAGATAACTAAGTGGTCTTAGCTACCAATTTTTACCAAGCCAGGGTTTTTAGGTTTGCTCTTGCATTAGAATTCCATAGCTTTAATTTATGTACCTGTACTGTGAGGTTATCGTAGGAAACAAGATTCAGTATTCTTGGATTCTGATGTGGGATCAGAATACTTTTCTTTCCATAGTAAATATGATATACACAATGGTTTATATGACTGCTTTATGTCAAGTATTTTAAGATCTAAAATGTGTGCATTTTTCCTGTATTCAGTGAAGAAACAATTGTACAGAGTTAAAAGCTCAGTCACTTAAGTATCAACTGCCACTTGGTGAGTATTTAGTGTAAAAGCAGTAAATTTGAAAATACGTATTTATAGGACTGGACATTAAAGTATGTTTCAAGTTTAAATGTGATGCAGTGAAATAATTACTGGTTTTCCCTCCATTTTCCAACTTCCTTGACCATGAAGGTAGGTAAATATCAGTATTTTTTACCATCTGTATTTTAACTCAAACAAAAAAAAAAAAAGTAAAACAATGAGTTAAAGCAAATTTCCCAAAGCTACAAAACAAGTGAAGAGTAGACCAGATAAAAAATTACTTATTTTTCTTCAGGTATACTACTCCATGAAGGTTCAAGTGTCAAGCAGGTTTTTTTTGTTTGTTTTTGTTTTATTTAGTTTTTCCTAATATTTTTATAGTCTTGAAATTCAAGAGTTTTGGGGGGCAGGTGGGGAGGTGTTATGGATAAGGATTTTTATTAAGTTGCTCAGTATAAAATTTGTGTTCTAGAAAATCAGATGCCAGCATTCAGTTTTCTCACTTACCTTTTTCCATGCAATGACATGGAAATGAAGTCCAGAAATTCCAGTTGAACTTATGGATCATGCTTTTTTAACAAATGTGAGCTTCTGACAAGAAAATGTGAATAATGGAAATAAATCTTTGACTGGTTTTGTGTTTTGATCATTTTTTGGGGGCAATATTTCTATTCAGTTTCACAGCTATAGTTTTAAAGACAAAAGAGATAATGCTAGCTGTAATCTAAGATACTATGATTTTTCATGCATATGTTTTCATTAACTGCATCATCATAACCATGTGTGAGTTCATAAACAGGTTTTGAGTATGCAATTCACTATTCCAGTTCTAAGTGGATATATTTTCTGGTTTACCTTGACAATGTTCCTTTAAGCATGTACTTATTCCCTTGATTATAGTGCCTAGAAACAGACCATCTTATTCTATATTTTTTTTTAATTTCAGTTACTTAATTGTCAGCAGTAACTTCACCATAGGTGAAGAGATGCTTTCAGTCATACTTATCAATGGTGTTTAATATATAAAACATATATAAACATACATATATATATATATATAAAAAACCTTTCTTTTTCCTGAATCAATGTAAACAGAGCCCAGATGGCCGTATAGAAGTCAAAGGGCAGCATGGAAAATCGTCACTGCATATTAAAGATGTGAAGTTGTCAGATTCAGGGAGATATGACTGTGAAGCTGCAAGTAGAATTGGTGGGCACCAAAAGAGCATGTACCTTGATATTCAATGTAAGTTCTAATATTTTGTTTTCTCTTATAAATTTGTTTTAAAAGAAAAAAAAAAAGTACATTCTTAATGGAAGGTCAGTTTTTCCTGGTAATTCATGTTTAAACTTGCATAATTTGAGAACACATGTCCTTCTGTCATTAGTGGTATTGAATTCTGTGAAGGAATCTTTTTTTTTTCTGAAGTTGAAAAGATGCTTGTCAGTGATTTAAGCGGGACAGGATTTAGTCTGAGATCATACTCCAGTGGTACTACCCACTTACTTAAGGCTAAGCATAAGAAAAGTAAATTATTTTTTCCTAGAGAAGAATCTCATGCTACAGAAACCAATCAGAAGATATGAATTTGAAACATGCAAAAATTCATTGGAAAATAGTCTCTTCAAACTGTTCTTCAAATTAATGAAGCAAAGGTCTTCAAAAAAATTAAAGCAAACAAAAAAAAAAAAAAACACTTATATATTTTATCACTGTTCCATTTTGCTAGAGATTTTCTAGGCGTGTGTTCCACATTTGGAATATAGCTTTGAGTGAGCCTGTTTGAGATCTGGATTTAAATTAATACATTATTATAGTCTGAAACAAATTTCAGGGTGACATTTTTAGGACATATGTTAAGAATTTAAAAGTAACATTTTCTGATTATGATATGGCAGAGTTAATTTTGAATATGTCTGGGAACAAACAAATACAGTGTGTGAGGAAATGGAATAGCATAATAAGTCTGAATTTATGCCTTGATAGACACTACAAATGTGTTCTTTTATGAAGCAGGTATCATAGTTATCTTTCATTTCAGTTATTTTGCTTTGTAAGTTGCAGGCTAGAAACATTCAGGAAATGAATGTTTCAAAAACTAAACAGCTAATTTATATTCTCATAGGAAAATGGGGGAATTGTTATGAGATTCTCTGAATTCAGTATTGAATAAATTATTTGACTCTCCTTGTATTATTTTCCAAGTGCTAGTTTTTAGCATGTGAATTGTACATTAGAAACGTTGTGATTGGGTTTTTTGCTTTTTTTTTTTTTCCAAAATATTCATATACCACATTGCATAAAATTCTTCAAAATATTTTAATTTTCACTTCAGCTGTTTTAGTTTTGTACTCTTCAAAACCATTTTTGAGAATATTTATTTTCAGGTATGGCTGGTTCTTTGCAAAATCACTAGTGAGCCATTTTAGTAGAATTTTACTTCATTTTAGTAGTATTTTAGTAGAAAAAACAATAACTATTTTAGCATTAAATTGTAAATTAATAAACAAGACGTAATTGCTTATATTGTTCCATAGTTCCTAGATAGGACTAATCAATGCACCTATGCCATTCTGTAAGTTTCTAAAAAAACTACAAATATTTTATTTATATGAGGGAGCTGGGGCTGTTTAGCCTGGAGAAAAGGAGGCTGAGGGGAGACCTTCTCGCTGTCTACAACTACCTGAAAGGAGGTTGTAGCATGGAGGGTGTTGGTCTCTTCTCCCAAGCAGCAAGTGACAGGACAAGAGGAAATGGCCTCAAGTTGCATCGGGGACAGTTCAGATTGGATATTAGGAAAAAATTCTTCACTGAAAGGGTTGTCAGTCATTGGAACAGGCTGCCCAGGGAAGTGGTTGAGTCACCATCCCCGGAGGTGTTAAAAGGCATTTAGATGAGGTTCTTAGGGACATGGTTTAGTGCTAGAGTTAGATCCTGAGGATCTCTTCCAACCAAAACGATTCTATGATTCTATGTTTTAGTACATTTGACAGCTTGTGTAGTCAGGAGTCCTGTCACATCAGTTCAACAGGCTTAATGGAGCCACAGAGCACTCTGGTATCTCTGTCTCTTCCTTTTACGTCTTGAACCCTATTGAAGACTTAAACTGACAGTAGGATTGTGCAGTGTTTATGTACTTTATCCTTGTTCTCTATTGGGGTTTCTTTTGATGATAAGAGTGGTTCTTCAGGACAGGAAGAGATTATCAGGTTTGATATCGATTTGGCACAGTTAACCCTGCCTTTTATCTGCAGTAAATGCTAGATGGGCATGAACTGTACGGAACCCAGAGCTATTTATAAGGATTTCTTCCTATACAGTCATCTTTGTATTTCATTATGCTTAGTTTTCCTTATATTAAGTATGCAAAATAAATCAAAATTATATGAAAAATAAAGACACCATTGTAAATATTATTTACTAATGGATTTCATCAATTGCTTGTGGAAGTTAAATGTACAAATGTATGAATCCCAGTGAATTACAACTTGATTTGTACATACAATAACATTGAGTGCCTTTCAAAGTTACAGTTTTCCTATGCAAATGTTTACATTTCTATATAGTATTTTTTATCTTTTTAGCTGAGACATAATTATTGTGAAAAATTTATGCTAGGAATATAAAGGAATCTTAACAAGCATAATACAGATCTGACTAAAGAAGAAAACTCCTAATGAAAGACCACATTATGTCTTGGATTCCGCAAATAATTCACTGTAATGATTAGCATTAGAGAATGAAAAAACATTATTTTGACATGCTTAATATGCTGGATCAACTTTCTTCATAGTATTATTCTTGGTTAGAATGCACTGATGGCATTACTAAGTTGGAAAGGATTTAAACAAGCCAGTAATGATCAGCAGTGATTGTGGCTGTGATCAAGTGGCTCTCAAGTTGCCCTTCAAGTTTTCCTTTCATTGTGTTCAAACTGTCATTAACACTGTCAGAAGTATTCAGAGCACTTAATTGTCTACTCCTAGGTGCACACATTGTGTAAGATGCTGATTTCTCTGATTGCTGTGCAACACCAAGTGCAAATTCTTTTGTAGAATACTTCTTTTACTGGGGAAAATGTATTAAGCCATGTTCTATCAAAAAGTTTCTGGTTTTCCATATAGTACCTGGGAAGCATGCTAACTTACAGTCTTTTGTAGCTACAATTACCAGTTTTCACTTCACTCTATTTCTATGAAAACTCCCAAGTTTCAGTATTGATGCTGAAGTTATTAGATATGATGGATGGCCCAAAAATACCTACTTCCTCAATGTACACAAAGACTAGTGTTTGAGGACATAATGAACTATCACAAATATAGAATCACAGAATCATTTTGGTTGGAAGAAGCCCTCAGGATAAGTAAGTCCAACCATTAACCTAACTCTGGCACTAAACCGTACCCCTAAAAACATATTGCATTCGGTAATTGCATTCATTTTTGCTTTGGGTCAGCCACATGAGTGGCTGACAAATATGATTTCTCAGAAAAAAAATTCTAAACAAACACATTTAAATAATTTTAAGGGTCATCCAGAAATGAGAAGTTTTGCTTACTCCTGTTTTTTACCCAAACCTGAATTTTATAGTTGTATTCCTTATTAGTAAAGTACCAACATTCATTGGTACAAAAAAACATCGTGCAGGATGTGCAACATAGCCTTTACCTGTAAGGAAATGTGTGCAGTATTTATTATACTACTGTATTGCTTATCAGAGACACTTTTTTCCTTTTCTTTTTCTTCCCCCATCATGATTTGAAATCAACCTCATTTCTATTACAGTATTGAACTTCGTTTCCTGAATCAATTAGTCTTTTAGGCTCTTCACTTTGTTTTATGTTAGCTGTATTGCACTACAGTTAATGAAGATGCTTTGGATTCATGATATTTCATTTTGTATCATTGCAAAAATATACAGTATTTCTTAAAAGCAGGCTGAACAAGTTGAGCTACAAATTCTATTTACCTTCAAGGAAGCAAGGCTATGAGTCCATGTAAATAATACTACTGTGTGCAAGATGTCAAAAATATGATGAAAAATGTCACAAATGTTGCAGCTACCACTGCTATCATAAATTATAATAAATGCAGACAGTTCATACCTTGGATTCTGTTTCTGTTGAAATAAGTAAGTATATCGACATCACGTCTCTACTCAGAGAATCATAGAATGGTTGAGGTTGGAAGAGATTGCCTTTTGTACTGTCACTGGACACCACTGAAAAGAGACTGGCTTTGTCTTCTTTACACCCTCCCTTCAGCTGTTATTCGTGGCAGCCCAGCCCTATCTTGTTGTCACAGCCAGAAAACAAAACAGATAAAGACAATCTAAGAAAAAGACAAATGATAGGAAAAACAATCAAGAGAAATGAAATGTTGAAATATTATGGAAAATTTTGCATCTCTTCTATTAAAACGCTGTTGGCCTCAGTTACATTTCTTCCTGTCAAACTTATAGCTTAAAATGAAAAAGCAAACATGGAAAAAGTCAATCTTTAACATCATGAAAAAGATGTCATGATTTTGACCTGACTTTGGAGCTAATGAATGCCAATTGTAAGATCTAAAAATTTCTTTGACCGCCTAGTGGACTTGCATAGAAGCAAATTTGGTATGTCACTACAGTGACTTAAAGGGAATAAGAATGTTAAGTTCTGAGTAAAAGATGAGCTTTGTCACATAGAGTCATTTTGCAAAAAACATTTCACCAAAACTCCCTGGACTGAAACAAAGATGAATGCATCTTTGTTTTCTTATTCTGATGTTGCAATTAATGTGTCAAAATGGGTAAAATTATACTTTATTCACCTGTATAGTAAATCCACCTATTCTTTAGCCCTTAAGGGTGTAATCATATTTTAGAACAGAAACTTCAGCTTTAAAACTTTTGGCCTATATATGTTAATATCTTGTTAAAATGTGATATTCGTGTTAGGAATTTCTCTAAATTTTTAGGTAGGTAGATTTTTAATAACATATTGGCTGTTAGAATAGAAAAAATAAAATTTTGAATGAATATATTAATAAAATGTTTTAGGTTTTATTCTTTTCATCTTCTAATATTTTACTCATTTTAATAATATTTTCTTACTGATCTAATTTTTCACATATGCAATTGTGAAAGTTAAAGGTTAAAAAAAAAAAAAAACCAACCAAAAAAACCCCAAGAGTTTTCTGATGTGTCCTTGAAGATGTTTGTATGTCATGAGGTAGTCTTACAGACTAAAAATATAAAATGTTTACATTGCTAGTTAATGTGTAAATTTCAAACTGGCTTTCATAGTTACAAAATTCAACAGAGTTTTGCAAGTCATTCTGTATTATGTTAAGTGTAATTTATATTATACAATGATGACCTGTAAACGCAAAAAAGACAGCATGGCCTTTGTCCTTTGTATCTCCAAGATGGGTTCAGAGCAGAATCAACACAACTGTGAATTATGAGGAAAATAATCAGGTGGTATGATAAGTATGATGTGATGTTGAAGCTTTGAAACTTGAACAAAACAAAATATCTTAAATTGAGATTTGTAACCTCAATATTTTTTTTCTCCATTAACTTACCTGAAATACAGATTACTTGGTATTACTTGAAATTGGTATCTCTAAAGAGTCTTCAGTTGTGTCGAAACATCCTGAAGCCACTAGGTTAATTCGTGCTTGAAGGAGGGACCTCCGGTATTGTTTACTGTAAACATGAGACATGTAGCTTTGGTTGCGATATCTGAGGCCAGCCACCTCTGCACCACCGAGCCCACCCCTCAGCTGCTGTTGCCACACACACTGGAAGCAGCATAGGGCTAAAGTGAAGAGGGAAATACTGGTTGAGTTTGAGTACATTGTACTGGAGATCTGAGAGACGTAGGGTATAGGTTTAGGGGTACCAGGTGTTGGAAATGGAGTTGGATATGCAGGGTAATTGTAGCAATGCCGTTTGTATTTTTTGTATGTTCCTTAAAATTTCTTAGACATTTTGTTGTTGTTGTTTTTCTTGACACTACTGTGTGCAAAAGCTTAAGTAAAGAGATAATGAGGCTGATAATTCACTGTTCCATAAAGGAACAACAATTATGATTCAGGAATACAGGAGATTAGGGAATACAGAGATTAGGGAATGGAGGGAAGATGTCAATAGGAGGCACATTGTGGAGATAAAGATGACAGATAGGAAAATATGGAAGGTAAAGACATGAAGCAGGATTTTGTTCTGAAAATGTGACAAGTAGTATAGGAAGAGAGATGGAGGTTAGGATCCTGGTTTGAAAAAGGAATTGCAGTTTTTCACTTTTGGCTATAAGAGAATTATGTGATCTGATATATGATGTTAGAAATCTGGCCATCCTAAATTATTCCAGTAATTCTGTCCAGGAATGTTGACTTTTTGATACATACTGGTGCCATATGAAAATAATGTATCAGTAATTCGCATCATCTGATATTGTTATTACTAAAATCAAAATTACTGGTAATGTGAGAGACCCATAGGGGGAGTCTTCCTGTTCTAGTTCTGATGGTCAGTGTTCTTAGGGATTTACTGACATAAAAAATGACAGATGTATGTGGAGAGTTTCTTTTAAACATCACTATTGACATACTTAACTTATTTTTCCTACCTGTGATTTCCTTATAATTTTACACAGTTTTCAATAATTTTAGACATGTTTATCCATTCAAAACAGATATTTCTATGAAACCAAAATTCCTCGGGGTTTTTGTTTGTTTTGTGGGGTTTGTGTTTTTTGTTGTTTGTTTGGTTTGTTTGGGGTTTTTTTGCTTTTGTGTGTTTTGTTTTTTTTTTTTTTTTTTTTAATTTATTGTATTTTTAATACAATTCCTTAATGTCAAGTAGAATTCAAAAGTAAATATATACAATGAATTTCTGTGACTCTGGCAGCAGCAAGCACCCAAACAATGCATGTGTTTGTTGCCCACCATTTGTTAAGGTTGAAGGTGCCATTATCAACTACATACTTGGCATCTAGCAGAAAGATACCTTATCTTCATGATAACTAATTTTTTGTCTATGTTTATGGAAATGTGGAAATTAGTGTGGTGTTTGCACGTTAAAAATGATGTAATAGTCAAGGTTATTAGGGACTAGCAGTGCTTGCTGGTAAGAGAGAACTCTTACTCTTGCATAGACTGTATAATTAGTAGCTAGTCTGTTATACTATTGAATATCAATGTGTTAATGTAGTGCATTTTGAGAGGAACCAAGAGAATGGGGCAGTGGAAAGGAAATATTACTGAGAGTGGTGTTTCCTGACACTTGCTGTGAAAAAAAACACATACCTCTGCAAAATTGCTGATCTCAAACTTTTAAAATTATAAGGTACATTCTGAAAAAGAATTCTGCTTTTAGCTAATAATAATGGCAATTTAAAAGCTAGTGTATATGTTTTGTTTGCTTTTCTACTTGGAAACGTCACATGTAGATCTTGCATGTTTTTCCTTGCAGCTGCATGATCATGATCACAGTATCACAGTAGCAATGAAGTTAAAGTTAGTAACCGTGAGGCTCTGGAGTTCCTATCTTCCTTTTAAGGATGATTATATATTAAAATCTAATCACCTGGCCTCATTTGTTAAGTCTTCCACTTTATCTCCAAGGGAAAGTTATTCCTTCCAAAATATTAACTGTTGTGAAACAGGTATATGGGAGAAAATACGGGAGAAAGATAGAAGTCTGTTAACCAAATTGTGGCAGATTTTCTAAAAATTAAAGTACTTGTACAGGATGGATGGCAAGGAAAGTACTAGATTTGCTTGAGAATGTGGTTTATTAAAGCCTTTGATGATGACTTATGCCAGTATTACCCACCTAAGAGAGAGTCTTCTAATAATTTACTGCATAAAATGTCCCAGCATCTTAGACCTGACAATCTGTCATATATTTTCATTGTATGATCGGGGAAAACAAATTGTTTGAGGAACAAATAACCAAAAGTTTTAAAACTTATGTCTAGTTTGCTATTAGAGCTGTCTGGACACGTGCTGAATCAGGTAATTTGCCATATCCAATTTTGTGTGTAATGTCAAACATACACCAGAGCTGGATCTTTGAAGTTGTTAATTGAATTGCCTTCTGCAGGAGACAGATGATGTATTAGTCTGTTCTTGAATCATTGTTCTCAGACATTATACCTAATAAGGGTACGTAAATGCTAGAGACAGTTTTCAAGTCAGAGTTTGCTTCCCTTACTTAGAATTGTTATGGAGGTTATCCAGAACCACTTCTTGTAATTAGAGTGCTGACCTGCCAGTCTCTTTCTTATTTGGGAAAATGAACAGCTAGAGTTTAGGTGATGCTTGGACCATAATATTAACTATTCTAGAATGCTATAGTTGCTTATAGAATCCTACTCTCATAGATGCATTTAATTTTGTACCTTTGTAATATAGTCTTTGTTCCTTCTAGACATCTTTTTAATTTGGATTGTCTCATCTCTCAAAAATAATACTCCATCTTTCACCAATCAAGCTTATAACAGTAATTATGAACTTTACTGAATCCTGGGCTGCATAAAAAGAAGCATGTCAAGCAGGTCAGGGGAGGTGATTCTACCTGCCTGTTGTGAGATGCCATCTGGATTACTACATCCAGCTTTGGGGTCCCCATCTCCAGACAAACATGGACCTGTTAGAGTGAGTCCAGAGAGGGCCACAAAAATGATCAGGGGTCTGGAACACCTCTTGTATGAAGAAAGGCTGAGGGAGTTGAGGTTGTGCAGCCTGGAGAAAAGAAGGCTCCGGAGTCTTTATTGTGGCCTTTCAAGACATTAAGGTGGCTTATAAGAAAGATGGAGAGAGACTTTTTGCCAGGGTCTGTAGTGACAGGACAAGAGGCAATGGTTTCAAAGTAAAAGAGAGTCATTTCAGAATAGATATAAAGAAGAAGTTTTTTGCAATGAGGGTGGCAATACAGTGGAACAGAAGTGTAGATTCCCCGTCCCTGGAAGTGTTCAAGGCCAGGCTGGACAGGACTTTGAGCAACCTGATCTACATATGACAGAGGGGCTGGACTAGGTGATCTTTGAAGGTCCCTTCCAATGAAAACCATTATATGATCTATTGCATTTCTATAGTAACATAAACAGTAGCTTTTGTACTTCTTTGCCGTAGATTCTTTTTGTGTTTTGTTGTTGTTTTTGTTTTGTTTTTCACTAGAGCACCATAAGGTTCAGATATAATAAATATCATCAGGGTTACTGAAAAATAAATAAATACATTAATACACAAATGGAGTGTATTGAAGCTCATAGTTCTGTATTTAGGTATTTAGAAGTCTGGTATGTTGTCTTAACTGGCTCTACTTTATGTACAAAAGCTTAAAAAGAACAGTTCATTTACACCCTGAATTGATTTTTTGTCAGGCGTAAATTAATCCTGAGTTACATAAAAGCTAAGCAGAGCATATTTTGATTTTTTTAATGGTTGTAACTTTCTCACTGATCTGCAGGGAAGTTTTTTTCTTTTTATACAGTGCATATATTGCATTTAAGTATTTTGAACACATGTTAACATATGAGAAGGTCCAACTTCTCATTTCTGCTTGGTTATATTTCATTTTCTGATTATAGAATTTATTGATACATGTTCTGTTTATTAACTTCATTTTTTTCTTAGTAATTCTAGAACATTGGAGGGATCAGATTTTGTAGACATATGAAATAGTCAACTTTATGTTTTTGAAGCCTTGGCTTTAAGATTTGTTATTTTTTCATGCTCTATTTTACATTAAACATATTGTGTGTTTCGGTTTGACAAATACTAATTGTTACCATGTAAGCATACTATACTACACTTAGTGATGAAGACCATACAAGGAAAAAACAAAATATCTTTATAAACCAGTTATTCACTTCCAACTATTATACATTTTTTATAATTTTATAAGACATGTAAAATAACTTCTTTTTGTACTGTAAAAATATTTCCAGAGTAATTTTCTCATGTGAAATACCAGTCTAGGAAGCTTAACCTATTGCTGACTAGGAAATCAAAAATAATCTGACTTAAGATAATTTGCCTCAATCAAACCACTAGCATAGTCATCCTGCATCCTCTTCTTTTTGTTATATTGGAGGTTTCAGCTGCTGGGGAAATTACTCCAAAGCCTTCTACCCTGAGTTTTTGAGAGGAAAAATGTGAAGCTCTTTTTGTTTACTAATGCTTTACATGTGGATGTTGTTAATTTTGGGATATATATTCATTTGATGGACTTTTAGTCCTGTTTGTGGTTTAGGATGTTAAAACTGTCTGTTAGTATCTGTAGTCATTTATAGATGGTAGTCCATAACTCACCTATCACTTTAAAATATAAATAGACACTATAGGCATCCTAGATCTCCCTTCAGAAAAGAAAACACTCTGAAGTGAAAGTCCCTATTCTCCTAAATGCTTGTGCCTGCGTTATAGAAGTCTACACTACTTTTTCACTCCTAAGACTTTTAAAATAGGATACATGTTTGCCACATGTGTGTTTAAATCAAAAGAGAGCATCAAACTGCATGGTGTCACCTAGGAAGGAAAGTTAGGTTCAGACAGAACATCTTTCTCTCTTCCACACTCATGGCAGTGTTACATTAATGGATTGAAGTTAGTCTGAGAAATTGTGCCTTGGAAGACAGTGCTTATCTATAATTTGTTGTGAAATAATCACATTTGTGTCTCATGAATACTCTGATGAGATTTCTGATCCATGTGTTGAACACATTAGGTGCAAAAACTGCCAGGCAGAAGTCAGTTTGTGCAGTTTTCCTTTGAGTGGTTCTCACCACTATCTCCATTTCCAGAGGAAAAGCCAAGGCTCTGACACTGGGTATTCTGATATTCCTGACCATACTTAACCATAAAACAAGCATATGCAGTTTGCATTTTTCTTCACAGAGCTCCACTAGTCTGAGGTGTCCTATCCATGTCAGTGTATCATTTGGTAGTCCATTTTTGCTTTACGATGTTTAGAGGATTAATATGTGCATCTTTTTAAAGGTCTAAGAGAAACAAAGAGCACCAGAATTACTTCTTTAAACACACAGAAAAGAAAGATGAACTCCTATATCTAGTAAATAAATGCATAGGTAGACATACTTATTTGGATGGATCCACAGTTTTCAGTCAAAGCCTGTATGCATGCAGCAGCAGCAGCATAATGTCACCATAAAGCTCTGCTTTTTGACAAAGGCAAACACAGAAAGAAGCTGAAAACATGCACTTCAGAAACAAGGATGTAGTTTTAAACCATTCCTGAAGCTAAATTTTACTGCTTTTTAAATATGCTCTATTCTCGTCTCTGATATACGTCTTAGCAATTTTCTAACTGAAAGCTAAACTATTTGTGAGAAGCCCAAAACAGAATTTCCAGAGACACATCTAGAAACATTTAGGAACTATTTATCAAAATAAAAATATACACATATATTTTTCTAAATATTAAAAAGAGACATCATGACATGAGCTATAATTGATAATTCTTTTTTGGAATTAAAGTGCTAGAGAATTTCCCTGACTTCTAATAATATAAAGAATATTTTCTTAATACCTTAAAATATAGCAAGAGTGGGATTAAAATAAAAAAAAAAAAAATATATATATATATATTTACAGATAAATATGTGAGAGGCAAAAACTATTATTTACCAAGACATAAGTAGATGACCAGGGAAAGAGACCATTAAACTGTTCCTGCTGTCCAGGGAAATAGAGGGTAGAACAGATAATTCTCGTCACTACTGGCCATGTGATCTGACAATCATAGTTTGCAAACCAGCAATTTCATCTGTATCAGACTCAGTGTTTGGCTATATGTTTAACTTAGCCATTTATAGGTGGGTTTGTAAGGAAGATGCACCTTCTTTTTGCTTTTCTTTCATTGGGTGATTTCATAAGTAACTGGTATAAAGATTGTCCATTTTTTTTCTGAAGTAGGTATAATATGTTGCAACATTTTAGGTATTCTTGCATTATTTTTTTGTTCTAGGTTTATTCATACAACTAAACATCTCTCTGTAGAAAGATTTCATTAAATATAAAGTAGTTCCAGTGAGAAATAGGTGGAGCTCTTAGACATCTACGAAAATACAGAGAGTGAATGTAATTTCTCCATAGCAAAAGATGACGTTATAAAATCAGTAAATGAATAGCTTATATATATATGTTTCCTAGGTCACCTCCCTTTGTCATTCAAGCATCTGGCTGAAGAGTTTTTCATCCTCAGGAAGAAATGTTCTTTGTAATTTCTGAAATAATGTCTTTTAAGTGTCTCATGTTTCCCAATGCTGAATATAATTAGGAGCTATTATCTTCATGAGAATTTCAGGTGAAACAGTTTCAGGAGAGGAGAAAGCTACCAAAATAAAGGCTTCAGAAATTCAGTGTTGAATACTGGTATTTTTATGGTCCTTAATAAACTGATACAACAATCAATTTAAACTTCTGTGTGAACATGAATGCTTAGATAGTTGTATGGGGCTTGTTTTACTAAAACAGTTAATGTATTTGTGTATTACTTCCTTTTTCCAGATGCTCCAACATTTGTGTCAAATCAAACCATGTATTACTCTTGGGAAGGCAATCCAATCAATATAAGCTGTGAAGTGCTAGCAAATCCATCTGCCTCAGTTCAGTGGAGAAGGGGGAAATTAATTTTACCAGTAAAAAATACAACACATCTGAAGACCTACAGTACAGGAAGAAAGCTGATTCTAGAGGTAAGGCTTAAAACAGAAATCAATGTGGTGATGTTAATTAATTTCTTCCTCAGGTTGGCACCATTGAAAGTACTATAGAGTGCATTTAAGGATAAGACTTACAATTTAGTAAGTACAACTCTTAAAAAAATAAACACACACACAAAAAAACCCCACCTCTCCTCCCTGTGTTTATGAATTCATTTATCTCCACATTTCTCATGAGCAGTTAGAAAATAAACCTCATTTGCGTAATTTGTGCTCAGGTTTTCATCTGCAGTGAGCAAAAATGTAACTTGCATTTCTTGCAAGTAAATAAATACACATAATAAATAAATATAAAACTAAACCATCGGGTTAATTCTAAACATTGAATTGACTACCTGGTAGGTGCTTGGTATATACAAAAATATTTCTGTGCCTTCAATCAAGAACAAAACAGAAGGGTAAAGTGATAATAACCTGCAGCTGTCTTTGATAATGACTGTTACCTCATGGAGGCATTGCAAAAAATAGAAGCTCTCTTCTGTTATCCAAAAGGTACATATAATGACAAAATGTGAGAAAGGTAGATACATAAGATCCACTCTTTGTGTCCAATTTACTTTATTACCTTAACTAAACAAGGGACTACCTAGCAATAGCGTATAGCAAATCATGGTCCTTAATTAATTATTTTGCAACAAATTGTTACCAGTGTCTCCAGTCCTGGTCTCACCTGTTACAAGGGTGACACACTGTCTTCCTCCACAAGTAGAAGACCTAATATCAGGTTTATATCTGAGCATGAGGTTCTCAGTTGCCATGGGAAAGAAAATTGAGAAGTTGCAGGGCTGAACAGAGTGGGGCACCTAGTTCAGATCCCGAGTAAGAGGTGTATGGTGCACTGAAAAAGAAAAAAAAGTTGTTTTGTTTTTGTTTTTTTTTTTTCCCCTAAAGTCCAGACAAGTAACATCATTTCTTGTAGCAAAGGATATTTATTTAAAGAGATGCAGTCTTACTCTTGTTTGAAGGTCATCTTTATGTTTTTTTTTTTTAATTTTAAGTAAAGCTTAACAACACAAAATATGTTTTACAATATCTGGTTCTCTGAGTGTTCACCTCAGTTTACAGTTGAGCCACATTCCTGACATCGTTTTTTTTCCACAAATGTCTGGTGTGTTGTGCATCCTGCAAACAATAAGAAATAAAATATTATTCTTGCATCGTCTCTAGGAATCAGCAGTTTTCAGACCTTTCATTGTTCATTTCAATCAAAATAAAAGTTAGTGCAAATAACATCTGTGAAAAAAATGCAAAGCTTCTTATGTTTTTCCTTGTTTAAAAATGAAGTTGTAAAGTTGTCACCACTTTCCATTATTTCATTTCCTCATTTGAATTTGAGAAGGAGGAGTTTAGCACAAAAAAGAGTGTCTTTAGATCTGTGTTTGGACAATATAATAGTGTCAAGGTTTTGATTGCAGGGTGACAAAAAAAACATGGCAGATGTATTGTTAACCCCCTCCCGTCCCTCCCCCCTTTAGCCCCTCCCCCCTTTAGCCCCTCCCCCCTTTAGCCCCTCCCTCTTCCTCCTTCTCTCTAAGGACAGGCGATTGGGAGGGAAAGAAGGACAGAGAGAAGAGATTTGGAAAAAATAAAAATGTTTCACTAATGCTACTAATAAAATAGAGAAAATAATACAAAATACACAAAACCCATCTTGAAAGTCCTGACAGCTGCTCTGGCAGATGTAGGGCCGGCGCCCAGAAGTCCTGGACTGGAACTAGATTCAGTCTGTTACTAGGCCTCAGTTCACAGGGATGACTATCAAGGTCCTCTCCTAATGTCGGCTCTGAGGAAAAGGGCCGAGATCCTCATGATCTCCCTCTTTTATATGAAGTATCACGTGAATGGGATGGAATACTTAGTTGGTCAGTTTCAGTTCACTACTTCCGTGCCCTTCTCGTGGGATGTACATCCATACTTTTGAGTGACCTTGCATTCCATTGCTATGTCTACCAGGACATGCATCTAGGTTATCAGGAAAATGCTGTTAGTAAGAAGACTTTAGGTGACAGAAAAATTGACTAGAAGAGAAAACTTGTTTTTAACAAAATCAGGGCAAATAGATAGGTTGAAGTAAGAACACATCTGCATATTGCTTAAGGAAAACGTATTTGCATTTCTGAATTTTTTTTAAAAAGAACTTTGATGTTTGATTAGAAACTAATATTTACAAACTGTATTCATTTTAAAGATTGCTCCAACATCTGACAGTGATTTTGGGCGGTATAATTGTACAGCCACAAACAGAATAGGAACAAGATACCAGGAATATACACTTGGTCAAGCTGGTGAGTTAAAAAAAAAATGTTTGCTTTTCTTTAAATATTTTTCTATTTTAATCAAAATTAAGTTGACACTTTTCTCTGTTAATTTATTTCAATGGAATATTTAAAGTTAATTTTAATTCTCTAAAATTTGAATCGCAATATAAAGTGAAATAAACCTGTTCCCTCAGAATAGGAATTTCCTTTGGATTTAATCTTAAGACCTTCTGAAATTTGGAAAAAATGAATTAGTCTGATTTTTTTCCTTTGCCCTTGTTACATCCTGTGTTTATAAGTGTATTTTCATTATTTCAGTGAAGAGGCATATGGTTTGCAGGCAGTAAAAATAAGAAAGAATTAGGAAAGTATTTTTCTCTTTTCTCCCTGTTATTTTCTTGATAAAGCACGAATGACAAAAGACTGAAATAGTTCAGTAAAGAATTTTGATCTTCATTTGCACTTTTATTTATTTGAATAATTGAATTCGACCCAGAGTGCTAGACTGAATTAATTTAAATCTGAAATGTTCTACAACCAATTGTTACAGAATTTCTGAATATTTTTAGGTCCATCTATTGTTGTTTTGCAAATATAAAAATATGACTGTGTGTTTATTTTTTGGCAGAAATAAGTATTAACTGAGAGCAAATGAGGGTTTCTTAGCATTTCTTTCAATTAAATTTTCTTGTGGCATGGACTAGTGCTTGTTCAGCAAGCTTTTGAGGTCTCACAACATTTGCATCTACATACTTAGATGATGCAAATTGTTCCTGCTTTAATGATGTCTATGGAATTATAATGCAGTTTACAGTTACGAAGGTACAGCTATACTCAAATTTATACACCCCTTGTGATGCATTGCTATGGACCATTTTCATCAATACTCAGGTCATATCATACTCCCAGAATAGGAAAAGGAAGAAAAAAATCCCACTTGCATCCCTGTGGCGTCTTACCTCTTAGGACAGAAAAAGATGAGAAAATAGAGCAATTATGTCAATGAAAACAGAGGAACTCAGGTTGTGATTATCAGTGTGCACTGTTATTTCATAAAGATGTATATACATATGACAGCATCTCAGCAGATATTCTGTATCTGCTGATTTTTCTCTTAGCATTGCAAAACAGTGTCCCATCACAATGTATGATACTCCCTAAAAATTATTTTAGCTATGTATTTCTCTCCTGCTTTTATAAATAAATAATTCATTTTAATACAAAGTAATTCAAATTATTAATTGGAAACATGGTGTTCTGATTATGCATTGTATTTCAGCAAATTCTCACCTGCAAGCCCCTGGAAATGTGAGTGAGAGTAAATAACTCCATACAAGCTATAATCCTGTTTTGGCCTTCTACTACAACTATATCAGAGCTGTTACTGATACCAGTTTTTCAAACAGGTTACTACTCTCTACTTTTGCAACAGTTTGCTTAAAGATTTTCAGTCAATTCTTCAGAAAACTTGATGAACACTTAAAAAAAAAAAAAAAAAGGAGTTATAAACATAAAAAAGGTAAATCAGGGTGTATTTAGTAAATACACAATGAATAAAGAATTATAGGAAGTTATTATGTGAAGCATAAGCTATATATGGACATTCTATATAATGATATGAAATGTAGAAAATAGAACTCAATTTTTGCAGTAATGATAACAATGAACAGGTATCCTTAACATAGTGTAGTGTATCTGTAGTGTAGTATTACACTCGGTTTGGGTGTGTCAGGGCTCCATTATGCGAGGCAATACTTAAAGTAGTGTAATGTATAATATTCAGTATCCTGAAAGACTACGTTTTTAACATTTGCATCTAAATAGACTTTAAAAAACAAACAAAAACCAGCAAATGACAAATGTAGCTTAATGTTAGAGTTTTTGCACTTAAACTAGCATCAGCTGGAAATGAAAAACAACTGGGGAGATGAAGGATAAACATATCATAATAATTACAGCTTAAAAATGTCAAATGCAGCTTTCTTTCTAGTTTTACTACTTCTGTTGCTTTACTTTGGTATTGTAGATTAGGAGGTCCTAATGATTGATATTTTCCATATTAAAGCCTACAGAATTTTTTGTGCATTTTCTTTCTGTCTTTGGTTGTAAATACTAACACTGGGGCATAGAAAACTTTCACAGGGACTCTGTCAGGAAAAAATAAATAATATTTCTAGTTGGGAGACAATATTAAGCAAAGTATGCTTCTAGGGTAAATTTTACAAATAACGATCATTTTACTGAGTAGTTGTCTCTTAAAATTCTGCAGAAATGATTTGTTGCTTCATGTTTTGTTCTATTTTTCCACTTTGCTGCTTTTTAACCAAATGAAACTACCTTTTTTTTTTTTTTAATTTACTGCAAGTTAAAAAGTGATCATACTATCACAATGCCATTATGTTTACTTCTGTTTCCCTCCTTAAGAAATTAGACTTATTAATGTTAGAAAAACACTTCTTTCAGAATCTATATAGAATTTGCAACCATACAGTTTTGTATGACAGGAAAACTATACCTGTTCACTCAAATTATACAGAGCTACTGAATCAGCCTGAATTGCAGACACTTTCATTTAAAGCTTTCAAAACAGTTGAAGAACTGCATCTTATTTAAGGTTGCACACTGAGAGGTGCTGGCCATTACTGTAAATGCTGAGCAACTTGAGTGCTTTTGAAAGCTTTATCAGCTGTGCTCACCACCTTACTTGTGATGATGAGCTATTAAAAATACCACATGGTTGACATTTGCCTTTTTCATTGCTTCAGCATTTAAAATACTGTGTGAGTAACACATAGAATGTGAAAAGGACCACAGTCTTTTTTGTTTCTTGCCACTGCAAAACAATTACTTCACATCACAGCCACAACTTTTATTTTAGAAGGCTGCTCTGTTTTTTTCTCTATGACAGGCTTAGGCTTTGGCCTGGCAGATTGTCCCAATGGCTTTCAGAGCCTGAGGTGAGCAGAGATATTCCTAGATTTTCCCAGATCTAGTTTAGTCATAATTTATATGAAATATCAATATGCAGGGAGATGATATTAACTAGCAAAGCATTTTGTTCTTTTTGTTCAGATCTCAGTATCATTATTTCAAATGAGTTTCTATAGATAATTAGAAAATTGTACGACCATCAGTAATCTAGGGTATGCTGTTGGAATAAATAATTTGTTATCTTAAGATGGTGAATATTAACGTCATGACACAGAGAGGTAAACTGGATTTTTCAAATGTTTTGTTTTTTTTCAAATATTAATGTGTATTTTGTATATAACAGTGTACAGCTGGACTGAATCCAGAGCTGCTAAAAAGTAAACCATGGTTCACCTCTAAGACTCTCATGGCCTTACTCATCCTAGACTTCCCTTTCCCATTCTTTCTTCTATTCTGGGACTACAAGGGATGAAAAGGTCAGAATAAATAGTCTGATTTACCTTTTTGCCTCATTCTTTCTTTCAGTTTTTGCACACAGAAGGACACTTTCATTTTTGATGGAAGTTGAGATTGTGATCTCAACACGTAATGCCTGGAACTGCAGCTCAACACAAAGACTTACAGTGACTCAGTGTTAACAGGAACAACTGCTGGCAGAAACTATACTAATAGACAGTGAACATAGTTTACAAATTAGCTACATCATGCAATTCTGATGATGAATTTCAAACCTGCCTTGCCAAATCATCTCTGTTACATGTTTCACACAATATACTATAGAACATCAAAGACATTACAGCCTGTACAGGTGATAACATGTGAGAATACTTAAAGAAATGAGAGATGCTATGTCTGTTTCCTTTCTACAGCAATAGTACAGGGAATTTAAAAGCGAAATTAAAATATATTCTATGATCTAATTAGATATTGAGATTTCCCATGCCACTTTATTTAATTACACGTCTTTTAAGCATCCTGTAGACACAGAAAGTGAAGTTGGGGAATAATGACATCAAAAGCAAATGAAGACAAGGGAAAGACAATAATTGGGCTTCACAGAAATTGCATTCTCTAACCTGTTTTACAGAATCAAGTCATACTTAAAATATTATAAGATGGATTGATCACTGATGAGGACTACATCAAATTTAACAGTTTACTAGTCTGGATTTCTGGTGCTGACACTTCAGTGCTGGTTAATGGATGTTCTTCCTTTTTTTCTCCAAATATTGGTGTTTTCACATAAGCAAAATGAATTCAAAGAAGCAGGGCTTAACTTTCCCTGAAGAATAATGTAATAAAAAAGATAATTATGTTTTGTTCCAAGATAGCATTATAGGATCTTACTGAGATTTTTTTTTGTTGTTTTTAGGCTTTTTGGGTTCCTTTCTCTATATAACTTTCCCCTTGCTGCATCGAAAATCCCATTGACCTCCACAGAAATATGAGCAGATCTGAAATTTAGATCTCTGTCCTAAAATTTACCATTCACATCTATAGCAGCATCAGCTAGAGGATTTTTATTTAAAAAACAAGCAAAACCAAACATATTTTCAATAAACACGTGTGAAACCATCAACATGGCAACAGTGTTTTGCTTTGTATGTGTGTATCTTATTTTCACTTAAAATGTATGTATTTATTTGCTAGCTGTGGTCTGTTTCCTAATTATTTCACTATTTTTCCAGAGCTCCCAATGATTTGGTAAAAGAAATTTGTTATAGTTTTCCCCAAGTAAGGACATCAAGGCGAGACTAAGCCTAACCTGTAGATTTAATATTGATTTTTTTTTTTCCCTACCATCATCCTGATACTACTTATATTCAGCATTTAGACATAGCTACTTTCAGTCAATGTATGTGTCAGATATACAGAGACAGAAAAAGCTGCAGAACTGCACTAGGAACATATTGACAGGAGATGGGAGACAAAAGTTAACTGGAAGATAAATCTCTGACCCCACTACCTATACTCACACCATCACTTCCTTTTCTTCATTTACATCAGGACTGGTAAATTCTCAGAAGGAAAATTATTTTCTTCCATAAAACTATCAAACAAAATAGCTTGAAAGGAAAATTCCCAGTGATAAATGGTGGTCATCTATTGAACAGGTTGAGTAATAGTAATAGACTTGAAAGAACATTTACATATCAGTGGAGATAAATCTGTGTGTACTTCTCTATCAGCTGCAATAATGTTTTTGGAACCAAACCAATACTATTTAATTCAGACCAATGTATCACAAAGTTCATTTGTGCTAACCAGCTCGAAACATTGAGTACAAAATACATCAAGTACAATTTTACAGTTGCTATTTGGGGAGGTGAGACACTGGAACAGGCTGCCCAAAGAAGCTGTGGATGCCCCATCCCTGGAAGTGTTCAAGGCCAGGGTGATTGGGGCTTTTAACAACCTGGTCTAGTGGAAGGTATCCATGCCCATGGCAGGGGGGCTGGAACTAGATGATCTTTAAGGTCCCTTCCAACCCAAACCATACTATGATTCTGTGATCTTTTTTTTTTTTTTAAAAAAAAAATTCTTTTAAGGAATTCTTTAATATCATATGTGAATACAGTCACATGCTGAACAGAGGACTAGACACTGTGGCAAGAAGATGAAATTGACTACATGTCTGACACTTGTGGTTTTTAATGCCTCATGTTAATTTAAAGGCTGAACTTTTGGTAAATTATCCCTTGTTCTGACATCAGATGACAACAAAGATATAAGTGGAACTTCTAAGAAAATCTACCAGAATTTGTTCTAAGTGATCTTTAGATCATAGAAGAGAAATTTCCTATTTTTTTCCATTGTATAGTCCTTCAACTTATATCCATAACAGTATATGAAAGAGTAATCACTGCCTATTGCTAAACTCCTCTACAATTAAGTTGGTTGGTTGGTTGGTTGGTTGGTTGGTTGGTTGGTTGGTTGGTTGGTTGGTTGGTTGGTTGGTTGGTTGGTTTTAAAGGAAAAAGAACAAGAACCATCCAGAGTTCTATCCTTCCACACTGACTTTAGAGTACACACCTTTGCAAGTTATTCTTCACCCTGATAAACACTGAGGCAAAAGCCTTGGAATTCTAACACAAAAATTCTGACAATGCCCGAAATAATTTCAGCTGACAGGGGACAACTCAAATGCTGGAACGTTTAGCTAGATCAGGAGTCCAGGGCTGTTTACCCTGCATGACCAAATTCATACAAATTAGGGAACTACAGTATTAGATTCAGTTCATTATGCTGCTAATGATCTTCTTTGAGGAAAAAATTACAGATTTGCCTATTCTGAAAGAGAGAGTAGGTGTTTTTATTCTGTCTTAATGGATTGCTAGAATTTGTTTCTGGTTTTGACTAGGAATATGTCTCCTGTTCTGTTTTCTTTAGGTGGTTCACTCTTTAGAACTGATGCAGTTCAACTCTGAAAACTGCATGAAACTTAACTTACCTACGTGTGTGGTTACTTAAATTGTGAGATGCATATTTAAAATGGTGTTGTGGATGTATTTCACATTTAAATGAGTTTTAAATATATGGTGTTGTGCTAGTTGTGCAAAATATTTTACTGGATTTTCACAGGAGCTTCATTTTATGCTTATAATCAAATGGAATCATATCTCCATTATCCTTGAATCTGCAGTAGAGAACATGAGGTTCTTCCTGAAGGATGTCTTCTTGCCTGTGCCATGTTTATTATAGTTAATCATATGCAGACATAAAAACACAAGGAAAAGACATTTCTGTAACATTTGAAAGTCAAGAACAGAGTAGATATGTGAATAACATGGTTTTGTTTCATACTATTGACCAAATAATTATTTTGATCCAAACTGAAGTAACAGTTAATTGCCATATAAAAAGAGCATACAGAAACTAATATAAAAAGTCTGAGCATAATTAAATATTCATTCAAGCTTAAATATTTTTTGTTTCATTTTGCACTCTTAACAAAGAAAATGCATGTAAGTGTTTCAAAACTATTTGTAATGTTGTAGGTATCCACAGCAGCTTTTAGCTTGAAATTAAATCCGCAGTGTTCATCTTCAGCACTGCAGAGCTATATTCATCTTCCCAGGTGATTGGTATCCACGTCACTCAGACAGTGACATGCTGCTTTGCTTTGGCTGTCCTGGATTACTCTGCTGGCATTCTTATGTTGTATTTTTCCCACTCCTCTCAGAATAGTCATTTGATCTAGGGAGGGAAATAATCTGTACACAGAATGATGCTTACAGTACTGTTGCTAAGAGGGCAAAGAGTATTGTTCTCAGATATAATAAGAATCCTGAGGAGAGGGGTCACAAGCTGGTTCTAATCTTTATCCTCCTGTAATTTTGGGATCTGTGCTTGCTTAGCAAGCAACTCACATAACTAATTCTTTGTCTGTGTGATTAAAGAAGAAAATCTGTAATGTTTATGGATTTTTTTTTCTAAAACCCTTAACTTTTTGATCAGTTTAGGAAAATATTTAAAACCCAGGTCTGTGTTCTCCTGGATGTATAGCATACTGGTAACATTTGGCCACATTCTGTGTGACCATGAATCTTGAATTCCTTCTGCAATACAGGTTCACTAAAAAGGGTGAAAATTTCCTACAACATCCCATATCCTGGTGAAAAAAATGTTCCCTGGAATAAGAAAAGATTTGAAGTTAGCATCCCTCAAGCTGAGATTTTCATTCACTCATATCTTTAACATCAAGGATTCACATAGTTGTGTCTTTAAGTAGAAGACATTAGAATTGTTCTTCCACGTAAATATATCTATGCTGGTTTAACCCAATGAGCACCAAGCATTGGAGGTTTCAGGAGACCTATATTCAGAAATGCTAACTGTAAAAATTCACTGAGGTATGATATTAGCATTAAGACACTCTGACAACTGTTAGATAACCTCTGAAAAAAATAAGGTGCCTGATTAGTAAAAGGTTATATAAATCAGCCCCTTTAGAGCAGCTTTGGCAGGTGTCCTTTTCCTGAGAATTCATGCCTGAATATGTCCTTAAACCCATTCTTTAATATTTCCTAGGAATTTTTGGCTCATTTTCATTCATGTACCAGTACTGGGTGAAGCTCAGATCTATTCTCTTTTTATTCCCAGCTGTCTGACAGCCCTTGAATAAAGACCACATGTTATGTAAATGGTTCAGTACCCACTAACAAAATGATAGGCTTTGGCTCAAATTCTTGCATGTCCTTATAAAAATATCTTCCATACAATGAAGACAAAAGCAATGTCAACCCTGTAAGCAGATATGCAAATAATTGTCTGCATCAGAAGAGAAGCTTTTAATGGTGTTTCAAATCACTGGTCTTCTGTCCACAGAACTAAAATTCTTGCTAGTATTTTCCATACAGTTTTTTGTAATTATAACACTTCAAAACGTATGACAACTAGAAGAGTTAGTCTTTTGTGTTCTATGTGTTAGTTCAGTCATACATTGTAAAAGTAACATAATATTGCTGCTTTTAAAGATGTACTGAACCCAAGGTTAATATTTTGCTTTTGTTTCATATCTAGCTTCTCAACATCTACAGACACCTGCTTTATTTTCATAGTTCTTTTCTACTTTGAAAGATATGCACTTCCTTTTTATTTGAGAGAAAATGTTTCTTTCAATCTATTCTGTTTCTTAAACTGAAAAGATAACAGAAACCTTCCATTAATATTCCTTGCTAGTAGCTTGGAAACCAGTCTTTCAAAAGAATGAAAAAAGGATTCCTATTTTCAGCTGTATTTTAGAGTTTCATAAAAATGGCCAAATTATTTCTACAGTTTTTTTATCTTAATCTCATTTAGAATAATTCAGACTCTGAATGATCCATTTAGCCGTAACTGTTGCTCTTGTTAAATTTGATTTAAAGTTTGTTATTCAGTTTTACAAAATTATACAGTAAACATCTTATATTTGCCTATCACAAAAATAGCTATTATAAAAGATCGTATTAAAAAAGAAAAGCAGAAATGGAAAATGTTTTTGCATAGCTTTAGCGTACAAGAAAATAAATGTGGTTTTCATACAGCTCCGTATTAGAAAGCTTAAGTTGTCTAACATAAACATTATTACATCATATTCAATATTAATTTTTGTCTCTTCAAGATGCTAAGGAGACTTTTTGAGGAACATCATCAACTATTTCAGTCTATCTAGTTGCTGCTGATTATTAATTGATATCTATACTTTTTTAGATGTACCATCAAATCCTTATGGAGTACGAGTTTTAGAGTTGTCGCAAACCACTGCCAAAGTTTCATTCAATAAGCCAGATTCACATGGAGGTGTGCCCATTCATCATTACCAAGTGGATGTGAAAGAGATAGCCTCAGAAACCTGGAAAATTGTTCGCTCCCATGGAGTTCAAAGTAAGTACACGAAAAAGAAATGGAAGTATTTTAACTGAAAAAAATGTCAAGAGAAAAGAATGCAAGTATATGTTACTGATTCTTTGTTTCTCCATTAGTCTTGGTCCAGTAGCTGTATCTTTAGTTAATGAAGTCAAATCTCTTTACACCAATTAGAAATCTTACTGTAATCTTGTACAAGTCAACTGTTACTTTTTTAGTTTTAAAAAAGTTTGTTGAACAAATTTACAATTATTTTGCTTTTTTCACTGTCCATTAAAGTAGATATGAAAAGTATTTTCACAGCTGGAAATTTCAAAGAAAATAGAAATCATGGAGGATTCAGTTTGAGAGTATATATTATATATGCAGTTAACTTATAAAGTTTAAATAAGCTGTTACATTATATTTAATCCTTGGCATTAAATACAGATCTTGAGCTACTTAGTAATCTTTCTACATACCTGTTAATATTCATGATGTGTGTTTCAAAAGCATATCTATATTGTACAACAAACATTAAATGAATTTGTTAGATATTACATTTATTATCTATCTACTATATTAGTTGGGATGCCAGTTCCTTGCCAGATCTATGCCTTCTTTGTACTACTCTAAAGGCAGAGAAGAGTTTATACCTGCTCAAACAGGCAACAGTTCTTTAAGTACATTCTCAGGTGGCATGTTTATACAGAGTAATGCTAACAAAATACCTTCAACAGATCAGTAGTCCCTTGCATCCATATTTACCCTTTGATATTTTTAACAGGCAGTGCAAGTTAAAGCAGCCCTAGCAGTCTTCTGTTTTATACATCAGAAGGTGAATGGTTTTTCAGATATGAGCACAGTGATGGGAGAAAAAATGTAGCAAATGATCTAATGTGTGTTATCTCTTTCCCTTTCATATCCCATAATCCACACACACAAATTCTGCACTAAGCAGAACATGTTCCAAATTACAGCGTTATTTCAAAGAAACCAGAATTATTTCAAAGAAGCATGCACTGAACATATAGTTAACATATATTCAAAAATACATAATGGCTTTTTATGTTTTGTTTTTCTTAACCAAACACAGTAACTGTGTGTATAAAAGTAATACTGTAAATCATAATATTATTCATTTTTGTCCAATATAGCTTGTATTTTGTTCAGTACTAGAAGATCTAAAGAATGCAGTGTGTTTCCTCTACCTGCAGGTCATGCATATTAATGGCCATTAGTGTACCTCTTCACTTGTTTTCATGTTACGTTTCAGATGAAGTTTGAGACTTTTTTCTCATAGCTACTTTCAATGAATAGGCAATAAATTTCCGTGATGAGAACTACAGTATACCAAATACTAAAACCTGAAGTGGCCAGTCTGGGTAGTAGGGTGCAATGTACTCAAATGAGAACAGACCTAGTGACTACAGAGTGCAGTCACACAGATTCCTAATTCAAATGTAAAGCCAGAACAACAAAAACAAAAGTCTACAGCATTAACTTTGTAGAACAGTGTGTTTACCTTACTTCCCATAAAACTTTATTTCCCATTATTTCTATTAATATGAAGTTTATGAAAATGTTAGTTGATTACATTAGGAAAGATATATAACTGGACCGACCCTTCTTATCAGAATTTTATGGAGCTGTCTTCTTCAAAAGTTCACACTTTGATTTTGAAAAATTCTTTCAGCATTACATATTTTTAAGTTGTATACAGGTCATTTTTGAGATTTCTGTACAACATGAGTTATCTTGGAATTGTTTTAGTACAATATTTGTGTGAATTATACGGAAAGTTATTCTGAAAACAGAGTGGCAGGTACAAATACCTGCAGTCCTTATGAACACAGTATCACTGTGAAATAGATTATGAGTATTTAAGATCTCTGCTGTTATCCCTAATAAAACCGAATATACACTTCTTTGAGAAAAAGCCTGTGTTAGTTCCTGCATGCTGCCACGTTATTTCCCCACATACTCCTTTTGTGCAATTTCCCTTATTTTTCTGTTTATTCTCGTTCTTGCTTGGAAGTTTTCAGAGGGTTTACCTTCTTTCCAGCATACATTTTCATTTCTTCGTCCCCCAACTGTAATGCTAAGAGGTTTTTCTTGAAAAAACAAATAGTTGGCACTGGTTTTGGACATCTTAAATGTACCTCTTAATAGCATGTATTATCAGAGACTACTCCAAGTGACGACAAAAAATTCTAAATATGAAAACAACCTGAAGAGTCACCTTCATCTACAAATAAAAAGACTTAGTAAATAGATAAATATCAGGAAGGTAAACTTTACTGAGAAAACAGTGGACAAGATTAAAAATGAATTCTAGATCCATAATTAATTCATTCTGTTCTGTGAAATATTTCTATTTGTATACCTCTGCATAGAAAGATTGAGACTGTATATCCTGTATTTCTCTAAATTTATCTCTGGACAACTTTAGAAGTCAAAAAATACTTTAGAATTTAAAACATTTGCTGGGCAGGAGGCATCTTTTTTTTTTTTTTTAATTAAATTTTGTTGGTGCTTCACTATGTAGTTTGACAGGGAAATCAAAAGAGACCTGGTTGCATTTATCATACATTCTTGCAGATATTCTATAACGAGCTAAAAACTTATTCTATTTGTGAGGTGCTGTAGGGCCAAACCAGAAAAAAAAGATGTATTACCAAAGCACAGACTGAACAGCCCAGAGCAGAAAAAGTCTTCCCAGATGGAGGTGTCAAAAACCAACATTAGTGTCCTTTTTTTTAAAGAAAATGCTGCTAAACATAACTAGAATATTTCAAAAAAAAATAGCTATTCCTTGTTTCCTGAGCTTTCAGAGGGTTTCAGGAAGTTTTCTAAAATTCCTGTTTAAAACTGTCTCCATTCATATTTTAGCCTACTTACAGTGTTGCAGTAGGATAACATTGAGATATCCTCTCCTACATCCCTATTTTCAGTTTCTGAAATAATTTTTAAAGCAGCTTTTCTTAGTGTGATCGCCTTCCTTCCTTCCTTCCTTCCTTCCTTCCTTCCTTCCTTCCTTCCTTCCTTCCATCCTTCCATCCTTCCATCCTTCCATCCTTCCATCCTTCCATCCTTCCATCCATCTTTAGACTTTTTGAGACATTTAGGATACTTTTAAGACTTTTGAATTATAGAAAAAATATTACATGTTTTTCAGAAAGTTTCTCATTGTGCTTAGGTAACTAAGGACCACTTTCCTACAGTGCCTCAACATCATAATGAGGAGGATGTTTAGACTACGCCCAGTCAATATTCTATATTATGATTTGTGGTTAGGTCATCATAATTTGCATACTTGGTCAATATTCTTTAATGGAAACCAAATCACTTTTTTCATCTGTTCACATCTTAGAGACAGGTTTATGGCTAAGATTCACATATAAATGCTGTTTACACAGGGACGGTTATCTGCTTGCCCATCTCAAGTAACAATGCATACATAAAACATGAGTCATACTTTTTTTTCCCAGCAGTCAGTGATAAACTGTGCTGAAATTTTACAGGATGTGTTTTTACCTAACTGATTTAACTCAGGAGTGATAATACAGCACTGCACCCCTTTATTGCCACAATGTAAGTAATGAATAAATTCCAAGACCATCTTTTAAAAAAAAGAGGCAGAAAAATTTACATTCAGGAGAAAGTTGTGTCTGGAAGACTGTTAGGCTTCCAATACAGAGGCTGCCAAGGCTGAACTGGGTCTTCTGATCCCTCACTACTATGACCATAAAGAATAGTGCAGTTGTCTTCATACAGTCACAGAGAACAGCCGTAAACTCATAAAATGAATGAAAACTATATTTTTAAATGAAACAAACATCATGGAAAGTTAGCTTATAAATAAAGTCCTAATAAATGATTAATAGATGTTTCAAAAAGTTGTTGGAAGGAATTGCTCCTTACACTAACAAGTCATTAATTTTCTTATGACCCAATAACGATGGATAAAACCTACTATAAATAAGATTATAATTGTCTGCTTTTATTCATATGAAAAATACAATAGATACTTATCAAAGTTGTTAGGCATTCTTATATATAAAATCATCCAGTACATGCAAATAATTTTTAATCAGAAAAAATTAAGCTGTATGAAATGGATTCTGTGCAAATCTATTCAAAGACCCTGCAATTCTCTTCATCTAGAATGAATGCTGCTGGTTTCTTCAAAGAATCCCTCAAAAGGTGGCTTTTGTCTCAAACTGTACTAGTTTGAGCTGTTTTCAGATGAAATTAAGGAAAAAATTCCAGACTCTTGGAGCTGTAGCCAAGAATATCTGTTTCCCTGTTCTCTGCTCTTTGTCTTTTATAATGAAGATTTCATTTGAAAGTCTGTGCTGATTGCAACTATTGAAGGAGAGCACCGAAAGTGAAGCAATCTTTCTGATACACCAACTTCAGGCTACTTAGGGATTTAAAAGTCATAATCAACACTATCGTAGTTCACCAAGAGATCAGTGAGCAAATCATAGCCAGATCTTTCTGCACTTCTTAGGTGCTCTTCTGAATATGAAAATTGTTTTGTTGCAGGCTAGCTGCACATCTCTCCATGATTTCACATTACGGCTCCTGAGGCCCAGAGTTCCAAGGGAAGGTGGGCAGGTTAACAGTGCCCTCAGGGCCCAGACATTTTTGAGCCTGTCAGTAGTGTAGAGAAGCCTACTAATCATGAAGTAGCAAAAATGCAAATAGTGTTGACAAGGTTCTTTCTCCCCAGAGAGTTTGCATCCTTTCAACCAGACAACTGGTAAGCGCCTGAGCGTGTGGTGTTGACCATCCGTTGTCAAGAAGGGGATAGCAATCAGTTCAGAGCATTTACCTTGCTTTCCTCTGTACATACAGATATCTCTGCTGGGAAAAATCATCTTACCACAATCTTCTGTGTAATTTTATTTTATAAAATTTTATTTCATTAAAAAAAGGGCATTCGATGATCAGTTTCTGAGTTAGCGCAAAGACTTCATGAGAAAAAAATGCATTATTTTTTGTGGAATTAGTTTTTTTTTAAAACAAGTTCCCATCTGCACTATTTTTTCATGTGCATTTAACTTTTTTTAGGCACATTATAGTAGATAAAGGATTTTCTGTTAACCAAGATAAGTTCTTAAACTGCTCTGCTGTGTGTTATGCCTTGTAATGATGCTCCTTTTACTTCGTGTCCTTTAAGTTAGAGGAAGTTACATACATGCTAGTGTTGAGGTAATTAAAACTTGAAGTTTTCTATTTCTGTGTTACACTTTCTATTTTTGAATTGGCTATACTAGTGAGAAAGCATGCATGTATGCAGGCAAGTGTTATTATAATCCCTTTAGTAAGAAAACAGTAGGTAAATTTAAAATAAGGTCATTGCAATTCCTCTTTTACTTTTTATAATATTTATGACATTCCAAGCAGTGAAATGGTCATTTTATTTATGTGTGTGTGTCTGTGCAGTTCAAGTTTTTGGGTAAAAATGCTGAACTTCATTATCTGTCTTTAAGTAAGATTTTTTGATAGACAGCACATGAACAGTCATTCTTTCAGGAGACTTTAGAAGTTTTTAGTGCATGGTTTTTCACTAAGATTTCAGAAACACCATTATGCAAAAAGATATTACTTCTTATGCCAAAATATAGCAATTACTGTACCTTGTTATTGTCATGGGGAGGAAATCTAAAAGGTGGATCCATTAGAAATCTCATGTACTACAGATTGTAGGTTTTTGTGGTGGTTGCAACTGCCGCCCTCTACTCCCAGACACTTGAGTGCCTGGATACCCAGGCAAACAGGCCATGTTGGGGAAAAACAATTCCCATTATGCAAGTGCAGTGAGGTGAAGCACTGAGGCACCCCTTCCATGCTCTTAAAACTCCTGCTGAATGGGAAAAGACCCCTTTCTGCCTGAGAAAGGTAGCAACCATCAGTCACTCCTGACAACTGAATGCACCCATGACTCCCCTCATACCTGGGTTGTAGCCCAAGCAGGATGATGTGGAACTATATGATCTAAAAGTTCTGGACATAGATAAATGGTGGAAAGCACCAGAAATTACCTCATCCTGCATGAGGCCAGAGTGGAAATTTACTGACTAAAGTCAATGATCTTGCAACCTTATAAATAGCAATCCTAAAGTGAGACCCTTTGAGCTCTCTCAGATCGCAGTGGGCTGTGAACAGTATCTCCCTCTAACGGGCATGCTCGAAGAGCTGACTTCATGAAAACGAGATAATCATCTGCTGATGAGTCTGTGAGGCTCAGCACACTTCTCAAGATTCAACAAGTGCTCACTGAGAATGCTGCACTAAATGTGAGTAATTCACTAAACTTGAGAGAGAAATGTTAGCAATAGGTATATCTACACATATATTACACATCTATATATCCACATATCCATGCATTAATGTGCATTAGTGTGGGTGATTTAGTGTGCATGTGATTTATAACCCTGTATGCGTGTGTTTCATCCCCAGATTTATTTATGCGTTCATGTGAATATTACTTATTTATGTTTTGTAAGTATAGTGTGACCCTACCATCATGAAATCTTTAATTAAGTATATGTCTTGGTTATAACAAATTTTACTGAATTATTTTAAATCACTTTACTAATGACCTGATGATTAACAGTTACTAGTCATCAGACATTAAGCTTTTGAGCTATGACCCAGATATGGGGAAAGCCATGTGTGCATTCAGCTGTCAGGAGCGACTGATGGTTGTTGCCTTTCTCAGACAGAAGGAGGGTCTTTTCCAATTCAGCAAGAGTTTGGAGGGCACAGAGAGGGTGCCTCAGTGCTTCATCTCACTGCACTTGCATAATGGGAATTGTTTCTCCCCATCATGCCCTGTTTGCCTGGGTATCCAGGTGCTCAAGTGGCTGGGAGTGGGTGAGGCAGTTGCAACCTCCACAAAATCCTACTGAGATACAGTACATGAGAATTCTAACCAATCTGTCTATTAGATTTCCAGGGTGAGAGGGAGTTGCAACCATCACAGGTTTGTACTTCCTACTTCTTTTGTAGTGAAGCATGAAAGTAGGTATTGATTACTAAAACACTTCCTCCAGTGTAACGAGGCTTCACTGTTAAACTGGGAAGATTTTCAAATGTATTTCTTAGAAAAATGAACCCTGTGTAATTCAATAATTTTCTTAACAATTTTAAAGTTTGAGAGAATGCATTATTTGCTAATCAAACAGAAATAAATTACAAATATTTTGTAAGGCTAAGTCTGCATTCAAAATGATTTTAATAGTTGAAAATCTTCAAGGCAGAATTCATTAATTTCTAGTGCAAGCTGCTAAAGCAGAGGGAAAAATGTGTTCATTAGCCTGTTCCAGAGAGAAAATACATTTTTAGTAATATTTGAGACATTGAATTCCTTGGTATATCTATCAGATTTGACTCACTATGACATGAATTGTGATCACATTCAGATCTGAAATGACACTTGCTAATTCTGAGTAGTGTTTCCGCATTTCTAGAATATCATATATTTAGTCCAGAAATTGAGAAGTATCTGAAGTCTCAGAGATTTTTGTACATGTTAAGTCATAAGTCATTCAAAAAACGTTTCTGAGTTGTGAATTCGGCTTTAGAATCTGGTTCTCTGTTTAGCAGACTGTTAGGCAGGCAGTTTAATAGCAATGAAAACAAGGATAAAAACGTGTTGTCACTTTATACCCAACTAGTACCACAACAATTGATGCATGATATGGAGAATCTTAAAATGTCACATTCATTGTCACATTGCCAAATTGACTTAAATTAGTGGTTTAATTGAAGAAATCGTCTCTTGTCAATAGGCAGTAATTGATAATATTGTAAAAAAAAAACAAACCCAACCACCTAGATCTTTCCTGATATTAGTTAATATACTTATGATATTACAGCTAAGCCTAAACCTGCGGAGTTTGTTTTTCAAAAGAAACTGGATATTTAGCTTGATTCAAAAATAGTTTTCTCAACTTAAACCAGCTTTGAAATTATAAGAATGCAGGAGTTGCATATATATATGTATGTATGAAGTTATAATGATATAAGATGCAATACAAATAAAAAATAAAAAGTGTTTAATTTTAATAAATCTAAATTATTGTAATAAAATGACATGATACAATTTGCAACATGTCATACAATTAAAAAATGTTAAAAAGTGAAAAAAAAAAGATGAAATTTAAAACCAATATAGATTACTACTAAGTAGTAGGGAAAGACGACCTATTATCCAAATTAATTTGTGTGTATACCTGCATGTAAGAAAGTCATTTAGCCTTCTAATTCTGTCTCTATACTATTCTTGGCCTCCATCCAGCTTAATCCTTGCTGTAAAAGTCTCATGTGGATGGAGAGGTTGGATTGTAAATAAATGTCTTAAACCAAATCACGTGGATGGATTAGAGAGACTGGAAAGTGAGAAGTGTAAAGGGAAATCTAGGTTTAAATATTTCAGGTTTTTATACAGACCTGAATGCAATGCACTTTTCACATTCAAAAGTGAATAAAATGACATTAGAAGAGAATCCAGGCAATTTGCTTCACAGCATGAGTTCGTAACTAAGAGCAATGGAGTGTTATGCAGATATAACCACTGCCAATATCTGAGGTTACTCTACTCTCCAATAGCCTGTAAATCTGTGTTCGCAGTTGTGTTTAGTCAAACAGTCAAAGCTCATAGCTAAATGTGACTTATGTTCAAGGTTTTGGTTTTTTTTTTAAGACACAGATTTGAAAATCTGTAAAAACAAATGCAAGATACTCTGATTGCAAGAAGTATGTAGTACATATTAATAAAGAATTAAATGGAGAATCAGTTATTGCAAATATATTTCACCTGGTCTTTCTCTGTTGTAATAACTCTTGGCTACTCACTATTTAGACCTTTTCAGACTTTGTATGATGGCCCAATCTCAAATAAATTTGCAGGAAACATGCTGATCTGATGTAAAGGTGTTAATCTTGTTAAGTCAAGGGTGATGTAATGCAATATTGGATATGAATAACTGACAAATGAGATGCATGGTGCAGCTGCAAATTTGCCTTTCAAATCTGTATTGTATTCATCTGCATTTATTTTAGAGTGCCAATCTGCTTGCAAAAAGGTAAAGTACATTTATGGAATATTTATGCATATATAAACTTCTGCCTTTTGTAATACAAAACGGAAAAGTGTACCTTAAGTATTTTCAAGGTCATTGAATGACAGAGTAGTTATGAATGGAATTTTCCTTCTTCCACATAATACAAGAGTGAGCAACAGAGAGATAGCATAGCCCTATCCATATTACATTTCACGGTATCATTAAATGAATCTCCTTTTTTATCACTTTTTTTCTTTTCTTTCTCCATTGGCAAGAAATAAAGTATAGTATGTGGGAGTAGGATGGGGAATAGGAAGGAAAAAGTTACAAATAGAAATTATCTTTGCATGTAAGAAGCAGATGAACTGCTGTTGAAATCATCATTCACATCAGCCTTGAGGTCTTTGCTTTTTCACAGCAGTGAATGTCATAAAAGATACATTTGAGATCAGATTTTAGTCTCTCTGCTTGACACTGAGAGGATGGCTCCTGATGATAGCAATCACCAGGAACTGGTTTATTTTTACCTCCAATTGTGATGGTTCAGGTTTTGCCACCTACTGCATTTTGTAACAGAGCAAGTAGAGTGAGTTTTTCTCGTACTTTACATGCTCTAGAGTTGAAGATTTAATGGGTTAGAGGAATGAAAAGCAGAACTCCTGTGTAGTAACCTGCTTCCTAGGTAGCTCTTAAAGCAGCAGCAACATACCTTGATCATGGGACAATTAATATTAATGACAGCTTCCAGTTTAAAAAATCTTGCCAGTAATAATATACTGTTCAAGAGAAGTGCATAGGAGACTACTTTTGGTGGCATTCAGACTAAGCGGCTTGTTTGGAACATAAAATTGAACAAGTAAAATAAGTAGTTTAGAAAAGAGAAAATCATGCATTCCATTTCTAATAATGAATTCAGTGGTATGCTATAGTACATAATTGCCTGTACATAGGTAAAAACAAGAAAAGAGGTAGGTTTTCTACATGTTGTTCTGTTTGTTACTGTTAGTACACAGACTTATAATAAAATTGAAAAGTGTTGAAATTTTAAAGAGCAATTTCAACTGAGATGCAAGCCTTGCTAAAATATTAATTTACCTAGAAAATAATCTCTACTGCTCTAAGCATAATATTAGAAAATTTCATTCCTTTATGCTCTGTAGATATTCCTTTGTCTTAACATTATGAATTCTTGAATTCTTGACATCTATCTTGGAGTTTTGTAAGAGTACTGATATTTTTGTAGTAATGACTGAAGAGTAATTAAGTAGGTATTTTAGGTACATCTGGTTAAGAAAGGTCATCTTTTATTTGTATATCTCTAACATAGTGGAATTTTGTAACACTATAAGAAAACTCATCGATTGCATGAAACATCTTGAATCTGTTGCAAAGTCTCAAAGGAACAAAAAGATTATTGTAGCTCTGCAGACCTTGACTGACAATAGGAAAAAGGTGCAGGTGTCAAAAGTAGACTACTGTCATTATTTTCTTACCCTTGGAAGGCATTTTCTATGTGTTTCTTTGTTTTGGTTTGGGTTTTTTTTGTTTGTTTTTTGTGGTTTTATTATTATTATTATTATTATTATTATTATTATTATTATTATTATTATTATTATTATTATTATTATTATTATTTATGAAGACCTTTGGACCAGTAATCAGTTATTAGTTGAGGATAAGTCATTAGTTTAGTTCTGAGTTATATCCTGCTCTTTTAAGAGCAGTCACCAGGAGCTTAGCCAGTCTTACCAGTTTCAAGTGGCATTTGTATCACGCTGAAAGAAACTTGTCTGCACAGGCTTTTGAAAAAGGATTGCAGCTCACTCTGTGAAGTCAGTCAGATGGAGACAAGCTCCAACTAAAGCTGTGCATCTCAGCACAGTACTGCTCTCAGATTGAAAAGCCCCATTTGCCAGTGACGATGGTGGTGCAGAAGTGTGGAAGCAATATTGACCCACATGGGATGGCTCACAGACCCACCAAATGTCAGTGTATTGCAAGAATGCATACCAAGGTCTCCCATACTTGCCTTTCTCAAACACTAATACGATCTTCAGAACTATATGGACTTACTACACTATTAGTTAGTGTATACACATTTGACCTAATGTACTCCAGATGCTTCACAGAAACTGTTGTGGTCTTTGTACTTAGAAGACACAAGGTTTGTCTACTATGAATTCAAATGATGCCTATGTTGCTTTTTTTCTCAAGATCTCTCAGTAACAACTCACAGAGTTTTAAATGTAGGAAGCCCTTTTCAACTGTGACTTTGTGTTACAAATTTAAACTGGGGTATTAGCTCACAGGAGAATCTGCATTTCAGGAATAATAGAGAAACAGGCAGGAAAAAAAAAAAGAAAAAAAAAAAAGTAATTATTTCTGCCATGCAAGAGATTCTAGCTTTTGGCATAAAAGGAGGTTGTAGCATGGAGGGTGTTGGTCTCTTCTCCCAAGTAGCAAGTGATAGGACAAGAGAAAATGGCCTCAAGTTGCAACAGGGAAAGTTCAGATTTAATATTAGGAAATATTTCTTCATGGAAAGGGTTGTGAAGCACTGGAACAGGCTGCCCAATGAAATGGTGGAGTCACCGTCCCTGGAGGTGTTTAAAAAATGTGTAGGTGAGGTTCTTAGGGACATGGTTTAGAGCCAGAGTTGGGTTAATGGTTGTAGTTGATGATCTTGAGGGTCTCTTCCTACCAAAATGATTCTGTGATTCTATATATGAGATAAACTGTGATGGGATACAGTTTCATTTATACAATTGAAGAATGAGAGCAAGTGATGTAACTGTAGCAGGCATAGAAGAAAGGAAGACAATTGACTTCCTTATAGCTAACCCCCAGCATCCCACCTCAAATTACACTCCTTCCTTCAATCCAGGGTGGATTCCAGACCTTGATATAAACCACGGAATTCATAGTGGCATTAGCTGAAATTTCACCAGCATGTTCTTTGCAGTATCCTGGTAAATGGAATCCCTGCTCCCTTTAGAAGACCCTCATTTATTCTCTGGATCATCTCCTAGTAAGCATTGCTTTTAACCTTGACAGGTGTTCAAAAAGAGAAAAAAAAAAGGACAAATCAAACAGTGTAAAAGTTCTTAATATGGGACGCGATTGCCCTTCTTCAATGAGATGAACACAGCTATTCCTTTACTACATAATGTAGTACAGTATATTTACTCAGTAAAGTATTAGAAGACTTAATTCTATTGTCTTTATGTGTTTTTATTGCCAGTGGAAGTTCAGGTGTATCAGTGGCCTAGAAATTTTTCTTGTGAGAGAATTTTAAAATTAACGTCTACAGAAAATAAATTTGATTTATAGAAAGGCTTAACTTAATCAGATTTTATATTTAGCAATAAGTCTGAGGTTTGTGTAAGTTGTGCTAAGAACATTGCAGCAATTACAGTCACATAAATATTTAACAATGAACCTTCACGCTGCTATATTGAGAACATTAGTCATATTCTAGAAAGCATTTTGAACAATACTGTCTTTTTGCATGATTGGGGAAATATCTGGTAGCAGTCCAAATGCCCATTGATTTTACTGTACTGTTTTATTGTTTCATAAAAGTTCTAAGTGTAGTCCTCTTCAAGCAGCTGATTGTTTGATCAGTGGACTTTAAAATCCTTGCATTAAGAAGTGTAAAGTAGATTTATAGCAGAGGAGAAAATGGGGTTCCAAGAATCAAGATAGTATTCCTCTTTAATATATAGGATAATGGAAAGAATGGTTGGAAGGAGCATCTGGAGTTTATCTGATCCAAACTTCCTGCTTAAAGCAGGACTAGTGCCAATCCTAGGTCAGGTCAGGCATGGCTTTGTTTAACTCAGTCTTAACCTCCAAGGACTGGTATTCATCACCCTCTTCTCTTGGTGTCACCTGTTTCAATGCTTCGTTTCTCTCTCAGTGAATAACTTTTTTCTAATATCCGGTCTGAACATGCCTAGTTTCAGCTTGTGATGGTTGCCCTTATTATACTATCTGCTACTGCTGAGAAGAGTTTCACACCATTGTTTCTGTCTCCACTGGTAGATGGCTATTCCATCAACCCTCAGCATTCTTTTCATCAGACTAAGTAAACCTCAGCATGTACTTAGTGTTCATGTGCCCTAGGCTTCTCTTGGACCCTGTCTGGTTTCTTTGTCCTTCTGGACACAATCCCAGGTTTGGCCCTACCAGCACTAACTAGAGAAGGACAATAAACTTCCCTCAATCTCCCAGCTCCAAATATAGCTTAAGTAGAAAATCTGCCATGCTAGTAACAGTGAGCTATGCAGCTTTGTTTGCATGTGCTGGCCTGCTGCATGCATCTGCTCCTATGCGAGCCTTTAAGCCTGACCTGAAGGACCCTTTCACCCTTGTCCCAAAGATCTACAGTTATCTTTGAACTAACTGGGGTTTCTGTTTGGCATTTTCTTGGACCCTCCATGGGTGAACATTAATGAGTAGTGTTGACCAGATGGGACTCTGCAATCTCTACTTCTGCAGCTGTTTTTTGTTACATTGAATTAGAGAACTGGGACTTCGGCTTGCATGCGTTAACTACAAGAGTGTGATCAGTTCTTCTGAGAACTGAGCCAAAGTTCACCAGT
Organism: Patagioenas fasciata; assembly: GCF_037038585.1. Taxonomy (NCBI): domain Eukaryota; kingdom Metazoa; phylum Chordata; class Aves; order Columbiformes; family Columbidae; genus Patagioenas; species Patagioenas fasciata. Next base: position 87,413,222 of record NC_092520.1, read on the forward strand.
CTCTGAGATCAATGTTCATAATTTTGATTCAATTAAGTTAATGCTTCTAAATTTTAGGATGACAAAAGATTAACCATCAATGAAAGTTATTTAATTTATCATCAAATAAAATTTAATGCTTCAGAACACTCGTAATCCTATGTAAAAAAAAAAAAAAACCAAAACCAAACAAATCTTAAAAACTGGTTCTGAAATAATTATTTATTTAATGATAGAATGAAGGGCAATGAGTATTTGGAGGAGACTTGACATTTTAAAGGTTACAGTATTCAAAAAGCATTTATTTTTGAAATGTGTTTAAATTGTGTGGTTTTACAGCTCAATACGTATTTCCATTTTAGCCTATTGAATTGTATAAAGAATCAGTTTATTAAATATGCCTTTGTTTTGTTTAACAAGATTTTCTTACAGGGAATAGCGGCTGTTTCAAGCATTCTCTCTCCCAAACTTTCAATATGGTAGTACCTAGTAAGTTTCTAATTGTCAGTTCTTTCTTTCTCCTCTTCTTTTCCCCTTCCCTCCCTTCTCTCTCCTGCCTTTCCTATTCTTTGTCCTCAATTTTCCTCACCTGTAAGAGATACAAGTACCATTTATGGAAGTTAACTTCATTTTTAAAGATCTGTTATGAACCAGTTGGCTTCGGTCATCATAAAGGGAGTATAGGAAATTTTAAAACTAAAAATTCAGAGAAAGACATAGGAAAGTGAGAGTTTTTTTCGAAAGAGATATCATCCCAATACTCAGTAAAGCTTTGAGTATCTATATATTTTAATGTCTGTTATTACAGTTGAAGAAAAGAAGAACATCTCATTAGCATGATAAAAAAATATGTTGGCTTTGCTCTCTGCTGCAAAAAATATTATTTTGTAAGTAAGATATTTCTTACTGAAATCTAAATCAACTTCTAATATGTTTGTTTACGTAAATATAGTGTAATCAAAATAGCAAAAGAGAATATTCATAAAAGGACAGTGCAGAAAGAATTGAATAGGAACAGTGCTTTGTCAAGTCTCTGGGAAGCCTGTTCCAATGCTCTCAAGGTAAGGAAGTTTCTCCTCATATTCAGATGGAACCTCCTGTGCTTCAGTCTGTGCCTGTTACCTCTCATCCTATCATTGGGCACCACTGAAAGGAGTCTGGTCCCATCCTCTTGACACCCAGTTTATAAGCATTGATGAGATCCTTTCTCAGCCTCTCTTCATAAGAAAGGTGCTCTAGGCTCCTAATTGTCTTCATAGCCTGCACTGGATTCCCTCCAGTAATTCCTTGTCCCTCTTAAACTGGGGAGCCCAGAACTGGACACAGTACACCAGATGCGGCCTCGCCAGGCCAGAGTAGAGGGAGAGAATAACCTCCCTCGACCTGCTGGTTACACTCTTCTTAATGCACCCCAGGATACCATTGGCCTTCTTGGCCACAAGGGCACGTTGTTGACTCATGGTCAACACGTTGTTGACCAGAATTCCCAAGTCCTTTCCAGCTTTCCACCTTTCCTGCTTTCCAGCAGGTCTGATCTTAACCTGTACAGGTACCTGGGGCTGTTCCTCCCCAGGTGTAGAACCCTACACCTTACCCTTGTTGAACATCATTAGGTTCTTCTCTGCCCAGTCCTCCAGCCTGTGCAGGTCTTGCTGAGTGGCAGCACAGCCTTTTGGTGTGTCAGCCCTTCCTCCCAGTTTGGTATCATCATCAAACTTGCTGAGAGTGCACTCAGTCTCTTCATCCAGGTCATTGATGAAGAGATTGAACACAGCTGAACCTAATACTGACCCCTGGGGAATCCCACTAACTACAGACCTCCAACCAGATGATGCACTGTTGATCACCACCCTTTGAGTTCTACCATCCAGCCACTTCATGATCCATCCCACTGTGCATTCATCTAGTCCTCACTTCCCGAACTTGCCTAGGAAGATGTTGTGAGAGATAATGTCTAAAGCCTTGCTGAAGTCAAGGTAGACAATGTCCACTGCTCTGTCCTTGTCCACCCAGCCAGTCATACCATCATAGAAGGCTATCAGGTTGGTCAATAATGATTGCCCTTTGGTGAACCCATGCTGACTACTGATAACCTTCTTTTCCTCCATTTTCTTGGGTCGTCTTTCTTGCCATTTTTGAAGACTGGAGTGACACTGGCTTTCTTCCAGTCCTCAGGCATCTCTCCTGTTCTCCAAGAGCTTTCGAAGATGATTAAGAGTGGCTTTGCAATAACTGTGTGTTTGAAAAATAAATTTCATTTTATTGATAAGAACCAAAATCTACAACAGCTAGATCCTAGTTGCACAGGATTTTTTGTAGGATAAGAGGCTAATCAGTACAAGTGGCAGAATTTGTTCATAAAATATTCTGTGTTGTTGCCAAATAGATACAACACAGAAATTTAAAGAAGATATCATGATATTATGGGCTTTTATGCGAGTACAAGTATCTTTTAAAAGCCTATAGCCTAAAAAATATTATATACAATTAATAATTTTTCATTTTCTTAACACTAATTTGTGTAAATTAATTATTTGATATACACTTCATGCAAGTATGTCTCTGTTTTGTGTAAGAACATGGGGACAGTTTACTTGTACAATAATACATCTCAGTAAATTGCTTTCCTTCCAGGAATGTTTCTTCTAGGATTTGATTTTTTTTTTTTTTTTTTTTTTTGTCTAAACTGTGTGCTATGCTGTGAGTTAGAATAAATACAGGTTGAATTAAGGTTTCTTTTTAAATAAATAAACTAGAAAATGAAATTCTAAAGAAAACCTATTTATTGTTTCATCCTGAGTATGTTAAATGACAAACCTCATCTTCTGGATTCATGCTGATTCAATATATTATAAACCGTTGTCAATCCAAAAATTTACTCTTTTCTCAGGAGTTTTTGATTACGCTCTTGCTTGCTTTGTTTTCATTAATTTAAAGCACTGTAAATTTTATAACTATAATTGTACCAAAATTACTTAGTATTTTCTTATTAATTGTATTTCAATAAAAATAGGTATCGAAGATAATCCCCTGAATGACTGTAGGGTGCTAATGCTGCTTCTGTTTTTGTTTGTATACCTGACATCTCAGAATCCTACCCAATAAAAATGAAAATTAAATCTATTGAGAAAAGGAGCTTAGCAGGGTAATTATGTTTTGCAGGGTGTACACAAAATATTAAAGTAGTTTTTGCCAAGTGCATTTTTTATATCAACTGCTGAAAGGTATTTTATAAGGGAATTATTCATGTTAGTGAAGATTATGTTATATTAATTATACCTGATCTACCACACTATATATCTTTATTCACAGCTGATCTTTTTATTCACCACTAATTAAGCCACTACAACTTTTATTCCAGAATAATGCAATAATTATACATGATAGTGCAAAGAATGATGGAAATTCCTGACAGAGCCATTATCTCTGATTTTTAAAATGGTTGCATTTTTTTTTCTGAGTATTTAGTTTAGGGAATGACTTAAGGCTTGATCCTGTCTCTGTATATATTAATGAAAGCTATGCCAATGATTTTACTACCATTATATTTTTCATAGAATATGCAACTTGAAATACTGCCAGTATTAAAGTTCATTTATTCGTGTTAGTTGAATTCTGACATTATAGGCAGATGCTTGAATCAGTATTTATGAAATTAATGGTTATTTGGGCAAGGCAGACAGATAGAACTGAGACAGTGTGACTGTTTCTGCATATGAATAAACATTTTGCTGATTGTGTAACAAGATCCTTTTTTGTTTTCCTGAATTTCTCCTCTGTGGCAATTTCTAACTTCACTTTGTCAGCCCTTTTGTGAGCTAACTCTGTAAGTCTCAGCTAGAAAGAGAATGTTATACTCTTCCTCTTATTGTGCAAAAATAGATTAAACAAAACCATGTTGCTCATTCCAGGCAGACAGAGGTTTTGGGAGAAGTTCCTCGGATTGTGTGACATCTACAAAACTGAGATATTTGTACAGAATCTTAATCCTGTGCTACCGTAGTTTCCTCACCGTTCTCCTCACATGTCCTACTACCATAAGTTCCTCATTGCTATCTTCCTGTGTCTTTTCCTTCTGTCCTTAAAAGAGCATGATTCATTATCACAAAGAGAAACCTGTTTAAGCTTCATAAAATTGCTATTCATTTTTCCTGTGAAAGAGATTCACTCATTTCCAGGGGACTCAGTTCTTCCTTGAGAGCACTAAAAAAAATGAATGGAAGGTGTAGCAAAATACTGCTAAATCAAAACACTCCAGTTATTAACCTTCACTGTATTCAATCTGCATTCAGTCTTCATAAGAAAAGAGATTCAGACTAGAGGGAAATAAATAAATAAAGTCAGTCCTAAAATTTGTAATGCTTCTTTGACAGATATTTTGCATGGCTACCACTATCTGAAATATATATGAGTGCAAATGGTATTTCAGCAGTGATATATCTCAGATACTCTGTTTCAAAATAAACTTGTATCATACTTTATTTAGACCTAACGTCCTCAAGGAATTCCATTTGTAACTGGAAGAACGTTGTCCTATGTAACAGCTAACTCTCCAATGAGAACAATGAATTGACTTGATATTTCTGTTAATTAAGCTCACATAAGATCTACTTTGGGCATAATGTGTTGTAACCACACTATTAGTTCCCCTAACCTTCCTTGCTTTGGTGGTGGTTTATATAATGTATCACAGCCCTTAGAAGATTTCTGAGGTAGATTTTCTGTGGTGAAAGCCAATTTAATATGCCAGACATTTCTCCTCTCACTCTATTGTAATAAGGTTATAGAAACAACCTACCCCTGAACCTGAAAAGCAGCTGGTGATTTTTGGTTTTACTGGCTCAGATTTATGACACAATATTTTTCACAGCAAATGTCGAATGTTGTTTTCCTATGGTTCATCTAGATAGCAGCTAAAATTCTGCGATAATAAATTTAAATTTCTAGTTGAAATGCTTGTACTTTGTATTAGAAATAGTATGGAGTTCTGCATTTTTGTCTATCTATCTAATATATACTTTTGTATTTTTTTCTGTACTGTGTTCATTATTGAATGTTTTAGATTTGCTAGTAAATTAGAAGGTTCTGTATAATAAAAAATACGGAATTTATTTTTAGTGTTGCTTGAATTTTAGGATGGTCACACAACAGGTTAAACTGAATTTTGCTATGCAGTAAGTTTTAATTCTTTTTGGTTGTGTCTCTTTTTTAGATTCTGTCTAAAAAATTTAACAAAAAGAAAATGTTCCTTGAAAAACTGTAAAAAATATTTATATTTTTAAACTTTCTGTACAGTACATTAAGCCAAAAGCAAAGTAAATGATGACTTCTTGTGTCACAGTCTCCTCCAAGGGTACAATGTGATTTGAAGCCTTGCTGTCTATCTCACAAATGGCAAAGACAGCTTTTGTACATCATGTTAGCTGAGCCCAGCAATACCTGCAGAATTCGCAACAGAATCTTATGTTTTTTCTCCTTTGGAGTAGTTCTTTGAAGTCTGCTCCTCAATGTAACCAGTCGCTATGGAATAATCCCAGCAAAATCAATTAGTCAAATTGAATTCTTCTGATAAAGCATGCAGATACTGTGATTAGGAAGACACTATGAAAACAGAAGCAGGTAGTTAGGACAGGTAGAAAAAACTGAAAAATGTCAAATCATATTCTGAAAGAAGTAAAGACATTTTCAGTATATTTATGACTTGATATATGCCAATGAATATGCCAATAGTAGTGGACCAATTTTTTCACATTAATAAATTAGGAGTGAAAGTTCTATATTTCTTTCAGAATACTGTTTGAAATTTTACAGCTATTTACTTCTGCAGTCATTGAAAGCTATAATCAAAATATCTGTTGTGGCCAGCACTGTGAGCTATAGACTCTGTCAGTTGAGTGTCATTTGTATTGGAAAGATGAATAAGTTGATTTTATGCTTAAATGACAGATAAGTACCTTAAAATTAACTAGCTTATTAAATATACTTTTCCATTCTTAACATACTTCATACACTTAGGAAGCAGTGGAAGCTTTCACTTAGATTACTTTTAAGCCCTGCACTTTTGTTATATACTGCAGGACTGGTCCTTAAGCTTATTCAATTATTCTGAATGTTCTTTTGCAACCAGAGTATTTAAAGTATTCTGATCAAGAATGGTTCTTTTCTTTGTTTTACAGAAGGACACACTTATATTTTTTTTTCTTATATATAAAATATAGCCACATCATACCTTCACTGATACCAAGTGTTTTGAGTTTTTGAGGACATAGTATGGTATCAGATTCAGTTGGGTTAATTCCATAAATGTATTTGTAAGAGACGCTGTATCTGAACACATAGTGCCGTGCAGGAGTTTCTAAAGTAGACACTGATTATTTAAATACTCCATATATAAGTGATTTTATTCATTTAGATAGGCCCCAGGAGTTACTCAAGTGTTTATAGAATTGGATCCTTAGGTTTTATGTAGTTAACACATTTGTGTTTCTTTAAGTGTAGACTCATATTTATGCTTTTATGTTGTTTAAATTTTTAAAACATTTACAGTAACACTAATTTTGAATATGCCCTAAGGTTTATTTTCAGTGAAAGTATTCAGACTTGGAAAGTAATCATGACTGAAATACAAATCAAACAATGCTACTGCTTGGTTTAGGTTTTTAATTCAATCTTACCATAACTAAGTGTTGTATATCATAATCCTTCTCTTCTACAAATTCTGTTCTTATTCTCATGCTGGCACTTTTTTTTTTTCTTTTTTCATTGACATGGTGATACTTTATAGTTTGATGTTTGTAAATTTCATTAAAATCATAAAGTTAAAATGTGCTGGAAGACACACAATTCTACTGTTTTGTTTACAAGAAAGCAGTTATCATGTTTCAATGGTAAATTCATGCAAAGTGCTCATATAGGGTGTGAAATGTAAAAGTTACTGTTTTTCCAAAATTCATTAAATCCTTTTAGTTCCATATGTAATGGAACCTCTGTCTGCTGCAGAAGCTAAAGAAGTAGAAGTTCTAATAAATCTCACTCAAAAGGATAACAAAGAGTACTGCCAGAAATAATTATACTTTCATTAAATATATAACTTGAAAAGCAAACCTAAAGCAACTGTTAAGATACTGCTCTATCATGAAAAACCCATGGTCTCTAGAAACTGAGACTACTGGCTCTTTGTCAAGACATTACAATTCTATATACTTCTGTAAGGTAATACAGCCTCTGCTTTTCTGGGTAAGACAAACACTGATGTGCTTCAAATAGAGTCCATCCAATTGACATCCATTCCCCAGTATGAATTTGACATCTGGAGAGCTCACTGCAGAGCTTGCAAACAGCAAGCTGGCAATTGCTATAGAAACATGAAAAGGGAACTTTCTTGTAAAGGCAGGTTAAAGGTCCAAGAACTCTGTGTGGATAGAAGTTATCAAGTGCATATTCAACATCGCTATTAGTAAAATACAGTGCTATGGTAATATGTAATACTGCATTCCCATGAAGGATCCTGGAATCCCACATTTTGTTTCTAGATTTGTTGCTATGCATTACAACAATGGTATTCTCAGTGCTGTACAATATTCTGTTTGGAGAGTTTTTCCTCTTGTTTTCTGCTTCTAATAGCATCTCCAGGCAGAATCAAAGAGACAGGTTCAGACTGCATGAAAGATTGCTGCCAGGGATTCAGTCTTGATTGCTGAAAGCACCTCCTAAGTTCTAACCCATTTACTTCCCAAGTACTTTTTTGTTGTTGTTGTTATCACTTAATATGCATTTCTATCCCCTCCTCTTAAAAAATGTACAAACATTCCTAATTCACTTTGATGTTCTTAGTAGGTAACTCAGGACTCTTCCTTTGGTCATCATAACACCTTGTCATTTTAGGTCTTGAATACACGGTTGAACTGGCAGAGCAGAGCACCAGTAATTCACCACTAATGTGCACATTAACTGTCTCCAGGAATGTAGACAAAAGATGGTTGATACTGCTCTCCATGAGGGAAAAATCACAAGTAATGAACTGTATGAAAGTAGCTTGAATGAGCATCAGATGCCCGTTACCAGCTAGGAGAAAGGAGACTTCCATAATTTTTTGCCAGATTTGTGTCTCCTGTGTTCATAATCTGAACACAAGATATCAATTCCGATCAATGTCTTTAATTCTGGCCTCTGGATTCTGTAACACTGCGTATGGCTTCTGTAACACTGACATTAAATTCCATCAGAAGCATAATTTGCTCAGTCACAACAATTATTGCATGCAGAGGAAAAACAGGACTATTAGTACTCAACAACAAAGCTAAGCTTGGAACAACTGCTATTAGAAAATGGGACTCAAAGTTGCAAGTGAAGCAAAGAAATTATGAAATTGCCTTTTTTTTTTTTTTTTAATGTATTGCTTCATCAATTTTTTTTTTTCCCCATATTTTTTCTTTCCTTTAGCAATGGTTGTTCTCAGCAATTTGGAACCAAATACAACATATGAAATCAAAGTAGCTGCTGTAAATGGAAAAGGGCGAGGAGAGTATAGCAAAATCGAGGTGTTTCAGACCCTACCTGTCCGTGAGTAATACTTGTGCTATTAAATGAAAATGTAAACGATTATTAGAACATTTTACCTCCACATCAGCTAATAATTTCAAGTATAATTCACTGTGAATGTTTTATATTATTACACTACTTCCCAGTGTATAACATCAGACTTTACATTGTTTCTCAGAAATCATGTTTTGTTCTTATTCAGGCAGACCAAGTAGTATGAATGAACTTAAATTGGAGAATTTATCCCATTATCTATATTTTTGAGACTTAGAAAAATCTTTGGTTTATATTTAAATGCATAAACCATGAAAGACATGTGATTAAGAACTTTTTCTCATTTACACCCAGGATCTTATAAACAACTGTGAGAAATGAATTGGCACTTTCCGGAGACATTTCTTCAGCAAACTATGATGCTACAGGTTTTGCAATTATCAAGCCTCAGACAGAAATCTTAAGCTATGCAAAAATAAGAATTGTTTTAACTGTGATTACATGCAAATGATAAATGCTACAAAACCAATTCTACATTTGAAGCAAACTTTATTTGCAAGAAATTCAAATTTAAATATTAAGAGCTAATGGTAATTCTCAAATTGCTTTCAAATAGAAACAATAATAAATAAATTAAACACAAAGGGAGAAGAAAAATAAAGAAACTACCAGATGACACTGTATAGTGCTCAAACAGATATACCAAAATACATCATCAACTATCACTAGACTAGTCTCTCATAAATCTGTTAAAACTGAACTGTTTTTTAAGTAGGGTGTTAGTATAGTTAAGAATATTTGCCTTAATGGAACAAACAATAAAAGCCACATGACTACAAAGAACACAAAATGTTTCCATTTCATTATATTCCTATTGATACATTTCTTCTGTCTAAAACCAGTAACGTGGCAGCTTTCAAATTTCTTTTTGATTAAAGCATATGCATATTCTAAATATATTGAATGACAGACAAAATAATTTGCTGTTATTCATATGGAACATTATGCCTGCTAGAAAAGTGACAGAAACTGATAGAAATTCTATGTATGTTAACTGAAGGAAAGCTAAGTAAATACTAAGTTAATATCTAAGTCAATTTATCTTTACTTTGATAAGGGATAAACACAAATATTACAAATATTTCTAAAGGAACTCTATTTCTCTGGGAGAATGCAAATTTACAGATATTTTGATGATAAGACACTTCAGTATGAAAACACACATTTATTTAGGATCTGATTTAAAACTTCTTAATAGGTATTGCATATAGAAATAATAATTAGTCTGTTTATTTCGATTAGCAAAGTGGCTTAAGCTGGCTATAAACCCTTCAATTGTACATTTAAGATTATTTTTATTCTTTCATTACAGAGAAAGTTGCTTTTGCTTTTGGAAATCTTATTATTTACATTTATTTTTCATATAGACTATTATAAAAATATCTAATTTTGCCTTTGCAAATTTATGGAAGAGTTAATTTACCTGATATCTGTACTACAATTTAGATCTCGCACATAGGACTAAAGCTCATGCTTAAGGAAGTTTTCCTGTAGCGATACTCCTAAACTTCAGTGTGAGTAGCAGCTTATATATGAAAGTGTCAAAAGTCAGAAAGTCTCAAAGAAATGAATAGTTCTTTCATACTTCTCATAATTTTGTTTCCTTGTGTGTGATAATTAATCTACTTTAGAACATACTTTAAGCAAAATATTTAACACAAGGATGTTCTGCAGTGCTTGGCAGGATCATGTTGATTTTAAAGATTTTGTTTGTCGACAAACTCCCAGCTGTAACTTAAGACTTACTGCTGAATTAGTATCTACTGGTTTTTTTTGCTTTGTTTAGGTGAGCCAAGCCCGCCTTCAATTCATGGACAACCAGGAAGTGGCAAGAGTTTTAAACTTAGCATAACTAAACAAGATGATGGAGGCGCACCCATTTTGGAATATATTGTCAAATACAGAAGTGTAAGTATTTCAGTGAATAGGTGGATTTTGCTTAATGATACGTGCTTTTAATATAAAGAGAGCTGTTGATATGATTTGAAATGTAACAAAATTTTTTGCGTACTACGAGGAGAAGATACAGTGTTATGTGTTGACTAAGCTGTTAATGCCAAATTCTTTTTAAAAAAAAAAAAAAAGGAAAGCAAAGCACCCTATTCTTCCTAAAGGTATAACTTTACATCTGGCTGAACAGGAGTCAGCAGTGTGCCCAAAAAGGCTAACAGCATCCTGGTGTGCATCAAGAATAGTGTGGCCAGCAGGACCACGAAAGTGATCATCCCCCTGTACTCAGTGCTGGTGAGGCCCCACTTCAAATCCTGTGTTCAGTTTCAGGCGCCTCAGTATAGGAAAGACATGGAGGTGCTGGAGAGAGTTCAGAGGAGGATGATGAGGCTCATGAGGTGTTTGGAGCACAAATCTGATGGGGAGTGGCTGAGGGAACTGAGGTTGTTTAGCCTAGAGAAAGGAGGCTAAGGAGAGGCCTTATCGCTCTTTACAGCTACCTAAAAGGAGGTTGTAGCATGGAGGGTGCTGGTCTCTTCTCCCAGGTAGCAAGTTATAAGACGAGAAAATCCCTCAAGTTACACCAGAGTAGATTCAGATTGGATATTAGGAAAAAATTCTTCGTGGAAGGGGTTGGAACAGGCTGCTCAGGGAAATGGTGGAGTTACCATCCCTGGAGGTGTTTAAAGGACTTGTAGATGTGTGGCACTTAGGGACATGGTTTAGAGGCAGACTTGGCAGTGTTAGGTTTACAGTTGGACCTGGTGATCTTAAAGGTCTTTTCCAACCTAAATAATGCTATGATTTTAACTGTAAGTTCATTGTGACAATAAAGCTATATTACCTGTTTTGTTACATAGTATATGAGAAACGTTTGTGTTCAGCTCTCAAAAGTGCAGAAAATTAGCAGACATTAAAGTTATGTAATTAAGGGTTGTTTGCACAACAAATTATTAACCTGTTAAAAATGCATCTGTATTGATAACATACTAGAGATAGAAAGATAAATTCCAGTGCTCTATATGCTTTTTTAAATGAGATTAGTTATCTGATCATTTTGCATTTTTTCTATCTTCCTAGATTCCAAGGCTCAGCTCCAAAAAGCTGAATAATTGACAAATTGTTAGGACTTTCTTGATTTTCAGTGTATATATCAGTTCTTCAACAGGCATCATGCAGTTTATTGGTCTTCTATCAGCTAGAGTCTGATTTGATGTTCTCTCACCAAATCTGGCAAGTTTAGAAAACAGGCTTTTCTGAACTGTGTATTTTATTTTTCTATAAAAAATAAAGTGTGCACATTTTTTTTTATTATTAAAGTAGCTAAAATATCCTTCCTTTCCTGATATACTATGCTTAGAAATGACTAGGTTGAAGAAGTAACTGTAGAGCTGGCAAAAGCAATGAATTTAACTTAAAAGTGTGCATTTTCTAATAACTACTTTGTGTGCTTTCAGGAAGGTTATACTACTTTTATCTAACTAGACCCAGCAAAAAGACATTTAGCAGAGTATAATAGCAGATTTACATGTCTTTTTTGAGAGTCTAAAAGAGATTGGTAATGTAACATCAAATATTTAAACATGTTAAACACAAGTTAGTGAAGACTGTAACAGAAATTGCAATCTTTGAGAAATTAAATGCAGAACTTGTTTTAGTGTTCCCAAAAATGAAAAGCAACTTCCTGAATTTGTAATAGTTCTTCTAACATTTTCTGATATTTCCTATAATGTAGCTGTTTGATCACAGTTCTGGGATTATCCAAGTGCTAAACCTGGCATGTAAAATGATTTTCCTAAGCTATGTATAACCAAAGAAGATCAGTATCTACAAATCAATTGATAAAAATGTGGTAGAGCTTTTTAGAGTAGCCCAAGGAAATAACAAGCCGTTATTCTGATATCACTGATCCCTAAATCTTAATTGACCTTGTTAAATGACTTTCAGTCCAGTGAGTACAGTTGGCATAAAATTAATTGTAAAGAAGTGACAGAGTAGTAAAATATGCAATACAAGATACAACAGAGTTTTGTGGGATTGAGCTTCCCAGTTAGATTATAATGCCTCTTAGAATTCAGAATTGAGACTATTAGAAAATCAACTGTTTACATATAATATATGCATGCAGTATATGGAATTTAACCACTTTCTGAGATTTAAGTAAGCTAAATGATTTTGGATCTGTCCTGAATATTTTTGGAAACCTGATTTTGATTTGGTGGTTTGACTAAGATACAATATTATAGTATAAAAAGATGACTTTCCGTGTGTATTGTTGAAATATAAATGTACAGTTTAAGCAGTAACTGGAAACTTAATAAGTTACAGAAGAAGATAGTTTTTACTTGGACCTCAAATCCATATCTCCTTAAGCTTCCACTTGAAAAAGCAATTTGACTGAATTAAAGGCATTCCTACAACAAAAAAGCACAATAATTTTTTTGCGCTTTAATCAGAATGAATGATGCTATTTAAAGTTCTTAATTATCTTTTGACGCCTTCTCTTCTATCTTCCCCATTGTTTGTATTTAATTAGCTTTCCTCTAACTCTTGGCAGCCTCATTACTAGCACCTGGACCAATGTATTTGCTTCCATATTTATAGCACATATTAGATAGCAAGCTTTTTCTTCTTTGTGTTTCGTAACAGCTTATGTCTTATTAGGTATAAGTTCCCCTTTATTGAAGTTTTATGGAATTGTGTGTTTGTTTCTTTGTTTGTTTTGTGGTGGGTGTTGTTTTGTGGTTTGTTTTGGTTTGTTTGTTTGTTTGTTTTTTAATTGGGAGAATGACAGCTTTTAAGATATAGCAATACTGTCTCCTGGTTTAGAGCTATTGGTAAATTTTTTCTGGAAATCACATGTTCATTCTGTCAAATATTGCTTTCCTAACATCAGTTTATTTATGTTATGGGCAAGAATTGCTTACTATAATCAGAAAATAAGAAACTTCATGTTTTCTTCTGTATTTCAGAGTAGGTACTATGCAATTTTTATAAGTAGCAGCCTCAAATTGATTCATGCTGTTGCACAAAGACAGTCAAGATGGTCTTATAAAGCTTCGCTGATAGAGTCTGAAGATGATGCCATACATTGGCTTCAAAGCTACCTTAGGAAAAAATAGGAGGAGAGAGAGAAAGAGAAGGGAAAACTGCTCCCCAGTAGCAAGACAGAAAGAACAGTGATGGGGGTTCCAGAGACAAACATCCTGTCTGATGCAGGACATGACCCCTCATAGTAACTGTGTAGTTTTAATGAGGACAGACTCAAGCTCACCTTTGGTTGTTCCTACTTACAACACTAGATTGTGACACACATGGTGATGTGCTCATGTTGCACTGTGAATGTTAAGCTTTATGCCTGCAAATTACTGAGGAAGTGTGTGCTGAATTTGTAAATGGGTCTTATTGACTGTGTTATTTTCCAAGTACTATAGTAATAAATTAAAAACTAGAGGGGAGGGTTGAAGAGGTTGCACAGAATAAGGAAAAGGTGAGGAGATACAGAAGGCCAGGAAGAAGAAGCACTTGGGATACAGGGGAGAGACAGCCGCAGCAGCTTAGGGCAGGTGGATGACCAGGCACAGACCTGCAGGAGAAAGGCAGGCTACAGAGCAAGCTCTGGAAGGTACACAGGTTAAGCTTATCACAAGAAACTATGTGTGGTCACCATACAGGAATAATCACATGGCTCACATAGTCACAAGCAAACATTTGTGCCTACTGGTCAAGTGCATTTTGGCGATGGTGTATACTCTGTGGCTGCACGTTGCAATTGTGAATTAGTGCTTGGTGCATGTTTCCCACTGTTCTCTGCAGATAGGTATCAGTCTTTTATATTGAAGAGATTTGTTCCCAGCCTTCTGTTACAATCTTGGTACCATTTCCTGAGTTACTTTGTAATGTTTAAAAAAGAAGTATTGAAATAGGCTTCTTAGTGATTGGAAAAAGGAATGATATTTTTGTACTGTAAAGTCACAGAATGCCAACAGTAATCTAGAAAAATAAAAAAAAAAAAAAAGGGAAGGGAGGATGTTGGTTTTGTTTTTCCCTGGCATACCAAGTTTCAGTAGAAATTTGGAATTAGAATTAAATAATCAGATTATCCATCTTTTAATATTGCAAGCTTTTGGACGGAAGCAAGAAAAATTGATTAAAAATCCTATTCTGAAGAACAACAGTATTTAATTAATTTTTATTTTTATGTCCACAGTAAAGTTTAGAGGAAACATTAGGGGAGTGATTAGTTTTTGCAGGCATGAAAGTTGTTCACCATGTTGACCTGTTACAGCATTCCTATTAATGCTCTGAATTTTTGTAGTGACAAGTGTTTGATTGCTAGGTTATATGCTTCACTCTTGTTTGAATATGTTGGAGGACTGTGTTCACTTTCTTGCATTATGATTGGTTCTAGAACAAACTTCCATAAACATAAATCATTTAAAAAGAGATAATTTCTCATTTACTCCCACTCCAAGATACCTACCATAAAACAGTTAAATGTTTTTTGTATCTTTAAGTTCCGCTTTACCTTCCAGATCCTTGCATTTTCTGTACATTTTAACACTATCTATGTTATCAGCCACTTTGTGCTTTGTTCAGTATTTGTCTTGTATTACTCAGGCCTACAAAGCACCATCCTAATGTAATGAATTCTTGTGAAGTCACTGCTTTAAATAATCAGATTGCCTTCTGTGAGGATTTCTTGGTGTTTTTTCCTGAGTGCTTTCAAGATAGTGTGGCATGTCCTGCCATTTTATCACAGGGACCACCATAATAACAAATCTGTCTGAGCTGACCTTTCAGAGCAGCAATTTAGGGAAAATTGAGAGTAAGTGAAAAGGTTGAAGGGGGTTAATCACTTTTCCTCACTTTTTATGAGATCACCAGACAATGTGATCTTGGGTACAATCTAAAATGATCACTAAAGAGAGAGATGTTATTTTCTAGATCAGTAAATATTTAGTTGCCTAAACAGTGGATTGGCTTTACTTCTGCTGTTGTCAGATGTGCCCTCAGTTTTGAGAAGCAGACAGGTCATGGTAGGCTGAAGTTTCACACTGCTTTATTTACTCATTTTTGTCAGGGTGTTTAGCTGCTTAGGTTACAACTGTCTTAGAAATCTAACTTTTAGACACTTGAGAGGTAAATTTGTCTGATGCTTATATTTGAATTCAACATACATGCAAATAAGTTTGTTTGGTTGTTGTTTTGGGTTTTTTTGGTGTTTTTTTTCCATGCCTTTTCATTTTTGTTTGTTTGGGTTTTTTTGTTTGCTGTGGGGTTTTTTTGTTTGTTTGTTTGGGTTTTAGGGTTTGTTGTTGTTGTTGGGTTTTTTTGGTTGTTGTTTTTACAGAAACTGCATGGACTCTTACTGAGCATTACTGCTGCTCCTTTGAACAAGATGGTTTTTGTGTTTGACAGCATATATTGTTTATTGTTTTACCTATTAGTCATTTTGTAATTCTCATTTGTATAAAGAATAATTAAATATATTATGCACTAAAAGGAGTGATTGCAAAGGTGAGCACTCCAAATATGTGAAATGAAGTCTTCATTTGTTCCATTTGTACAGACGACTTAGATAATTATCTGAATTATAAGAACACTTTTTCTTCTAGAACACCATCTTAATGGTTTATATGTCTCATGTCACCAGTGTAGACATAAGACTGCATACTTTCTCAATGGTCTTTATATTGTTGCATACAACCTGATTTACAAAACGTTACTATGTGCCACATAGTGTATGCTTTTATTATATAACTAATATATGATATGAGCACAGCTTGCATTCATGAACAGTTCATTTGGATTTAACGGCAAGTGTCTTTTAAAGACCATTGATTGAAACGTAATTGAAACATCTATATAAAAAAACTGTTTTACAGAATTTATTCTTAGCAGAATTTGCAAATAATTATCCTACTGTTCCCCAAGATAAACATCAGTATTTGAGCAAAACATAAATTGAAACCAAGATGTTAAAAGTGATTGCCAACAAAATCCCTAAATCCACATTTTAGAAACATGATTAGGAGTGATCAAAATTACAAAAAGCCCAAGTACTCAGTACTCCAAAATTCAATTATTTGAATGTTCACAACCTCTGTAAAATGAACTCCATATTTTTTTGTGCATCACGTAGACACATAGTTTAGACAAATAATACAAGAGGTTTCAAGAATTTAAGCTAATATTTGCATCTTTACAGAAAGATAAGGAAGACCAGTGGCTAGAGAAGAAAGTGCAGGGTAGTAGAGACCACATCATCTTAGAGCATCTTCAATGGACCATGGGTTATGAAGTACAAATTACAGCTGCCAACAGACTGGGTTATTCTGAACCAACTTTGTATGAATTCAGCATGCCACCAAAGCCCAATATTATTACAGGTAAGTTAATTTTACAGTGTTTTCTCTCTATGAACTGTTAGCTACTTGTAGTACACCAATGTGTGTAGTTGAACATTAAGTAACTGAAGTCTTCTTTAACTGACAAAACCTTATACTCTATTACCAGCAAAGACTTGATTCAAAAACCTTAAATGGAACCCTGTTTCCTAATTTTCTCTTAATAATAAAGACTTTTGTAAGTACAGAACAAATATTGAATCTTCAGCGCAGATGATGACAGTTAACAAGAAGTATAATATTTAAGATACACATGCTATACGTGTTTAAGTTGCCTTGTACTGCCTGTCTTTTCCAACCAACTTAGTTAGAATTCGTGATTTCAGTCCAACTCAAAATGTCTCTACATGTGCTTCAAGATACCGATGTAATAAAGGTATTTATTTTACTGTCTGATGAGGTTAAGGCTTTAAATAGTCTTGTTTAGATACTGTCTTACTGATTTACTCTAACATGGTGATCATACAGCCTTCTATTGGGCCTATTTACAAGCTTTGAAATGTATAGAAATGTTGTTCTTTTTTTTTTAAGTGTATAAATAGGAAGGTTTGGGTTTATTTTTTTTTTAAGGAAAACTGCATTATATTTAAGAATGAGTGCATTTCAGTAACTAATTTGTTAAAGTTTAATGCTTCCCAAAGTAAAGTTATATTTTAGTGCAACAACACAATTATTTCATTCAGAATAAACTTAAAATATGATGATAATTTCTGATATATTATGGATATTTTGAATTTTTGTAAAATAAATTTTCTGAGGATGATATTTCAAACCTTTTATCAAATTATAAGTTGATATCTTTACTAATAAATTCCAAATTAGATCAGTGTCATCACTACCATTTTAAAGTCAGGTGCTAAATCCTCTAACATAGTATTTTCAGTATGCTATGTAATAAACTTTCGTAATATTAGAATAAAATTAAAATCTAGCCAAATAAATATAATGACAAACATATTAGAATGTAAACCATATCAATACCTGTGTTTCAGTCAGAACATGTGACAAGCATTCATCTTAGTAAATCTATGTATCTAGATCTCTTCAAGATGTTTTAATTTTTCATAGCAATTTGTTGGTGTCGAAAGCATTTTTACTTGCATTTATAGAAAGGAACAGGCATTTTCAATTCATTAATTGGTTCAGATTCAATACTAGTACAAATATTTGGTTTATGCACTTGAATTGCAGTTGTGAGAGTTGATTTTCATCTTGACTGGAATTCAGGGCCCTGCATTTTTAAACATAGTGCATTGTAGTTGCCATCATTCAGAAATAAAATTTCACTACATGTTCGGAACAGGGAAAAGGAAATATAGGGGAGCTTGTTGTCCCAAGAAAAGAAAAATATTTTTAAAGTAGGAAAAAGAAACCCCCAAAACTTATTTAAGTAAATGTAATGAATAAGCCATTTTTCAGTTTTGTAGAATTGAAACACAAATCTTATTTTGCGATGCAAATCTAATTTTAACCTGTTATAGTTATTGAAAATATTCTATATTTTCAGCACAGCTGCTGTAACTGAGCGAAATATTATATGCCTGAGTAAGTGATAATGTAGATACTCTCTATATATTCACGTAAAAAGCAGCTTAGTTAATTTAGTTTCAGGAGATAGGTAGAGAGATAGGAAGAGAGAGAGATAGAAAGAACATTTTTCTCTGAACATAATTTTATATGTGTTTAGTGGCTTTTATTTTCATTCCTCTCCTATAACCTTGAAGTAGTTGTAAGAAGTCTGTTACACTATTTAACATTAGATCTTCTTTATATAAATCATTACTGCAATTATGATTGTGGAGCTAATTAGTTTCCCTGACAACTGTTTTTGCAAAGCCTGAAAAGAATGTGAAATTCCTATCATAAGAACTTTCTCTAGGCCATTTTAAAAAGTATGTCAACGGATACTTACAATCAATTGAATATTAATGGTCATATGTGCGAGTTAGTATGGTTATCTTGTTTTTAAATGGTGTAGTATTTTTATTGCAATAGAATAGATATATAACATTGTTGCAAAAGTATCAACCTACACTTTTTAAAAATTGATTGAGAATTTCTATAAAATACTTAACTTTGAGCAGAATAGTTCTTTCTGATATCATTTCGTCAATTCAGATGATGCACTATTTGTCTGCTTTGAGGCTTAGCTATTTGTAGCTAGGCATCTTTGTAGCTGGGTCCAAATAAGGACATAAGCAATAAGAGTGAAATTAGGTAGACTTTTGAATGAAATCTGCATCCTGCGCTCACTTAACTGCTTCTCATGACTGAGATTCCCTTCCTGATTATTTATGTAATTATTAGAAAAGTTTCTAAGTCTCCTGAAGGTTTTCATCTGTATGTGCCCAGGTCTATGTCACTTCAGCTGAACTGAGTGTTTCTGTCCTGCTCTAAATGTAATTTAAAAAGAAGATATCTGTAGATCCTGTGTATGCAAACTCATGGATATTAATTATCCTAAGAGAATTTTTGGATCTCCTAAGCAAATATTTTGGTGAAAATTTGTACAAGCTAATGCAATGAATCGTAGAACTGAAGAGAGATGGAAGCAAAGATATATTTGGTGTCCTTTAATGGCTGCTTACCATGGAAATGGAGGTTGTCACAAGAATTAAGACCTCGGTTCTGATTCCTGTAGAAGGAGCTTGTTTGTGCTTTCAAGACCCACCAAATATAAGGCGGAAGTAGTAATCCCTGAGGCCAGGGACTGGAAGCTAAAATTCTACTTAAGTGAATACACAGCTCCTATGGGCACTGAATCCACAACTTGTGCTTGCTAAGGAAGTGTGAGCAAGTACCAGCTCGTGGCTGGCAGACAAATTCTGTAATAACACAACATGATGATCTTCCATTACTAGTCTTAGGTCTAGGAAGGAGCCTGAGGCTGCAAATTATTCTCTGGCACCAGTGAGGTATATAAACGTGACAGACATTTCTTTAAATTTTTACATGGTTGGCCTCAGTAGCCTTCAACTATAGGTCCACTTGATTTTGTAATTTCTCTTACTAGGCCTAAAACACACACTATTCACTGAATCACTCAAATTTGTGATTAGTTCCTCAGAATTTGTAATCCTTTTGATAAAAAATTCCTGATTTTCCGAAGGGTTTACCAATGGAACCTTACAATGACCTTGAGAAATACTCGGTGAACCAACTTCTTAAAACACTTTGCCTTAAATAAATGTATGTATAAATCTATTCATGTATGTGTAAATGTATATGCATATATACATTACTGTAAATTATGTATGTGTGATTTTACTTCCTACTTTTTTGAGTAATTTTTTACAGTAGGCAATTCCATCTTTGTATTTTGCTTTTTACCCGGGCCTATGAGCATGTATTTAAGAATCATGCTTTGAAGACAGATTGGAATAGTCTTAAATGTAGTATTTTATGTATTCCAATATCTGACTAAGAATATTAGTTGGCAGTACTTGCAGGCAGGTGTTAACTCTGACGTCAGTGTACTTGCCTCTGAATTAAGTCTTTATCAGATTTTAAGTACAGATTTGTGATATTTTAGAAATTTTTGTTCTGGCTCCTCTATAGTGTTAAGCTGCTTCTAGTCCTATGTGATAAAATGGGATTCTCAAAGGAGCTGTGTACCTTAGCTCTTAGGTCTTTATCAGTGTTAGGACAACATAGACTAACTAATCTCTGCAGCCATAACAAACCCTCTGACTTGGTGTTGTTGAGAAGAACCAAACTCCATCAGCTCACAGAACTGACACTGCAGCCCATTTGTTTGGGTCCATTTGCTCTCTCTCAGCAGGGCAGAAATAGAGATCCTGTCGATGTGCCATGCAGCTGGCACAAAAGTGTCCAAATCAGCTGTTATTCTGAACCATTACTATTGCAACCTAAAAACACTTCTATAGTTTTATATTAAATTAATCTTAAGGTTAAATGGAGGGTGTTAAAAGAGGATACTTTCTGCAAATGGTAGATACATTTTCAGAAATTAGTAGCAGAATATTAATGCAGGTGCTGTCTTCCAAAGGCTTTTATTCAGTCAGTGCTCTTTCTGTGGAAAGCCAGTAGATATATTAAAAGTGGCTGCAGGTTGTGTTTATCAGAAGAATTTCCTTCTTCATTATAAATTAATAACTTGGCACAGTAGTAGGAGAATGAGAAAAAGCATTTGGGAATAATAAGCACTTAGACCTATTTTTCTTGCTTTGCAATATTGGTTGTTTGTTTTTTGTTTGTCTGGTTTTTTTTGTTGTTGTTGCTTTTTACCTTCCAGTGCTCCATGAACTGTCAGAATACTTTTTTTTCTTAACATCTCACATTCTTGAAAAACTTGTATTCCCATCTCACATCTTTCTTTCTTTCTTTCTTTCTTTCTTTCTTTCTTTCTTTCTTTCTTTCTTTCTTTCTTTCTTTCTTTCTTTCTTTCTTTCTTTCTTTCTTTCTTTCTTTCTTTCTTTCTTTCTTTCTTTCTTTCTTTCTTTCTTTCTTTCTTTCTCTCTTTCTCTCTTTCTCTCTTTCTCTCTTTCTCTCTTTCTCTCTTTCTCTCTTTCTCTCTTTCTCTCTTTCTTTCTTTCTCTCTTTCTCTCTTTCTCTCTTTCTTTCTCTCTTTCTCTCTTTCTCTCTTTCTCTCTTTCTCTCTTTCTCTCTTTTTTCTCTTTCTCTCTTTTTTCTCTTTCTCTCTTTCTCTCTTTCTCTCTTTCTCTCTCTCTCTCTTTCTCTCTCTTTCTCTCTCTTTCTCTCTTTCTCTCTCTTTCTCTCTCTTTCTCTCTCTTTCTCTCTCTTTCTCTCTCTTTTTCTCTCTCTTTTCTCTCTCTCTCTTTTTCTCTCTCTCTCTTTTCCTTCCTTCCTTCCTTCCTTCCTTCCTTCCTTCCTTCCTTCCTTCCTTCCTTCCTTCCTTCCTTCCTTCCTTCCTTCCTTCCTTCCTTCCTTCCTTCCTTCCTTCCTTCCTTCCTTCCTTCCTTCCTTCCTTCCTTCCTTCCTTCCTTCCTTCCTTCCTTCCTTCCTTCCTTCCTTCCTTCCCTTCACATGTCTTTCACCAATGTTTAAAATCATGTAGGTGAAGAGGGACAATCTAATACATGGTATCTTCTTTCAGCATCAGTAGTAGCAAAGATGATACCAAACATGATTTTTTTATTAGTAGTTTGTAGAAAAATGCAGCTTTAGACTCTCCAGTGGTGTCAAAGTGAATGAACAATAAAAGTAGCTCCATAGTGCCATAGGTATGCATGCATGTATATGTATTTGAATTTGTGTATATACATTTTATGATGTATTACATAGACAAAAGGAGGGCTTTTGAGCTATATAGTGTTCTATTAGAATAGATTCTAGGATAATGAACTTTCTAATCTAGAAACTGAAATTCAGAAAAATAGAAATAAGTCTGTCTGATGTCCACAAGTTTCTCTCAGGCTCAGCCCATTAATTTTTTTCTGAGTCACTGAATTAATTGATTGGTTTTGGTTAGAAATAAATTCTATATGATTCCAACTCTGTAGCTGCAGGAAATTTTTGTTCCTGTCACCTCTTGCTACCAAACAGCAGACTGTCTTGCTGCAGGTGCTCTCCTTGTCTCTCACATCCCTTCAATCCCAGCCCCTGGGCTGCAAGAAACTCCCCAGGACAGTGTTCCTTGCTCTGAATGGGGGCATAACCTCCCTTTTCTCCAGAACGGTTGACTTGACCCTGACCATGCATCAGTGAAGTCAAGAAGCAGCCTTCTTCATTCTTGTTCTGTACCCCACCACAAAAGTGCATGGTCTTATGTCCATCTAGTTTTTTTAAGTATTCCCTGACCTGATCCTTTCTCCAGAATTTCCTCACATCTCCGTGTCCTTACGTTTCTAAAGGCAATGATATCTTTACTGTGTTTATTTTCTAGGTTTCTATTTACATCTCATCTTCCCATAAAACCAAGTCAAATTTCTTCCTTCCTCATTTTCACTTCAGTAGCAAGAACAACGTTCAGGTCAGGTTGACTTTAAGTTCTGTTTGTGATACTTTTTGTCTCAGTACAAAATCAGTAACCTATGTGCATTTGCAGATATAAACTGTCTGCTTTTTTAACTTAGTCGACAATTCTGTAGGTAATGGACAAGGAAAATACTGTAGATATTCCCTCTTCAGTATTTTGCAGAATTGATGGTAACCAAAATTAGTCATTAGTGATCATATGTAGCTCAGTTGAAGAGAAACCCTTTCCAGGTCCAGTGTGTTTTGGAACACAGCCACATTCTGAGGCAATTAGCTGTAGGGTAATGTCAGCAGTTGGTTTCTGGTACTTATTCTTAGCTCTAGGAAAAGTTATGTTACATTCATTAAAAGTTAAATTAGGAGAATTGTGGGCATTTGTAGTCATCTGCTTCTTTTGTAGCCTCTTTCCATAGAAAAAACTAGAAAGGCTGCTAAGCTAGGAGTAAAAGTCATTACTTGGGGCTTTAAATTGCCTGTTTAAACCTATAGAAAAAGACTGTACAATTATGTTATGTACTGATGCTTCAAGATTAATACTTTGGCCTTATTTTCAACCTATGGCTCATGACCACACATACATCCATGTATGTGTGTATGTATACCTGCACAAACTTCCAATAATTTGTGTCTTCTGATAACTTTTCAGTGAAGTGGACAATTTCACTAAATTTGCCAAAGAACAGAGGCTTCAAAAACAATACATTCTTTTAAACATTTAAAAAATAAATATCTGAGTATAGAAGTAAAATTCTCTGTAGTTCAGTAAGGAAAATACTGTATGAGAAATTTACACACCTTTAACAATGGGAATCACTGGGGAAAGAATAGTTGAACTTTCTGGCCCTTGATCCTTGCACCAGCTTGGGTAACAATAACAAATTTAAACCAAGAAAGAAAAAGAAAAGCACAGAAGGAGTTTGAAGATCTTTCCAAAGGTAAAATTTCCATTCCAAGGATCAGAAATTTTAAGACCATAATGAGTACTTCTTTTGTACAGCTTTGTACATTACAAGATTGCTTAGTCTATTTCTACAGCTTTGATTATTTAGGTTTTTAGTTAAATCTAAAATGAAGAACAAAATGCTGTAGTCAAAAAGAAAAGCCTTGCGGTTGTTGCAGCTCTGATCATATTCCAAAGGCAAGGAAAAGCTGTAGCATTGCCCTATGAAGTACCTGCATCATTTTCTCATAGGCAGAGGGATATTATTATTCCAAAATCAAAATTTGAAAATGAAGACTTTTGTCTAACTTTTGTTCATATCATAATTCTGAACTAAAAGTGTAAAGCAAAGTCTTCAGCATATAGTGCTGTATGGGAATTTTTTTTTTTTTTTAATTTATTTTCTGAAACTCAGAAGAGAGTAAAGAGAAGAGATTAAATGTGTCTTTAAAATCTCAAGTTTTGAGAGTAGGAGATGGTAGGAATCACGCCAGTCAGATTTATTAATATCCAAAACTTCAAAACTACAAAACTTACTTGCTTTTGTTTTGCAAACTAGTACTATAATTTGCTGAGTAAGAGCCATTTCTCATCACATCCTGGAAAGGAACATTGTTTTCAGTGTTAGGGCATGTTCTTGCTGTAAGCTAAAAACACTTTATCATCTAGATTTGCCCAGAGCACTTCAATGTCTACAATTTCATCCAAACTTTAATCATGATTTCATGTTTCTATTAGAGTAAGGTCTTTCAAGCAATTGTCTTTGCCACAATGTAAATATTAAATTATTTTTTCTCTTTTTCTTTTCCACTGTCACTTTTTTCCTTTTGATACTTTATTTTTCATATTTTATCAACTTTTTTTTTACTTTTGTCTCCTTTCTTTTTTTTTTTTTTTTTTTTACACTCTTGATTTTTTGTAATAATTCTTATCCACACAGATAGATGCTGTGAACCTACTAAACGTGAAAATGGAGGCCAGTCCCTGCAGCTGAACGCTGCTGGTTTCTCTTTCATTGTAGTTATAAGTTTCTGGTGCATGTTTTGATGATGCTCATAAGGCAATCGATATGTTTTCTTCATTTCCCTCTTAATTTTATATTTACAGAAAAATAAACATAGACCTGTATTAAAAACAAACAAACAAACCACCAACAAAAAAACCAAAACAAAACAAACAAAAAACCCCCTGCTTTTCTACAGCTCTTCTAAAGCTTCCATTACTAGTTAAAATCCTAAATACTGTAATTACTTCAGTCTGTGCATGCAAAATTCTTCATCTAGCTTTTTAGAAACCTTGTAATTTCTGAGACAAATTCAGCAGATGGTACCTGGCTTTTCTGTCTGACACAAGTTGGAGAATGTGACTTACTGAATTTAATCAATGTGATTGGATTCTGGTTTCTTGACTATATTCTGATTAAAAGAAATCTATGCGTAAACTTTACCATTGTGAGCCACATGGCTTTCATGGTACGCCATCAATTGGTGTTTCATGAGAGCATTTTGATTCTGTATTAATCTTTTTCATAGAGTTGTGCTTATATTTGCTCCTTCCATGATGTACTTAAAAATCTACACTTAATACAGACATTTCGCACTTTCTAGTGGACATAAACAAACATTTCTTCCCTAGTTCATAATCTCTGAGGTCCTTTAATTCCTAGTATTTAATTTCCTATAATTTATTTGTGCCTCTCTGCAGCCATGCCACAGCACTTAAAATAGGTCCCTGCCCACCAAACTCACTTCTTGTGACTCTAATGGTGCCACATTCCATTTCATGGCATTTGTTGGACTTGAGGATCAACGGGGCTCAATTTTGACCGACAGTAAGGAAGGGAAAAGGTAGTTTTCCCTATTTTACACGTTAAAAGAATGGTTTACAAAATCTGTGACTAGAACAATGTAAACAAAACCTCAGAAAAAAAAGTTAATTTAGTAAGAGTCCACAGAGACATTTTACTGCATATATCTGATATTAGAATTTATGTAGTAGACTAAGTTTATTCCTCTATTACACACAGAATATGCTAAGAGAGCAGTAAACTTTAGAGCTGAGGTAGAACTAAATATTTGTTTTAATATCCTTCCCTTCAAATTGTGACTGAACATAATAAATATAATAAATTAACAGTATACATTGACTTTTTCCCCCTTATAGGTAATTTCTTTTGGAGTTTAATACCATTATCTAACAGCTTTGAAATTTAAATTTTGTGTATCTTCACCAGTGTAAAAAATATTCTTATTTCTTAGAAATAGTGGTTATGGTCAGTTTTGCCAGTTTCAATTAATTCTGGGCAGTCTTTACTTTAAAACACCATTAATAAAACCTCTTCTCACCTAAAACAATTAACAATAATTTCAGAAAACTGGCCTATGTCACAAGTGAGATGTCTTTAGAATGCACGTGTGTGAATTTGAAGACATAATTTATTGATATAAATACTTTTTTTTAATGTAGTAAATTTAGTATAATGAAGTATCTGAAATTCAGCAAATACTATTCTAAAAATGCTTGGTTCATTGTAATCTGTAGAAAATCTCTCACTGTGTTAAAGGGGGCCACTATTTATCCACAGCCTTTGCCACTATGTTCTATCACTTTAACCTAATGCCTTGCCATTAATTTGAACTGCATTACATTGACATGTGCATCACGTGGTGAAGAAATAACATTTCTTCTCTAATTTTTTAAGAGTTGAAACTTTGGGTTCCTAGTCAGAGTCATTTGGGTGAAAGTCTGCTTTTCCATGCACAAATAATGAGAATGTATGCATTGACTTTGTTATTTAGTTTAATAAGTGTTATTCTTATTGGAAAAAACAAACAAACAAACAAAAAAACCACAAAAAAACAAAAAAAAACCCACACAACAATTTGTTTAATGCTTAAGTGCTTATTGAATCTACAGACCATCATTAATGAAGGATAGGGATGTTGACATTGAGTTATCTTTTAAAATGAAACTTTTCTCTTTAACTGTGATAAAGAGGATTTGGAACTGCTGGCTACACAAGTTATTAAAAACTTTAATGTGTGGGAACACATTTTCAATTGAGTATATCTCTGACAAGTGCTATTGCTTATGCTAAATTTTCTTAGGGGAAGAATCACCTTGGCAGGAACTTTGCAAGAGGCTTTATTTTTTTTCTAACCAGTTCTAAAAACTAGATAGTGAAAACATTTGTTGTTGTCATTATTGACACTTTTTTCCCTGTAGTAACAAAAAAATCCTGCAAGTACATCTCTACTCACAATCAGAGAACTGACATTTGGCAAATATGTACTAAGTAGATGCTGCTTGTATTCCCAAGGGGAGGAAAAAAAAAAAAAACAAACTCTGACTAAGTCTGGCCTCATCAGAAGCCTCTGAAAATCTAAGTTCACAAATAGTCAAAAGCAAATTGTTTGATCTCTCCTGAGGGTGCTTCAGCACAAGCCACCACATTCTGCTCCCAGGAGCGCTTTCCCACCTTGCAGTGGAAAAGTGGCGCACAATCATTCAGGCTCCTTGTTGAACCGGGAGAGCAGCAAATACTTTCAAGAGGCTGTTGACTGCAGTCATGTCACTCTGCATTTTGATCTTATTGTAAGATAGGGACTGGATACATATAAGGAAACAAAAATTTGTCTTGTGAGCACAATAGAGTGCTGTTTTGAATAATAAGGAAAACCATATTGCAGATAAAACCACAACTAGTGAGCACCTGCCACTGGATTAAAAGGTCTTCAGTAAAACTTAGGTAGTGTCATAGAATGAAACATAAAATGAGACCTCATTAAGATTGCACAGACAGTCCGATTCTGGTATTTGCTTGTTTTGCAGCATTTTCCTAATTTCCTAAAATTTGAAACCTTAAAGCTGTTCTACTAAACATTTTGTTATATATTTTAGCTGTCATATCTTGTCCTTGTTCTTACTTTTTTCATAAAGTGATGCAGGAGACTACTACAGGTGTGCATAAAAGTAGAAAAATGAAAATTTCTAAGTCATTTTCCTACTTTGGTTAAATATTAGAAGTACTCTTTCCCAGTTATAAATTTATTATCTTAGCAAGTCATTCTCACATTGCAGATAGGTATATAAGAAGATGAGACAGGAATTAGAGTACAGGGAGTGATTGACTATGAAATCTCCAAATGTATTGTGAAAGAGCTAATGAAAAGCCTTGAGAAATTTTAGAAGCTAAATATACATTATAAATGACAAGTTGGCTTTTATCCTTAGTGTCACAATGCCAGTGGGATGAGACGAATTTGGATCACTTATCTTTTTTTCTAACTGATAGTAGCTTCAGCTGGAAAGTACATAAGTTTTCCCTGTTAAATGAGAGAAATTGTAGGTCTGTTCCAATTTATATTCTTCTGCATTATGCACTTCGAGGTTATCAGGTACTTTTAATATCATCCTTTTCTTTTGGTCCTACCCTTCCCATCAAAGTCCAAAAAGGATGAGTTAAGCCAATATTATAGAGATTCTATGACAGCTGAGTCAGGCAGCTCTGGGCAGTGTCCCAAAACCTCTGTAACGAGACATAAAAAGAGGAAGAGAATAATGTCCTTGGATTGTCACGTATCTCCTGAGATGAATAACTAATACAGTTTTGTTTCTATTTCTCCTTAAAAATGTTTCATTATTCTATCTTTAGAAACAATGAGAATAAGATTGTTTTACCATATTTTGTACAATCTGTAGGAAGATAAAGAAGATTTTAAAATCTTGTCTTCCTACAGACAAGAATCAAGAAAATGTGAAAAGAGACATTGGCAAATTAAATTATAATTGGTAGGTATAGACTGAACAGCTTTAAAATTGTAGTTTAAACTGCATTAAAATGATAAATATGTCTTCACAAATTGAATTTAATATTCTGCTGTCATTAGTACTTAGATGTTAGATAAGTAAATTTGCTCTTTTAAATGCAGTAATTGTGAAAGCGATTTTAGGTCTTATGATTGACAGTGTAAAATGTTACAATTTTTTCAACATTGTTACATATTTTGAAATGCTAATATTCAACTGTCTGTAAGACTGAAGTCCTAAAATATTCTACATTGAACTTATCCCTTAAATCCAAATTGATGCCACAGAAACTTAAAAAGGATGGTGATTATTCTGTGATGTAGCAGTATATCTCCAAGGAACAGTATTTTTTAAATGTTTAGATTTACAACCTTTTGAGTCTAAGGGTGGCTTCTTTCCTAATCAGATTTTACTTGTTGTCTTTCTTGTTTCCAGAGTTTTAACAAGTTCCTAACATTTAGAAATAGTTCATGAATTAAAGTATTTCATAATACAACTTCAAATGTGACTCTTAATTTATTACAGTAGGGTTATTAGAATATAAATTGCTGTCTAGCTAAAGAGGAAAAATATTGTCCAGAGAAAGACACATATACTGCATACATTGGAAATAAAATATGTGTGCTTTTATGAGGTATACGAAATATATTATTACCAAGCAACAAAATAACATTCAGTTTAATTTCGTGATAGAATTATAAAGCCAAGCACTGATGTAAAAATGCATAATGTGCATGTAAAAACAGTTTAAAACAGACAAACAGATATAATGGTTTAATTAAATAAGTAACCATATGACCAATACTTAGTAAGATTCCTGGACCTTACCATGTATACTTCCCAGCATGCAAACCTCATTCCCTAAATTGAATAGCTCCACTCACATGGAGCTATTGGAAATGTAAAGTTAATTAATTAAGCCCAACAGAACAATTTTATTTTTTTAAAGAGGTAACGGAGACTCATATACAATTTGTGATTGTGCCAATAGCCTCAATCTTCTACCCATTGTCCAGTATGTGGATGATTTCTAATTGCTCATTTTATCAGGATTTTTAGGAGAAAAGGAAAAAAAAACTCTTACTTTTGGGAAGTAGTTTGAACAATATCAAGACAAATGTGGCTTCTGAGGTCTATAATGACATCACTCAAATCTTTGCTACATCTAGAGCTCCTTTGAGCTTATCACATTGTACTTCATCCATCCCATTTCTCCAGGCATATAAGGAATCTTCAGTTTTCCTTTGGTACACATTTATCAGCCTTAATGTAGAAGCGGCAGAAACTCACAGGGAAAATCCTATTCCTTGTGATGCCAATGACAACATCCTAAAAAAGCCAATGGTGTAAAAAATCAAGTATTGAGAATATACCAACTTTGCCTGCTCAGAAACAGTAGCTGTACACTTGAGAGCTATGTTAAGTTTAGATGCTTTACAAAAACTACATCAAACAGCTGAGGTAGGAATACCCATTCTATTCATTTTTATTCAGTTTAAAGTCCTGAGGAAATGTAGTAGTAATTCTTGCCACCATAGTCCCATTGCACTGTATGATATTAATAGCTGTGAATATTTGTTTTACATTTAACATTTTTTCAGAGACAATTTCTAGTTAATGTGTTATTTTCATATCATTTTAATTATAATACATAAATGAGCTTTAATACAAGTGAAGTAAATCTTACTGAGTGTATACTTCCAACAGAATTACATTTGAAAATATATACAATGTACTAAAAACTGCTTCTGTGAAAAATATTGCAAGCACTGCAGTTTCTGTAAGTTTCTGTTTCAAAAACAGTATGAAAGGCAAGAAAAAAATCTGAATTTAAACCAGTTTATTCTCATTTGTGAAACAACGGCATTTTTTTTCATCTCGTTCATGTTTCACTACCACTTTGCTCCACTGATTTCTTTCATGTATGCAGTACTTGCTGTCATCTTTCTGCTTTCTCCCTGAAGAATGTGTGCATAGTGTAAATGTAATGTCCCTCAGCATCTTTCTGAGCAGTGTCAAGAAGTGTATGTAAATTTGTGCATCTTTCATGTGTTGTTCGAAGTTCATTTTAGTTTTTGCAACTTGTCTTCATTTTTTGTAATAAAGAATACTTACTTAAAGCATTTCTATCTGTATTTTCTTTATTGCTGATAAATACTGTTTTTTTATATTACCTACTGAATATATTTTGTAACTGAAGAGACTTTTAACATTATATAAATGTTTTTGTTTCAACAGTAAACCTCAGTGTTTTATCCAATAGTGAATAAAACAAAAAACAAAAACAAACAAGCAAACAAAAAATTAGAATTCCCCAATATTTAGTTTGGTTTATACTGGGTGGCTGCCATGCTACCCCCCCTAATGGAGCAAGTATGTGAAATGTCTGTATAAATACAGAGCCTGAGCACTTGATTCATACTGATTTGATCTGCCTGCTCGAAACAATTATATCACAAAAGGCAGGTGTTTTATATTGGGAGAAACTATATTGGTACACAACGCTTTCAGATACTCACACTGCAGTTGTACCAGTGTAAGCATTTCAAGTGAAAACACGCATCACAGACTGGCAGCACATATAATAATAAACTCCTCTTTTTGTCGATAATGCTGTAAAACAATAATACATTTAAAATATTATTCCAAGTAATACTTATCAAAACTGTTGTGTTTACATTTGCTTATGTCTTAAAGAGCTAAAAGAAAGGACTGTCAAACCCGAAATATTTTATCAATTCAAATACAATCCCAACGTAGTTCGACTTTTTTTCAGGTCTCCTGACTACAGTACTCTGGTGTCAGCTGTCATCCAGTATAAAGATGCAAAAATATCTCAGGTCTCTGTGGTATGTGCACAGTGTGATTTTGAATTCTCCCAAATAATGCAATTAAAATAATTTAACCTTTTATGTAATAGCAGTACTAGAACCACACATAAGTGTACGTTTTCAATACCCATGCCTATCTTAATTAATCTGCACAGCTTCTTGGAAATTCCTCTAAGAGACATGTTCAGTAAATATGCTGTCAGTTTGATCAGAGAATCGTGGGACACAGAAACTGAGTCATTTCCCTGAGGCCACCTCAAACCTGGGCACAGAGCTGATGCCACAAACTCCACAAAGCTGCCATCATTGCAACAACCTCTCCCCCCTCAATGCTGTGTTCTCTCTGCTCTCCCCATTAGCTTTTCTTTCTCAAATGCAGAAGGCATTGCTTTCCAACACACGTGTTGGAGGGTTTCCCTCACTTTCTGCCCTGAAAATACCAGGAAAATTGTGTCAAACAGCCAGCTGAAGGGTGAAGCAGCCAGTTCTAGAAGTCTGTTTCCTCTCTCAGCCTTATGTGTCTGCTTCTCCCACAGAAAGAATGAGGACTTCTGGTCAGTTTTCTCTGGGGCTTCCCATAGAAGTTGGTAATAGTAAAAAAATTCTCTTTACTATGGTGACTGAGTAAATACATGAAAGAGGAAGCTGTAGCTACCTGAGAACTCTTTAGGCACATTAGATATGCTTCAGAGGCTGCTTGGAGACAGTTTGATAATGCCAGGAGTAATTTTTAAAACTTTGTTTAAAAAATGATAAGCCACAACTCTGAAGAACATTTTCACAACCCAGGACAATTTTTCTAGTTGACATCGTCTCCTTTTCTTCTTATCCCTCAGCACCCACAGACAAGACACTGTTGATACTCAAGTTGATATTTACATTACATTTGTTTTATTTAGCTATTTTATTTACATTTTGTTTAAGACACCTTCATATGAAAAGTGATGTAAAGGGCCATTGGAGTAAATAAGAAGCCAAGTGTGTCTTACTTAATAGCCCGAAAGAGTCATAATAAAAGAAATTTTCCAGTCAAATTTAGAGGAAAAAAGTAATTTCAGAAAATTTGTTGGCAAGACTGTATCTGCCATAATAAAGAAAATCTCCCTCACTTAGGTAAGTATCAGAAAAGCACAGCATTTCTGATACCGTTTTAGACGTACTCATTTTACTGGCTCCCATCTCTTCTAATTGATAATCCTGGTGACACCACAGGCTCCCTTGACTGTGAATGCCGATCCCTTCTGTGTGTCGTCTGTGGCTCCTCTTGATACCAGTGAAACCGTTGAAACTCTGCTGTAATTGGGCTCATATTTCATTAGAGATGGTAGACAAAGAAGATATGTCATTTATGGGTAGAAGAAAGTTAGAGGAAACCTTCTCTTTAGTTAGTTAAATCAGGATCAATAATACTGTCCCCTTATTTTTCGAAGCTGTGTGTCAAGTGTGTCAGAACATATTATTCAGTCTTGCAGTACAGAGCACATATCATCGTGTGCTTGTACACTGCCCTTCAGCAGTATCTGTCCTAGTAGAAACTTACAGGAAAATTCCCTGAGGAATAAAAAACATTAAAATTAATGTCAATTATAGCTTTATTAGCATTTTTTTTGTGTTAAGGAATGGTCTAGAAAAGAAGATTACTTACTGTCATGGTCTCTTTTGCATTATATATTTCTACAGTAAAGGTTTGCAATAGATCAGAGTATTTTTTAAAAAAGTTGATGCTGCAACTGTATTGATATTTTTATTTCATTGGAAGGTAGACATGTAGCTGCTGGGCACTTATCTGGCTTAAAAGCCAAATTTTATTGTTTTAAACTGCTAAAAGCAGCTCATGCAGCTCTGGCTGTGGCAGCCAAATTACTAGAGCTTGTTTGTGTAGTGGTGAGGGATCAGTGTTTGGTTACTCCTTTTTGCATCTCATGATTTTTATCTCAATAAGGCACAGGAGTGTGTAGTAACGGGAAGCTCTTGAACAAAGCTAAGAAGTGGTTCCTCTTCTAATTAATATTGTCTGCCAGCATCATATGATTCTCACTAAAAAAGTTGGCTACATGCTACCCTCACATGCTACTGAAGATGGAGTTCACTCTGGGTACCTGTAACTTGTGAGGTTTGCTGGGTGCCACACAGTCCTTGCATCCCAATCACCCACATCTAAGTAGCTAGAGCACAGAACAGCTCCATTTAAACCCCTCTTGGACATTTCCTGTTGGAAGGAGGAAGATATTTTGACAGGCAGTGATTGAAGTTATGCACGTCCCACAACTTAGATATATCCATTTTCAATATGAGAAAATGCAAAGCATTTAAAGACAGTGAAGTATAAATATCAGACACAATTATTTTTAAAAGAGGAATTACTCTTTTTAGCTGCTATCAATTGAGAAATTATTTCCAATTATTATGCACAAATTTGAATGTACTTACATCCCCAAAGAGAAAGAAAAAAAAAGTTTAAAAGGATCTGAAACAAATGATTAATTGCAATGTTTGAAAGGAAGAACCATCCTTTGGGTATTTGCAATACCCTGCCTCCAGCACACACCTCATAGTATACATTTTTATATCTGGGATGGACCTGTATTAGAGATGCTTATTACCTGTCTGGAATTCTATAACATTTCCATAAATCCTTTTTCTGTTGCTGCTTTTGTTTTTCTCATTATGTGCTTGTTGTTTGAATGTTTATCCTTCCTTTCTGCTCCACCTGATCCTTAGCTTCACAGTGCTTGTTCTGGCAATGGTCTTGGCTTTAGACCCTTATGAAAAGCTTGTAAAGCTGTTTAATTTTTTCATACTACGTCATAATTGTTTGGATGCTAGTCAATGGCTAGTAATTTTCAAGATCTGTGCTTTCTATCTTTTTAGAGGGTTTTAATAAGTATAGAATCCTTGGAAGCCTTTGATTCTAAGAAAAGTTCCAGTTCAGATATAAAATCAAAGACAACATTTGTATTCAGTGCAAAAATAACTGTCATGGTTGAACAACCTTTGTAAGAGTCAATATAACAGGGCAGTTCAAGAAGGTAATAGAAAAGACTTTTTTTTTTTTTTTAATTCTGCCACTATCCAGTGCAATATTTTCAGATTCATCCTCTAGCTCGTAACTTTCAACTACTTCAGCTCAAGAGAGTTCCTACTTTAGCTTCAAACTGACCTGAAAGAGAGGACAAACTTAGACATAATATCCCCGTGCACTGATTCACAGCCTTTCAAATGGAGCTGCCAGGTGCTCCCGTAAGAGCATAGGGAAATGCTTAATAGAATTGCTTTTTTTTTCTTAAAAATGTGCATTACTGTAAAAGGCTAAAGGCTACATGGAATTATCTATCCTTTTAATCCATGCCTGCAAATGGAAGAAAGGCACAAAAAAATGCTAACTTTTGTTTTTTTCAAGAAACCTTAAAATCACTGAATGGTTGAGGTTAGAAGGGACATGTGGATGTCATCTTGTCCAACCACCCCCTGCTCAAGGAGAGTACTTAGTATAACACTTGCAATTATTATTTTATTGTACCAGCAACTACATATATAGGATTCTGTAAGAGTACAGAGAAATTTTGGTTGAAGGACAAACATTCATGTAAGATCAGTCTGAATAGATGAATGTTGCCTATTAGATTCCCAGCTATTTTTGCAGAACCAGTAGCTGTATTTTTCTGTGTACAAAATGTATCTATACACTCTATACACAAATGTAGATGCTGGCTCTCTCTTTGGGCCTGCTTCTGTTTAGAGTATCTGACAGAGACTCCTTAAAAGAATTCACCTTGAATTTACTTTTGAGGGTCCAGAAAATTTATCTTTCCAGTTATTTATCTTCTCTGGGAAATTCTGTTTTACTTGCGAAAGTTCTTCATTGTTCTTTCCCATTATTCAAATAATGATTTGTGCAAAAATGTTCAGTTATTTTGTTAGAAGTTAGAAATGCAACTTATCAAACGAGTGAGAATTTGAAAATTGCCAGCACTTTCCCTGCCATTTACAGAAACGTGTTTCATTTTTTTAACGCATTTCTGAAAGTTTTGTAATTTTATTTCCATAACTATTCATTTACAAGAACTTATTTGAAGAAGTGAATTAATAAAGTGACTGTTTAAAGTTGACCGTTTCCCTCATTATCATGACAAGGAGTATTATATTGTTTATGCCACATTCTATATAACACAAAGCATATTAGTTTAAATTTAGCATATTTTTGACAAATTATTCTGAAAACTTATTCAGAACTATTGAAGTTACTATTTTTTTTTTCCAAGCAGTGTTTTAAAAGGCTCCACTATGATTAAATTACTAAGTCAGGTATACAATAAGCTTTTTCACAAAATTGTTAAGAACTGAGTCTCTCACATTAACATTAAACTTTTATGCTTTAAAATAAACGTGTTTTCAACTAGAAAAAGAAGGTATATAATGTATAAATACATCATTGTTGTAGAGCATGAAGTGGAACTTGTATTTTGAGTCCATTTGCTACATAAAGGAACACTGAAAAAAAAAAATAATTGCTGCTTATGGTGAGCTTTTTGGCATTGTTTAAGAACTATCACAGTAAAGCTAATAGGAATTTCATTTAGGGAAAAACTTTTTGATAACAAAGGTGTTTTTCAAAGTTGGATGGAAGGCTGTAGGCAGCATGACGTTAACATGTAGTCCAGTCACAGAATTAGTACTTCTAGTGTCATAAGTTATTAAGAAAAAAAATCACATTATTGTGATACCATAGCTATATTAAGATATGATTTTTGAAAGGAGTCAGGACAAGCCAAAGTCTGCTTTGAATGTAATTGACAGTAGTTTTACAGCTGACTTTGTGGAAGAAGATAGACCAGTACAAAGTCCCAATAATTTAAGCAAGAACAGAATTAAATCAAAGATGAACTTTTAGAAAATTACTTTTACATATTTTCATGAATATTAAAAATATACCATAGTGCAGATGCTTTTAAAACACATAATGGTCCAATTTCTGACTGTCTTTAGAAGAGGAAAGGATATGAAGAGCCTAAGAGAGGTGAGAAGGTTGATGATAGCCATGCCCCAGGTCCCGCCAGAGGATGTGACCATGTTCCTGCCATTCTTTGGGGTGTGGGAGGTGAAAGAGAGAAATGCAGATGTAATATTTGGAAAAGTAGTGGCAATCATAAGAAATCAGACTTTCAAATGCTGTGGAACAGATACCTGTAGGAACAGGTGGGTTGCAAATAGGAAAAATAGGACTTGGGGCAAACAGGGCAGTAGTAAGGTTGGAGAACTCTGAATGCAAAGGAAATTATCAATCATAAAGAAATAGAAAAGTATGCAACCGTCAAGTATGTAGGTCTCAGATGTCTCACCAATACCAAGGAGAATAAAAATGAAAAACAAAGTCTTCCCCACAACAGCAAATGAACATGAATATCATTGTGCAAAAGAGCAATATTGTATTATAAACATGTCCTTCACTTGTCAGTGAAAATGTTGTGTAGGCTTTTCTGTCACTGAATCATTCAGGGTGGGAAGCCTGCCACATCACAATGTTCCAGTGACAATGGAAATGCTGTTTACATCAGAGAAAAACACACCTCCCCATGGTAAAGAATTCTTAACACTTCATTAAAAAAAAAAAAAATAAAAATCCTAAAAATGCAACAGCAACAAAACAACCCTGAAACCCTTTAAAATGTGGATTAAAAGACCATAATTTTTATCCTCCATGGTTGTATTTAGTGGTTAACATGGTATAGGGAGGAAAATTTTGCTGTATAATGTCTCAAGAATGGGACTCTATATCTGTTCAAACATGAGCTTTTTCAAAAAACTAGAATTAAATATTTATACCTTCCTGATGATTCATATCAGTAAACACAAATGACTGAAGTTTAGAAAGGAAGTCATTGGATAGGTGGGTGGATATATAGATAAAGTAAGTTTTGGAAGATGTCTCAGAAGTTATATAAAGAAAGAAAATGTGAAATGTCAACTTCCAACACTGCTGATGGGGCAATATGTAAATGATACATTGTTTTATTTCGGTACCATTATTTTTGTTACTTACATAGTGCTTTTTAAGGCGTTCTGAAGAAAAGAAAATAACTTTGAAGTAATATCTGCCAGTTTATCTGCCTATCCATCCATGTAAATATATATCCTCTGAATTCTGTTTTATTGTACAAAAGAATTCTGAAAAATAGTTCTATAAGAAATCAAACCATACAAAAGACAATTGAATCAATTGCATAAGAATTAAAAGGTTCTTCTTTTGAAAAAATCTTTCACTTTTCCATTTGTTATGTCACATAGGCTAACAAAGCATATATTTCTGTTAGCATGCACTGATTTAGAAGTTCTCAAGAAAATAATTTTTGTGTTATATTTGAAAGGGTAAATAGATATTTTCTTAAAAATTACTTACACAGAAATATGAAAGCTTGAATTATATTCTTAATTTAAAAACAGTCCACATTGTATCAGGGAGGGGTAGAGGCAGAAGAGGAAGATGATAGTGATAGCCCCATTAAAACAT
Organism: Patagioenas fasciata; assembly: GCF_037038585.1. Lineage (NCBI taxonomy): Eukaryota > Metazoa > Chordata > Aves > Columbiformes > Columbidae > Patagioenas > Patagioenas fasciata. The sequence continues at coordinate 87,451,202 of NC_092520.1, forward strand.
TTATATTATATTACATTATATCAAGTTTTGGTGTCATGACATGATTCAAATAACTTCCTGTCAGAAAAATCTTGCTCTTGTTTTGGCAACAGGCGTAGATGCAAATGGGAATGTGCCACTGCATTGCTGACTCCAAGGCATTGTACCACTAAGTATGCAGTGCTGATGTGCAACACCAAGGTGCAAAAAACCCAGTTCCACTCCCCTGTGGAGTTTGCTCAGGACATAACCTCACACCAACCAGTTGTCACGAGCGGATTTCTGAACTAGACTGACACCTTCTTGAACTAGCATGAACTGTTACTGAGGTGGCACCTTTTTCTTCCCTAGTTTATTGATCAGATACAAGTCATCTCCTTCATAAGGATCATCTGAGTTCACAAACACAATAACTATTCTTCTGAGAATCACACTATTGAAAACAGTCTGTATCTCTTATGGAAATGTCAACTAAGTCAAAACATTTTATTTTTTTTTTTCCCTGAGATTTGTAATGAAGTAAAAATAGCTAAGCATCAGATTTCATAATGCAAATACAGAAGGCAAAATCAGGTGTGGCATATGTTTGTTTTGAAGTACAGGAATGTATTTTCAAGGTACAAGACTATACAAAATGAGGTCCTAACTCCATGATAATTTAATAATATACATAGTTTTCCTCATACTCATTTATTTAAGACTAAGTGTGTGCAATTGTTTGCAGATTAAACGATCGTTCCTTTGGAGACTTTTTTTCATTCTACTTTAATTCAAAAAAATGACTTTGCGTGAATAAATACTGTTTTAGCACTTTCTTAAAACTTCCAGTAATTCTGTTTAGCAATACTGCTAATAAATTATATTTGAAATGTGGAAAATGACTACTTATATCAGCATATTTATATATGCTGGACATTTAAAATTATTTTCTTAGGCTGCATAATGATACTCGTGGTCTTGGAATTTTAAAATGTTATGTTATTTGTTATTAAATAATGTCATTTATGCTCTGTGACCCTATTTAAATTTTAGCACTGGGAAAATATTATATAGAAAAGATTTCTTTTTTGTGCTTTTTTTTTTATATCAGGTTGTATAAATGCTTAATCTTCGTGATGGTTTATTTTCATTAATTTCTGAATGGTTCATTTCTAAACATCCTTTAGTCTTCTGGACTACAGCTTAAAAGCTTTAGCAAATGGTACTCTTTGGGATGAATTTTATTAATAAATTTTAATTTTCTTTCCTTCAAGACACTATTTTTAATGGTCTTGGACTTGGTGCTGTCATTGGCCTGGGAGTGGCAGCCCTTTTGTTAATCCTGGTTGTGACTGATGTTAGCTGCTTCTTTGTACGACAATGTGGATTGCTAATGTGCCTCACCAGGAGGATTTGTGGGAAAAAGAGTGGTTCAAGTGGAAAAAGTAAAGAACTCGAAGAAGGAAAGGCAGCTTACTTGTGAGTATTAATCATATATTTTGGAAACTACATTAAAAGAAAAAGTTGGCTGTCCAACTTGCATTAACTTTGTGGCCATTTTGGACGGTGGCAAGGGGAAGTCCTAAAATGTTTCTGTTACTTGGAAAAATGTTCCACTGAAATGTATAGAATTGTTTGTGTTGCCTTAAAAGAAAAATGCATTGGGAAAAAAAAAAAAAAAGGCAGCATTTGCCATACTTCACTCTTGTAGCTTGAGGCAAAGGAAGTCAGTCATAATTCATTAATTGATTAATAGTTATAGGCAGATCTTTGATCTATGAGTAACATGCAACGGATCATTGTAACTCCATTTCTGCCGATCCGTCTTTGAGCTGTTAATACCCAAAATCGCAGCATATGGTCGTGACAGTCATTAAATCTGGGAGTAAAGGACATATTATCAGGTTCAATCTGTGAAAGAGTTTTTCTTCTTATATATAGCGCTTGATGGAAAATCTTGGATTTTGTCCATAGTCTTTAGGAATAAAATGTATTGTTGATTTTTAAAAATAGGACTGTTGCGTTGAATGTGGGTGAAATGCTCGTGTGATTGCTCTTCATAACAACAGTGAATGATTGCTAAACATGAGTGGGGAAATAACAATCCTGATTCTCACAAATACCCTTGTATAGTGGCTACTTCATCAGACAAATGTGAATGAACCCATCATTTATGTGCAAATATGTTTCCTTAAATGGTAAGAGTGGATAGTGAGATCTCTGGCAAAACAGTTCAAGTACTGATTGCATAAAATTATGGTGCTTTAAAGACCAAACATTTACAAAAGGTAAACTGGAGAAAGGATTATTTATTGTCCCTCATTTTAGGCAGTTCCTCTTATTTAACTAAAAATTGCATACTTTCCTCATTATGTTCATCTGATAGACTTGTTATCCATACACTGTAATATCTGTGAGAATGCTTTCTTTATGTGGTTTAAATAACATTTACTGTTCCAGTTCCTGTGTGCTGTAGCTCTCCTAATAGTCAGGCTTTGCAGTTCATTGTCCTGCAGCTTCCAAGATCCATCCTTCCCCAGATGCCTGTAAAGCAGATCATATTTCACAGCCTTCTTTATTCATAGCCATATTGGGCTTCTTCATGGATGGCAATGGAGGTATAAATGTCTTTTTTGGTTTTAGTTCTGGATTCAGAGACTGTGTCTTAGGTAACTTGATTACATTCCTTGGTTGGGTTCTCAATCCTTTTGTTGAAACACCTCCATAGAACAAAACTCATCATAGTCAGGGACATAGTATTTACATCAAATAATGCTTCTGAATAGAAGGTATGCCATAAGATAGCTATTTCCTAATTCTCCATTGCTTACAATAAGAGAAGGAATAACAGCATTTTTCCTTTTATATGCAGCCAGCACGCCTGGGTTAATAGAATCAAGATGTGAAGCTTCTGGCTCTGACTCAGCTGTCCTTTCCTATCGAGCACAGCACTTCAGCTTATGCTTTGATTTGACATTCAGGAAGTGACCAAGTATGAATTGGTGTACAGGCCCTTTCTGAATGGGAAGATCCTAGGGAGCTAAAGTTGCAAATGTCACTTGACAGCAGTTTATACCATGCTATCAACATCTCATACCCAAATGCCATTCCATGCTGTCCCAGAATAGCATGAAGCTGATTACTTAATTCCTCAATGACACTTCTTTTGCAAAAACAACTAACTTGTTTAATTACATTTCTTTCCTTGTTGGGGTGATCCTCAGTCAGTTAGATCATAAAATATCTGAGACTGTTCTTAGCATAAATAAACTGTCAGGCTAAAATTTCAAGACAGGCGTGAAGAGTCAAAATTTGAATTTGTTTCCTGTGAACTGCAGTTCCCTAAAAGACACTGACATGTCACGCTTTTAAATATGTCAGTTTGCATTCTGGATTTTTGTATGGGTTTATGGTATGTTTATTTGTTACATTTTGATTGTAGGATATATATATATAGTCATTGAATATTTTCCATATGTAATGAATGTAGATGATAAAATGTAACACACACACAGCCACCTGGAACAGAAATAATACAATGTGTTTCCTACAAATCTCTGTCCTGTCTGTGGAATGTTTAATTGTTACACAGTTTGTACTTTTGTACAGATCAGTTTCTCAAACTTATGTGAACACTCTTCACTAATAACATCTCTTTTAGGCTTTTGGTTTTGCAATAACGTTTGTCTGTAAGACTGCAGACGTACAGTCAAACTAAGTAGAACTTACTGTTCCCTCCACCAGTCCTACTATGATCCATAGTCTTTTCACGGATTTGAGGTAGCGATGACAGTCATGTGCATCATCTACAGAAATGAGCATTATATCCATTTGTGTATCTTGAAGTAGATATTACTGAAGTAGAATTTCACTTGCAGATGTGAATAAGCACAAATAATGCAGGGGTTTTTTAACAAATAACCAGAATCTTTTCAACTTCTACCCATTAATCCTTCCATAGTCAACTTCTTGGCTACATATTTACCTGCCCTATACTCTTATTACCGCACAAAGATGTTCCTTGAGGATACCTACCAGAGGATGGTAGTTTTCCAGATACTTCCTGATTAGCTGGATTATTGTACTTGTAACAGCCTTATCCCGTCCCAACAGATAGGATGAGGGATGAGTTAACTCTGAACGCGTCACGCACTCTGACTCAACAGATCAGATCAGGTGTGAGTTAATTCTGGGTAATTCCATGCGGTAATGCCAAGTGAATGACAGACAGTCACTCCGGGGGTGCAATTACGAATTTACTAAAAGCACGTGGTAGAATACAAATTACAGCTATTAGTGACTTGGCAAAATTATGTTATAATATCACAAAACTTATCAATACATTGACAGCAAAAGAACTTCTACAAATGGTGGATTGGCAACAATTAGTAACTAAAATACAAAACTTAAAAAGACTTTATCAGCAGAACTTAAAATTATGTTATGCTTATATGTTCAAGAAAAAGGAAAAGAGAGAGAAAGTCTAAGATATCAGAGAGAGAGTAGGATATAAACTAAGATATGAGAGAGAGAAGAAGAGAGTAAGATATCACCACTCCACAGGTTATCGATCCAGCGATGTCTGGTGAAGGGATGGTGGATGCGTTGAAGACTTGTGGGGTCATTTTATAACACAGTTCGTTTACATGTGGGCAGTTCACCTCCTCCCTCTACTCACTCTTCATGCTAATTAGGAAGACTCTTCTGGAAATGGGTCTGGGGTCTTCAAACTAGGGGAAATTTACGGTGCTGACCAGAAATGAGTTGTCTTGCCTATGAGGGGTAGCTGTTGGTTTGTGGTTTCTTCTGCTAGATGGTTGTCCAACAGATGGTTCATCTCTATCATCCCAATTAGGCCATGAGGCCTTTCACAGCAACACTGTTAATTGCTCTTATTTTCCAAGGTGTCTGCCTCTATGGCCATAAAACTTTGGGAGAGATAAGATGAGGTATCATCTATCTTTTCCTCCCAAAGTAACAAAAAATAGACATTTGAGGCATAACAAGGTCCTTTGTTCTGCTAAGGATGGGTGAGGGGAAGTGCTGCAAGGTTGTCACAAACCCATTTAAAGATTATCTTCTGAGGAATAATACAAAAATGTGAAATATGAACTAGAGAAGGGTCTAGCTGGGTCTTTGCTATGGCACATAGCAGTCTAACTGTTCTCTAGAACATCAGAGGTCCAGAAAATAATCTGTGAAATATAAAAGTGATTGTTTGTCTGTATCTCAGTTACCCTCTGTTTCAAGACTGCAGCTGATAAAGTTCCAGGAAAAAATTTGTTATCTGATGGCAGGAATAGGGAAGATATGTTGACATGGAAAGAGGTTTTATTTTGGAAATATCACATATATCTTGGGTATCCTTTGATCTGTCTTTCAGGAGTAAAATTATATGCAAGTTTTTAATTAGTAGTAATATCGTTAATACCTCTGTAGCAGGGAACAGTGCTTGCCATATCATGGCCATATCACCAACAAAAGTGCAGTGACAGTTCTCACTTCTTCATCTTACTTACAATTCGTTGTCCCGTGGGTACAAGAGTTGTTCATTCACTTACATGCAAGAAACTAGCATTTGTTCCTAAAATGGGAGGAATATGACATATTATAGAAACAAAGTTTCTTCTAACAGAAGGGGCTAATTTCTTATCACACAAGAGCTCTTTACCCAATTCTGGCAGCTGGGATTGCCACAGCCTCAGGAGATTAAAGTACACTTCTGCAGTGTGTACATGAAGGCTCTTTACACTTTCAGAAAAGTTCATGAATGACTAGGCATCAAGAACCTATATTTATTGTGTTAGGTTAGGAAAATTTACATCTGTTCCCATGAAGACGCCATCGTCTTATTATTTAGTAATAAAAAGAATACTCTTTTGAGATGCTAATCCATGGTATTTGTGGAGTTAGGTAAGTAACCATGGATACAGGATGGTTTGAAGACTTCAAGGAATTGGGAACACACTGCTAAATGGTCTCAGTCGTGTAAGTCACTGATAATTAGTTCTACCTTTTCTTTGCCGACTTGAGAGATGGGTTCTTGGTAATCAGTTATGTCCAATGTATGTGGTTAGTATGATGACATGAGACTGAGACGTTTTTAATAATTTTCAGGAAAGATGGATCAAAAGAGCCAATAGTGGAAATGCGAACAGAGGATGAAAGAATTACTAATCATGAAGACGGGAGTCCAGTAAATGAGCCAAATGAGACAACTCCCCTCACAGAACCAGAGTAAGTAGCCTGACATTCCCCAGCATTTCACACAAGCTTCTCCCAGCTGCGAGGACGGACTGGTTTTCCCATACTCTGGGAATGAGATACACAGCATTGTCAGAATGGTGTAATGTGGCAATGCAGTTTACTGGTGTGATTTTTTACAATAGTCCATCTGAATCATGGTACCCTATGTACGACAATTTTTCTCTTCTTTCTGTGACTGTCAAGGTTTAATGTAAGGCAACAATGAACCATGGCAGATGCTCTCTGTTATCCCCTCACTCACCCTTCCCTTAGATAGGAAAAAGTGATAAGGACGAATGAAGAAAGACTTTGCAAGTTGGAAAAAAGTTTTTAAATGCTTTACTAATGCTACTAATAAATAGAGAAAATATATAAAATATACAAAACCAATCCTGAATGTCCCAGGGTAGAGCAGCACTGCCTGATATGGAGTTGGCATCACTCCAGCAGCAGTGGAGCTGGGAGCTGGTGTGGCTCCAGCAGCTGCAGGGCAGGCATCCAGAAGTCCTGGGCGGGACTTCACAGCAAACTGGAACTGGATTTAGGGATGCAGGGTCCTCAGGCCTTGGATTGCAGGGATAGCAGGCAGAGTCCTCTTCAGACACTGGCCATGGTCGAAGAGACCGAGACCTTCGTGATCTCCCTCTTCTATAGGGTGTATGATGCGTATGGGATGGAATGCTCAGTTGGTCAGTTTTAGGAACCTGTTCTGTCCACCCCTCCTTGCAAATACTCCCCTCTCGCAATAGAACCTGTGAAATCTTATCAGTCTTCTTGATTGTTATAGCAATAAATCTAAACATGGGACTTCTTCTGCATTCTGTTGGTCACTCTTATCAGTCCAGAGTAAAGAGTGTCTCAAAAAACATGTAGTTAAATTCAGAAAAGTGCAGTTACTTAGAAAAACTTAGCTGAAAGGAAAATTCACTAAAAGAGAACTGGTCTTGTTTTTAACAAAACCAGGACAGTGACCCAGAGCACATTCACATCTGCGCATTATCCAGCTTTTGGATGGCAACACCATGATAGCGACAATCCTGCATTCTGTCTTTACCCCACCACCTGTTTGGACACTAGCAAGTATCAAGAGAAATTTTCTGGCCCTCCCTGCTGCCCTGACTCCTCTGACTCCTGGGGAGCTCCCCCTGTGCTCTTTGTGAAAACGGACCTTGTGTCAGGGCTGGGGGGCACAGGCAGCCTTGCTTTACCCTCCCCAGCCCACCCATACCCCTGACCAGGGTCCAGGAGCCCACATCACCTCCAGCCTCATTAGCAGTCCATGCCCAGTGCTGGCCCCAGTGGGACACGTACCTGCATCCTGCTGCCACCCAAGCTCTGCCTGCTGCAGGGGCTGGAAAGTGAGATCATGTCCCTGCCTCCCCTCTCTGGCAGCTCCAAAGCTCGCCCTGATGCTTCCCCTGCTCCCAGTTACTCTCTAAACCCCATGGGGGGACCATGGCAGCAGAGGCAGGTCACAGCTTTGCCCCCTTCTCTCTCAGCCCTGGCAGCTGCAGTCACCTCACCCATCAGCCCTCCTGACCCTGCAGTGCTGGCTGAGCATGAGAACAAGGATTTTTTCATTCAGGTGCAGCTGATCTTGACTATATACCCAGGGCTTGCCCAGTAGTTATTAACCACTCTGTGGGAATAATCTGACTCACTGGAGTGGACTTAGGTTGGATCACACAGACATCCCCACACACGCCCTGTGTGTAGGCCACAATGATCCCATGCTCCAGAAACCCAGCTCCTCACTGAGTGGTCCCTTCCTGCTTTCACTCACCTAATTGACAGCTTAGCTCACTACGTGGTATGATTGTGTTAACAGTGCTGAAGGGCAGCACCCAGCTCCTTCATCCTCCCTTCCCATACCTGCAAGTGATTGTCAGCACAGAGATCACAGCAGTTTCCCCCTTGGGTTTGCAGGTTCTGACTGCCTCCTGGGTCACAGGAACCAGGCTTGGGCTAGGGTATCCCATGTGCTGGCAGTCAGGTCCTCTCCTCCATTTTGCCACTGCAGCCCCTGGAATGGATTAAACTGGGTAGAGTGGCTGGTGTTTGTTCCTCAATAGCACTTTTTGAAAACTGTGTGGAGGATAAACTAACATTTGCGACAGGGCACAAGGAATCACAGAATCGCAGAATCACAGAATGTTAGGGATTGGAAGGGTCCTCAAAAAATCATCTAGTTCAATCCCCCCACTGGAGCAGGAACACCTAGATGAGGTTACACAGGAATGTGTCCAGACGGGTTTTGAATGTCTTCAGAGAAGGAGACTCCACAACCTCCCTGGGCAGCCTGTTCCAGTGTTCTGTCACCCTCACTGTGCGGAACTATTTTACTAAGAAGATTAATATCACGAGAGCTTCTGATGTACTTGTTTTTTACTTCTGAAAATTTAGTTTGAAGAGAAACTAATATTTCAACAAAGGTGATGACAGTACCATTCCTTCTATTAAGAACCTGACTAGTGGTGTTAAGAGACATGAGCTTATTGCTCAAGAGTTTCATTTCTGAGCCTCAAAAGTTTCTTGATTTGAAGTTATTAAAGAAAACACAAGGTATCTTTGGTTTGAGCCCGAAGCTTTTAATGTATTGTGAAAATCTCCTACCTCAGGAGATCTTAAAGCTGTATTAAGTATAGAAACTGACCTGTTTATTATTTGATGGAATCACAGTTGATTTTTAAAAGGAGAGGATGTTCTTCTAAAAGTATTTTTCTCTTTCTGAAAATACAAAAAAAAAAAAAAAAAAATTACTTCCTTGCCATTACCTAGACCTGCAAATGCCGGAACCTTTAATAAGAAAAAAGCATGTGTTATTGGCTGTCATTAGCATTTGTAGTAAATGGCGGAAAGGTATTAAGTAACTGCACATCAAGCTATACAATTCTTTAAAGAACCCGTATTTAGAGACTTCAAACACATGCCAATTAAATAATTATGGAATTTGTTGAAAGACTAGATATGTTTACTGTTCATATTAGAATTTATACTGAAGAGCATTCTAGAGAACTCACAGTTATCTAAGGAGTGAGGAGAATGTAGTTGTAAACATTGTAGAAGTCCAGCCTTGGATGTATTAGTGAGTAAGGCATCACTCCATATTTTTTCATGCTTCAAGACTATTTGTACCACCAGATCTTGAAAATACAATTGAGATACACCTAGCAAGGGACGTGATGCAAGTAAAGAGTAAGTTCAGTTCTCCCTGCTTGTCCCAGTCATTAGAACAACTGACAGGAGTGAAATATGAGAATGTTAAGATCAAAACTGTTTTATTATCTTAGGCAAAAGGGAAATAATCAGTGACTGGTGGCTCAGAAAAATAACTAAAGGATAGGAACAACTGATAAGGAGTTTGATGGGTATTATGTCCTTGGGAGAATAGGACTGCTAAGAGATATTAATAATAATGACAGTTTCCTTCTTTGTAATTTCTTCTCCCACAAGCAATGGCAAAAGGCAGCACTCCCAAGGTACAGCTGGATGGAGGTCAACTAAAGTTTCTGGACAGTGTCACTTAGGAAACCAAAGATGAATAGATCATCATGCACTGAGGACATCTGAAGGGCCACTTGTACTAGGGAAACATGGAAAGACACAAGTCATAACAAATGAAAGAGAGAAGCAATGTAAAGTATGGATGAGATGTCACAAAAAGAATGGAGGACGCAGTAGGGTAGAAGTGTTTCAGTAGGAATAGCACAGAAAAACATGGTCAACAACAGGTGCTGTCAGCCAGAAAGGCTGGGCAGGGCATGAATGACCAGTGGGGATCTTGGACAGAAGAGCTTAGCTTGCAGGAAGAAAAAGTTTCAAGGATAATTCCAGGCAGGTGATGTTCATACAAGGTGGGATTCACTCTGACTAATTATGGCTGTCATAAAGGTATACCAGATAAACCTTCAATTGAAATTACACTAAATATTTTGAATAATTAGTTGAATTATTTTGAATGCTAGCAAATTATACTCAGAACTTCAAATACAATTTAAGCATTTGTGGAAAGTAATTAATATAGAGATCACTGCCTCTTACAATAATGGAATATTTTCCTTATATTGCTCAGTATATTATTCAGTAATCTACATTTTACCTTGAATCAGATGCTTCTTGTCAAAGCAAGGTTTGAGATCCATGTTTGACAGATGAGCATAAATCACTTTTACTTGGAAGTCAACAAGTTTTAATAATACTGGCAGAAAATCAATTTAAGCTGTGCATTTGATATTACATTTCTGTAATATGATTAAAATATCACATACAATGTGGTACTATAATTACATTCCTAGTCTGACATTTTTTTCCAGTATCGGTTGAGTTTTTCTTGGTATTAATGAACCTGGGTGAATTCCGGTATCAAAATATCTAGAAGCCATTTTCCTATAAACTAGGAAAGTGAACATTCCAGCTAAAGTTTTGTATGAGTAATATCAGCAGACTATTGCAGTTAAACCACATGCAAATAATTTGAACTTACTTGTTACATGCTGTTAATTCACTTCTCCAAAACACAATTTATTTAAATTTCCACACAGTATAGTCTGTCAATTGCCCAGTTATTACACTGACTCAATATTTCCTCCCTTTCAGTACCATTTTTGGAGAAATTACTCTGCCTTTATATATAACTAGATTAAATTAGGTCTTTTTTTATACTATTTTAAGTGATTTGTATTATCAGGCAATTAACAGAGGTGCCTGCTTACCTAAAATGCGTCTCATGAGCCATACTTCCTCTGCTCCATTGTTTTATTCTCTTTTAAAAATAGATGTGTGTTGATTCTGCTGTTTCCATTCTTTCAGGCGTCATGTTGTGGGCTAAAATCCTTTTCCTTTGAGTGTGCCATGTGAAACAGACAATTACTAGAGATTTCCCTCTACAGTCAAAGCCAGACAGCTCATACGTATCCCACATATTTTACTGAAATAGGACAAGTTAGTCTTCTCTCTGTTTTCTCTCAGATATGGGTTGTGCTTTTTGTTTAACCTATGGATAAACAGTCTTTCTTAGTTCATTTCAGACCGGCATTCGGGGTATTGGTTTGGTTTATTTGTTGTTATTAAACACTGTTATTACAAGACATTCTTAAGGGATTCCTCAGACTGGTTTTGAACAGTATATTGCTCTTTGGAACATCAAAGTGGAAGTTTACTGAAATATTTAACAGTTGTTATGAATACAAAAAAAGCATATGCATACTACTCCCTAGTTAAAAACCAGAAAGAAAACCCAAACTGGAATCACTATAAACAGCTATTATGCCCATGAGCCGTTATTACAAGAGCATTTTAGTAAACGATACATATTATTGACAGCTATATTTTTTAACAGCTAACTGCTGGCAGTAGACAATCAATGATTTTCAAGACTTTTTTGAATGAAATCAGTATTTTGCCTTTCCTGTAAAGTGAGGAAGGGGACTCCTTTGCCATTGGAATTAAGCATTATAAAACTCAAAGGAATGTTTAGGCCATTTCTGAAATTAAAATATCATCTGAAGGTCTTCTTACATTCAAATAAGAACAGCTTCTATGACAGGGATGAAAATAAGTAGTCAGCTTCTTTTTGTGGCATTTTTTCAGATTTTTCACTGTGTTAGTCTTAAAAGAATGTAACTTATTAACACAGCTAGATTGTGTGCTTTTACAAAAATGAATAGTAAAAGTTTCTAAATAATAAAATAACTTCCATTATCTCCTTCTGCTATAAGAAGTTCTTTCCTTTATGTCTTGGCATAACCTCCAATGATAGATACCTTCTTTCAAATGCAATTGAATTTACATTTAGAAACAGATATTAAAAAAAGAGTATAATCTAGAATCAGCAAAAGGCTTGACTGTGTTTCATGGTATCTTTGGAATCACATACCTCTGTATTGTCTTGAGTCAGTATTATTTGGCATTCTATTGTTTCAGTTGTCTTATTAAAAGATATTGCATTTTGGGCAGCAGCAATATTAGTGTAATATGCTATTTAGCATTTTCTGGCTTTGTAGAAATGGAAAGAGTTAATATTAATTTATTTAAAAGCAAAGAACCTTGGTAATTATACATTATTTTCAATAAACTAGATTTTCAGAAACACTGTGAACTGTGTAAACAATACATACATTGTAGACTTAAATTGTGGATTCTATGTTATTCATGTGCTACCATGACTCCTCTTTTCTTCTGACAGGAAGCTGCCACTAAAGGAGGAAAATGGGAAAGAAGCTTTAAATCCAGAAACCATAGAAATCAAAGTTGCTAATGACATCATCCAGTCAAAAGAAGATGATAGCAAAGCGTGATAAGATAAACTACAGCTGTCTGGATAATGCATTTGGATTGAAGTAACCCCGTGACCAAAACTTTACAGCTGACCTTAATATCTTGGAAAACTTAAGCTTGGAATAGTTAGTACATGTGTACATATGATGAAACAGTTTCTGTCTATGGTTCCTTTCTATTTTTTTGTTAATGGTTTTAGTATGTAGTTTTGCTGACACCAAGTCCCATGGTATAAATTTGAAAAATCTGCAGAATAAGAACTGTAATTTATTATAAGACAAAGTATATCTATTTAGAAGAATACTTTACAAAGCACCCCTAACCATAAACAACATATCAGGTCTCTCCAGATTCTACAGTGCAAGCTACATAAAGTGCCATATACTGCTGTATTTGTTTCCATTTATCATGAAGCAAAAGTTTAGGTTGCCTTTAAAAAAAAAAAAAAAAGAGGGAAAACCAGTCTTAGTATAATGTTTAAGACCTTAGCACTGGCAGAGACTCAGTAGTCATTCCAGCTGTGCTTATCACTTGAAAGAGACAGAAAAAAAGACACTCTTCAACACAGAGCCAGCTCCACCTGCAGTTCTACCTGGGTTCTTTGTTATAATAAAAAGTTGATAAACAGGATGTACAGATTTAAATAAAATCAGATAAAATTTGTAGCAGTATATTGGGCCTCATCCTAACTACATGAATGTGACTTTGAAAGGTTGTAGGATTTTCAGTGCTTCAGGTTTTGTGTATTAATATTTGGGAAGTTGCATTTAAAATAACATCCAGCAAAGGTGTGAAAACAGAACTTTTTTTTTATCATAATCTTGGCTTCCAGTGAAACATTACAATAAACACAAGCTCAAATTATTTGCCCTAACATATTTATACCTATACAGTATTAGTTCTTTTAGTTCTAACCATTTAGTCAAGAGATAAAACTGCATTTTAGTATAGTAGATACATTTTCTCCCCGAATCAGTACATGAAATATTAAAAGTTGGCCTTATTAAAGTAACACTTGTTCATTTATGGTTTTATACCCTTTGTCTTAACAAAAAAACAAAACAAAACAACAACAACAACAACAACAAAAAACCAACACAACAACATTAGGGCAGATGGAAATTAGAACTTTGACTAAATAGTTAGGAACAGTTTTAAATTATTAATGAATAGCTTCTTGTATTAGATTGAATATGTTTTTTTCCCATGGAACATTCCTTAAGATAATCCTTTTTATTATTCTGATCAACATGCAGTACTCTAAAATTCAGCTAATTTAGTTGATTAAAAATTCATTCTTATTTGTTATCATTGATTTAATGGTGCCACTAATTGGAACAATATATTTTGTTTCCATTCCAGCATAGTGTATCCACACCTACCAAACTCTTCAAAGTCTTGCTTTGGAAGAAGTAGATAAACCATATACAAAACCAGACTGAGAAGTTCAACTTGTCAGGAGTAAATTGTAGAGTACCTTGTGGATTTTACACGTCGAAGTGATACCTGCAGTTTATGTGTAGCTTTACTCAGCAAATTAGGTCTTCTCCACACTATATCTGAATTTTGCTAATATTTGAAGTCCTTAGACTTCCTGATTTCCCACAGAACATCATCAAGCCTTAGCTGATATTCTGCAGTCATGGAAAAGTGGTTGACTTTTGTGCAGTAAAGCTGAAAGAGAAACGTCCCCTTCAGTTTGGGGGAATGGCAGGCTAACCTTGTTAACCCAAGCTTTAGTACATTTGAAAGAACTGAGGATATATTTAAATCATAAGTCTTTCTTATTTTTCAAAACCAAGTCATTTTATGGGGGTTTTTTTCAACTTTTTCTCACTTTTGGAAATACCTATAATGAACCAAGTAGTTGCAGACAGAAGCAAACCACCAGTGTGGATAGGATAAGAGGCCAAGTTTCCACTAAACCAGAAAACCAGAACCAAAGTGAAAAGAATGGGTAAGAGGAGACAGCAATGTGAGATGAAAGTCATGAAAGAGAATAATTTAAAACTGCTGCAAAGAAATCTCTTTAAATGCTGAGGCACTACTTCTGGGTCAAGGAAAGACAAAGACATTCTTTTATGACCTCTCACTGTTGTTCCCACATACTGAGCGGGCAGTACTACCACATAGCTGCTTGTCTATTAAATTTCTGTCCTGTTTCTTTCTGAGTAAGTGCACAGAAAGCAGGACTGTCCCCTAACCTATAATTAAGAAAAACAGTTGCCTCATTTATACCTGTTGTTATATGTTCTTTCTAAAAAGTATATATTTGTAACTGGGCTTTCTCTCTCATCAAAATGCAAGGAAGGAATCTAGAAAATTCAAGCAGTTGAGAATAATGCTGTTGGTACTTGGACATCTCCACCCCACATTATCTCACGCAGTAATTTTACCAGTATGAGGATGAAGGTAGGAAACACCCTTTCCTCTTCTACCTACCATCACAAAGTTAGGTGGTGCCATGCATATTCACGTAAGTCAAGCTTTGCCAGGCATACAGTGCTTTTTCTGAAGCCAACATGATCATTTGCAGAACAAGGTTCCTGTACAATGTGGGCAGAGCTGTCTAGCCTCAACTGTAGATGCATTTCAAATTTCTTATTGAGATTTACACACACACAAAAAAAGAAACCTTCGTGGCCTAACACCTATATATGGGGTTTTGTTTTGTTTTGTGTCGTATTTTTTTCATTATTTTTTCACGTAATATGTCCTCTAATTACAATGTGAAGGGATTAGAGGATTTAGAAGGTCTTTTCGGCACATTTATTATTAATACTCCTGTGCTACTCTTTACAAGTAAAATATACTACAACATTATTTCAATACTGAAAGCAAAAGCATTTCCCACTGTAATGGATTACAAATCAAAAGCTGTTTCCAGAAGTGTTTCTTTTCTTCCTGCTGTTAAGTCTCTTGGCAGTTGGGCTATGTGAATGTTGAGAATTAATCCGTTCTAAATAACTGATGGGCAGTTCCAAGCATACCTTTTGGTCTGTGGATTAATAGGCTATCTCTTGTACTTCGACTCTGTGCTGTGCAGGAGAAAGCCAAACTTTAACTATGAAAGAGTGCTCAAAACCTTTGATATTTGCAAGTATTTCCAAATGAGGGACAGTGCGTAGTAATTTGTAAGATATGTGTAGAACTGGAATAACATCATTTCTTTATTTTCTTTTCCTATTCTAGACTAAAAAGAAAAAAAAAAAAAAACACAACAGATATCTTGTATAGATGTCACTTTTACTGTCTAAAAGTAATTTTAAGTGTTAGTATGAAATGTCAGAGGAGTTGACAGAATATAACTATTTGTAAAAGTAAACTGAATTGTTACACTAACATACTCCAGGGACGAGGGTGGGAGGGAGCCATTAAAATTATTGACAATATGAAATGTGGCAGTGACAATCTCTCTTCAAGAAAAAATAAGGAGTAAAATTAAATAAAATAACCTAAAGCTTCTTGTTATTATTTTTTTAGTAGACATGCATTCTGATTTACCACAATAGTAACAAAAATTTTAGTTAATGTTTTACAATTTAGTATACACGTACTCTGGACAGTATTATGTTTTATGGTTTTGTTTGTTTATTTGTTTTTTCATCTTCAAAGTTTTTTTTTTTGTGGTTGCTGAAATATTTACTATTATGGTGATGCTAATGCCTAATGTGACAAAGATTAATTTATTTAGGCCTCAGTCTTGCAAGATATTTTATGTGGCTGAACACACCCCTTGTAGGGCACCCCACTGGCATCAGTGGGGTCGAAGTAAGCAGGAGGATGGATATACTTTCATGGGAGAGCTTGCAGGATTGGGCCTACTCTCTATCTCTTCATAGATATGTATAACGTTGTTACACAGTGACAGTCATTTACAAAGGCTGTTTGACAACCGTCCATGGTATAGTGAATTCTACCTGCTGTCTTCAGCCTTTGCATTGATGTTCATCCAAAAAAGTGGCTTTCCTTTTATGATGGTAATTACTTTGATTATTTATTTAAGTGCCAATCTTTAAACTGTAGTATAATAATCATGCAATTTTTCTGTTTCCTAGACCGGGTAATGGAAATGTATTTGTGCCTTTTGATAGCATGCCACTCTGCTTTATTAAAGAAAACTCTTCAATAATTTGTCTACAAAGCCTGTTTAAAATATTTGGAAGCTTTATCATGGCATACTTTTCTGCTTATATATGCTCAAATACTCACCTAAAGTAAACTGGGGATAGTATTCTCAAATCATATAAAAATTTTAAACACAGAATTTGCAAAAATCTATTGAGATCACAATTCTAGTGAGGGTCAGAGTGGGTATATTACTGCTGAAAAGATTTTAGTAGGTGGAGCACATGAGTGTGCGTAGACGTGTTTTGACCAATTTTTCAAGTTGAAGAGTTAGATAGAAAGTGTCCTTAGTTCCATTTAGGTACTTAAACCTAAACCATTAAATATTTCTCAAATCTGAAAGATGATGTGGAGCATCTTCCCACCATTTTATCTCTGGAGTAAAACTGCAGTAAATATTTGTTTCACAGTCATTTATCTCTGTGTAAGCTGTCATAGGAAGTAATATCTTTGTAGAGTAAGTGTTGTGTTTGTTGGGTGACATTAACTCCTGGTTAAAGGACCTCCAAAAAGACCATTTACTGAAAAAATTCAAGACCCCTGTTACAATTTGATCTATGGAGGGGTGCTGAGAGTGCTGCAAGAAGGGCCGCAGTGCAACCCAGGTCTCACTGGGGTTTAAAGCACAAATTTACTTCAGTGGGGCCTGAATTTCACCTGTCCATCTCAGGGAGGCTCTGCATGTTCTCGGCTGATTGCATCACTTTTGTGAACTGGACTTCTAGGTGAAAGTAGAACTTAAGTGTCCTGCCAGAGTCCTGCTAACATTGTACCCAGAGGAGGTTTTGCTATCAGGAGTTTGTACTGATCAGCAAATGTTGATAAAAACATCTTATCACTGCTTTATCCCATACATTACTACATGCCCAGAAATCACATAAATGAAACATCCTTTCAAATAATTCATTGTGATTGTGACAAAAATGTGAATGAAAACATTTTCAGAAGTAATGTTTCTTCTTAAATCCCTTCGTTTAACTTCAGATATTTGGGCTGATCAATGCAAAGCTACCATGGTTAAAAGGTATCCACCCCCTTTTTCAGACTTTTTTCTTATAATTTCCTGGAGTACCCAATCCACTTGACAGCCATTCTGTAGTGGTGGGGGAAAACCACTCACTAAGTTTTAAGTAATCTTCAATATTTCCACTGAATGTGTTCTTAATTTATTTTATTTGAACTTGAGCCAAAAAGAAGCCTTTCTGTGTCAAATTTGGCTTTGGATCAGGTTCTGAGAAGTTGCGGTTTACCAGTCTATCTTTCCTCTTAACAGGCATTGTGAGCCTCATGATGTTTGACTTTTAAACTTGAATATTGGCCATTCTTCGTCCAGGGAAATGAAATTAATATTTATTGCCAAATTTGTATTGGCAGCTTTTAAGTCACAGGTGAGATCAGGAGCAGGCGCTATGAACTGGTGCAGTGGTGATGGAATTCAGGAAAGCCACTACCAGAGAGAACAGGGGCCAAAGATTGAGCTGAGAGATGGCTCGGGTGCTGTGATCCTCTATTGCTAGCAGTGACAAGGGAAATGGGGAGCTACTGAAACGAGAGGCTGCTGGAGGGCATTGCCAAAAGGCAGGGTGCTACAGGCTGAGAAAAGCAGCAGAGAGGGAACATTAGCCCTGCTGTACCCTTTTACTCTGCCGTGTAGATGGGCTACATTTTTAAACCTAAAATGCAGGGTTGGGGGAAAGTCAAAACAAACCCTCAGAATCTCTGTATCAACGCCAAATACATAAAGCAGCCAGACCGCCCCCAGAAGATAATTTTGTTGCTCATGTTGAAGAGTTCTCACTAAGAATTTTGAACTACTTAGACAAGGTTTTATAAAAAAAAAATAGCTTTCCTGCTACAATGAGCACTCGGTATGTATTTGTATGCTGTGTACAGTTTAAGCTAAAGCATACCATATCTTGTTTTTGTTATTCCACCTGTCGTCAACAGCCCACTTGCGATATATGCCACCTGAATTATGTATTGATGAGTTAGCTACCACTGGAGTTAGTTTGTTTATTGTTTCAAAATCTTATGTCCCTATGAAATGCTGTGTATATATATATCTCTCTATATACTGTAAAAAGAAGTAATATTGCAGATGCTGGTTTTGTATTTATGAAAGACATTGAAAGTATGGCTTAAAGTATATCAATTATTTGTCACTCTTCACCATTTGTATATTAATAGTAAAGATACTTTTACTTTAATGAAGTGTTGTAGTTACATTTATTTTTGCTAAGTGTCTTTCTGTCAAGGATGTCTGATTCATTGGGAGTCTTATTGCCAAAAAAGAAACATATCAATTATTTTTCCCTCTGTTATAGAAGCTCTGAAAAATGCTCAAGCAGCCCTGCAATTTATTTTTCTCTTTTCTGTCAAAATACATCACTGCTGTTAAAAACTACTATTGTAGAATCCTGAGTCTCCAACTGAGCTTGAGACCCATTATGATCAGCCCCCTAAATGTTATTGTTGAAAGACAGTCTTTTCTTACCAAAGAAAACATTTTTAAAGTATTTAGTATATGCCAGGAAAAGATATTATCAGCAGAAGCTAGCCTGTTTTGCCAAACTTTGAGCCTTCTAAAAGTCTTATAACCACATTAGAACCACCAGGAACTGGTCATAACAGGTTGGACACTTTCTGCAATGAAATGGACTGGTTTGTATTTCACTAAGGTGAAGAATGGGCTAAGTATACCCCAGACAATGAAGCTCAGCCACATCTGTGACCTCTGTTTTACCATCAATAAAGCCAAGTGTCCTAAGAGGCTGAATTCCCATGGAAACTTGTGAAATTGTGCTTTTGTGCTTAAACGTCAGCTTTCTGAATCCCACCTAGGCTTTAACAAACCACACCAGCCAAAGAATGGAGGGGCCATACATAGGAAAAAAAAATAATGTTTTGCCTAGCAAAGTCTCCTCAGCTGTATCTTTTTCTTTCCACATATCCTTAAGCTCTGATCCTGCAGACATCTTAGGTATGTACTTCCCTAAATGTAAAGTGGCAGCATCAACAATTAGCAAAAAGTCTCCTTGTATTGAAAAACTGAGCCGAGGGGAACTGGTTCACTCTCCTGCTAATATCAGTGCAGCACTGAAAATTTTTCATGTAGTCATGTTTCTTGCTCATAAAAAGCCAGACTTCACCAAATGATGCATAGATTTAGTCCAGATATCTCAAGCATCAATCAGTTCAGTGCACTGGCCACAAGATATGTCCCCCTTTAATTTACAGGTGAGCAGTAAAAACAACTATTGTGCATTACTGATAACGCAGACAATGTGTGATGTCTTCAGAAACAGACTCAACTTCTTAAAATTCAGGTTTGTCACTATACATAATGTTCTGATGTATTTCAGACATGTTATCCAAAATATAAGAAAAATTATTTAAAAGTATATTCAGAGATCTTGATAAGACCAAGGCGAGTGCTGAGGCAGCTCCAACCGCAGTGAGTCTATGATGTTGAAACAGGGCCAAAGTCAAGCTGGGGAGTCAAGATCAACCTGGTCTGTGGATGCAGATGAGATGGGAACAGTCCCACCCCAAGTGTTGCTGGGACTAGGGCTGATGGCCCAGGGAGGCTGACATGGGGTCCCGGCCTATGGGCAGAGTGAGGGGATCTCCAGGGCATGGGCAGAGACAGTCAGGGCTACCAGAGTCCAGACAGTTACAAAGTTACAGAGAAAATTCACAGAGAAATAAGAAGTTTATGTATTCTCAGCCTTCAGTTAAAGGTTGAGAATAAAAAAAAAAAAAGAAAAAGAAAAAAAAGAAAGGTATTGGAGAAATGCCCGTTGCCAAGATACTAGCACAGTAAGATGTTGATCACTCAGACAATGTCAATTCAGGTTAAGCACGTTTCTTAGCTAAGAAAAGTATAGTGCTACAAGTAGAATAATCATACTCTTTGCAGATTGATTTGGTTATATTTTGTATGAGATCCTTGGGAGATAAGCTCCCTGTAGTTCATAATTAGTCTTAAGTAGAAGAGCAGAAGACTGACAGAGAGAAAAGCTGAAACACTGGATTAGGGGTCAGAGGACCCAAGTTCCATTTCGCTGCCAGTTGCTTAGATTGAGCAAATCAATTGCCAGGAGAGAGTAATATTTCTTTTTCTCTCCTTGTCTATTTTGTGCTAAAGATTTACAGACTCATTTATCTTCCTGATTTCAGTGAGACCACTCACAATAAATATAAGAACAAGGATAGACTGTTTTCAAGATTTAAACCTTAGATTAAAAGTGGGGTTTTTTTGTCTTGTGTCAGAGAAATCTTCATGCTACTGCTTCGTGCAGTCTTAGCGTGCTAGTGTTTTAATGTATTAGAGCATTTGATTCTTGCAATACAACTATTACTAGTCACCGGTTTAATACTTGAGTTGTTACCACTATTGGAGCATGAGGGTAATAGCCAAATCCTGGGCAGAGGATTAATTCACTGTATGAAGTTCTAGCAGCAAGCTAGACAAGCCAAACCTATTATCAATAATTGTGATATTATTAACTTTCATCTGAAGAATGCTGGATTCTTTATCAAATTGCAAAAACCTGAATGTTTATGCTTAGCTTCAAAAACTTATGCTGTCTTGAGAGATTACGATCTCTGTGAGACATATTGCTCTGAAGTTCAGACAGTTACTTCCGTGTGAAAGGACAACCATGAATTAGCTCATTGTTCAGAAAACAGAGGCAGAACCCTATACCAGACCACCCAAATTTCCCTAGAAATACTTCAGTAACAACAAAGGAAACACTAGCTTAGTAGCAGCATCTCCCAAAACATCATTCTTGAGAACATACTTAAATATCTGCAATTGCAGAATTAATCTCTTTGAGGATTTTTTTTTCTTGGTAGGCCTTTTTGAGGGTGCTACTATAACCTCAAATTTGTTAAACAAATGCAGGTGAGGTGCAGCTGTTTTGCAAATGGCTGGTGTTTGCAGCTTCTCTTTTTCCTGGAAGTAAGTATGATTAGGTGTTGTGATATCATTCTTTCTTGTTCCTAAGAAAAGTAGTTATTGGTAGATGGACTGTAAGAGGCAAGCTTGATTCTTGTTAAACAACAGGCTTTGTTGTTTAGATTCTGCAGCTTGTATTACTGCAATATCTAAAAGCTCAGAGCAGGCTGAGGTGGTGTGGAAACACAATTGCAGTCACAAAAAATCAGGAATCAAACAAGAGAAAGCGGAGGAGGGTGGAGGAGGAAAACCTGATGAAAAAAAGTAGGAAATCTGTACTGAGGGCAAGAATTATGGGTTTAATAATTCTTTATTGCATTTTATTCTGAAGAGTAGTGGGAAGGTTGAGGTGATTAGCAGAAAGACTTTGGTTAAAATAGTGTACAGTTAGGAAAAAGATGTGTTAGAACATTAGGGAAATATACAAGGAAAAAAACCAACACAATAGGATAAGTTTAAATGAAACCAAAAAAGTAATTTGCTGGCAGAAAACAGGGATTTTTTAAACAACAGAAAACAAGTGAAAAAGAAGCAGAGCTATTGTGCTGACCTGAAGAAAAAGTGCAATGTTAGATGGACACCATAGGAAACCTTAGCTTGTTGTGCTACTGTGCTGGGGGAACTAGGCAGATGTCTGCGTAAATAATTATTTTTGGAGGATGCGCAGACTTCCTGATCTGATACCTTTCACTGATAACCACAGTTAGTGATTAGGTGAGGTTTATCCTAATTCTTCATAACTTTCTGGATATATCTTGTTGCTCTTTCGCTAATCTCGAGTGGGAATGGGAAAATTTCATACAGTGGCTGTATTTCTTGCTTAGCTATTATGGGGAGCCTGTGTGTGCACAGTGATGGCAGCTGTCTCAAATTCTCGGTGAAGTCCTGGTCCTGCCTTGCCTTGGTAGGCTGATGAAAACTGACAGGCCTGCAGCATGATTTGTTAAAAACAAATTCCAGAAAAGAAGCAGAGGAGGGTAAACCGTGTGTTCTCACCTTTTCCATTTTTCAGCCTTCATTAACTGTGAAGCCACTGAAAGGTATAATTGACAAACTGTGCTAAACCAAGCTGCTCTTTGTGCAGTTATTTGGTTTGGTGTGTGGTTTGGTTTTTGGTTAGTTGGTTGCTTGAGTTTTGGTGGTTGTTGTTTTTATTATTATTAATATTATTAAGCTTGGGTTTTGTTTGATCTCTTTTTTCCAAATATTCCTTCGGGATGGTGGCCTGTATAATGTCAGCCTATTCCTATATAATTAACACGGAGATGTCACTAGAACCTTTTTTTTTTTTTTTTTTTTTTTCCTGCAAGCAATTGCTTTCCTTCCTCTCAGGCTTTACTTCTCTAATTTTACTGACAACCCTGTGGCATTTAGGTGTGTTGCAAAGCCCTGCCTGAGGTGGAATCGTTGCAAAGTTCAGATAAATTATATTTCCTGTCTCTTGCCTTTTTATGGCTGTTTTTTTAAAGTAGCCTTAGAGAGGGATTAAGCTCAATTTTTGTAATTGGATATTTATTCTACTACATTAGTTTTTCCCTGTTGAGCTTTAATTGTAAAAAAAGACAAACACAAGAAGCATACTGTGTCTTTTTTTCTTCACCTCTCTGTACACAGATCTTTTCTTGGAGCCTTGGATCATTCATGTACCTATTTATTCATGACCTTATTACATGACTTTCAGTTCTTACAATAGTTGTGGTCCTAACATATCTCCATGTCTTCAATCTCAAAAATGTGTCAGGCAGGTAAGTTGTGTTTGAACTTGTATGTTTTACTTCAGTCATTTAGCTGAGCAAGTAAGCAGAACATAGCAGCATGCTGGACAACAAAGTGTCTGCATAATTAGAAGATTTTAGTGGTACTTGGGTTTTTCTGGGCAACTGCTGCCTTAGACAGATGTGTCCATTTAGGTGGACTTGGAGAGGATATCATGTTGGGCTCCCAGGCTTTGTAAATATTTACTCAATTTTAATTTTTATGGAGGCAGTTTAAGACTACAATAAGTGTATATACAGGTTGTGTAAGGGTATGGGCACAGTGTTGCACTGTGATAACATAGGTGAAGAGCCTCTCATATCCCTTCTATTGGCAATTAATTTTGGCTGGGTGGAACTGTGCTGTATTGCAGGTAGTCAACAGTGATCATGCAAACTATCTGAGTGCATTTTGAGCTTCTCTAATAATATGGATTAGGCCTCTAGTACACAGTGGACTACCACTGTGGTTGCAGGAAGCCATAATATAGGGGTTAAATAATTTAATTTGACTTACCATTTCACTTATCTATTGGAATAGGGTTGATTTATTTTTAAATTGATTTTCATTTACTTGGTTCTTACTAGACCTGCTTTCAGAATGACCGTGTAGTATGTGTGTCTTAAAAATCTCTTTGCTACAGTAAAATAACAGGTGTCTATTTTTAAAAAAATAGCTAATTTGTGGACCTTTGATTATCTATATGCTTTCTTTTGTTAACATTCATATCACTTCAAGTGAGTTCAAATCAGACTGTGATTTTCCAGAAGAAAAATGCACTCTGAATATCTCCCTGAAAACATTGCAGTAGATAACACCATTAAGATAGTAATGGAAGTTACTGTCTCCTTGTAACTAAGAGTACTTAGAAAACAAACAAACAAACAAACAAGCAAACAAACAAAACCTCAAACAACAAACCCAGTGTATTTAGTAATACAAAATCGTCCCTGAAAATTAGTTTGAACTTATATTAAGATTAATTTCTGTCCTGTGTCTTCTTTATGGCCAAATTGATAACTGTTTGTCTCTTACTTGGAGTCAGTTAACAGGAGATTGCCAGTCTCATCGGTGGGTGCCAGAATGTGCTAATCAGGAATGCATTAGAATATAGCAGAAACTTGCAATGACAGTTGCAGTGCTCTTCTGACTACTTTTGTGCCTCTACACTTTTACACAAGCCACCATCACATTGTGCTGCATTTAAAACCGCAAGGAATGATAATTGCCTTTAAAAGATATTTCAGGTTGTAAATTAAGATATAGTATAAATCTAGATTTCATAGGGTTTTTTTGGTTAATACATAATATAATAGCATTATAATGTAATTTTTTATTAGATCTGAGTTGGGATGGATGCAGACTACTTACACACAGCCTCTAGGTGTGAATTCTCTTCTGTATGTTTATGTTCCACTACACGTTACTCTGTCACTGTATGAAGAGACAGCATTTTCCCAAAACAAAGGTTTTCAGCTTGTTTTCAGCAGACAGATAGATATGGATTGTTTGTTTTGGTTTATTTTCTTAACAGTTTAATTTCTTCAATGTGAAAAATCTGTACTTGCACATGAATTAAGATAGATTCATCACTCACTACAATATATTTTGCAAATAAACATCATAATTGCTTCCTTTTCATCACAATATTGTACCAGCTTGACTCCTTGTGCCAGCCAACCTCTTCAGACCATCCAGAACTGCCAAAACATCTGAGACAAAACACATTCAATTACAGTATTATAAAGATGAACCATCTGTGCTAAGGTTTCTGGTGTTGCATGAGAATGAAAATAGGAATATGCAAAATCCCAGAGAAGTTGTTATTAGTCCCAACATGACATAAATGAGTTAAGTCAGTCTCTAGCATTTTTAAATAGCCACCATGGATTCTACCACCTACAAAAAAAAACCAAACAGAATTAGACTATGTTTGATCTGCTGTGGAACCCACTAACAGTGAAAGGAAGTAAATTGCTTCAGTGCATTCAAAGACTACTAGTGTTTTAATTAAAGCTTCACTTTTCTAATGGAACCAAATTCAACCCACATTAAAGGAGTCTGGAAGTAGGCTGTCTTTCATTATGCCTCACTGCACAGGCATGGAAGGGGTAATGGACACTGTTCACTATTAATACTTATTCAGCATACATGTCTTCTGTCTTGGACTTAACTTCGGGAGAACTGTCTTCATACAGGTATAACCCATTCCTTATAATGCAATCTCTTCGAGATTCCTCTCGCTCTGTGCAGAAGATGAAGTGCCGTGTGCCTCACAGTTGGTGCTTTGTATTTATTGATGACATATGACATCTACCTCTTAGTGCAGCTCTTGCTGAAGACTTTTATGTACATACATTTTCAACTGAGTGTGCCATATTTGCTAAGCTAAAATACATTTACTAGTGTGCAAGAGTTATCATACAGAAAGTATGCTAACTTAAACCCATTTAGTTTTTTTTTACTGTTCACTAGAATGACTTTTACATTTTGTTAAAGACAATTAACATCCTCCACTTGTGCAGCAGCATGAGGGGCTCAATATAGGAAGAAGAAAAGTTTTCACTGCCTAGTTAGTTATTATCCTAATGAAATTCCCAGTTACTTAAATAGAAATGCAGTATACACATATGTTGGCTAGAGATACAAAACAACTGCATGGCATACTGCTATGTAAAAATGAGCAGGAAAAAAATGAAGCAGGAAGGCAGAAGGAAAAGCTGGATAGTGGACTACTGGGCAGTTGTTTCATAAGAATCAAGTTTTATGGGTTTTTTTGCTTGTTTGAGGTTTTTTGTTATTTATTTATTTATTACAGTCAGAAAATAAGCTCTTCTTCTGTGATCCAACATTAAACCACATCAGAGTCTGTCCACTTGGTGTGTTATTTCATATGTTAGTGAAGAGACGATGATGAGATGCCACAGCCATTTGATCCATCCTTCTTTGTATGGATAAGAAAATGCTAGATACAGAGTAGGGGTGCCCCAGCCACTCTCACTGAGCCTTGGGTTTAGTTGTGAACATGAATGATCACCTCCAGTTCTGTCTGAACCCATGGACTAAAAGGTAATCAACAGGAATTTCCTCTCTTCTCACCCATTTTCTCAGCACAGCTGCTGCAGGAACTCTGGAGAGTACCAAACCAAGTTCTTTGCACTCACATTGCAGGGACAGTGGCTGTTAATAGCTTCACGCTCTCCTGTGATACCATGTCTGAGCAGGAAAGACCCACCCTCTGAAAAGACTCAGAATAGCACAGGCTGAAACTGAAACAGATGCTTCCCAGCATGCTGGGCATGTAAGATATGTGTTCCTCTTCATAATGGGTCCCTTTAAATCTGGAGAGTTGTAAACCCTGTGTCCTGGGTGTTTGTTCTCAGTTTGTCTCAAGGCAGGGCTTTCTTCTATCCTCATTAGTGATTTCTACCCCTGAAAGGGCACCTAAATGTGCAGGGTAGAGAGGTCTGTTTGTGCCCTAATGAGATTATCAAGTTGCTGGTTTGTGCTGATACAGTCCTACCCAAGTCAATCTAGATCCAGCTGACTGCATCAAAAAGGTCAGGCATCTGCAAGTCTTTGTAGAGGCCTTTTGCTCCTCTATCATAAAATTTAATACCCAGCTTAGACACTTCACTTTCCCTGTTGTGGAGAACATAATTTGATTTTTTTCATAGCTGACAAGCTGTCATGCATGAAAAGCCAATTTTAACGGTGATGAAGCACAAACTTCTCAAACTAGCCTTGTATTTGAAAAGGCCAGTTAATAATATATTTAATAAGAATTAAAAGACACAGGGGAGAAAGCAGAAAATTAGTTTCTCAGTAAGGCATATGTTGACTTTACCACGTTGAAGCAGAAAGACTCTGAATCATTTCATAATTCCTCACTGCTGTGAGACTGGAGGTGACAGCACAGGCATAGCTCTGGATGAGGACTTTGAACCTTTAGTTCAGTTTTATTACATGATTTTTTTTTTTTTTTTTGCTATAAGGCAGTTTATTTGATCTTTTTTCCTCATTTGAGTAAAAACAACAGTTGTTTATTTTCTTAGTGCCTTATCCTGTCCCCTGCCTGTTGTATCTAAAAAGATCACAGCTTTAGACTTCGAGCTCTCTGTGTATATGCGCAAAACCTAACACAATGGGACATACAGTTCATTTGAGCTATTGCACTATAGTACAATATAATAAATTAAGACGTACATAGTAACAAGTTACCGTTAAGGACAAGAAAGAATACACCATATAAAAGAGAGGGAGAATCAAGAATTTGTTGCTAACAAAAAATCACAAGACTTAATCACAATATGATAGTTGTTACTAGTCCAGCAATAAAAACACAGTCCAAATCAGCACAGAAAAGCCTCATTAATAATCATGCCATTAAAACTGTTTAAATAAGATAACTTATTTGGTGTCATGTTTGTCCATTCAATAACTCTCTGGATCTGATGGTTGAGTGTTTGAGATTTCTCCAAGCAAAGAGGTAGGGGCTGTCACAGCCACTCACCAGTGTCTTCACCAGGATGCATGTGATCTTCATGGTCCCTTCTTCCTCAGTGCTGGGGTACACTTTAACTTATTTTTACATGTTTTCACATCCCCACTTGCTTCCTTCCTGCTTGTCCCAGGGAAAGGATGAAAGTTGCCCTGCAGCCTCCCAGTATCCCTAGGGGCTGTATGTTCGGCAGGCACAGCCTGGGTCTGTCAGCTCCTTCCCCAGTGGTGTTCACAGAGCTGGAGCTCAGACAGGCTGGGCAATGGGCACTTGGCCATGGGCCAACTGGTAAACCCAGCTCAGCCCCGCTCAGGTCTAGGGCAGCCCGGCCAACCCCTGGGACCTGGTCTATGATCAAATGAACATAAAGCCTGTGGAATTTCACAACTAATTATGAAATTATATTTTAAAGTCTCAGATGTGAAGAATGCTCCTGTGTGAGTTTATGAGGAAGGTATAACCATTATTACTGCTGTTTTAAATTTGACTGACCCTAATCTCTCATTTACTAAGATATTTTTGTAACAGCACACCCACATTCTGCTGCTGACTTAGGAAGCTTTCAGAATGAGATAGTAAACCTGAATATAAGCATATTTTGAAAGCTGAGTGAATAGGCAGTGTGACCCTGAGATTTTCAGAGGTATGCATCAACATGCAATGGTTAATGTTAGTCTCCGCATGCAAATCAAACATTGACTGATAGTTCAGGATAATCATCTACATTTATTGCATTTAGATGTATATTCTTTGCTGAAACAAGGTTGACTCTTGAACCAAAGCTTCAGCACTTTAAAATTCACACATTTATGGTGTGGTATTAAATGCTGAGCTGGTTACAGAGCTACCATTTATTTAATGAAGAGTTTAGGGAGGTGGAAACTGATCCACATCAAACCATACCAGTTGTTTTTAGGTCTAATCAAGTAGTGCTAATATAATAAGTGATAACTGTAAGAGTTCTAATTAGTCCCTTTTTTTTTTTCAGGCAGTATTTTGTTTTGCTTGTGTAGTCCTACTTATGTATAAGAAAGTATTGCTAACCTTTTTTGTCCTGTCTGTTAACACACAAAAATTATTTTAAACCTTTATTATTGTGCTGTTCCATAATTAATGATTATGCTAATATACTATGACTTTATTGTCATCCACATCTGAGATACAGGATATCTTACTAATGTTATCTGGAACAGAAACTTAAACTATATTTTTTTGAAGGTTTTGCATAGTAGCGTTAGTTGAGTTGGAGGCATCAGACCCTCTTGTATTAGTTTTGGCTGGGCAAGAGTTAATTTTCTTCATAGTAGGTACTATGGGGTTACGTTTTGGATTTGTGCTGAAAAGAATGTTGGTAATACAAGGATGTTTTCATTACTGCCAAGCAGTGCTCATACAGAATCAAGGCCTTTTCTGCTTCTTTTGTGAGAAGCAGCTGTGGACCCGTGTCTCAGACATTGTCAGGATCCTCACTTTCCAAAGAGAAGGTTCTCAATGGGCAGCCTAAAGCTTAATGCTTTCTGCATTTCCAGAAGTATTTCCATTCTGGAGAAATCTTTCACACGTATATGTATATAAATACATGCCAAGTGCCTGTACTCACTGACCATTCTGACTGACTGGTGGGGCCCTTAGTTAAGGTGACATGTATTCTGCTTTATCAAGGTGGAGAACAAAATGGCAGGAGAATCTACAGGGACTTTATTTTTTTTTTTCACACTTGTGACGTAAGTATCCTATTTTCTTGTAAGTACTCTGTCTGAAAATTACTTCATCTTTGTACACTTCAAGAAAAACAGTATTTTCAAAGTCAGTCATCTCTAAAATTCAGGGCAAACTCAACTGACTGCAGAAATGTTTTCATAGTTGTTTTTTTTTGGTTGTTGTTGCTGTTTTTTTGTTTTTTTGTTTTTTTTTTTTTTTAAATGAGATGGGCAAGCTCAACATTGTAAGCAGATTTTCTCCTATGAAAAATCACATTAATGGCATCCCAATAACTGTAATATGTCCAAGAAAAACTTGAATCCCTGTCCTTCAAGGGAAGAAGAGAGAATTTAATGACATTTAAAAAAATCTGTGTATGTCCATTGGGATTCCAGGAAATCCTAAAGTGAAAACATCTGATAAAATACAGGTAGGGAGAGAAAAACATTAAAAAGAAATACAGCTTGAATTTAGGAACATCAAGCTATTTTCTCTTTAGGTAGAGAGAGCCATAATTAAATATATTACCACTGACGGAGGTGGATGGTTTTCCTACTAAGTAGTTTAGTTTTCCAGAATAAAATGAATTCTCCAAGAATACAAGGAGACAAAACATGTATTAATATTAATTCAGAGCACATATTGACGGGTCCTTTTTGTCAATTAAAGTTTTTAGATTTCATATTTGTGGTATGAACTCTTTCAATAACATAATTTTGAAAGTAGCTTACATTTATAATTTTACTTATGTAACCTATTATTTTCCTTTCACTGGTTTGAAAAACCTTGTTGATTGCTGCTTATTTAGTATTATTTGATCCTACTGTGCACTTGCTCCAGCAAGCAGTTGGTACTGACCATACAGCCTACTATTAGGTCTACTTTTTTTTTTTCCTCAGCTGAGTAGTATTTCATCAGGAAGAAAGTCTTGAGAAACTGGGTGTGCATATATATATAAATACACACTCACACGTGTGTGTGTGCATGTAAGGCTGTACATATATATGTGTATAAGTCTACATATAAAAAACTATACAGTTTTTCTGGTTGGTGTCACTTACAGGTCCTGATCAATAGTCACACCACAGAGGTCACACAGCAACAGTTTGGCACAGTCTAAGTGCTTCTTGACTACTAATGAACTTTTATAAATCTTAACCCACAGTACGAAGAAGATTAAATGAAAATGTATATTTGTAGAGCAGTTTAATGGGGAAGTTTTCCTCTCCAGGTTTGTTGTAAGTTCATTCTAGAATATTTAACATGTAGTCTGAAATTCAGTGCAAATGCTATTTACATTTTAGATCTTCTATCTCATTTTCTAAAGGGCATACTTAAATGTCATCGAAACAAAAGAATGCAGAAAAGAGGTTTTGTGTGTCTTGCTCTCTGTCTCCACTTTTTTTTACAGGATAATTTAGCCAAGGGTAACTCCTGGAAAGAAAAATACTAGAAAATGAAAAGTATGGTATAAGGCAAATATACACCTATGTAAGTAATCCTAACCCAAGTGTCTCCTGTGCCTTAAAGTTCTCCATCAATTTGGAAACACCCTATAATTCTAAAGAGTTTCCAGAGACACATCTAAAATTCAAATGCACTATAAACCAGTTGTAAACATACATATAAGCCCTCTACTCTTAGAACTTGGTGGCTAATTTTCGATGAACAATTTATTTGACAAATGTTTTCCCTTTTTTCTTTTGGATTGATCAGAGGTAAAATGTAAAAGAACATCTATTTATTGTTCAAAAATATTAGATTAATAGTTTGTGCTAATATACCTTGCTCTGACATTAAGTGTTCAGCAACAGCTAACAGGTATTTGATTAGCAGTGCTGAATAGTACAAACAGAATTTTGTTGTTTGTTTTGTTCTGTTTTCATTCCTTTCAAGACAAGACCAAGTTACTTTTTTCTTTCTGTAATTAGAAATAACAGTTTTTCAAGGAGAAAAATACAACAACACAGGAGAATATTATTACCTTTTTAAAAATGACTTTTCTGTTTTTCAAAACCAACTTTGTTTTAACAGCTGGGTTTCTTATTAGGTTGCTAAACTGCTACAAATATTTGTTTGGTTGTTTTGGATTTTTTTCTTAATTTCCAAAATGCTTGTTTGGATGAAACAGCTGCTGCTACCTACACAAAATCTCTCAAGAGGAAATAAGATGTAACACTTCTCCTGCAACTTAAGTTCCTGAATCCAGTTACACATTTTCATGTATATGTCACAGAGATATAGTACTTCTTTCCTCCAAGTGGGATGATGTTATTCTTTAATGGAATAGTGATAAACTGGGCTTACTTGCCAACCTTTAGCATGTATAATTCAAAACTTATCCTTTATTCTCAGATACTTACAGGTTTTTTTTCAGTGTTCCAAGCTGCCAACAGATGCAGTAGTACTTATTAATAGTATATTGCTGTCTCATGAATGCCCCCCACCCCGAGTCATTGACTTAGACCTTTTTCAAGAGCTGTGCATTTGCTATAAAGAATAAATCTAAAAAAGGAGTGACATATATTTACAGATGCTTAGACCAAAGAAGCACAGACAAGAATATGATTGTAGTGATAACATACTTCGATGGTTTTCAAGGTCTCTACTTTCCATATGGCCATAGTGACCAGAAAAAACTATGAGAAATGACTCTTAATGATGGTTGTTTTACTGAGTCAATATCCTTATACACAGTTTTGACTTTCTCATAATAATTAATTCATAAACAGAGATGCTTTACTTCATTTATACACAAGTTGCCTGTGCTATTCTATGCTATAGTTTTTATTTTTAGCTCTTAACCTTGTCTTTTTCTTTCCTGTACCTGTAGCTTATTTCAAATAACCAGTTTCTTTTTCATCTTTAATCTTATTCCAATTTTGTAATGTGAACAATGGTAGCCAAATTCCATCTGCAGCCTCTGTTGTTATTGTGTAATTAAAAGTAACGCACTACTGAATTTTCTACTACTTACTGGTATCTTCCTCATGTCTTCAGAATGAAATGTGGGAGCATTGTTATTTTACCCCTGATGTTCAGTATCCCTTTCCTATATTTTTAATCTTTTTAATTAATTTGTTTATTTTTAACAGTGGTAGAGCAGATATTCATTGAGGTCATGCCTACGTGGACAACAGATACTTACGTTAGCTTTGAATGAAGTGTGATTTCTCTGTATCCTGAAATTTATTCTGTCAAATGATGTAGGTGATGGCAATGTGAGACTTCGGTGTTTAGATTTCAAAACCCCAGTTTGAAAGATGTCTGGAATCTATGTTTAAAAGCAGACAAGGAAAGGGCTCTGAAAAACTGTTTGTCTTCTCCACGTCAATTTGTAGTTTTACACTAGCTGAAGTGTGTTATTTGACACAGTAACCTTGAGTCACTTACAAGATTTTATTGACAACTTCAGCCCTTTGCCAAATCTCTCTTTATTTTTACACAACTTCTGGCTGTCCTTGTTAGGATATATTAATGTCAAACTGAGGAATGCTGATTAGGGAAGACAAGTCATGTACCATACGCAGGCATGCTATCACAGTCCCATTTAAATGAGGGTATAATGTCTTCTGGCTCTGTGAAGCAGACATAATTTTAGATTCCTTCTCCTTTTCCCTTCCTCCCCTCTCTCTCCTCTCCCCTGTACCATCCCCACAACCCCCCGCCCCCATCCAGATTCTTTAATAAGCAATAGTTGGTTCAACCAAAGATAATGGTGAAAATTAAATATCTGACAAGGTTAAAAATAAATAAGTTGGCACAACTAGGCTTGCACTCTGTGAATATTCTTAAAGAAGACGAAGTAAAAGCTTGTATCTGAGCAAAGGCCTAAGACTGAAGGTCAGGAGAGTTGTACCTGAAATACTTTCTCCATGAACAGCCTGCTAGTTTTCCGACTTTACTCAGGACTTGGTAATTGCTCTCTATGTTATAACATTACTAAGACTGTTGTACAAAGCATGTCTGTTGGTGTGTGTGTGTGTTTGTATGTTCATACCTGTACACACATACCTTTGATTGTACAGTGCATCTAATCCTAGCATAGCAATGTGCTAAGGCTGAAAAAAAAAAAAAATAAAAATAAAAACCTCTTGATGTACAAGACACAGAATAGCAGAACAATTACATTTTGATGCTGTCTGTCACAGAGTTGTTTTATATTTTGCTGCTGGATAACAGAAATTATACTATAGATAAAGATTACTGTGAATATTCTTATTTCTATAATGTATAAAATCTCAAGGTGAATGACAAATAGTGAAAACCTTTAGAAATTTTTGTAGCTGAAGCTTGCTTTATGGGTATCTTGTACTCCGAAAGTTGAAGGAAAGAAGAGCTTGTCATA
The DNA here is from genome assembly GCF_037038585.1 of Patagioenas fasciata. Classification (NCBI taxonomy): domain Eukaryota; kingdom Metazoa; phylum Chordata; class Aves; order Columbiformes; family Columbidae; genus Patagioenas; species Patagioenas fasciata. The sequence goes on from NC_092520.1 coordinate 87,485,078, forward strand.
CAAACTATCTTAGAACCCAATGTTGGTTTGAGGATAGGTTGTATTATTAAAGGATGCTGGAAGAAGACTATCAGGAAAAAAAAAAAAAAAAAAAAAAGAAGAAAAAAAGGAAAAAGTATGAAGAAAATATTGTAGTGGTAAAGATTCACAATTCTATTAATATAATGAAAATATTGTGTTTTTTAAAAAGTTTGGCAGAATAACAGGAATTCAAACTTGTGGATGTCATCAAACTAATGCTAGTATGCACAACCTGTGTCAGTGCTTTGTCACCCTCACAATGAAAAATGTGTTTCCCTATGTTCAGACAGAGCCTCCTGTGTTTCTGTTTGTGCCCATTACCTCTTGTCCTGTTACTGGGCACCAGTGAAAAGAGCCTGGCTCCATCCTCTTTTCACCCTCCTTTCAAGTATTTATAATATATACATTGATAAGATTCTCCTGCACCTTTGTTTCTCCAGGCTGAACAGTCTAAGATCTCTCAGCCTTTCCTCATGGCAGAGATGGCTCTAGTTTCTTAATAATCTTTGTGGCCCTTCATTGGACTAATTCCACTATGCCCACGTCTCTCATGCAGTGGGGAGTGCAGAATGGAGACAACACTCCAGACGCGGCCTCAGCGGTGCTGAGGAGAGTGCCTGCTGGCAATGCTTTGCTTAATGCAGCCCAGGGTAACATTCACCTTCTCTGCTGCAAGGGCACAGCTCTGGCTCATGTAAATACCTTCCAAGCCTTCTTGATGGCTGCATTTTCCACTTCTTTTTTTTTTTTTTTTTTTTTTCCCCTATGAAGCTTAAAATCTCAGACAAGGCAGAAATCAGAGATAAAATTTTGAAGATGTTTGCTTCTTTTCCATGAATAGAAGTTATATTATTACAAATAAAGAAGCCAATGTAAAATGTTCAAATTACAATACATTTTCTGTGGTTTTAAAACAAAACTAGGGATGACATAACCAAGTCTCAAATATATTCTGAGAAATTGGTTCAGAAAAGCACCTGTTTTTGTAACTCTGCTCTTGAAAATTTGAAAAAATTACGTTAATGGAGCTACTGTAACATTTGCCAGAAAATTAAACAGGGAACAGGAAAACAGAAAATTGTGCTAACCTAATGGTAAAGTGAAGAGTAGTTACCTTCTGAACCAGTCTGTGCCAATGACATCTCAGTGCAGAACGTCCCAGAGTAATTCAGGCATAGCTTCAGAAGCATCTCGGTTGGAGATTAAATGATTTATTGCAACAATGCTTCCACAGATAATATGAACAACTGCAGAAAACAGTACTTCAGTGACCATGGCATTGGTCCTACTACTGTCTGGTTTTGACAGGGTTCGGGTGATTTGCAAATGTATTTGCGACTCAAGCAAGTTATTAGTTAATGTCAAAATATCAAAACATCTAAATATACTTAAAAATATAGAGAAGACTTCCTTCTTTGCTAACTTAATATTTGGAACTCAAAATTGACAACTGTCTACAGGTTGAAGCATAAATTACAGAATTAAACTTTCCTTTTCGACAAAAATTGAGATGTACATTATTTTAGAAGTCTTTATTGGTCTTCCTTCTTGTGCTTATGGTGGTAGTTTCAAACCTTTTGCTTCCTGAATTCATTATTTAGAGGCTAAGTCTTTAAAGGAGAAAGATTTTTATGTCACAGTCAAAAACTAGTAACTTTTACTATTATCTCATATGTTTATGCTCTGGAGGTTAGAGAAGGGCTCCATTTTATAACAGGCTGTTTACACACGCCTCAAAATAAAAGTCCACTTATTGAGAGCTTGGTCCAGTTTTGACAAGGTCTAATCATGTTTTTATTACTATGTCTTCATCCATACATTATTATTCATTGGGATTCAAATTAAAAAAATCTACGCGTTAGCTAATTTTTAAATTGTGAACTCCACATGGTTTTACATGAAAAGGAATTTATACTCTTTTTCTGTTCCTGAAGAAGCTGTTGATACAAATCCTGATACTAGTGATGTATGGCATCCCAGCAGGAATTCTATTAGAAATTATGGTAATTCCATAGTGCAATGTAAAAAGTACTATTGCTGTCATGTTATATCCAGATAAATATATACAATTGTGTCACTACAGTAAATACATTTCATCAGACCTGGAACGGAGAAATATTATCTTTTATTGTTGCTTTTCTGATAATTTGCACCTTAAAAATATCATTTGTGTAAATTTCTGTTTATGTAACTTTAAAAAATAGTTCTTTTTCAAATTGTATCTTCAGTCTTTTTTTAAAACATAAATGAAAAAAAAAAAAATCTTTTCTCCTGAAGGTCATATGCTGTTCAGCTGTCTTAAGAAAGAGGACATAAAAGGAGATTTTGCACAATGAAGAGCTACTCTCCAACTAACGTGCTGCAGAGACCCTTCCAGCCTTGTATCTTGTTTACTTTGAAACTAGCTGGTTTGTATTCCTTGATCCCAAATGTGGCAGTATCTCTGAAAAAGGTAAACAAACTGTGAGGTCATTGGATTTCAGACCATTATATTATTACTTAGCTAGCTTATATTGATTGAAGCAAGTCCTTCTGGCCTTGTGTCCAGTTTGGGAGTTTATCTCCACTTCAGAAACTGTTCAGTCCACTATTCAGAAAGGCACATAAGATATAACCAAGTATACTCTTGTACCCTTTCCTATGTTGGAATGTTTCATTGTTACCTAATAAAGAGACAATTAATAGAATATCTTATATAAACCTATTAGAAACTTAAGCTTACATATAGTGGCATCAGTGGTATGCTTTCATCTGATGTTCAGCAGGAGTTGAGCATTCATACTAACAAACAAAGCAGGAGGAAGTATGGATGCCCAGAAGCCTGTTTGAGCAGTCATCCTCATACAGTGACGCTAGAATTAAGGCATTTCAAGTGAGCAAGCATTTTTAAAACCAGTCATCAGGGCCAGGATAAATACTAAGTGAATTGCATTTTTTTTTTCTCTCTGTACACTAATTAAAAATAGATATTTCTGTAGTGCTGCAGTTCTTCAAATTTTTGATAACTTTGAGATGACTTTCATCTCTGTTCAAGAAAGTTCGTCATGGTAATAGCATTTTATAGTCTTTCCAAGTTTTCGTTTTCACCCATTTTATGAACACCTTCATAACAGTATAAAGGACTCTTCTTCTAGGCCAAAATGTTAATCAAATACCTCTTCTATTACTAATAAAAATTGTAGGTTTTTTTCCTTTTTAACTGAAGCTTCTGTGTGTACGTATGTATATACAGGACATTTCCTGATGAGGCTATCAGGAAAAAGGCTGAAAGTATTCACAAATCCTTCTACTATCTTGTTAATTTAATAATTCAAATAATATTAAATCAATTCAGCAAAGCATGTAGCATGTAAATTTAAGCATATGCTTATGTTCCTTTCTATTCGGCACAGTGCTAAAATAATGAATTCAAAAATAAATATATATTTTAGAGTCTCCCATTAGGGATACTATTTTGACAGGTGGGCTCTGATAATTAAACACCTTCCTGAATTAGTCTCTTAAGCATCTGCCTAATTTAAGCAGTAAATCCTATTGAAGCCAATAGGACTTATCCTGATTAAGTCTCTTACTGAACTAGGGTGAAAATGAGAGTGATAATCCTGAACAACCTTAAAATCTAGCAAGCAGGCACTGAAACTAGTTCAGACAGTGAAATATGAATTACAGCTCCCCAGCTAGTCATGTCTAAAAGCAAAAATTTCAAATGGTGCCAATCTCTTTATTTAGCAGATTGTCGAGGGTTAAGATTGCAGGGTGACAATCAAACCCTGGCAGATGTATTGTTAACCTCCTCTCCCCCTCACTTCCCCCTTTTGCCCCTCCCTCTCCCCCCTTCCCACTCAGGACAGGCGATCGGGAGGGAAAGAAGGACAGAGAGAAGAGAGTTGGAAGAGTTAAAGATGTTTTACTAATGCTACTAATAAGAATAGAGAAAATAATACAAAATATACAAAACCAATCTTGAAAGTCTCAGCAACTGCAGAGCCAGCACCCAAAGTCCTGGATTAGACTCTGTAGCCAACCGGAGCTGGATTCAGTCTCTCACTAGGCCTCAGTTCGCAGGGACGACCAGCAAGGTCCTCTCCTAATGTCGACCATAAGCAGAAGGGAAGGAAAAGGGCGAGATCCTTGTGATCTCCCACTTTTATATGAAGTATTCACGTGAATGGAATGTTATACACCGTTGGTCAGTCTCTCGATCACCAGTTTCTCGTTGCCCCTCCCGCGAGATGTCCATCCGTGCTTATCAATAGGTTTGCATTCCATTGCTAGGTTTAACCAAAACATGTGTCGGGTTCTCCAGGAAAATACAGCTAATATGAAGGCTTTAGCTGACAGCCAAATTCGCTAAAAGAGAAACTTGTTTTTAACAAAACCAGGACACAGATGAATGAGATTGGAGAACAGCTTTAGAATTAAATTTGTTAAAGCAGGTAGCTACATGCAATCTAAAAGAGCAAAAACATGTTAAATGTATTTTGTTCAGTATCTCTGCTCCATGCATTCTCCTCTGCTCTGAAGTTGTCATGATTCTTAAAGTCAAGATGCTTGAACGCATCCAGAGGAGGGCAACAAAGCCAGTGAAGGGACCGGAATGAATGTCCTTTAAGGAGCAGTTAAGGACTTGGGGTTTGGAGAAAAGGAGGCTGAGAGCCAACCTCATCATTCTTTGCAGCTTCCTGAGGAGAGGATGGGAGTGGGAGGTGCTGAGCTCTTGTCCTGGGTGTCCAGTGATAGGATGCATGGGAATGGTTCAAAGCTGCAGCAGCGGAAGTTCAGACTTGATGTTAGGAAGCATTTCTTTACTGAAAGGGTGGTCAAACACAGGCACAGGCTTCCTAGCAGAGTGGTTGATATCCCAAGCCTGTCAGTGTTTAAGAGGCATTTCAACAATGCCCTTTAATAATATGCTTTAACTTTTAGTCAGCCCTGAAGTGATCATGAAGTTGAACTAGGTGATTGTTATTGGTCACTTCCAACTGAAATTATTCTACTCTATGCTGCTCATGTGCTTCTTTTTTGAGTTTCTTTCCTTCTGTTTTTCAAGGTTGCCATAAAATGACACAGGGAAAATAATACTGTGTATACTGCCACATGAAATAGTATGAATCTCTCTAAGGTCAGACAAAATTATCTTCCCTGAGAGCCTGCACCCAAAGAACAGAAGGTTAGTGGCCTTAGACAGGTAGAGGCAAAAAGACTCCATACCAACATAGATGCAGCTTCAGGAAGCTCATGTTCTACAACCCAATAAATATGATATTGCCACTCCTTGGGTCAAATACCAGGCTGTGGAAGGTCCCACGGGTGCCTGGGCTGCCCTAGGCCTGAGCAGGGCTGAGCTGGGTTTAGCAGGCATCCCGTGGCCAAGTCCCCAGTCCCCATTGCCCAGCCTGTCTGAGCTCCAGCTTTGTGAGTGCTGCCTGGGAAAGGGCTGACAGAAGTGGCTGACAGAAGGGACTGTGCCTGCTGGACAAATGGTCCCAGGGATACTGAGGGGCTGTGAGTCAGCTTTCACCCCTTCCCTGGTAGCAGGGGGAAGAAAGCAGGCCATAGTACACAAATGTATGCAAAGAAATCTAAGTGGACTGTGGCACTGAAAAGGAAGGGACCCCACCACTGGCATCAGGCCCCTCCCAGTGAGACACCCCACATCACTGCTTCTGGAACACCGAAGCTGTTGACCGTCAGACCCAGACAGGATTCATAAGCATGGGCGTAACATAGAAAAGAAGGTATAGGAAGGTCTTTTTTAATATAGACATATATAAATATAACAATTTTAATAATTGTGACTTTTCTGTATTACATAATTTGGACTAATAGAATGCCAAAACATTAACTAGACTGATAATGAATTCTTGGCTCCAGGTACATTGTGTGCTTATTGTGGCAGATACACTCCCTACCCCTGCCACCCCAAAACACTTCTAGACCAATAGACCACTATGGTCATGCACATGCTATTTGGTCAACAGACAGGGTCCTTGACCGATTAAAAGCCTTGGTTGAGAGATGTTTCTAGACCACTACCATAAATGACCACAACTCAGATTCAACCAGGATATGAATGGAACCCACTGGAGATCCCTTTTGAGATGGTCTTCTTTGAAGCAGTGGGTCTGCAGTTGAAGATTCTGATCCTGAGACTGTCCATCTTAAGAAATTTCCTCAAAGATTCAGACACTTTGCCTTATTCGTAAGTGTGGCAGAATGCAAATCCCCCCTTTCCCCCACCTCCTTCAGTATGGAAGGAGTAGGCACTTCTCCCTCTCTCTCTTCTGTTTGAGGCTAACAGCTTCTTTTGTTTGGCCCCAGAGCACCCTGGCCAGGGCCATTAGGAGAAGGGAGTGCCGAGGCGCCAGTGAGCCGCTGGGCGCCTGCGGCCAGTGTGGAGGATGTTTGGAGGCTTCAGGGGCACCCCACAGCCAGTGTGGGGGTGCAGAGAAGCTTCTGGAATGCCTACAGTCAGGTCTGATCAGCCTATAAAAAACAGGACTCATGTCGAGACTCCGCCCATTGTCGCGGATCTCTCGGAACACGAACGAGATGCTGTCGCCGAGAGCCCCCCTCCCTGGGATGAAGACTCTGCTTGCCTTGCCACCACGGGTGTGAGTAAAACTTCTCGCAGAATTGTGAGTATATTTATACTTTCCATGCACATTTGCACGTGCAACTTCCCGTGCTTAATATAAGCACGTGTAAAATTAATCCTCGCATAATCGCGAGTGTATTTATCCTTTCCGTGCACATATGCACATGTAACTTTCCATGCTTAATACAAGCACGAGTAACTTTCCGTGCACATTGTAACTTTCTGTGCACATTTGCACGCGTACTTTAAATTATTTCCTTGCACAATCGCGAGTGTATTTTCCTCCCATGCTTCCATATAAGCACGTGTAGTATTCCATGCACATTTGTACGTGTAAGTAAATTAACCCTCGCAGGATTGTGAGTGTATTATAAATTTACCCTCGCGACCTCGTGAGTGTACACTTTCCGTACTCACTACGAGTACATGTATCTCTTTAAGAATAATCCCGCACCGTGTTCAGGCAAGTGTGTACTCTTCCCGGACTCAGAGACGGTTCTGGCATTGTTTTGAGTGAAGCCACGTGCATGCACACTGTGGACCACCCGTTGTATTAGTTGCTGCCCCTTAATAATTTTCCTCAACTGATATCTGAACCTCTATTTAAGTCACTTTTGGAGTGCTAAAACCCTGTTTCTCACTGGTGTAATAAAAGTTGTTTTGGACCCTGTTGTCCCTTAAACTAACCTCGGGGTGCTTCCGTGACAGTAAGCGGTTATGTCTTCTGGGTACTTTTAAGAGTCCTCACTCTTTATGAGTGGGAAGATTCACATTTTGAATAATCATTCTTTGGTATCCCTTGAATCTGAGTCAGCTGTATAATAATTGAACTCCTAACCAGTATCTGAATCTGTCCTTTATAATGTTGTTGGAGTGCTGAATGATTTTCAATAAATCTCGTTTCAAGTTGGTCCTCCACTAAACAATTCTGGTTATAATAAAGTCTGTTTGAAGCTAATTTCCAGCCAATATTGATTTTTGGGGCACTTCTGCTACACTCTCTTTCACCTGTGATATTTGAGCGTAACATTCCCTCCCAGCAGGTGTTGGAAATATGTATTTAATTTTTCACTGTCATGTATGCTAAGCTCCCTACTCTCAAATCACAGAGAAAGTGGGAAGGAGCCTTGCAAATTCAGTTTAAAGAAGTTAAAACAGAAGGTTGTCCTATTGCCTGATTTTAGATCTTTTTGGCATTTAGGTTGCATTTTTTTCATTTGGTAAGGAGGAGTGTGCTGTAGCTGAAAGCTGTCAGGAGTTTAACTACCACCTGGAACAACATCTTCCGTAGATGTTTTGTTGCCTGTTTAGAGTTCCTGGGGAACTTCAAATGTAATCACAAGATACACGTTTTTCATAGCTATTGTTCTTGTTCTTCCATTGTGTTCTCCGAATGACATTGAATGCTGTGATTTTTGTGTTTGTTTGTTTTTGTTTTGTTTTGCTTTTTTTAAACTGGTTTTGAGGACAGATATGGTGGTGTTTTTATTTGTAAAGTATCTGGGTATTGTTCAGAGACCACTTTGACTTAAATGATCGGAGAGTTTTTAACGATGTTATGCCTCCTCCCCTTCCCCCAGCACAGGAAATAGTGTCTGTTGGTCATGGAGATTATTTTAACTTAGACATTTTAATGATCTACTCAATAATTTAGCCAAGTTTCCCACCAAGCAAATTTTAAAGAGTAGACCGTTTCTATTTACAGTTCTGTTTGGACATTAAGAGAGAGGGGAGAAAAACACACAAACAAAAAGCACAGAAAAACATCATTACAGTGAGGGAAGAATATCCTGCTAAAAGCTAATTTTGGGTATGCTCCCAGTAGCACTCTTGGAATAACAGAAATATCACCCAAACCGTTCATGCCTGCAAAAGTTTCTTATATAAGCTTGTTTGGGAATTTTATCATGACCTAATACTTTACCTTTTTATTTTATATATGGTACTAAACTGTGGAGGCAGTTTAGTATTTGTTTCATTTTTGGCATGACAGAATACAGCTGGAAGGTGGAGGAAAAACATTCATTTCAAATTAGATCTTTTTTTTTGGTCATAATTGCGTATTGCAAGAGGCTCAACTCTAACTGAATTTAGGAAAAATAAGACCAAATATATCACCAACTTCTCAGGTCAGATGCAAACATATGAATTTAATAACTAGCTGTTGGTTTGCCTTTCTTCAAAAACTGAAATTCAGATGTGTTGATATGCTTGTTTCCCACCTTGTAACCTGTTTTGTGGGAAAAAGAAAACAAAACTTCCTGAATTCAGTTCTTATTGGAGGCTAGAATTTTGGTGTTTCACACTGCCTTTTTCTCCTTTGTGTCCCATGAAATCAAATATTATTTCCCAATTATGACAGAAAGAGAACAGCTGAGCTACTGCAGTTTTTTCCTGTTGTTGCATTTAGTAAACAAGGTACTCGATGACTGTAGCAGATGTCTCTGATTTGAGCCTTTTACCTCTTTCCATGGAGCAAATGCTAGGGACGATCAAAACCTGGAGACAAGCCCACAGATACCAACAATGATGCATTAACATGGCCAGCAGCCCTAGGAGATCAGAAATTATTCCCAGCACCTGAATTTTCTGATCAACCATGCTGATAGTATGTAGTTTGTTTTTTGTTTGTTCGTTTGTTTTAATAGCATATTCTGCCATTTTCCCTCCTGATCCACTGCTCTCCCCTCTCCAGAAATTTATTCATTTGAATGCATATTTGAATGCAACTTTCCCTCAGTCCCCAGTAGACTCACCTTTGCCTTCATGGTCTTTGTTGGGGACATGGACAGTGGGATAGAATGCACCCTCAGCAAGCTTGCAGATGAGACCAAGATGAGTGGTGTAGTTGATGCTTGAGAAGGAAGTGATGCCATCCAGAGAGACCTTCATAGGCTTGAGATGTTGGCCTGTGTGAACCTCATGAAGTTCAGCTAGGTCCTGCACCTGCGTCAGGGCAATCCTAAACATGGATACAATGTGCGGTCACAGCCCAGAAAGCAAATCGTGTCCTGGGTTGCATCAAAAGAAGCATGAGCAGCAGGCCAAGGGAGGTGATTCTCCACCTCTGCTCGGCTCTTGTGAGATGCCACCCGGAGTATTGAGTTCAGCTCTGAAGTCCTCAACATAAGAGTAATGTGGACCTGTTGGAGTGAATCCAGAGGAGGGCCCCAAAGATTATCAAAGGGCTGGAATGCCTTTCCTGTGAAAACAGGCTGAGAGAGCTGTTCAGCCTAGAGAAGAGAAGGCTCTGGGCAGGCCTAATAGCAGACTTCCAGTACCTAAAAGGGGCCTACAAGAAAGCTGGAGAGGGATTTTTTACAAGTGCATGTAGTGATATAACATGAGATAATGACTTTAAAATGAAAGAGGAGGGGTGGTTTTGGGCTGGCCAGCCTGGTGCCGAGCACAGGTGTGCTTGTGCTATTTCTGGGTGCCCATTTCTTCTACCACTGCCACTGGTGTGGCAAGAGGAAGCAAGTCTGATATGTGGCACCTCCTCGGTCTGTGAGGGATGTGTTGGCATAAAGAAGCATGATACTTGCTGCTCATGAGATTTGCCACAACCTTGTTTCTGCCCAACCCTCCTTCCCCCTCTACCCCAATATCCACTGATTTGGTAGCTCTCCTGGTGTCAGAGGTCTCTGTTCTGAGTGACAGCTGTGAGATGGTAGGGCTTGTAGGGCTTAAGCAGTGTGGGGGTGGTGTGGTTTGGGGGTTTTTGTTTGTTTTTGCTTTTGTAGATGTTGCATTTGGTCTAGCCTTGGTGAGGTTCCTGTGCCAGCAGGGTGGTGAACTGAGTGTGGTGAATCTCCAGATGTGGTAGCTGCTCAGTACTTGTGAGGGCTGGACTTTAGTTCAGATGGAGATATTGGTGGAGAGGAGTGAACACGGAACTGAGCAGGTGTTGAAGAAGACAAGAAAGTCCAAGTGTGTGTTTGTGTAATACATGAAAGTGATAGGTTGAAAGCATGACATAAATTCAGTAAGAAGTCATGATGGGAACCAAGGTGGAGGAAGGGGCAGATCTGCTAATTCAGTTTCATTGTGAGAAGTTTACATTTTATGAGGAAAATCAGAAAGCATAAGTGCAAAACCAGAATTTATGTAAACTGGCTAGGGGTGTAAGAAGCCAGTCACTGGAGGAGAGGTAACCGTTTAGATTCTCTAAACTGTTCTTGTAGGGCCATAGAAATCTAATTGCAACCTATATCCACTGTCTTTATTGATCTTCAGTAGTAAATGTTGCAGGAGTATGAAAGCAAAGCAGATACTTGTAATGACTGAAAATTTTTCCCCACTGCTGTGTTTCAGAAATAGAATGGTGAGTAGTTATGGACTCAGCCTTACCTAAAGCTAATAGCAGTTTTGCCCACTGGGCCAAAAAGAAAATTGCTTTTGTTTTTTTCAACATCCACCTGTTGAGTTTTAGTCTTCCTTTCAAAGCAGGAAAACAAGCTTCTGTTTTTGTGGCTGATAAAGAAATTTGGGCTAAAGTTGACTTATGTTTCTGGTTAGACTGCTGGCTTTTGTGAGTGAAATGCTGTCCACTGTGCAAAAGAAAGCAGAGACAGAGGGTGTAGCAACTAGTAGCTGGCTAACATATCCCCAGAAGTATGTGGTGCTGGCAAGGGTGGGGATGTGTTTCATTTGATATTGGCTGGAATTATTAAGGCTGCCATTGAATAATTGTACAATGTGATTTTCAGCAGAGGCACTAAAGTCTTTTTTTCTCCTAGTAGAACCTTGAGGAAATCTGACTATATATATATTAGTATCCACTGTTTACAAATACACAGTGTAAGCATACTAATTTCTGGCAAAGCAAGTCTTGTATGTCAAATAGCACGAGTCAGCTGCAGGGTTTTGGCTTTGTTGTGAGCTCATGCTGACTTCAGGCAGCTCACTGCCAATCTCCGGCTAGGCTTGGCAAGCTGGGATAGATGGAATATGAGACTCAGCTACGTGAAATGCTAAGTATTGTTTTGCAGTAAACATTTTTTGCAAGTCTATATTTGCTTCTTAATGACATTTGACTGGATGAAATTAGAAATCTTGTTCCAGGATACTGTTCTTAAGAGCGCAGTAGCCATCCCCCAAGTTGTTGTGCCTCTAGAGGAATGATAAATACACCACAGAAAGCCCACATGAGGCACACTTTTATGTTTACAATACTGTACAAAAACATGAATGCTGATTTGAATATTGCTTCCAATTTGGAACTTTCTGGCTTTTCTGTATGATCAGAGCGATATAAATATATTATTTTTTCCTTTTTTTTTTTTTTTGATCATCAGGCTTTTGAAACATCCCCAGTTAGTTGTTACCAGTTGCTTTGAAGAATTTTGAGAGACATCATTTCTGTCATATTCACAAAATTCTGTGGCTCCTTGGAGTGTATGCATTGGGCAAAAACAATCTAAGTGTATTACTCTTCAAGGAGCAAGGATAATGAAAACATACCTTTATTTTTTCTTCATGAATATCTTAATTTGCTTTTGTCCTCTTTCATTTTGTGTGTTTCTTGTTGGCTTGCTAGTATTGCTGTAGATCACTTTCAAACAGATGAGTTGGGGATATAAGAGACAAAGAAGAAAGGATACTAGTTATCAAAATAAAGCAGACAAATGAATTGTAGCTCCTTTGAAGGCAATATTCTTTTTAAGGTTGTTAGAAATAGGATCATATGATCATATGTGTGTTACTAAGTATGAGTAAAATAGGGCAATAAAATATCCCGGTGTTTGCTACCCAAACTCTTCTTATTCCTGTTCTTTTTTTTTTTTTTTTTGTGTTCTAGATAAATCACATATGTTTCATAAAGCCCATAATGGAACTCTGAAGCCTTGTATCTTTTCCTTAATTTTGCATTGTGTTTGTTCCTATATGTATACTGGGTAACAGTGGTGGATGCACTGCATGTCTTAATTCAGTTATCATTCTGAAACTTATTCTCAGCAGCACACACATATTCATAAGAAATATTTTGCTTTCTTAGCCTGTTTTTAAGATTTGTGTTGTTAAGAACTAACAGCATATTGGAATGGGAATGACCAGTGATACTGAGTACATTCTTAGCTGAAGAGAACCTTGTACTAAACACAGCTAGAAGATGCCAGAGGGAGTAGATTAAATAGCTGCCTGGTGTAGCGTGCAACTATAGCCTACTTTTAAGTTATGTGGCCCCTACAGTATTGCTGTCTTTTCCCCATCCAACCAGCAGGTTGATCTGGAGACGCTTTAGCTGTTTTGTATAGAGCTTTGTTTAGGTAAAAAGAGAAGTGTTCCTAACAAGCTGAGATTTGAGGTGTCAATATTTTTTTCCACAGATATTATTAGACTGCTGATGATAAATACTGAGCTAATTAGTGCTGTGAGTTTTCCCAAACCTTTCTTTATAGAAAGAAACAGGTAGGGCCAACCTATTAGATGCTGAGTGAATGGAATGTGGCTTGTCAGCAAGAAATCTTCCTTCTTTAATTAGTTTGAATCTGTCCAGAGATGGTATGGGGTGAATTAATTCAGGATTTACTACAGTTCTGAAAATAATGAGGAATGTGGTTGGAAAGCATCATATCATTGGCAGTAAAGAGTATGTTCTCATTACTTCCCTCATTGGTCTGTGTGATGTTGAAGGTAAGGGGGAAGTAAAGTATGTGTTTGAGTGACTTTTTGCAACGATAAACTGGAGAAAACAGGGAAGTTATAAATAGCAGCTCACAGGGCTGCTTAAGTGAAAGAGCACTGCAGTTGCATATTTTTCCTTGCCATACTCATGAGCTATGTATGTGTGCATGTGCCACTTTGTCCCATATGGGTAAAGTTTGAAAATTGTGTCTGCAGATGCATTTTCCAAGAACAAAATATTGTCACCTCTATTACTTGTGTCAGCTGTTTCCTCTGTGATTTTTGGTGGTTTGATGTAGTTATCACCAACTTGTAAAGTTATTTCTCAGAAAACAAAGCCATTAATATTTTAAAGTATCCAAGATTCCCCTTTTTTTTTTTTTGGTTGATGGATATTTACCATGTTCTCAGATATATTGCTTATGTGAAGCATTGCAGGGAGATGTTCAGGGACACTGACATCTGAGTGGATGTGTGGTTTTTGAGGATGGAACTGAAGGAGAGTAATATCCAGAGAGACCTGCAAATTCATTTCTCCAAACCTGGTTTTAATGAATTCCCTTCAGTGAATTTGTTTGCCCTACTTCCATACGCTGAGAGAGGAGACATATACATATGACTGTGTGTTCTGCTCATCCGCTGTTCCTAAAAATGCAGTCTGTTTGAACCAAATTTAACAGAAGGCTTGAGGAAGCAAAGTTAAGAAAATCTTGGAGGGAAACCAAAACTGATGATTTAACTGGTGAAAGGGCAATTACCAGCTGGGTCCTGCCTAGGAGTACAAGTCAGGTGGCTGATGAGGGCATGTGTCTAGACCAGCCAATCAGCATACACAGAGCATGGTGCTGTGCCTGCCTGAAGTTGCCCAAACTTGTTCCAGCATGCAAGGACTCAGGGCTGAGTTGGAAATACTGTGAAGGACTGAGAGAAGCACTAGCTACTATGAATCTGTAAGAACAGTCTTGATTAATTTTGCGTCACACAAATGTCTTGCTTTATTGATGTTTGCTAGTGCAGAGGTGACAGGATCTATTTTGCAGTTCATGACCTGAATATTTATTATGATTTCTGTGCTTCTGTGATAATTTTGCCTAAGGAGGGTATGAGAGAAGATCTAGAAATATTATTTTCCTAATCCTGAACATTTCTGTTGGACCTCTTGCAAAAAGCTTAATTTTGGGATTCTGTCATCAGGACTTCCATTAGTTATGGGTGCAGTGATGAGTAAGTCTGAAAATTAACTGATTTCACAAATCCATGACATGTAATGAAAGGAGCTTCTTGTACTTTAAGTGTAACAAAAATTGATGTTGGGAATATAATTCTATGGAAATTAATCATTCCGGATATGTTGTGAAGGATAAAGATATTTCTATAACTGTCACATGTAATGTTGGAGCCCCCAAAAAGTTGAAAGATGGTGAAAATGTACCATTTGTAAGAGAAAATGAATTAGGCCATCTTTAACTTGGGCATGCTTGAAAAGGACAAAATAGAAACAGCAGATAAAATAGTAACGGTTGACATAAAAATGACTGATAGCAAAAATTTACTTGATAGTAAAACTTTTTTCTTTTGAAGTGACAGATTAACATCATTTGCAATAAAAGGCATGTTTTCTCAGAAATTTTGGAGGGTTTTGTGTCAAAACCAAAATAAAGGTGTTTAGAATTTTTTTGCTTCATGAGCAAAAATTGCACTCTTTCAGATGTCTTCACAACTTTGCTGCAATATGAGATGCTGGTCTAGCATATATTAATACAATGAAAACTTAACACAATTGTGACACTTGTTTACTCAAACCTTTGGTTGAAACATAGAACTATATTATGAAGAAAAAATATTTGTTGAGAAGGAGCTTTGTGGGGAAGAGAAACAGATCATAACAAATCCGAAAATCGAAGAATAGAACTGTCTGCAATGCTTTGAGGAGAAATTGTGCTTGTTTGTATAGGAGCTCATAGCTCTGTCTGAAAGAATAAAAAGTACGGTGAGGAAAACAAGGGAGGAGTGAAGAGGTTGACATATGAAAAGGAAAGAAAGCATTAAGTTTCATTACTCCCTCACTTATTGCCTGTTAGAAATACTTCAAGCAAAGAGTCAGTATGTTCAAAGGGAACTTTAGTTCCCATTGTCAGTGAATTTTCATAAAGAGACCTTCTTATTTTCCCTGTGGAAACATATCTGATTTTAATCACTCTGGTAAGCAATTGGTTTCTTTTATGGGATTTAACTCAGTACGCTTTATGAGTCCAAACTTTTCTTCCTTGTGTGAGTTTTGACTGGGTAAAGTGAGATGAATTAGGCCCTAAAATACCATGGTACTCAGTTTAAAATGGTACTAAATCATACAATAAACATATGTAGAGGTTCATGCTCTCCATGGCATGCGTATGTAATTCCTGTAGACATTAACGGAAATTCTTATCATTACTTTCAAGGTCAGGGTTGTACTAAATGCTGAACTGAAGCCCTTAGAGTATCTTTACACTTCAGTGGTATCTCTGACTTAACGCAAAGGCGGTTGCTGGTAGGTTTTTACTTGTGAAGGACAAAGTGTAAATTACAAGGGTCAGCTTGAGTTCTGTTGAATTAAGTTGTGTGTAGATTTTGCTCTTAGGCAGAGACCTTTCATTCACTACTGTATACAGCAAAGAAGAGCTTGTAACCATCCTCAGGGATATTCCTTTATTTATAAGGTTGTTGGAGCTTCTAGACAGCCTTTCTTTATGTAAAATAAGCTGCTCTTGTAGACCTTTCTGATATCAGGTGAATCTGCCTCTTAATTTCAGGGCTCAGCTAGATCAAGTGTAAAAATTCGATGGCATTATGCCAAAGAAGAGGAAAAACTCCAGGAGCTGGTGCAGTAAAATAATTTATTTGGGACTTTTATCTTGTATGTCATATGGGAGAAGTATGCAGTGCTGTCAAGACCAATGCTCTCAACCAAAACCATAAACCATTTATCCCAGGTTCCTGGGATAAAATAACAATGTAGGATATCTGCAGTTTTTTGACGTTCAGGTTGAACTTATTTTGTCTATGCTACCCAAATACATTTCCAAAGTGTATTGCTTACTGTTGACTGACATTACCAATTATACCGCTGAACATGGCTTCTACTACGTAACAAAAAACTATTCTGCATTGTATTGTTTCCCTTGGGTTCCTGAGACTAATACCACAATTCATAATGTAATACAAAGAATATACTTATGCAATTGAAGGACTTTGGTTAGGGACACAGAATGAAAAGCACTGCCATTTGGGAGAAAATGCTTCAATTTAATCTTGGTGTTTCTGGAAAAAGTCATCTGTGCCCCCATGGCTCACACCCACCTGCCAGCAAAAATAAATGCTGAAAAAATAAAAATAAATTTTCATGGTATATTTCCATATTCTTTATTGCACTTCAGCAGTTTGAGTAAAAGAGAAATAAGCTCATTTTGACAATAAAAGGATAGTCTCTCAGTAGGCAGTTAGGAAACTTGGGCACAACATTGTGGTTTGTTATATGTATAACTCATTGTTACACAATACTCAGACTAGAAGGTAAATTTGTAGAACTAAAAGTAATTTTTCAGTATCTAGTACACTTCAGAAGTAATTAAGACACTTCTTATGCCATTGGCAAAAATGAGCAACAGTGTGTAATTATGAAAAAGATGGTTAAAAAAAATAAAATACAGAAGCCCCATCTCCCTGCCCCCCTTGCATTATAGCATCTTCACAGTATTTATTGGAAAGATTCTAAAGAAAAGTTCAGGCATGAGGTGGGACAAAGGAAAAAATGCTTGATTCATCAGGAGATACCTAGTTACACATGCTGCTTGTGAAGAGCTTGATGCTGAACACTGTACAGAGAGTATCATCACTGAAGATATTGGGAGGTTTGTGTAAGATCTGTATCTTTACTTTTAAAACCTGTTTGTTGGAGTTAAGACACTGCTGTCAATGGCAGCATGAAAGTTGTGCTATGCTTTCAGGAAGATGCAACGTTCTTAATTCATTCTAGTTAATGGAAGTTGACAATATTTCACACTTCAGCTCAGATCTATAATCAACTACAGGAGCAGGAAATATGTTTGGCTTGCAGTTCTATGCTGTCCACAGGAGAGCCTGAATAGTTTTCATATTTTGTGCAGAGCAGGGGGAATTATTTCCATAAAGAGTTTCAAATGGTAGTAAGCAGTGGCTAAGCATTGTTAGAGAAGAGTTAAACATGTTTTGAAATATCCCATCTTAGTGAATAACATTTAGTCTGGGTCACATATATAAGCTTTGTTAGTATTGGCTAAGGTCCCGAAACATGAAGCATTGCATAGGGTTGTTGTGACCCAAGTGCAGGATCTGGCACTTGGTCTTGTTAAACCTCGTACAATTGGCCTCAGCCCAATGATCTATCTGGTCCAGATGCCTCTGTAGAGCCTTCTTACCCTCCAGCAGATCAACACTCACACCCAACTTTTTGTCATCTGCAAACTTACGATGGGTGCACTCAGACCCCTCATCCAGATCACTGATAAAGAGATTAAACAGAAGTGGCCCCAATACTGAGCCCTAGGGAACATCACTCATGATCAGCTGCCAGCTGGCTCCCTTCACCACAACCCTTTGGGCCTGGCCATCCAGCCAGTTCTTCATCCATCACAGAGTACGCCTACTCAGGCTATGAGCTGCCAGCTTCTTCAGGAGAACACTGTGGGATACAGTGTCAAAAGCTTTGCTGGAGTCTAAGTACAACATTCACAGCCTTTCCCTCGTCTACTAGACAGGTCACCTTGTCATAGAAGGACAACAGGTTGGTCAAACAGGAGCTGCCTCTATTAAACACATGTTGACTGGACCTGATCACATGGTTTTCCAGGATGTGCCCTGTGTTGTCACTCTGGATGATCTGCTCCATGACCTTTCCGAGCACTGAGATTAGACTGACAGGTCTGTAGTTCTCTGGATCCTCCTTCTGGCCCCTCTTGTAGATCGGTGTCACGTTTGCTAGTTTCCAGTCAACTTGGACCTCCCCAGTTAGCCAGCATTACTGATAGATAGTGGAAAATGGCTTAGTGATCACCTCTGCCAGCTCCCTCAGCACCCTTTGATGTATCCCTTCTGGCTCCATGGACTTGTCCATTGGGTGTCAAAATGGTGTAGTAGGTCACTAATCATTTCCCCTTGTAATATTGGGGCTTCATACTGCTCCCCATCCCTGTCTTCTGGCTCAGGGGGCTGGGTATCTGAAGCACAACTGATCTGACTATTAAAGACTGAGGCGAAGAAGGCATGCAGTACGCCAGCCTTCCCCTCATCTTCTGTCTCTATGTTTCCCCTCGTTCCCATCAGGGGATGGAGATTCTCCGTAGCCCTCTTTCTGTTGCTGATATGTTTATAGAAACATTTCTTGTTGCCTTTTACAGCAGTAGCCAGACTTAGCTCTAGTTGGGCTTTGGCCCTCCTAATTTTCTACCTGCTTAACTTCATGGCATTTTTGTATTCATCTTGAGTAGTCTTCTCTCCTTCCAAAGGTTATAAATTCTCTGTTTATTCCTAAGTTCTAGCTGCAGCGCTCTATTCAACCAGGCCAACCTTCTTCCTCACTGGCTCGCCTTCCGGCACACAGGGACGGCCTGCTCCTGCACCTCTGAGATTACCAGCACATGTCTGCAATGTGCTTTTACATTTTTGAGCACTTGCTCTGTATGCCAGATTCAGCTGCTTGCATTGCTTTTATGTTGGGTATGTATTTTAAAGCGTTGATTATATACAGGAAACCCAGCAAATAAAATGTTCTGTGGTTCACCAGTACACTGCCTCTGTACCAGGGATGGCGACTCCTGGCACATCTTTTAATTGTCAAGGCAACAGAATGTTATTCTGAGAATGATAAATGCAGAATGGGCAGTATAAATTAAACAATACTGTGCTTTAAATGCCAGTTGAAGAAAGCATTGCATATACTCTTTGGTTTGTAATGTTATTGTAACAATCTGTGCTAAGTATTTGAGTAAAGTATATGAATTTTGCTTGGTGTAAGGGATTCTGTGTAACAGTGTCAGACTGTAAACTCCATTTGAAGTGTGATTTTTTTTTTTTTTTTTCTGCCATGTCTGTCTTCTGTTCTCATACTGAGCTAAACTCACAGGACATGCCAGAACAAAATCTTGCACCTAGTATGGAGCTAACAGTAGGGCTTAGTCTGATTTTAACTGTGTGTTGAAATAAGCTTTGGAGATGTCTATTGCCCTCCTGAGTTCCTGCATGAGGTAAAATTCCAGGTCTGAACTTGTAAATCAAGGTAAGCAAACAATGTAGCACATGGCAGGACGCTGTGATCTCTCTTGTCTAGAGAATTCCTGAACAGCTTTGGCAGGTCAGTTGGAAAGTTTTCACAACCAGGTTTTAAAAGGAAAATGAAGATGTGGTTAGATGTATATACATCCTATCTTTAGCTTAGTTTGATTAGTGTAGGGAACAGTTACACTGGACATTACGGACAGATTTCCCTTTGTGCTAGTGGTCAGAATTCATTACGTAGCCACTGGAGAGCTGCTGCTGTGTACTGGTGAATGGTAAGACATCTTGTGACACTTCCTGTTTGATATTGACAGTGATGTTGTGTGTTAATCTATCCTTCAGTTACCCTTTTACTTCTCTTCATTGTTGTGGCTACAGAGATTACATAAATTTCCTTAAAGGAGAGAGATTCAGTGCTTTGCAGGATGAACTTTGCACCGGGTCAGGAGTTCCGACTTAAGGGACTAGCACTCAAGAAGATGATCAGAAGTAGTATGTGAAGTCAGGCGAGGAAATGCATTGGTATTTTTGGAAATCTTCTGACCTGAAGTTGTTTTGGGATTTGTTGCGGACTTCTGTTCTTATTTGCTTTCATTGATGCATACCACCAAAATGTTTGTGAGAGACAACTTCGGACAGTTAAGTGCCTGAGCAGCGGATGTGTTTGGATCTTGCTGTTCTTGTGGATCTTCAACAGCTGGAGAGCCTGTGTCTAGGAAGGCACCTGGGAATCAAAGACAGCAGAGAGGTTGCAACCTGTTGAGAATGATGGAAAGTAATCACATGAGTCTCAGATGGAATTGTAGTAGCACTGGTAATGCTCACCACAAATACATTTGGAAGCATCTTGGCCTGTTTTTGGGAGGACAAAAATAATTGTGCTCTGACAGATTTTTGTTCTTGTCTTTTTTTAAATAAAGGTCATACAGTCTGAAAATACTTACTCCCTGAATGTTCAGAGAAATGCAACAGCATGTTAAAGTTCTGGAAACAATTTTAAAAAGAAGTCACTGAATGCCCTGAGTTTTCTGGTTATAAAAATCCCTTGGTGGGCAGGGGAGAAGAGAATATTCAAAGGACTAAATTATCCAGTTCTTTGGTATACGTGGAAGAAAGCTTAAATATTGTGGTTATTTTAGATTGCTGTCGTTGTTCCCTTTTAAGGTTTTGATTAGATGAAAACATCTCTGGTTGTTATGTAATAGAACTGGGGAAGCTCTCTGTCAAGGGATATGCTGTTGAACAACAGAAGGGGTATGACTAATGGATAATTGAAATGTATACTCCTGGCTGTTGTAGAATGACCTTTGATTGGAGGCCTGACAAAAACCTCTACATGACAAAATTGGATATGTTCTTATAATACAGTTCTTATGTCATCTGACTTGCCTGTGACATTTATTTTTAAGTATTCTCATAGTGATGTGATCATAGGCTTTCAGTTTTGCTTTTTAAGTTTATTCCCTTCACATTCTATGCTGATTGTCGATGCATGAGCAGGCTCTTTTGAGCTTCCTGGCTCTTTTAATGAGTAAACCAAGGCAGATCGGCATCACCTGGATCACTAATAAGACTCAGAAGGATCCAGCCAGACTTTTTTTTTTCCTCACTGTTGGTCCTGTGCCCCTTCCATCCTCCAAGGGAGGATGCTTCCTCCTTGTGTCTTCCCATTTGAAAAAGCTATTTGTTTATGTAGCTAAGCAGTCATCTGATTTCTTGTGCAACTAATACATCTTAAGATGTTCAGAAAGGAGCTATGTGTAGCAGCAAGAAAAATGCAAGTCTGTTTCAACTAAGCCATGCAGCTTTACTCCTGACTGTTTTTAGCATACTAGGCAAATAATTTAAGTTTTGAAATGGGAAAAGAATCCCACAGGAACGTGTTTACACCTCAGATTGTGGCTGGCCTTTTAGGGCAGCATGCCAAACCTACCTGTGTGTAAGGTTATTCAGGGTCTGCTTTAAATATGTCCAAGATTTGAGAGTGTGTATGCTACTGAAATTGTGTCTCAGAGGCTCCTGAGTCCAGTCTTGGGAATAAGGGTGGAATTCGATTGCCCATACTCAACATCTGCAGTTATTAGGGAAAGCATATACACAAAGTGTGCAACCTTCCTAAAATCCATAGACAGATCATCTGTTGGATCAGAAACACTGTCCAGTGAGTTATGCATGTGAATATTCATCACTTGTGAGGGAGAGGAAGCTGAAGAGACTGTTTCAAACATCCTGCTAATTTCTGGTACTTGAAAGGCCAGAGAAGGCCTGTTTTCCAGAACATAACATCTTTCAGTGAGCAGAGCCTTATGTTACTTGAGTCTTCTGGTCCCCCACCTCATTCCAGCCCATTCCTGGTGAAAGTGGGGTCCCTGGCAGTCTACAGGGTTGTTCTGTGTGCTGACCAGATGGCAGAAGTGATTAGGTAAAATGGACAGGAATTTCTGCTTGGCAATTAGGTTTAGTAACAACATACATGGTCACAATTGAGCAGTAATTTTCTAAGATAACATGGAAAGATATGGAAAGATATGGTATACTTTACAACTTTTTTTTTTTTTTTTTTGTATTAGGCTGATCTATTGCTTCATTCTTCTTCTACTCAGCTATTTATTGATCCTGAGTAATTCTTTAAAGAGACAACAACTTACCTACCTTCTCAAACTAGAATTGTCTTTTAAAATATTCTGAATCTTTTATCTTTCAGCAACAGACATATTCAGTGGTCATGTGAAAAGTACACATATACTTTATGTAGACAAAATTCCAACAACCAACTCTGGTTGAAGGTGATTCATTCTGTTCTTTGATAGCTATTTGAAGATAGGTAATTAGGTGGGATGAGTTCTGCCTGAACAGTTAATGTGATTAAACAAAACCTATGGGTAATAATATTTGTTTAGTCCCTTATAAAGGCTACTTTTTGCTCTCACACCAGTAGTATGTCACTGGACTTAGAAGCTTGCAGAAAAACAGAAATGGTGCCTTTGTGTTCGAAATAAAATAATATGATGTTCTCAAATACATAAATCAAAGGACTTTGTTTCCTGAACTAGTATTTTAAACAAACTAGGATCTTTAGTAAGTGTTAGACCTATGCTCTTATGCTGTTTAAGAAATGAACTAAAAATATTTAAGACATAGAGATACTTAGAGATCTTTTTAGAGATATTTTTCTGTAGAAATGCGTCTATTTGTATAAGTCAAAACAGTTACTTCATTTTAAGACTTTTTTTTTTTTTTTACTTGTCCTTTTGCATCTATTTGGGAAATATTTTAATGTTGTGATTTAGTAAAATGCCTAAGATCATCATGTCTCATGTGTATGTGATGTCACACGGACAACACTGGCTATGCATATTCCTTTCTAAGTAGAAATGACTACTTCTGTAGTCTAGAAATGCTTGTAATGCTACAAAATGGAAAAATTACTCCGCATTCAAGCCCCTATTGCGTTGAGGTACAGATAATATTCAGAGTTTCCCATCAGAAGAGGACTGGTGATAATTCTCTTACCATCCTTGGCAGGCTCATACCAAGAGCACTGTGCTTTCCCATTTTCCTGTTTGTCTGCAATGTTGGAGGGATGCTGAAGACTGAGGGAAGCAAGCCCAGTGCATTCAGTCTTCCTGTTTCTTTGGGCCGTCTTAGTGCCTCCTGAGTGAAATAAGCCAACTTCATTTATAACAAAAGAAAGGCTACTTTGAATTGTGTCAGCATCACAGTTTCTTGGACATTTTCTCACAGTGCAAACCTGCTTCATAGACATTATTCAGGTAAGCTGGAGTTCTGGGAGATGGGGTCCTATCTTTATACACTGGAAATAAAAAGAGAAATATTTTGTCAGCAGTAAGATTGACATAGTCATCACTGACCTGTCAAAGACTGATGGAGGGCTGTAGGGGTGACTTATTTGGTGTGTTCTCAAAGGGCATTTGTTCTCACTCCATTGCTAAAGGTGAGGGGGGTTTTATACTAATATAGAACTGGGAGATTTGTGACAAATGCAGGGTGTTTGCAGCATGTTTAGAAGTGAATTGTCAAATATCAAACTGGTGAGTAGTTTCTGGGTTACTTAAATACTTAATCAGTTGCATACATTACACCTTTAGCCATTTGCACTTATTGCATTTCAGTTGGTGCTTATATTTTTTTTAATTAGTTGTAAATACTTTTTTTTTTTTTTTTAATCATTAGTTTCTGAATAACAGGAAGGTCTGTAGTATTCCTTGGTGGAGGCTTCCTGGGTAACCTAGGAAAGATTAATTTCATTGACTCAGCTGCCTCTAAATGCTGTTTCAAAATGCAGTCTCCTTCTAAGGTAAGAGGCTCTGTATCTTTCAGATAACGTGGCTTCACTGTCATTTGGGAGAGCTAGGCATTATGGCCATCTGTTCCATGAGATTTATCTTACTGAGGTAGTGACCTTCATTTAATTGCTAAACTACTAATTGATAAACTGTTTGGAAACCTATACTTCTTAAACCCTTTTGTAAGTAGCACAGATATGCATTGTGCTTTCACACATGTACTGTTACACAAACAATGACAATCTCTCCTCCCCTTTTATAAGCCCTGAGTACATCTCAATTCACTGAAGTTAGGCTGGAAAATAGTGGAGTATCTATAATCTTGTATTATGTTCTTGAGAATTTAGGAGAAATTAGTCAGATGTTCAATAAAATGCAGGACCCTAAAAAAATTGATCAGTGTTAAGGGTGATGGGGGTAAAATGGATTGTTTATATCAAATTTGCCATGTCCTGAAAATGAGGAGACTCTTTAAACCAGTTTCACAAGACAGCATTCTCAAAGTACTTCAGAACAGTATAAAGCAGCTGAAGTGTTGATATAGCCTTAAAGAAAAGCTTCAATGATTAAAGAAAAATATATTTTACTATCTGTCCCTGCATCACTGACAGTAATAGCTGCCTGCTGCAGCTCCTCAAGAGTTGATGCCAGTGTTGCTGCATTCAACTTGCTGCAGCTCAGCTATAACATGGGACGATTTTGTGTGTTAATGACACGCACCATGCAAACAAGCACAGTCTTGAGCACTCAGAGAGGTCTCCTGTGAGATACAGCCTGCCCTCATTGACCCCATGGTGCCAGGGTGCCCAGTGGACTCCTTGCATGGCACCTTTGGGATGAAGGCAGGTACAAACCTGCTGTGTTTGTAGCTACTCCAAAGGCTGCTCTGAGGAGTTGAGGAATTATATTTTCTTAAGTCTTTCTCCTTCTCTCCCATTGCAGTCATGGTATACTGTTCATATGACAGGCTAGCATATGTATTTTGGTAGGGTAGCATACAGATTTTGACATATTTGACACAGTGCTTAGTCTCTCCACTCATGTTATTTGTTACTTGTTTCTACCTTCTTTCATGTTGAATTTGTTATATCACTACATAGTAAAAGCAATAACTAAGCTTCCAGTGAATACTGCTGCATGAAAAAAAAGTGGCTCAAAGCTGAGGTTAAAACTTAATGATCTTTTGTTGGCCCATTGTGCTTGGATTGTGATTTCTCATAACCCCTGTAATATAGGAAAGTCAAGTTCTAAGAGCTCAAAGGCTGACAATAAGAATTTCATCAATTACTTTGTATTAAACGTTATTTCAATGTTCTTCGAAGAACAAATTCTGGAAGGGTTTTAGCAAACTTTGTTTTTCTATCAATACTTTTAGAGTTAGGCTTTATTAATGAAAAGGAACTTTTAATTTTTTGTATTAGCTACAAAGGATCATCAGTTTGAAAGGCTGGTTTCTGAGATGTGATAGGCTAACTGTTGATTAACTTCCCTTATATGACTACATATATTCAAATGTCTTATTTCAACTATATGAGTTAATGAAACTTAACAGTATACTCACTGGAAATGCTTTTACCACAGTAGCCACTATATGAGCCTTGCATTAATTAAATAATTGTTCTTCTGCCCATTTCTGGAAGATGGGAGGAGAAGAGGGCAAAAAATTAAGGACAAAATCAGAAATGTTCTGTGGAAAACAGATGCTTTAAGAAAATGTTCATTCAAAACTCAAACCAACAACATATTTGATCAGTGATCTGTGCAATACAGTTATCTAGTAAATAAAATATATTTTCATATTTTTAGCTACTTGGAAAATTCAGGATTGCATAAAGGAGTTCTTATATCGGCTGTTTAACATCATGGTAGATCAATATAAATGTGAACAAAAGCGTTCACTGGTGTGTAATTGGCCATGAGGTTTGCATGAGAATTTGCAGCCCAGTAAAACACGCTGCCAGGTTCCAAATAACATTTGGGTGGGATTGTAACAACTGTAAAGATTTTATCATAATAATTAAAGCAAGGTATAAGGCAGAATTCCATTCAAGCATGTACAGAAACTGCTGTTACTGTTGCTCAGATAAAATGTGCATTTTGACTTGGGTAATTGTTTACATGACTCAGAATGAAGAAAGGAGAATGCTGCAGTAATACCTGCATTGATTATTGTTTTTTGAGTTCTGACCTTGGTAAGCTCATACTTCTCTTATGCCTCATGTGTGAGATTTAAGATGAAGTGGTTATAAAAATCACACATACTGTGCTGTTTATCAGTTGTGTTAAAAAAAAAAAAAAAAAAGAAGGGCAGGAGGACCTATTTCATCTGGATGATGAAGTCCCCATATATGAATAAATACAAAATAAGTACTGATCACACTCTTGCAGAAGCTGTTCTGTACCTCTATGCTGCTGTACCATGTATCAGGTTTATATGGTTTGCTTTTTACATGCTACTCTTCCTCTGCTATGTGCAAGTATCATAGTTTTGCTGTTGTGAGTGATTGTAGAAGGGTGCACTGAGCTCTACCTTCTTGCCTTGAAGTTTTCCTAGTAACTGAGTTTTTGCTCACCAACTTTATTATTATTTACCTACACTTGCTACCTTTGTTCAGTGAAACATTGTCTTCAGTGAGATCATGAAGTAGTTCTATAAAGGCAACATCTGAAAGATGGCAAATGAATAATAGGACCTGAAACCCAGACTACACTCTTTTATATATTCAAGAGCATTATTCTTACAAAAAAAGAACAACTTGCAATGGTTTAGTCAGATCTTAGGTGGCTTTCCTGGTGAACCTTAAAATCTTGGGAAGAAGTCTCATAGACAATTGTCCCTTTCTGTATGAGGGCCATGTCTGTAGTGCCGACGTGCTGCTGCTTGTGAGTTTGGTAGTGTCAGTCACTGGAAACCAACACACAGCTGTGTGCTACTGTCTGCAATGAATTGTGTCTCTTTCTATTTCTTCACTTGTGAAGATAATTTCTCATTTGTGTATGCAGCCTTGACATTCCTGAATATTTTCAGTAGATTCTATGATACTCTTGTACTGTGGAATATATTTTCAAACTGTCAATAAATACTAACAGATATAAACAAATTCTGACATTTTGTATACCTATTTCAAGGCTTTATGAAGGATACTTGTTGCTACTGTGTCCTGGATGTTGTTTAGGACATCTCACTTCCTTCTACTTGGAAGCATTTGCACTTGAATATCAGAAGCACCTGTATCTTTCCATCCTGTGTGGTATCAAGTTGTAGTCGATCAGGATTTGTGTTGGTTTATCCATTTCTGTCTTTCTCTATTACACTGTGTGTTGCTTGAAACCCTGTGTGACAAGTACCTTTTCTAGGCAAGTGTTTGGATACTCATTCAAACACAGCCTGAGAAACAGGAACACAGCTGATTCCTGTGATTTAGAGTTCAGAGAATGACGCAGTGGTTGAGGTTGGAAGAGGTACCTGAAGGTCATTTGGTCTGCCCAAACAGGGCCACCTAGAGCCACCATGCCCAAGATAGATTTTGAGAATCTGAGAACCATTTGTGGTTTTCGAGAATCCACAACATCCCTGGGATATTCATGTCAGTGCTCAGTCACTCTCACAGTAAAAAAAGTGTTTCCTGATGTTCAGATGGAACCTCCTGTGTTTCAGTGTGCCTGCTGCCTCTTGTCATGTCACTGGGCATCACTGAGAAGAGCCTGGCTCTGTCATCTTAATCATGCTCCCTATAGGTATTTGTATCCATTGAGATCCCCCGCTGAGACTCCTCCAAGTTGAAAGGTTCTAGCTCTCAGCTTTTCCCCATAGAATCATATAATAGTTCGGGTTGGAAGGGACCTTCAAAGATCATCTAGTCCAACTCCCCTTCAGTGAGCAGGAACATGTTCAAATAGATCAGTTTGCTCAGAGCCTCATCCAGCCTGGCCTTGAATGTTTCCAGGTATGAGGCATTCACCACCTCCCTGGGCAACCTGTTCCAATACTTTACCACCCTCGTAATAAATTTCTTCCTCATGTCTAACCTGAATCTCCCCTCCTTTAGTTTAAAACCATTGCCCCTTGTCCTAGGATAGATACTTCAGTCCCTAAGCATCTTAACAGCACTTCACCAGACTCTCTCCCATTTCTCTATGTCTCTTGCAGTGAGGATCACAGAACTGGACTCAGCACTCCTTATGACCAGTACTGAGTAGTGGGGAAACACCACCTCCCTCCACCTGCTAGCAACAGTCTTCCAAATGCAGGCCAGGATAGCATTAGCCTTCTTTGCTGCAAGGGCACGTTTCTGGCTCATTTTTAACTTGGTGTCCACCAGAATCTCCAGGACAAAGCAGCTTTCCAGCTAGGTTGCTGCCAGCCATATACTGTTGCCTGGGATTGTTTCTCCCCAGGGACAGGACTTTGCACTTGCCCTTGTTGAACTTCATGATGTTCCTGTCAGCCCATTTCTCCAGCCTGTCGAGATGCCCCTGAATGTCAGCACAACCATCTGTTGTATCAACCACTCAAAGTGGGAACTGAGACGACTTGAATCATTTTAGAACCTGAAGTGAAGACATTTTCTGTCTTCCCAGAAATCTGTTAATTGTCACAGAGGCTTGTCAGAATGCATTGAGTAGACTTGGCTCAAAAAGAAATGGGCTCAGTCTTTCAAATGTAGGTATCTGAATCCTTTGCTCCCAAATTAATCACTTATTTTCAAAAATTCAAGAATGCACCCCCAATGATTTCTGAGACTTGCTGGTTTAAAACCACAGGAAAACAGGTTTTATGTATTTGGGAACAGTTTTAGTTATGTCAGCAATCTAGGAAGTTTTGAAGTCCTGTCCACAGAACAGAAGCAAAAAAATACCTGTCTGCTCATACTCAGTGTTGCCATTCTATTTGTGGGCAATTTTTACAGATTATGACCACAGTTTTTTTGCTCTGATTTTCTTGTTTTGGATTATGCTGATAATTATTTACATAGCATTGTAATGTGTATGACTCTTTAAAATAATTAGATTAGGAGATAGCAAGGAAAAAACAGAAACTGCTTCAAGCAATATACAGGTAACCACAAAGCTCAAAAGATTAGGAGTAAGTTCAATAAAGAACAGATGGAGAATGACCATTAGCATTAGATTGTTTGTTGTAACAGATGGATTTTGAAGAGAGCAGGGAGTGTGGGGCTGCTGGTACGTTTTCTTTGGCAGGTAATTTGGAATTAAGACCTAGATGGTGTCTGGCCAGTACAAAATTATCCAGGGACATTCACATGAATAAACCCCTTATTTTATTTTCTGGTTTATCCTGGTTGGTCAAGGGAGAAAAATGGTCATAATCCTTAGGATTCGAGGTGTGTGGACATTAATTACTTATAGAAGAGACAAGAAAGGAAAGCAAAATTTCCTGGTCATGATTTTTTTACGCTTCAAGAACATGATTATCAGCGAGGAACCTCTCGCTGATTATAAGAAACACTGGATTGGCTCAAGTAACTGATGTGGTGCACCATATACCTGAATATAAAATACTCCAGTGGCAATTTTTGCCCTTGCCTGTTCAGATGCAAAATTCAAGGTAGAAAGAACTGGTAGAAAAGTCTGTATACTGCAAATTAAAACTAAAGTTCTTCGAGTTTCATGTAAACATAATTGGCTTGCTGATTTGATTGTAACAGTAAGGGGTAAAACTTTTAATTCACTTAAATCTACAAATATGCAAGAGTAGAAAAGATCAATTACTTGCCTTGATTTTGTCTTTGTCTGTTGAAAATTTAATTGAAAAGACACTCCTGAGAGCGAGGTCTGATATACTTTGGAAAAAATATTGACAGTGAGGTTTCATAAAATCAGATGTTAATTCTATATTAATGTCTAAAGCTTTTAAAAACTAATGGAGATCCATTTGAATATTTAATTTATTGACAATGACCCAATCATTATAAAAGTACATGAAGCTATTCAGTTCTTGTAAATAAGGAACTTATTCTCACATAAGACTGTAAAGATTGTAAGGGTTAGAATGAAGTAAATAAAATAGAAATGACTGAACTTGTTGATCTATGCAGTGAATACTAAGTCTCTTAATGAATCATATTTCATCATAGTTTTGTCTCACTTTAGAAAATCTTATCTTTGTCCTTGGAGATGTGTCATATATAATTTATTTTTTTGCATGAGCACTGCTCTGTCAATCACACTAGTGCCGTATCTGGCAGTCTACCACTGTAGGTGCTTCTTGCCACTTCTAAAAGTTGACTTTGTGTCTACAGCAGTGATTGAAAACAAGAAGTGAAAACAAGAAGTGAAAACAAGAGCAGTAGCAAGTGGATTTTTCCCCTTTGTCAATCAGAGAGTGAGCATGTTGTTAGAAATGGGAAAGATGGTACTTCTGGCAATACCGCCCTTTGAAATTAGTCTTTTCCAGAGAAAAATACTTTCTTTCTCAGGCCCTTCTTGGAGGCACTGTTGGTCACTGTGCATCTATCTCCCAGATGTATGCCTGGTTAGAATGGAAAGCAAGAGCTTTTTCCTCATTGTGCTTATTACTGGTACCTAATCAGCTTCCCGGCAGATCTCTTAGAGCTCCTGCTATTTGCCTTAAGCAATTCCAGGCTCCATGTGGAAATCTAGTGGTGGGCTTTTCCGTTAGCTCTTTGTGGTTACAGAATATTGTCAAAAGAGCTGTAGCTAGCAAGACATGTATGCTATGTACTCTCCTTGATGCACAGAGGGACAGTGATGCACTTGAGTCCTAGCAGTGAGGCTTCACCTTCTTTCTTTCTCCTGGCTAATATGAAGAATCCTAGAAAGAGTTTTCACTCAGCCGAACTCTGCTACACCATACATGTGGTCATGGATGGCTATGCCCTTTTCAGGAAAGACAGGCCAGCCAGGCGTGGTGGTGGAGTTGCTCTCTATGTGAGAGAGCAACTGCAATGTACTAAATTCTGCCCAGGAGCGGATGAGGAACGAGTTGAGAGTGTATGGGTCAGGATCAAGGGACAGGCTGGTAGGGGTGATACAGTTGTAGGTGTCTATTACAGGCCACAAGATGAGACTGAGGAAGTTGATGAGGCCTTCTATGCGCAGCTGAGAGTGGCCTCACAGTCACAGGCCCTGGTTGTTGTGGGTGATTTTAACTTCCCTGATGTTTGCTGGAAGGACCATTCAGCCAGCCAGCCACAGTCCAGGAGGTTCCTCCAGTGCATTGATGATAACTTCCTCATGCAGATGGTGGAGGAGCCGACCAGGAGAGGTGCACTGCTGGATCTCATCCTCACTAACAAAGAGGGTCTGGTCGAAGCAGTAAAGGTTGAGGGCTGCCTGGGTTGCAGTGACCACGAGATGGTGGAGTTCAGCATCTCGTGTGGCAGGAACAGAATAGCAAGTAGAATTGCAACCCTGGACTTTGGCAGGGCTAATTTCGGCCTTTTCAAGCAATTGCTGGGGGAAATCCCATGGGCAAGACTGCTTGAAGGAAAAGGGGCCCAAGAGAGCTGGATTGCATTCAGAGGTTGCTTCTTCCATGCTCAGGATCAGAGCATCCCCACACGTAGGAAGTCGAGGAAGGGAGCCAGAAGGCCTGCGTGGTTGAATAGGGATCTGTTGGGTATGCTCAAGCAGAAGAGGCGAGTTTACAGGTCATGGAAGCAGGGGCTGGCCACTTGGGAGGAATATAAGGCTGCTGTTAGAGGATGCAGGAGGGCAGCTAGGGTAGCCAAGGCCTCCTTAGAATTACAGCTGGCGAGAGGGGTCAAGGACAGCAAGAAGAACTTTTTCAAATACATAGCAGATAAAACTAATACCAGAGGCAATGTAGGCCCACTGATGAATGAGGTGGGTGCCCTGGTGGCAGAAGACACAGAGAAGGCAGAATTGCTGAATGCCGCCTTTGTCTCTGTCTACTCTGCTGGAGGCTGTCCTGGGGAACCCTGTACCCCTGAGACCCCGGATGAAGCCAGGTTAATGGAGGAGTTTGCTTTAGTCGATGAGGACTGGGTTAGGGAACAATTAAGTAGTCTGGACGTCCATAAATCCATGGGTCCAGATGGGATGCATCCGCGGGTGCTGAGGGAGCTGGCTGAAGTCATTGCTAGACCGCTCTCCATCATTTTTGCCAAGTCTTGGGAAACGGGAGAGGTGCCCGAGGATTGGAGGAAAGCAAATGTCACTCCAGTCTTTAAAAAGGGCAAGAAGGAGGACCCGGGTAATTATAGACCAGTCAGCCTCACCTCTGTCCCTGGGAAAGTAATGGAACAGCTTATCCTTGGTGCCATCTCAGGGCACATCAGGGATAAGAGGGTCATTAGGGGCAGTCAGCATGGCTTTACCAAGGGTAAGTCATGCTTGACCAACCTCATAGCCTTTTATGAGAATGTAACAAGGTGGATGGATGATGGCAGAGCGGTGGATGTGGTCTACCTTGACTTCAGTAAAGCCTTTGACACAGTCCCTCACAGCATCCTCACAGCTAAATTGAGGAGGTGTGGTCTCGACAATAGAGTAGTGAGGTGGGTTGCAAACTGGCTTAAAGAGAGAAGCCAGAGAGTGGTGGTCAATGGTGCGGAGTCCAGTTGGAGGCCAGTATCTAGTGGAGTGCCTCAGGGGTCAGTACTGGGGCCAATATTATTCAATATATTCATTAATGATTTAGACGAGGGAATTGAGTGTACTATCAGCAAGTTTGCTGATGACACTAAGCTGGGAGGAGTGGCTGACACGCCAGAAGGCTGTGCCGCCATCCAGCGGGACCTGGACAGGCTGGAGAGTTGGGCGGGGGATAATCTGATGGAATTTAACAAGGGAAAGTGTAGAGTCCTGCATCTGGGCAGGAACAATCCCAAGTTCCAGTATAGGTTGGGGCATGACCTATTAGAGAGCAGTGTAGGGGAAAGGGACCTCGGGGTCCTGGTGGACAACAGGATGACCATGAGCCAGCACTGTGCCCTTGTGGCCAGGAAGGCTAATGGCATCCTGGGGTGTATTACAAGGGGGGTGGTCAGTAGATCGAGAGAGGTCCTCCTTCCCCTCTACTCCGCCCTGGTGAGACCCCATCTGGAATATTGTGTCCAGTTCTGGGCCCCTCAGTTCAAGAAGGACAGGGAACTGCTGGAGAGGGTCCAGCGTAGGGCAACAAAGATGATTAAGGGAGTGGAGCATCTCCCTTATGAAGAAAGGCTGAGGGAGCTGGGGCTCTTTAGTTTGGAGAAGAGGAGACTGAGGGGTGACCTTATTAATGTTTATAAATATATAAAGGGTGAGTGCCATGAGGATGGAGTCAGGCTCTTCTCAGTGGCAAACAATGATAGGACAAGGGGCAATGGGATCAAGCTGGAACACAAGAGGTTCCACTTAAATTTGAGAAAGAACTTCTTCTCAGTGAGGGTAACAGAGCACTGGAACAGGCTACCCAGGGAGGTTGTGGAGTCTCCTTCCCTGGAGACATTCAAAGCCCGCCTGGACACATTCCTGTGCGACCTCACCTAGGCGTTCCTGCTCCAGCAGGGGGATTGGACTAGATGATCTTTTGAGGTCCCTTCCAATCCCAAACATACTGTGATACTGTGATACTCTGCTGAGACTACAGGTTTTCCAGGCAGGCCAGCATACAGTTGTTATTGTGTCCTAGACAAGACAAAACTTTATTAATTTTCTTTTCATTGGCTACCTGCAGATGAATGGGTGTTTTCTTAGATTACCTGTGCTTTGGGAGATCAGAATGGATATACTCTGGAAAAAAAACACATCGTATCTTGATTCTTCTTACCAAGAATGTTGAATGCAGGCCCAGTAAATATGCGTTATGTCTAAAAGCCTGCAGAATTTACATTGCAATATTGGTATAAATGGTTTATGGCAATAGATTTTCTGGGCAGATCTGGTAGGCAAGCCCTATAGGTGATATTGCATAGGTAACAGCATTAAACAATGAACATATATTATTGTATTCACTAAAGAAATTCAATTAAAAAACATTGTGAAATAACAATCAGACGAAATAGCTCAAATTATGTACTGCCTAGAAAAAAAACGATGCAATTTTGGTGCCATATTATATGTAAGTCTTACTGTGTCTTAACAGAAACTTTCTGTAATCTGAAAGGAAAATACACAAGGCTTGGATTAGTTGTAGGTGTGGTGGTAGCAGAGTCTATGATTAATTAAAGAGTCTTTCACCTTCTCAAGGGACTTGAAACTTATTTGTAAAAAATTATTTCTAACTGAAACTTCATACATGACCTGTTAGGCTAGGAACATGTTCAATAAATTATACTACCATGAAAAAAAAAAAAAAAAGAAAATAGAGAAATAGAGTATTTCTACTTGATGTTAATCTTTGCTTTCAAGTAAATCCCATACAGCATAAATTTACCAATAACTTTGTCTAATAGCTAGTGACAGTTTTGTTGCATTGGGATTTTTTTTTTTTGGAAGGGCAGGGAGGGATGACAGCAGATAATGTTTAACTGAGGAAATTCATAATGACTTTATTGATACTTCTCTGCAATTTGTAAATGTGTGTTTTCTTGGTAGAGTGTATAATTACATTCTAACGGGTAACCAAGTAGCTCTTTTTAATGACGTATACACGTTTTACATTTTTTACATGTATACACATTTTAAATGTTTTACATTTATAGTCTTTGTGTATACTTTATATACATGCTATATACAGCTGTGCTGCTGAACTAAATGAAAGATTTCTAGCTGTAGAAGCACGTGTACAAAACATAAATATGCACACCATTAAGCCAAAGTATGGAAAAACTACTAGCTAAACAATCTGTGGTTTTTAAATGGATTTTAGTGCAAATTGGCTTGAATCAGTTGTGTGGAAATTAGATTCAGACACAGTGCTCATCTGAGAATGTAAGTATACAAGTATACATTTTGTGGATGTTTGAGTTTTATGTTTTCATATCATTATTTTTCTCATAGGAAAAGTATTTTAGGTTACTATGCATAAACTGTAGAGACAGTCCTGCCTCATCCAGTGTGCTGTATTTTTTGCCAGGCAGCAGGTTGAATAACATTTGTTTAACCCTCAGTCAATTATCTTTGGTTACTACATTGAAAACGGTTTTTCAGTGGTTTTTGTCATTATTGCTTTATCCTTTTACACAGTGTTGTACATTGAATGCAAAAAAATGTTCTAACACTCATACAGATTTGTCTTAATTACGTTAATGATAAAAGTTATTGTGTGGGATTTTTTTTTTTTTAATACTTAATGGCCTATGTAATCACTAGGATACATTGTGGAGAGACACTTCAGTCTGAAAGTAACTACTAACTCTGAAAGGGCTGATGGTCTGTGTTTTGTTTTCTGATGGAAAAGGTGTGTTCTGAACAACTCTGATACCCATTGGAGAGGAGAGTACAGTGAATAGGGCACAAGCTATGAAGGAGGTTTCTTGAGTACATTGATGATAACTCCATGACACTGGTGATGGAGAAGTCAATGGGGGAAGATGCACTGCTAGAGCTGGTATTTAAAAAAGAAGGAAGGACTGGTTGGGGGTGTGGAGGTTGGAAGCGGTCTTACTGTAGTGATCATGAGATGGTGGAGCTCAGGATCCTGAAGAGCAGTAGCAAGGGAAAATCATGCCTTATGAACCTGTTAGGTTTATATGATGAGGCAACTGACTTGGTGGATGAGGGGAGAGCTGTGGATGTTGCTGGTTTCAGCACTATCTCCCATCACATCATAATTGACAAACTGATGGAGTGTGAACTTAAATAAATGAGCAGTGAAGCTGGACTGAAAGCTGGCTAAATGGCTGGGCTGAAAGGGTTGTGATCAGTGATGAAGTCCAGTCCCTAGCAGTGTTCTACATGGCACGATGCTGGGTCTGATACTGCTTAATATACTCATTAATGAGCTGGATGATGAGATAGAGCACACCCTCAGCAAGATTTATAGATGACTCCAAACTGGGATGATAGACTAACCAGATGGTTGTGCAACCTTCCAAAGGAGCCTGGATGAGCTGGAGAAAAGTATGGAGGGGAATGTTATGAAGTTTAACAACAGGAAACATGGAGTCCTGTGTTTGGGAGGATTAACCTGGTTCCTAAGTACAGTTGGGGAGTGGACAGGCTGGAAAACAGTCTGGACAAGAAGGTATGGGAGAGGCACAGAGTGGTGGTGATATCCTGCTGGAGTCCAAGTGTACCATGAGTGATCAATGCACCCATGTGACAAAGTGGGCTATTGTCATCCTTGGAGATACTCACGATTTATTATAACTGGCCATTGTCTTGGGCACCCTGCCTTGTGCACGAGCTCTCTGTGCCAGGGACTGAACTAGGCAACCTCTGGAGACACCTCCTAACCTGGTCATTCTGTGAAGATCCTTAAGCCTACAGGCTACCAGCTCTGTTTTGGTGATAAGCAGCTTCTCAACTGCACTCTGATAACTAAAGCCTTTTTTACTGTGCTTTCTGTGCCAAAGAGCAGAATAAAATTTTTTTTATTTTTGGAAGTTCCTTCTGAGGACAAATGCATTCACAACTCTAAGTATTCAGATGCATTACTAATGGTATCCATGGAAGTATTTTAAATACAGTAGTGCTTTGTGCTCTATTTGACTAGAAGTTCTGTCTTATTGCATCAAGCATCAACATAGATTCCAAGTACTTGGAGCAAGAATTTGTTACGAATTATTAACATACGTAAAAGTTTGAATAGGTCAGTTTAATTACATAATTGTTCTATATTATTCTTTTTGTCTTCGGATATTTCAAAATATTGCAATCAGTAACATTAATTATAAAGCTTGGTTTTGCTGTTATTTGTGTTGCAGTTGTGCTTAATTATCTGTGTCATGCACTGCACTGCTTTGTTTCTATTAATATTTTTCGTGTAACCAGGAGAGAGCACTGCTTCTTGTTGTTGTTGTTTTTTTGTGGGTTTGTTTTGTTTGTTTCCCTTTTGTTGTTGTTGCTGTTGTTTTTTAAAAGAGGGAGACAGTAGTGATTATGTGTTTATTAGTTTAGCTCTGTAACATAGCAAAACTCAATGCATGGATCACTGGTAAGCAAGGTGCAAAATTGCTTGGAGATGGGGTATCAAACATATGAACTTGGAGGGTAAATGTCCAATACATTTATGTAAGTACAGAGTAGTGACATTTCAACTGCTGAAGCTACTAAGCTGTTCAGTATGTTGCCCAAATGTTTTTGAAGGGATAAGTTGTCACGTACATGGAAGAACTAAGCTCACGCATAGTATGGTAGCATTCTGTATTTCTGTCCATGATCTGTCACATAGTGGATAATAGTCACAAAATGCAGGTGTGGTCTATGATAGGGGTAATAAAAGCTGCACATTTTTGAGGCTCTGTAGAAGGGGGAGAAATTTGAAGAGGAAATTTTCACCCGTTATTTGCAGTTTTACATTATGTTTAATGTTTTAACATGTAGGCATTAGATAAAGGAGGAACAGAAAGATTCTTAGTGTAAAAATAGACACCTGTAAAGCCTGTATCCTCCTAAAATCCATGGTATATAATTAGTACTCAC
Source organism: Patagioenas fasciata (assembly GCF_037038585.1). NCBI lineage: Eukaryota > Metazoa > Chordata > Aves > Columbiformes > Columbidae > Patagioenas > Patagioenas fasciata. The sequence goes on from NC_092520.1 coordinate 87,522,440, forward strand.
CATTGTGAGGAACAGTAATTAGTTACTCTGTATAGAAGCACAAAGAAAAAGTGTGAGTTATACTTTTGAAATTTTAGAGCTAGAAAAGCTTCTAGCACGATCTAAACTACGCTTTGTTTGATGATGATGATAATGGTAGCTTAGAAGATATTTATACTTTTATTTGAGAGATCAGAGAGATGAAAGGGCTAATAGCAAATATTTCCCAGCTGTTTCACTGACATCACAACTTCGTTTAGATTGTTTTCACTAAATTCCAGAAAGCATCAACAGAAGTTGTCAATTAAGTTTAGTAAATTTTTGAACAGGATTTTTTTGTCTAATTGGGAATAATAGATGGATTGATTTATATTCTCTGTTATGTTCTGCTATTCAAGTGTGGAAGACTTAACTGTGCATATAAATATTGCATGCATAAGTGATCATTTTCAGTAGGTGTGCAGTAATAAGCGTTTTGACTGTAAATTGAAATAACATACAGTTTTTCCCAAAATAATTTTAAATGGCCTGTTAAAAAGAAACTGAATGATGGTATTACTAATTAGTTGCCAATAAAACAAATGCGCAACTGTCTGCCTGTCAGTATTCCACATAGTAAGTAGTCTCCTTTGAAATATTGCATGTGAACAAAATACAAATTCCCATGCACTATAAAATACCTTTTTTAGAAATATTTTCTGTTGTAATCCTCTGTTTGTAACTACTGCCTGAGTCATACTTCTTGAAGACAGATGGTTTGAATTGTGTATGGACGTATGTGAATTTCAGAACCTTAGATGGAGTATTGTGTATGATAATGTAAAACTTCTGTTCCCTGTGTGTACTGTATTCAGGTGAGGTTTAAGATGAGGCAGCTATATGAATGAAATTAAAGGTCTAGTAAATCTGTTACCTTTGGAGTTAATCAGAAATTACAATCTTGAAGAGAATTGTTAGAGCATCACCACAGGAGAATCCAGAAAGGAGTCGTCAGGACACAACCATGTAACTTAGTGACAGAGAGTCCAAGATCTTCTTACTAAATTGGATGAGCAAAGCAGATAGATAACAATTTTTATTCTAGCACACTTCTCTTTTCCCCAGTAAAGGCTTCTGATTAGGTTATAACCAGCATCATGGACTTGGGGGAAGAAGACATTTACTTGACCTTGGTAGAGGTGTAGAAGTTCTGTCTGGTAGCCTGACATTATGCTGCTCCCAGACATTGCCCCTGTCCCAGCAAAATCAGCTGTTTTCATGCTTTGTGGCTTTCTAACTTGGATGGTTGACAAAGCTGACAATGGCCTCATTGGTTGTTTGACTTCAACTTTGCACTAACTTGACTTTATAACTTGCTTTATGGTCACCTTCAGGACTCTGCGCAAATAATGTCATAAGGTTGTAAAGTTGTAAAGAATTCACCTTCGCTGCCTTGTTTCTTTTAATTGCCTACATTACATACCAAAAGCACCGTACCCACGATGTCCCACTTTTACCAGAATTCTTTCCTTACTTAGAATCCTGGAATCATAGAATTGTTTTGATAGGAAAAGATGAAAAAACCTTAAATTTAAACAGAAGTGAAACCTCCCCATCACAGTTATCTGTGCTTCGTGTATTTTCCCAGATCATACCAGAATCATCTACTGAGACAGAGCTATGATGGAGTATTGTCAAAGTTTAACACAAATGAACAATACTTATGGGTAGCTATATAATGGTACTTTATTTAGAATACTCCTTCCAACTTCCATAAAGCTGGTGAAGGATTTGGAACTGTATTTTGAATTTAGCAAAGCTTCAACACTAAAGTGAGGATGCGATTCATGTTCATAATTGAGTTTTACTGAAATCTCATGAATTGTTTTCATTTCTAAAAAATATGATGGTTTTGAGTTTTGCATTTGATATGGAACCTTAATTTAGAGATAAGCGGTGCATATACAAATATACAGTACTATTAGAAACAGATACAGGTGTCTAGTCTACTCAGTCCTAGAAATTTGTGTGGGACCTTGCAGGGTTTTGTCTCATGTCAGAGTTATGGAACTACTACACAATAGACAAGAATTTATTAAGGTGAAGACTACCTTTAAAACAGTTCAATTTCATAAATACAAGCAATCCCGCTCCCCCAGTAAGGGTACTAAAGCTTTGTGCCTGGACTACTGTATTCAGCGCTAGATCGCTCAGTACAGGAAAGACATGGACATGTAGGAGAAATTCCAGAGGATGGCCACAAAAATTATCATGGGGATGGAACACCTTTCCTGTGAGAAAAGGCTGAGAGAGTTAGGGTTGTTCAACCTGTAGAAGGCTCTGGGTAGACCTTATTGCAGCCTTTCAATACTTAAGGGGGGCTTATAATAAAGATGGGGACAGACTTTTTAGTAGAGCCTGTAGCGACTGGATGAGGGGTAATGGTTTTAAACTATAAGAGGGCAGATTTAGAATGGACATAGGAAAGAAATTTGTTAGAATGAGGATGGTGAAATACTGGAACAGGTTGTCCGAAGAGGTGGTAGATGCCACATCTCTGGAGACATTCGAAGTCAGACTGGACAGGACTCTGAGGAACCTGATGTAGTTGAAGATGCCCCAGCTCATTGCAGGAAGGTTGGACTAGATGACCTTTGAAGTTTCTTTGCAAGACAAATTAGTCTATGATTCTGTTTGAGTTCTACTTGAGAACAGAAGTGACCTCTCTGAATGATTTCACAAAACCAGAAGATCATGGTAGCCTGAAACTCTTCAAACTGTTGAGAATATTAGAATATTTTGCATGCATTTCCCAATTTCTTACAAATCTTTGCTCTAAAGAGAGGCTTGGTTTTCTGCATTTCTGGTTTGTACTTTATCAGAACTATTGATCATTTTGAGTATGAAACTGAACGTAGATGCTGTGGATGGGTGAGGTCTTTTGTAATGTTTCATCTTGGACTTTCTAAACTGTTTTATTTAACATACTCTTGTACTGAGGTTAATTTGTTTTACTATATAAAGTACAGTGAAATCTAAAGCACTGGTGTGGAGGAAAGGTGTTTTTCCAATGAAGCATGTTTCTCTGTTTTCCTGAGTATTAATACACTTCAGTGTCTCTCATCAGAACTTAGCAATGAGATAATGGCTAAGGAGAATCTCCATCCTTTATTGAATGTAGTGTGAAACACGGTGAGAAAGGATGAGGAAAAGGCTGAGATACTTACTATTTTTTTTTTGCATCAGTTTTTAATAAAGACCAGATGTTCTCAGAGTAACTGGCCTGCTCAGCTGGAAGACAGAGACAGGGAGCAGAATGAAACCACCATAACCAAAAGGGAAAAGGTTGGTGACCTGCTCCACCACTTAGACACAAACAAGTCTATGGGGCTGGGTGGGACCCACTCGGTACTGAGGGAGCTGGCAGAAGTGCTCACCAACCCACTTCCATCATTTATCAGCAGTCCTGGCTAACCAGGGAGGTCCCAGTTAACTGGAAGTTGGAAAATGTGATGCCCATCTACAAGAAGGGCTGAAAGAAGGATCCCAGGAACTACAGGTCTGTCCGTCTGACCTCAGTGCCAGGGAAGCCTGTGGAGCAGATCATTTTGAGTGCCCTTATGCAGCATTCGTAGGACAACCAGGCTATCAGGTCCAGCCAGCATGGGTTTATGAAAGTCAGGTCCTGCCTGTCCAACCTGATCTTTTGTGACAAGGTGACCTGCATAGTGGATAAGGGAAATGCTACAGATGTCATTTACCTGGACACCATTTCCCACAGGCTATGGATGTTGTATACTTAGAATTCAGCAAAGCCTTTAACACCATATCCCACAGCATTCTGCTGGAGAAACCGGCAACTCATGGCTTGAAGTGGTGTAGTTTTCACTGAGTAAAGAACTGACTTGGTGGCCAGGCCAAAAGACTTGTGGTGTATGGAGTAAAGTCCAGTTGGTGGCTGGTCACAAGAGGTGTTCCTCAGGGCTCAGTATTGGGTCCAGTTCTGTCTAATCTCTCTATCAGTGATCTGGAGGAGGGGATCAAGTACACTCTCAGTAAGTTTGCAGATGACACCAAGTTGAGTGGGAGTGTTAACCTGCTTGAGGGTAGGAAGGCCATACAGAGGGATGTGGAGATGCTGCAGTATCACAGTATCACAGTATGTTTGGGATTGGAAGGGACCTCAAAAGATCATCTAGTCCAATCCCCCTGCTGGAGTAGGAACACCTAGGTGAGGTTGCACAGGAACATGTCCAGGCGAGTTTTGAATGTCTCCAGAGTAGGAGACTCCACAATCTCCTTCGGCAGCCTGTTCCAGTGCTCTGTCACCCTCACTGAGAAGAAATTTTTTCTCAAATTTAAGTGGAACCTTTTGTGTTCCAGCTTGATCCCATTACCCATTGTCCTATCATTGTTTGCCACAGAGAAGAGCCTGGCTCCGTCCTCGTGGCACTTACCCTTTTTCTCCAATCCTCGGGCAAAGCAAAGATGCTGCAGTATTTATTTTTAGATTCGAGGGTTTTTCATCCTCCGGCAGCTGCAGGAATCAGAATTAAGTGTACTCATGCAGAGCTAGTAATATTATTTGTTGCTGTGTCAGCTAACATGACAAAAGTATGATAATATTTTAACTTTGAATATTTATTTTTTCAAATGTATACATTAAAGTAAGGAAGGAGGAAATACTAGTACAGTTGGGACTTGTTGGGTGTCAGTAAGCTATTGAGAACACTCGTGGAAGTATAGGTAAAGTTACGGTTAAAATCAAACCAGCACTTTGGCAAGACTATTTTATCTTTTTTAGTATTTTGTTAATTAGCTAGAGATTTAAGAAAGGTGTGAAGCTCTGAATTGTACTTTTATGTCTTCATCAACTTATTCATTTGAGCCACAAGAAACTGACTGAACTTACACTGAAGGCTAAGATCAAACTGTTTAAAATTATTTTCAGGAGAGAAGTGGGGCAAAAGGCAGGGAAGCTTACATTTCTACAATACCAATATCACAGGTTTATCTAGCAGTTAATGCAGTTAATGTGTGCAGATGTATATTTCTTTGTATGTAAGTGGCCTTCCAGCATCACATCTAGCAGTATATACATTTTTGTGCCCTTTCACTTTTTGGTGTAGTTTCTTAAGACTTCCTTTCACACGTTCTCTTAATTGAGTATGAAGTGACTTTCAGGTTGACACATTTCAGAATTTCTCATGATGTAGCAGAATGTATGTTTCTGTGTAGAAAGGAGCAGAGGAATTGAACTGGAAGAAACTTACAGGGGGTCATGTAAAAAAAACCCAATCCTTTTTTTAATGTTGTTCTTTAACAACGGAATATTGTGCTTTAAATTCCATAGACAAATGAACTACAGAATACCAAAAGAATACTCTTTGACACTTAGAGAAACATAACATGGGAAGAAAAAAAGAAAATATTTTGGAAAATAATCTGAGGGGAAAGTGTGATCTGAAGAGAAAAGAGAAATAGTGGAGATGTTGACTGGAGAGACTGGAGGCAGGATGCAAAAGCTCTTACTCTGTTTCTTTTTTTAAACTCTTCTGTCATAATTTCATCTCTAAGTTCATTTTCAGTCTTTTTTTTATTATTCTTTTTATTTTTTTATTTTTTTATTTTTTTTTTTTATTTTGGTCCAGTTTACTAAAACAGATATGCTATTGAAGGCTCCTGAACAAGAGGTAAACATTCATGAGACTGACCATTCGCTGGGCTGCAGGTAGAGTCAGCCAGCAAGGCAGCCACAGAGGAGGTAGTGAGATTTGTGCATCTCTGGTGCCTCAGTATTTCACTGATGCTTGTACTAATGCTCTAGGAAAATGAAATATAGAAACTGAGTAGTAGTGCTATCCAGCCTTGAAGCCTCCCTGTTCTTTGCAGAACAAGGACCTTGTTAACGGTATGTTATTCCTTAAACAGCTGGGTTTTTTTACCACTTCTGACAGGAATAGATAAGTGCTGTAGAGAGAGAACTTTGACCTGTTCCTGAAGGTCTTTGCAAAATAAAGGCGTAATTTCTTGAGATAAAAGCACTAGCAGTGTTTTTTCCTTGAGGCCTACCAAGGCCTCAGTCCTGATTCCTAATTAATTGGGCTGGAACCAAGGCAGGATCATTCAGTGATCACTGAGAAATAACAAATCATCAGTTGTCCCTAGAGGACAAAACAATTCACTTCTAGGCACTTTTGAGACCACCGATGTATTTTCCAAGACCACTGACCTATTTCTGGAAAAATCTCCTTAATTAGCATGAAGAGTGAGCAGAGGGAGGAGATGACCTACCCCTCTCCTATCTCTCATGCAAATGGACCGAAGTATAACATCTCCTCACTCAGGACAACAGGTGTGTGTGCAGCATTAGTGAAGCTTCATTGCACCCACCACCAAGAGAGCGACAGAGATCGTCACTGGATCAATGGAGTGGTGAAATCTTACCTTTCTTCCGATATCTCAATCTATCTTTCTTTTCTCTTTTTCTCTCCTTCTAATTTTACTGTGGGCACTTAAGGGTAATATAATTTTGAGTTTTGTTGCTGATGTCTTGTTAAATTTTATGATATACTTATAAACTTTTGCTAACCCACTATTTGCTGTAATTTCACTGAGTTTTAAGTAAATTAGTGATTTAACTGAACCTCTCGAGTAATTGTCATTACTCTTGGTTACCGCACAGAGTATTCCAATGTTAACTTTGCCATCACCCCACTGAGTGGGTCTGGACATAAGACATCTTAAAATTTGTGCAAAGTTGAAATAACTAGTCAACTTTCCAGAATTATATCAGCAGGTCTCCTTAAATATGTATGTGCTCCTCTCTCCTTGTTTCTTACTCATGAGTAGATTCCTTGAAAAAGAGCAGGTTCTCATTCACCGCTTGTGGATGGTATGTGTCAGCTCACGTGGAGATCTGATGTCTATGTGATCCGTACAGCAGGCAGGCTATCAAAGTCCTGACCTTTAGTTGTTATTTTTCACCTGCACTTATAGAAAAGTAAGTTCTTGGCAATAACCAAAACATTCCTCTGTTTCACCTTCTTTCAGATGCTGTTTTGTTCCTTTACTTATCTCCAGGGATGCAGCTCCCCTTATCTTCTAGTTTGAACCACTCTGGATACATTTTTTCTTAATGAGGAAGAAAGTTCAAAAGTTCACAGCTTGCAGAAGTTATGCTAAACAAACTTATGCTAAGTGAATTCTATATAAGCAGTTTCTAAACAAGTTCAATAACAAGAGCTATATGCAATAATTCAATAAGCTAAGGCAGTCTGTTCCCTAACAGTGACAGAGCTGCCATGTGGCCCACATTCCGTGATTTCTTCCCTCATCACCTCATGGGCCCATAATATTGTACAACTAAGAAATGGCATTGTTCAAGGGAGAGGAAAGATGAGGAGAAACAAAGGACAATGCTTCCGAGATTTTGTTGTTATGCCCGAGAAGTTTTCTTCACGCTTTTATTTCTCTTGGAGAAATTAATTTCATTCGCTTAATTATTCATATGTTTTATAAAAAAGGAATTAAGACCAAGTAAAATTGAGTTGTGCAGGGTGCTGGGAATTTCAGCCACAATCTGTTGCCCTTCCTTTGTATCTACATGAGCTTGAGTAAGACAAGGAAGGTTTTCTGTTACTTTAGTGCTAATTTACACTACTATAATAAAAGGAAATGCTTAGAAATTAATCCACATTTATAGGTTGTGTGATTACCCAAATCCTGTGACAAAATAGATATGAATTGCAGAGTGGTTGTCAGACTGAATGATTAGGTCTTGTATCATTTATCTGTGGAAGGTGAAAGCATCTAACAAAGATTTTTATTTTTTCAAGGAGGAAACTATTGCTGATGGCAAGTAATTTTTGTTGGGATTTTCTTACAAGCAGGATTTTACTGTTGAGGAAGCATTTCTGTTATTGTATGTACTGCTGGTATTTTTTATACCTACTCTTCTCCTTAGAGTATGGCTTCAGTTGATTCTATGCCTCTAAAAATTGTTAATGTCATCTTTCATGGTATGATTAAGACTGTTTTCAGTGTGTTGTGCACATGCTTGGAAAATATGATACACAAACAACATGCAGGACATAGTGGAAAGGGAAACAACGTGCATAAATTTTTGAAAAGACCTTATGAAACATCTTCTAAAGAAAATAAGAAAATGAATGTGTGCGCAACTTGGAAGTAATAATACTGGAAACTTTAGTGCTTGTAGACATAAATGCCACAAGAACAGGTTCTAGTAATTCTTTCCTTCAGTGTGACGTGATATGTGGAAACAGAGAGTGAGACTTTCCTAACAATACATTTCTGATAGAATTAAACAAAATAAAACAAGTCCCCAGCTCTCTCTCATATGTTTAGCAGAGTCTGAAAAATCAGTTTGGAGAAATGGGCTGTGGGGGGCAGGGCAGAATGAACATCTATGAAGTAATAAACTGTTAAAGTACAGCCCTAAGTATCAGTCATATTTCTGTGGAGTGTAGAGCCTTTTTTTTTTTTTTTTTTCTGATATATAGTATTTGCATTTATGGTTATGCAATCTCAGCATCATCTCAACATCACCGTTTATTGGAATCTGGATATTTGTTAAATCAGGAAATACTGAATTTGTGAGTGTAGCACTTAAATGATAGGAATTTACTGTAAAAAGGTAAGACTTGTTGAGAGTGTAAGATAAGGGGATTGCAATTTCTATAAACGCTCCTTATATCCTAACTTTTCCTGTGGAGTAAACTAACTTTACTAGGAAGCTATGTACCTTCAAAAAAAACCATCCTTGAAATACATAGTAAACATCTTGAAATAAACATTTTGAGATTAGGAAGTAAAATGTGGATACCACAAATAAGCTGTGTTTAATCTATTGAAGTGAAGGACTTGAAGTTTAATATTTCTGAATCACATCTTTTTGTGAGAGGGTATGATCCTGGAAACACTCAAGCATGTGAGTTCTTATGATAAAACAGTTTCAGATTTGAAATCTTGGATTGTATGTTCTGTCCTGTGCTACGTGGTCTAGGGAAAGTTTTTTCTTATACGTTCAAAGACTGATTGACCTTTAGCAGACTCACAGTGTAATCTGTACTCTTGGAGTTGAGGTATGGCAATTATGTGTGAAAACAGCAAATAAGACAAACTGAGTGCATTCCAAATCTGAACACTTCTCAAAAGTCTTGATAATGACAGCAAAAGTAAGTGCTTCTGAAACTAATAGCTTGTAACTTCGCAAGTGTAATCCTCATTTATGTGGTTCCTTTACATAAGATCTTAGTCTGTTTTCATATTTTGTGTTCTATTAAGCACCCCACAGCTGTGGGCTTTGGGCTTTCAGAAAGAGCTATAACAAAATTTTGAAATTCTATGTCATAAGGAGATATATACATTATATTGTCTTTGTCCCTATTTTTAGGCAGAAGTGCATGGTTGGGGAAAGATTTGTGATCACTTCTAATAAACCTTCTGCTCATGGAGCACGTACTGCAGGATGAGCCTTTACCAGCACTTACATACTAATCCCCCCCAAGCTCTCAGTAATATTATTTATCACTGTTTACTGATGGTCACTGCATTTCAGTATTCTCAAAGTAAGCTTCACATTTAGGTTGTTAAGAGACATGAGCTAGACTGAATAAGAAATCTGTAGAAATAAGCATTCTTTTTAGCATCGCTAACAAAAGTATATGAGAAATTTTGCTAATTTTCCAGTAAGTAGGTAGCTATTATCTTTATTTTACTGAAGAGCTTCCTGTAATTGAGTTAACTGTAACAAACTGACTCACAGTGTCAGGATCTACTGTGGTAGAAAAAAAACAATAATCAGGAAATCACTAATAATGTAGTTGACAATTTCTTTTTATGAACTATCCTCTGGCAGATCATGGATTCCATAAAGCTATTTGTTCCTCAAATCTGAATTTTTTTGTTGTCTAATTTATATCTGTACTGGTTCAGTTCTGCATTAGTTTGGTTGTGTGTTCACTGTGGTCATTGACATGTCCATGGCTGAATTTTAATCACTACGATCATCACCAAAAAGTACAAACAAGCATTTGTACTCTGAAGTGATACTTAGCACAGCTAACAGGCTACTGTTTTTCCTTGGGATCTAAGTTAGCTTTCTTACAACTGCCTCAGTTTCTCTTTACTGTGCCACTTTGACAAATCCTCAAAATCAAAGTGTTTTTTTGGTGGTACTGTTTTTGGCTGGAAAAGTGTTGATTTTCTTCATGCTAGTTTGTATCTGGAACGTTGTGTCCAGTTCTGGGCCCCTCAGTTCAAGAAGGACAGGGAACTGCTGGAGAGAGTCCAGCACAGGGCAACAACGATGATTGAGGGAGTGGAGCATCTCTCTTATGAGGAAAGGCTGAGAGAGCTGGGGCTCTTTAACTTGGAGGAGACTGAGGGGTGACCTCATTAATGTTTATAAATATGTAAAGGGTGAGTGTCACAAGGATGGAGCCAGGCTCTTCTCAGTGACAACAAGGGGTTGTCAGTGAGGGTGATAGAGCACTGGAATGGACTGCCCAAGGAGGTTGTGGAGTCTCCTCTGGATGCATTCAAAACCTGCTGGATGCCTTCCTGTGTAACTTCATCTAGGTGTTCCTGCTCCAGTGGCAGGATTGGACTAGATGATCTTTTGAGGTCCCTTCCAACCCCTAACATTCTGTGATTCTATATGGAGATATAGTTTGGATTTGTGGTAAAATCAGTGTTGAAAACAGAGGAATGTTTTAGTTATTGCTGAGCAGTGCTCACACAGTCAAGGCCTTTTCTGTTTCTCTCACTGCTCTTCCACTAAGTAGACTGGGGGTGCACAAGAAGTTTGGAGGGGACACAGCTGGGACAGCTGACCCCAGCTGACCAAAGGGATATTCCATACTGTGTGACATCATGTTCAGCAATAAAAGCTGAGGGAAGAAGGAATGAGGAGACATTCAGACTGAAGAAGCAAATGAATCCCTCTTTTGACATTGCTTGCATGTGCAGCTTTTGCTTTACCTAATAAACTGCCTTTATTTCAACTCATGAGTTTTTGGACTCATCCTTCTGAATCTCTTCCCCTTCCTGTTGAGGAGGGGAGTGAGTGGCTGTCTTCTATTCAGTTGTCTACAAGGATTAAACCACAACACTGGTGATTTTTTATTTAAAAAATATATGCAGAACTTGAAAATATTTTCTGGAGCTTGCATGTATTCCAAGGTATTGAGCGCTTAGCTTTGCATTAAGCTGAGTTACCTGACAGATGGCCACCTTGTGCAATAGCACAGTTATTTAAAATTTTCCTGTTCCTCAGTTCAATGTTACCTTTTTGTCAGAGGAGTTAAAATTCCCACTGTTCAACCAGTAGAGCCACCTCTCAGTCTACTTTCTAATTTCCTTCAGGTAGGTTAGCTTAAATGGCTTAAACCAGTCATTTGAGGTAAATAAAAGTATTAAACCAAAGTATTTATCAGAAGTAGGATAGAGAATTTTCACTTGATTTCCTCTGTCATCAATGGAAGCACATAGGTGGTGAGTGTGTTGGAGGAAGAAAGCATTTAATATCTGCTATTGTGATAAGAAGAATTGCACTGGAGTTTTATGGCTCTTACCTAGCTTTCTTGTAAGCAATATGCAACTTTTCATGCTTGCAGTCTTGTAACTCGTTCTGTGTAAAATCAATGATAGCAGTTGACAATACCTTCATTCTTTATTCCAACAAATGGTGTGGTGTCATTCCAGTAAGGTACAGATGAATCTACTCTTTCAGTCTTGTCTTAGTCTATATAGCTTTGGTCTGTTTTCATGACAGGATGTTAGTGGTTAAAGTGACTTAGCAGGTTACTTTAAACTTGCTTGGTGTGGTAGGGTATTTTTGTGTTTTGCTTTGGTTTTGGTCTTGGAGGAGGAATTGCTACAAGCATTATTATTTTATACTGAGTGGCTGTATTCAAAATAGATTTTGATCTAACTTTTTATGATAAAACTAATTATCCTGCAAATCACAAACACGTATGTCTTTCTGCATATGGGTGCTAATAATAAAGTTGATGTGAATCTATCACAGCCACAACTTTATCTTTCTATTAAGATACACATCCTGTTTTATCAAAAGCTTTGCCTGTATTAGAAAATGTGGTTCTTATGGGGATTGTTAATATCAGTTTATTATTGCAACACATAATTGAACAGAAGAAAAAGATTAAACATCCTCAGTTATTATATATGTAAACTAGCAACTTTCTCCGGAGAGATTCTCTCCCTAATCCCACCTACCCAACTTGGTCTGAAATGCTTCCTATACTGTCTCTTCTGTGCTGTGCTCTTCTGGGAGTCTACATAGGAAAGTTAGGATGAAATGAGTAAGCACGTGAAGAAAACATAACAATGCAGATACCTTAACCATATTTTGATTGTATCTTCATGACATGTTTCAGGTTCAGTAATGGAAAACTTTGAAAAATTCAAGAAACTGTTAGTAATCTGTTGCATTAACTTAAAATATTACTTATTACACTTAACAGAAGTTTTCTGTTATAACCCTTTAAGAGGTAGCTGTCAAAAGTTAAGACACCAAGATTCAGGAAAACTGTGGTCCTTTTATCTAGTCGGGAGGGAGATGTGCAGTTCAGAGGAAACCTGTTTGTCTCTACAGTTTCTCTCAATCTCAGTGAATCACATGACTATGAAAATTGTAGTTGTAGCTGGAATTCGTGTGACTAATTTTGGTGCTTCAGTTAATCTCAAATTTTATTGAACGTAAAGACTCTAAGACTCATCAGAGCAGGTTTCAGGCATCGAGTGCCCCCATGAAGGTCACTGTGGTTCTGATAATGGCATTTTTATGGAGGGGGTTCTTTGGATATACAGAAAGTGTTTTCCACCTGATCTGTAATTCCTTTGATGCAAAGACACTTTTGCCATTAGTAACCATCTTCATGAGCTATTGTGGCCTCTTTGGGCTGACTTAGTATGCATTCATCAGCCAGACAAGGTTTGTTCATTATAAATCATCCTTATGTTTCTTCAAAAACTATCATAATAAAGTGAAAAATGTATGAAGAAACTAATTATCTTACCTCTTATTGCATACATTGCTTTTGCTTCATTTATAAGTTTTCCTAGCACTGGAGGAGAGGGGGAAAACACCTATAGTTATAAGCAATTCCAGTGTAGTGGTCCTGTCTCAAAAATTTTAATTTACCTGTTTTTTTCTGTTAGTTTCACTTACAGTTTTCTGAAAACAAATCATGATGCCTTATTCCTTTTATGAGGGGAAAACTAATCCTGCATCCTGTTCTCTGAGCAGTATAGTAAAGAACCTCTCCCATGTTTTTTGTCAGTGTCAGAAATGCTGATGATGTTCTTCTTGCTGGCATGACTTAACCTTTCAATAGACACGTTTGTGTCTTCTGTATTGTTTGCTGCCCATCAGTTATGTTTATCTTATATTTTATGCTATCTAACTACACTATAGTACTTTGTGCAGCATAGATCATGTTTTGGAAGAAAGTATGGGGGTAGTAGAAGTTAAAATTAACTTTATTCTTTGTTTTTGCAAGACATTTGGAATTTTAGATTGTGTTGAAGCTTTAGGTGCTCCAAAAGAAACAAACAAACAAAAAGTTATTTAGAAATTGAAGAAAATGGGGGAAAACATAAGAAAAAATAACACAGAGCCCCTCTAATTTTAATCATATGCAACAATTTGTGCTTCAGGGTATAATAGTCATGTAGCACCTTAATTTGTAACAACAGTGAAAAGTAATGCAAAAAACATACTGTCCTGTATTTCTCAGGGGCTAGTGTGGATATAAATATTTCCTGCAGAAAGCAGATAATTTAAAAATATTGACAAGTAGAGGTAACATTATGTAAAGCTGAAATGCAGTGGAATGAGGAATTGTGTTGCTACACAAAAGCTGTATTTACTGTTTAAACTGTTAGTTCTTTAACATGTCACTGAAAGGTCAGTCTTCAAGAGCAATAGCGAAACTATTGTAATGAAGGCTAGGAAATAAATCGTGAACAATGTACTGTGAGTGCATTCCAGCTTTTCCTTGTTCCTAAAGTGGTAATAAACTAACAGCTATATTTGTTAGGGTTTTTTGTTTGCTTGCTTGTTTATAATAATAAATAGGAGCTCAGAATGTTCTAAATGTGTAATTTTCTTCAAAATCACTGGCGAGTTTCAGAGTTCCTACATATCATTATATGCTTTTAGTCAACATCTTCCTGTATTTTTTAAATTTGATTCCTTTGGAAAAATACAGCAATAATGTGTCTTTGCTTCTTTTGCCAATAGGGGACAGCATGAGTAACATGTGCTAAGTGAATGCCCGTGCATGCCAGTGCCAGAGTTGAGGAATTTGGTCTTGGACAGGTGCTCCGCATAAAGCTGCATCCTTCTACTTAGGATTACTGTTGCCATGATACGTTATATAAAACCAACCCTATATGAATATTTCTGATCTACTCACATGAAGACCTATTGATTTTTCTTCTATTCATAAAGGTCAGTTATTTTAGAGACTATTAAATGAATTTGCACTTTTTCCACCAGATTTGTGTGTACTCTTCAGTGACCAAACAGTACATACAGCTTCATGGCTGTAGCTGATCTGCAGTGTCCGGCTTGTTAGGCTTAAGTAATTTGTATTAATGTTTCCAGAGATGTGGTAGGGACACCTCTACATTAAACTTGGATAATATGTTCCCTTTACTTATTACCTAAGTGCAATAATGGGCTCTGGGCGTGCTTTTCCCCTCAGCCTTCCTTAGGATTTGCTGCTGGTGCTCAAGGTCAGCTCTGGTACACTGCAGCTGTGTAACACTGGATGTGAAAGATCTGTCAATGTGTGTGAACACCTGATAGAGCAAGGAGTAATGCAACAAAGCCAGGCTCTTGTCACTGGTTCTGTGTGGCATGACAGGAGAAGAGACAATGGAATTAAATAAGAACCCCCCTTTTTTACTGTGATGGTGATTGAATAGCTGAAAAAGCTGTCCTAAGGGGTATTTTCATCCTTGGAGATGTCCGCATTCTGACTGGCTATTGTCCTGGGCAGCCTGCCTTGTGCGCCTCTTCTCTGAGCAGGGGATTGAACTAAGTGATCTCCAGTTTTTGAACGTTCTATGGTCTTTGGTCTATGGGCACCAGAAAGTTGTCTGGTCTATAGTCAATGTATAACAAAAACATGTTTCCTGCTTTGAGCTGGGATAATTTTCTTCCTATTAGCTGGTATAGTACTATGTTTTGGACTTAGTATGACAAGAATGTTGATAATAAACTGGTGTTTTTCTTGTTGCCAAGCAATGTTCATACCAAGTCAGGGATTTTTCAGCAAGAAAGCTACAGGTGCACAAGAAGCTTGGAGGGAGCAAAGCCAGGACAGTGGACTCCAGCTAACCAAAGGGATATCCCACACCATATGACATCATTCTCAGTATATAAGCTGAGGGAAGACGAAGGAATAAGGGGACCTTCAGAATGATGGCATTTATCTTCCCAAGCAACCACTATATGTGATGGAGCCCTGCTTTCCTGGAGATGGCTGAACACCTGCCTGCCCATGGGAAGTAGTGAATGAATCCCTTGTTTTGCTTTCTTTGTGTATGCAGCTTTTGTTTTACTTACTAAACTGTCTCTACCTCAACCCATGAATTTTCTTAATTTTATTCTACTGATTCTCTTCCCCATCTCACCAGGAGGGTGTGAGTGAGTGGCTGTGTGATACTTATTTGCCAGCTGGGGTTAAACCATGACACCATGGCATAAGAAATATGTCCAGTCAAAGCAGGTGACAAATAGAAAGCATTTTTACCCTGTTAGATTCCATATGAACAAAAAAGGAGGTGGCAGCTGAAAAAATAAGATATATAGAAAACAGTTGTGTAGTTTGAATTTGCTTGTTTAGCAGTAGTGGCAGGGGCCACTTCTGGCAGGATGAAGAGACATAAAATACGCAGCAGATGCTATGACAGGCTTTTTTTTTTTTTTTAATTTATTGATATCAAAAGATTATTCCATAGTACACTACTATGGCTGTAATTTTGTGTATGTTGCATTCATTTGCTTTCTATAGGTTCTCTGGTGTTTTGTATTTTTCCAGAAACTGCTTAAATAGAGAAACAAAAATGACTCGGAACAAATTTCACTGATGCTGCACTTACAATACAAAGAATTTAGCTATTACACAGTGCTCTGCCAGTAAGGCATTGAAATACCTTTAGAAATGAACACCAATGTTTTTTCAAGTCAGTCTGGGAAGCAGAGCATAATCCATATGCTCTTCAGTTGCTGAGACATTTAGAGACTGATGATATCCACCAAACAGGTGTGGGTTTTTTTTTTCTTTTTCAGATCTATTTTTTGTTGTTGTTCTTTCTTTCATATTTTTTCTTTCTTGACATATTTATAGATTTTTTTTAAAAAAACTTTTTTTTTTTTTTTTTTCCCCTCAGAGAATTGTGGTGTAGATCTGGAACTGGAAGTGACATTTGTAGTATGTGATTTTGACTTTATAAAGTGCTTACCTTGTAAGGATGGAAGTCCATAGGTCTTGAATGTCTATTGCAATGTAACAGCTTTTGTTATACTGAGAAATTATGTAATATTTTAAGAAATTGCAAAACTGGGTATTTATTCATTGGAGTTCTTAGCATGAAGTCAAAGTGCAGGGCCTTAGTTCCTTGTCTTTTTACTGATTTTAAGTGTTTGCTAAATGACGTGCATGATGAAAATCTGATTTAACTGGAAGCTAAATAACTTTATTAAGTAACCTCAACAATACACTGCTAATACTGATGAACCAATGGTTAGTCTTGGTAAAGGCTTCATCTGAAAAATAGGAACTCAAGAGATTCGATAAAACCTTTTTTCGAAGTTTTAAAACATATACATTTTAGTTGTATTTAAATTACATCAGAAAACAGAAAAGCAGAATAACCTTCTGAAGAACGTGGCTTAACCATAATACATAATAATGTTACAAGCTTAACACTTTATATCATTACTCAAGTGGTCAATAGGGCAGGAAATGATGAATTAGTATCAGTTAAATAGTTGAATGCCTTTGTTTCAGTTGTAGAAACAAATAGTTTTTACGCAGCAGAAATGCTTTTTGAGATCTGTCACATTTTTTGGCTGAAACTGTTTCAGAGGAATCAGATTTCAGATTACTGTCTCAATAACTTCTTTGCTGTTTCTACATGAAAACTCTTAGGGCCATGTGAGCTGACTGTGGGAAGCATAACAGTCTGGAGGTACACAGATACATCCAGTGTTGTTGCTCCAGAGATAAAAAGTCTTCCGTTCGTGAACTTGTTGTTTCGGACTAAGAGGCATCAGGAATCTTGGTACCACAGTAAATGCTTCTGCTAAAATTTTTTTAGCAACATTAGTGTATCATCAGCTCTCACATCTACTCACTTTCTTGTTTATGGTGCAATGCAATCAAGTTTAACTTAACACAATGTGATCTTTTTTCCCTAAAGAGACCTACTGCCTATGCTACACTCTTGGCATAAACATTTTGAACATAAAAATTTTCTGAAATAGCTCTCCCTACAAATCTGAGATGACAGAAATAAGTCTGAAAGATGCATCTTGGACCTGACAGAAGAAAAATGACTTAAATTCTGCTTGAGAAGTAACTTTTCTATCTGTGAAACGATTCAAGTCTGCTGACATAAAAGAAAATACATCCTGCACCATATGTTAATCTCCTTTAAGGAATTAAACATAGTTTTAAACCGTAAAATACCCAACAAAATCATTACATGTAGGCATATAGTATATTTTATTTGGATTCTAAGCTTCGTAAATTTATTGTTCAGCACTCTTCAGGAAGATTTCCCTTAAGTTGAAAAAGAGGAAAAATCATGAGTGTAAGCATTCACTTTTAGCAAATGTGTAAATTATAATGAATTTTGAAAATAAAGTCCTCCTTAATAAGAAAGGTTTCTGCTTTTTAAAACCATGTACCAGTCCAAATAATTGAGCTGCAGAAAACCAAAACAAACCAAACCCTCCCAAAACCAACAACCAAAACTCGAAACACAGCAACAAACACACAAAAAAAACTCACAAAATGACCCCACAAACACCTGCATTGAGAAAAGTAGGGTTTGTGAGAATCTCTCTGTTGATGCTATTGATTTGAGACCTCATGTAATTTAAGTGTAAATCATTACCTGAAGACTGCTTAACCTTCATGTTGTTCCAATAGTTAATGGTTTCCAAGAGATTACTGGTGATGGATGTATCTCTAGAGTTTGTTTTCTGACTTGCATCCTACACCTGAGCACCAAATACAGAAACCTTAGTGTATATCCTAAAATACATGCTGTAAGTCTTTTTTTGGCAAGGATTAGAAGGTTTAGAAAATCTGTTCAGGAATCAAAATGTTCATTAGTGAAGCTTAATGATTTATAAAAGTTAGTCATGGTGTCAAAGTTTAAGGTAAGGCAGCAATAAACCATGACAGATGCTCCCTGTTAACCCCTCACCTCCCGCTCCCCCCGTCCTTTCAATAGGAAAGATGATTGGAAAGATAAGGAGGAAGGAAGAAAGACTTTGAGTTGGAAGGTTTTAAAGGCTTTTACTCATGCTACTAACAAATAGAGAATATATACAAAATACACAAAAGTAATCTTAAATGCTTGATGTGGAGCTGGCATCACTCCAGCAGCAGCGGAGCTGGGTGTGCGGAGCTGGAGGCTCCAGCAGGTGCAGCTCAGGCCCCGGAATCACAGGTGGGACTTCACAGCAAACCAGGACCTGGTTGCAGGGATGCAGGGCCTGAGACCTGTAGATAACAGGCAGACAGGCAGGGTCCTCTCTAGACGCTGGCCATGGTCAAAGAGAGCTTGACCCTCATGGTCACCCTCTTATATAGGGGGTATGACGATTATGGGATGGAATCCTCAGTTGGTCAGTTCTAGTCACCTGTTCCATCCACTCCTCCTCAAACATGCCCCTCTCATGATGGAACATGAGAAAACTTATCAGTCTTTCTTGTCTGTGATAGTAATAAATCTAAACACGAGCTTCTTTAGCATTCCGCTTGTCTTCTTATCAGCACCGAGTACCACATCCAAGGAAAAATACGCAGGCTAAAACTCAGAAAAGCACAGCCACCTAGAAGAACTAAGCAGAAAAAAAAAAATACTAGAAGAGAACTGGTCCTGTTTTTAACAAAACCAGGACACATGGTAGTGTCATGTGCTTTATATATATTATGTATACGAACTGAACTTACTCTTCATACATATTCTGCCTTAAATAATCAATGCAAGAAGAACACTTACATATGTTTTGTTCCCATTGTTTCTAAAGTAATTTTCACTTAAAATTGGGGCTACAGGTTTCACCTTGTAATTGTGGGCTCCATATTTAAAACCTGGGAAAAAGCTTGAGGCATTCTATCTTGAAAATGGTAGTAAAAGTGTCACCTATTTAATGAATAGACCATTCTTAGGTTGTTGTCTTAAAAAAATGTTGATGTGGATACAGGGTGCATTGATGTAGACAGAGTATGCAACAGCAGAACACATTCCTAAGGTTCAGGGCAGAGAAAGTATGCCAAGAAAATGGTTAAAAATCCTTATTGGAATTATTGACATAGGTTTATTTGGATTAGAAAAATCTAGGTAAATAATAGTTTGGTTTTGGTTGCAAAAAGCACTACTTTGGCATGTAATCCTAAAAAGAACCTATCCTGTATTTCTGATGAGGCTTCATGTATTAGAGGAAAATAATATGACCATACAAAGGCAAGTGTTTGCTTGTGAGAACAAGTGCAGAGTAAGTCTCATTGGAAATAAGATACTTAATTTTCTTCCTAAGCAGCTTGATTTCTGAGAATCTAGACATCTTTCAGTACCTGTAGCAGTGAGGTCTGCTAGATGTGATGCTGTGAATCTGTACAATCTGCTGTAAAGTGCAGCTCACAGACTATGCCTGTAGTCTCAGACTATGCCCAAACTGTAGGATGGCTTCTAAGCATGTGGTGTAGCCAGTACAGACAAAAACTCAAGAACATGTTTGTTATCTTTCTCAATACAATATTTGCATGTTGAGGAACGGTTTTTATACTTTCTAAGTAAAAAGAATTAGAGTTGGAATAGTGAAACACATCACACAACTTTTTATTCATGTACAAATAAATGTTTGAAATCTTCAGACGGCAGAAAGATTATTTTAGCTTTTGGTTGTTTTGTTTGTTTGTTTGTTTCTTGGTTTTGTTTTTGTGGTTTAGTTTTTGTTGTTGTTTTGATTTGTGGTGTTTTTGCTTGTTTGTTTGTTTGTTTTAATGTATGCAAGATACTTAAATTTACATACACATGGCAGTTGCACATTCCCCTGAGGTGTGGAGCCCTCAATAGGGCAGTCGATGGCTCTTTAGCACATTTGTGCCACATTGTGCCTGTCCCAACCTACACATTGAGGGTGGCACCAAGGTGCTGACAGTCACATCCTCCCCATTAGGGGCTGGGTGACTTCAGTTGGTTGACAGGGTCCTCAACAAAGGAGGTGCCCAGAGAAGCTGAGAAGTTTCTGGACCATGTTGTAATTGACCACAGCCAGATCCAATCAGACTATAAAACGGGATTGCTGCCAAAGACCTCCTTTGAGTGGTCTTCTAGGACTAGCGAGTCTGTGAACTAGAGCCCTCCCCTTAGACTAGGACACTGTCTAAGGAGACTTCCTGGGACTGAGAGCACCTCACCTCCTCCTGTGGTGAGTGGTTATTTAGTGGATATATCCTTGAATGAGTCCTTGACTAACCCAGGCAAGTGTGAACCCTCCCCTAACCCAGGCGAGTGATTATTTCTTGTGGGTAACCTGGAGTGAGAGATCTCCGGTTTTGTTTCTTTTGAGTGTATGAGTGCGCGTTGTGGATCCCCATTATTCTTATGTTGTCGTTCCCCAATAACTTCCTCAACTGATATCTGAACCTGTATTTTATGTTGTCAGAGTGCTAAATAATTTTTTCTGGTCGGTATATTTGCTATACTTTTCTCGCTAGAATAAAGTCAGTTTTGGAACTTGTTTACCTAAAAATGACTATTGGGGTGCCTCCATGACAATATAATACTGTCTGCTTTCCACTGTCCTCCTCTGAAGGACAGTGTTGATTAGTTCTTTGTTCTCAAATGTTGGATGACCCTTTGAGTAATGCATTCTCTAGTGTACAGTGCACCAGTAACAAGTAAACATATTAATAAAGAACATGTATGGGATTGTAAACACTGTGTATAATGCTACATGTTACATACATTTAATTTTCTTAAGCTGAAAACAGAATTATGTTCTGTTTTCACCTGAGACTTTTCTGACTAACTGGTTTGAAACTGTTCATTAAGCTTTCCAAGTATCTGACAAATATTTTAGAGATTAGTCTATATGCAGTACGTGAAGGTATGTGTCTCTCTGCAAGTCATGGTTATTCTTTTATTCAGTGAAATTTTCTAGAAAAAATGGTAACAGACTCAAACCTTCATAAAGTTTCTTTCATTTCATTGTATTTTCAATTCTGTTCAGTTTTTTTCCATCAAGGATTGTTCTGTTGCCTTAAATACAACTACTATGACTGCATTATGGAATGTATTTATTCATATCAATGGACAATTTTGCATTGTTTATATATACCTGTCCTCAAAAAAACCCTGTCATGTGTCAGACTCTGACCTGCTTTTTATATAAAAAGCTGATCACTAAAAATTACTGTCCCTACTGGCAGTGGACAGTCTATATTTGACAGGTTGTGTCAGCACTACTGTCCTATCAAAAAACTCACCAAAATCCAAAATTTACAGCATGACAGACTTGGTCATGAAGTCCATTTTCAGGCAGAATTCAAAATGACATTTGTCTTTATGTTTTAACAATCTATGCTTTCTCAAATTGGTTTCTTTTTACCTTCCTAGTTACTGTTATTTAGCTTTTGTATAGTTTGAGTTACTTATATATCATTCTGGAGAAAACAAATCAGTGATCAGAAGCCACTTAGTGTTGCTTCTGCACAGCCATTAGTAGACAACTAGCTCGATGGGGATAAAAGTAAAAAAAAAAGCAACTTCATGTAAGGGTTAGCATCATGCTACTTGACATGGTACTTAATTTTTAATTAAAATTTCTGTTTTCATCAAAAGAATACATGGTTTTTATTTTTACCTCTTTTGAAGAACATGTAGCATCTAATGCTGGCATTTCTTTTATATATGCATTAGTATTTGCATATTCAGAACATCTATATGAAAAACTATGTTGTAACATTTCCTCATACTTTAAGCTCACTCTTGCAGAAGACTGCAGGAAATGAGCCTGAGTTCTGGCTCTGGTGTGTGTGCCAATGTACTGTATGTTAAGAGAAGTGTAACTTGTGGGTCTCCATTATAGAAGGTTTACAGAGAAAATCTCTTAATCCCAACCATGTTAAAGGCTTACTTACTTTTCAATTATAACAGTATATGTTTGGAATTTATGATTATTAACAACTTCACTACAAAATGGTAGTTTGCTTTAGATTCTCGTTCATCAACAGCAGTCAAACACAATTAAAGAGTTTTTTCAGTTTGCCAATATGTTATTTGGAAATAGTGAAAGATAAAGCTTTTACCTGAAGCTGCTCCAGAAGGAAGATGTTCTTTCATTATCAGTGTGGCCATCCGCATGATGCAGTCCTTGTATTTACTTGCTGCTGTAAGATTACACATACATTACACTCTTAATGATGACCACATGTAATATATAAGTGTTGCTTTTTCCATGCGAGACACAGAACCTGACACACCAATATGATATTCACAGAGTTCGCTTTATTGTCGGACTGGGCTAGCTTTATAGCACAGCTGCCCTGTCCAAGTGCCTTACAACAATGTGATTGGTTGTAACTCGTTCTATACAATAATGTGATAGGCTGCATGTACTGTCCACGTGCTCTGCATGCGTGTGTCCAGTGATTGCTCACTCATTGTTACCTTCTGATGGTGCTCCTTTAGTTTCTCTTGTCTCTGGCTTCACCTCTCAGCCAGGCTGGTGAGAACCCCATCCCGCTGGGGCAGGGGGGGCTCTGCCACTACGTATCAGATATATTTTGCATGCATAATTATAGCAATTACAAAGTAGATGTGAAAAAAAGACCCTGGTATCCTTTGAGACTTGCTACAGAGTGATGCTGAACTTTAAGGCATGTGGAGAGGGGAAACTTGGCAGGGGAAACAGATTTTTTTTTTTTTTTTTTTCTAGTGAAATGGTGTGGAATAGAATGAAAATCTTTGCAGTGGTAAGAATGCTAGGAAGGTGAGAAAAATTAGAAGGTCTCTTTAGCTTGGAGAAGAGGAGACTGAAGGGTCACCTCATTAATGTTTACAGATATATAAAGGATGAGTGTCACGAGGATGGAGCCAGGCTCTTCTCGGTGACAACCAATGATAGGACAAGGGGCACTGGGTACAAACTGGAACACAAAAGGTTCCACTGAAATGTGAGAAGAAACTTCTTCTCAGTGAGGGTGACAGAGCACTGGAACAGGCTGCCCAGGGGAGGTGTGGAGTCTCCTACTCTGGAGGCATTCAAGACCTGCCTGGACGCCTTCCTGTGTAACCTCATCTAGGTGTTCCTACTCTGGCAGGGGGGTTGGACTGAATGATCTTTCAAGGTCCCTTCCAATCCCTAACATTCTGTGATTCTGTGATCTGTGATTCTGTGGAAACTTACAGATGAGTCCAGATTCAGTTAGAATAGTTACTGTTAAATTATCTGCTAATAATAACACTTTTCTTCTTAAACTAAAAATGGTTACAACTTCATTCATTTGTGATTAAAAATCAACAGAAACTAGGTGGTGACATGCTGGGTGGCCCAGTTTTGAAGTCAGTGAGACTACCAAGTGTTGTAGTAAATATTTTTTAGAAGTCACCTGGCTTCTCTCATATACTGTAATGGTGTCCTTTTTTTTTTTTTTTTTTTTTCTTTTTTAATGGAAGCTGCTTTGTTCTTACATTTGAATTTTCTAAAATAACAAACTCCTTTCAGTGTACTTCAGTGCTAACAGAACAGGACCACAAATAGGATAACATCCAAGTTTTGATAGTTTTCATTTATGAAAGGATGTTTTGAAGTCTGTTTTCCATGTACCTTAAGTAAATACTTATCTTTCACCTAACCTGTTAAAAGTGTGTGCATAGGTGCACACAGTAATGTCTGAATATAGAATGTGTTCACAGAGTAAAATGGTAATGAGTTTCTTGTTGTTTATGTTCTTAAATTTTGTTTTTGTGGTTAAATTCATACCAATGAAAACTAAGTAGTTTCTGTACTCAGTTATTGACTTTAAGAACTTTTATGGCCATGGGAATTTCTTTTGTAATAACTTTTTTAAATGGATGTTTTTCTAATGCTCTTGGCTGGTGAAATAGCTTCCTGGAGTGATTTAGATTTTTTTTTTCTGCTTCAAAGTGTAGGGGTTAATTGAGATTATGTTGTAAGCCTGTACTCATTTCCTTTTATAAAAAGTCTTCTTTTTTTAAAATTTATCTGCATTTCACATGATTCACACACAGTTTGATAGTCTGTAATTGCTCAAGACCAAAGGCTTTCTTATCACATAAACAGGACTTTGGTAAGCTTTCACTTACTAGTATGTTATTAGGTCATAACTTCTTTCATTATCCTAAAATGTTTTTGAAAAGATAGTTTTGATTATCTGTGGGCTAGTTTTCTTTGTGCCAGGACAGAATGTGATGGGTCTTAAATAGAAATATTTATTTCAAAAAATGTCTGGGGATATCAGTGTCATTTCTATGTTAAAACTTGCACTTATATGGAAATTCACTCCCCATACATGATCTTTAATTATGAATGAAAATTATAAAGATATGAAAGTTTAAGAAAACTTGCATCTTGAAATTTTACAGCTTTGTTGTATGGACCTACAGTTCAAAGTGTGATAAGTTTTCTGTACCAGTTGGATTCCCTCACGAGTTTCTATTGCCTAACTTCATGTCCTTTTTTTTCAGTAATAAGAGTTGTCAAGATGCATCGTGGCAGATGAGGACAAGCACAAACAAAATAAGGAAAGCTAAATTCTCCCAATCTTTGTATTCTAACCACACCTATAGTGGTATGTTTGCCTTTTCAACGACAATAAAATACTCTTCTGGAGAGAGCAGAAACATTTCACATAAAAATGTAATGTTACCAAATTTTTCATCCCATTGAGAATTGTTTTTTTAAACAAACTATGCTTACAATAGATGTTTTGGTTATTGCAAGTTGCAATCCTCTACTTTAAAATGAGGAAAAAATGGTATTTTCTAATTTCTGAAAACTAGTATCATTTACTAGAATATGGTTCAGAAGAGGACACTGTGTGACCATGTTAAAAGAAAAGCATATCAGGATGCTTTTTTTTTTTTTTAACAGTTCTTAATATAACATAACCCTAAAGCTAACCGAGCCTATTAACCTTTTCTACCAAATGATCAGCATTTGGATGGAAACAGTTTTTGTAGATGCCTTTGTAAGGTCTGTGATGTGTCTAGCAAAACTGCAGCTGTGGGGTGTTTCAAAAACTA
Source organism: Patagioenas fasciata (assembly GCF_037038585.1). NCBI lineage: Eukaryota > Metazoa > Chordata > Aves > Columbiformes > Columbidae > Patagioenas > Patagioenas fasciata. The sequence continues at coordinate 87,547,970 of NC_092520.1, forward strand.
TTTGCAGCTAATAGTAATGTTATTCCTAGAAATAATTATAATTAAGTTTCCTTATTAGTTGTGGTTTACAAGCCATTACAGGTGACCACTATTTAACATTTCTGTCACGCCTTCTCTGAATGCAAAATGGAGAAACCAAGGAAAAAAAAAGCACTGTGAATGAAGGTACTTGACGTATGTGGCCAGAGGTGTGTTAACATCTTTCTGAAAGAACCAGCATTTTGGTTAAATCCTACACTTTGTGGTAGTAGTCTCAGAACCTGCCAGTTCCCAAAGCTCTACTTGAACCAGGATTTTGCGTTGCCAAAATCCTGTATTGATAGGCATTAACAGGGTTGGTTACTCACCACTGCTCTCAGTCCTCCTGTCCCTAATACTGAGTCAGAAAAGATTTCACAAAAGTGAAATTGCTGTTTTATTGCCAGTTTATGTTCATTTGAGTTTTATTTGCTGAAGACTAGTGTGGCAGATGTTTTTCTGCAACTGTGCAGCAGTTCTCCCTGAGATAGGGAGAGTTAAGGATGTTGAATTGACTTACAGACATCCTGTTGTTGCTATTTAGAATATTGAATTAAACATGTAAATTTGTTCTAAGGAATCTTCGCTGTTAACTTTGTAACTTAGAATAGGATGTCTGTGGCCATTTAATATACAAAGAGGGTATTTGGAAATTTACATCACTGAAAGGTATTTAAGCATAGTGCAAATGGTCAAGAATGGTAATGGCTACTCCTGCTATTATCAACTGCCTGATTATTTTTGGACTCCTTGGCATACAGACTGCTTGTAAGTCTACCTTTAACTTTTATTGTTTTCATTCATATGGAGCAAATGTTATTAAACATGCAATTTAGCTGATGAACCACCTCAAGTTGACTGAGGTCTTATATCAGCCTGGATTCAGGAGGAGAGTACCAGGTTTTAAAACAGGAAAAGCCTGAGAACGTCAAGCAGACAAGTGCTCAGTAAAGTTCTGTGGCATAATATGAGAAAGAGAACAATATAAAAGATAAAATTTCTAAAAGTATTGCAGCCATCATTAAAAAAAAGCTTGCTTTCTGTAGGCAAGCTGGATGTGTTCACCAGGAAATCTGTTGAAAAAAGCTATATGTTAAAATTTTGTTGTTCACTTGATGCATGCCTATTAAATGTTTGAGCAAACTGATCTTCCATGGATTGTCCTGTTCTTGTTATGAAGTTATTATTTTTTTTTCCTCCTTCTCTCCCCTCTCATCAAGATTTTTTGGTGTCTTTTTTTTCCCCTTGTACCTGACTGCTGAATAGGTGTTTTCAGCAATCAAGCTACTTGGTCTTATGAGTAGAAATTTAAATCATTTAAGTGCTTTCTTGGTTTTTGAATAGTAACTCAATGTTTGATGCAAGGTTTGATTTCTCAAGTCAGTGCTCCCTGTCTAACAATAAGAGAGTCAACATTTCTAGAAAAACTTGTCAAGGAAGCCAAGATCTGTAAAATGCAGTTGATTAAAAAAAAAAAAAAAAAAAAATCATAATCTATAAACTTATTGCTAAAACTTGGGAGTATTGTAAACATGAATGTGTGTTAAGAATTGGGATTTGATTTCTTATCATATGAACTAATTGCCTGATCAGATAAGGATTGCATGATAGAGGCTGGGATTGAATCATGCCATTTTACATCTAAGCTGAATAGGTCCAGATGTATATAACTAAGGTAAAAAGGGAGAGGAGCCCTTTCTACAGCAGTGATTTGACTCCTGCTCCACACAAACAAGAGCCTAATTGGTGGTCTGTTGAGTCAGACTTGTGGTCCATCTAGCCTGTTTTCCGTTGTCCAGTGACAAAAGGCAAAGGTATTGATCTTGAGATCCTGCCCACTGTTTGCCTTCCATTCCCTCAACTCACTTCGCATCCAGAATGATGCTGCAGGCAAAAGAGGCTAATTCTAGGCCTACTCCTATTTAATATCCATTAATGAATCTGTGGTCCCTGAATTTGTCTGAACAACTTTTGAACCTGCCATTATAACCTGCCTTCACAACCTGACAGAATCAAGTCCCTGAAGTTTATAGTCTGCTGTGTCATGTTTCTTAAATCAGCTATGAAGTGCCCTCCTTCTGCCAGTATTTAATTATTTGGTTGTAACAGTTTTGCCTCTACACTCTACACTCTCTTCATGGTTTTTAAAACATGATCATATCCCCTTCAGCATTTTCCTCTTCAAAATGAAAGGTTGAAGAGCTTTCTGTCTTTTCTGCATGAGGCAGCTGTTCAAGCTGCATTTTGACACAGAGATCGAAAATGCCTGCAATGTGAGTTTCTGTTTTGTTTTCCCTGCATCCTTTCTAGGGGTGTCCAATGTATTGTTGGCATTTTTTGTCTGCCACTACACCTTAATTGAAAGGTTTCAAAGAGCTGTTGGTTGTGGACCCAGAGTTTTCTGCTGGTTCAGAATTCAGCATCACATAGTCAAGTCTCAGATCATTTTTTTCCTTTTGTTTTCAACCTTGCATCTGTCTGCCCTGAAGCTCACCTGCCATCTGATGTTCATACACTCAGTTTAGTGAGGTCTTCACCATTGTTATGGCATCTGTCTACCTGGAAAAGCTTAGTATTGTCAGTAGATTTGGAGATCTGACAGTGCACTTCCTTTTCTGTCATGAGTGGTGAATTAAAGGAGTCAATCACAGCACTGGTGCCTGGAGGGCCCCAGGACTGACTTTTCTCTGACCTGAAAAGGGAGCATTAAGCTCTTTCTTTGCTTCCTCTCTCTTAATCAGCTTTTTAGTTTATGGAAAGATCCCCACTCATAGAATCAGAGAATCATTTTGGTTGGAAGAGACCCTCAAGATCATCATTAACCTAACTCTGGCACTAAACCATGTCCCTGAGAGTCTCGTCTACACATCTTTTGAACACTTCCAGGGATGGTGACTCAACCACTTCCTTGGGCAGCCTGTTCCAGTGCTTGACAATCATTTCCACATAGAAATTTTTCTTAATATCCAATCGAAACCTCTGCTAGCCATTTCCTCTCATCCTATCACTTGCTATTTGGCAGAGACCAAAACCCTCCATGCTACAGCCTCCTTTCAGGTAGTTGTAGAGAACAATAAGGTCTTCCCTCAGCCTCCTTTTCTTCAGGCTAAACAGTCCCAGTTCCCTCAGCTACTCCTCATAACACTTGTTCTCTAGACCAGCTTGGTTTCTATAGCAATTTTTATTGTGAAACATTTTTAAAAGCTTCTTTAAAATCCAGATATGCCTGCTGAATGGTCACATGGTTATTGACCCTCTTCAAGAGCTCTGGCAAGCTGCTTGGCCAGAATTTCCCTTCAGAAAGCCAGACTGTTCCTTTCCGAACAGGTTCAGTGACTGTGTTTCTTACTGTAGACTCTCCACTTTACCAGAGAATGGAAATCAAACTCATCAGTCACTAGTTCCTGGAATCCCCTGTAAATCCCTTTTGGCAGACAAGGGTTACCCTGGCAAACCTAGTAGTCCCCTGGCATGGCAATAGTTTACACGTAGTCCTACAACTGCTTGAGTTCCCTCCAAGCTCTTGTTTGAATACTGTCCTTCAACATCTAATTTCTGCATCTGATTTAATAATTCCTTATTTTTTTTTTTTTTTTAATATAGAAAGACTACAAACTGATGCATTTCCTCTGTTCTTCTTCCTCAAGGAATGTATGGGGAACCTCCCCATCATCTTGAACTGCTAGGACTGATGTATAACTTCTCTCCTTATGTCCTTGACATTCCTGAATGCAACTTCTATAGTTTCACCATAGGTAGTCCCAACAGATTCTGTCTGCTTTTGAAGTATTTAAAACAACTTCAAGTCATTTTTCAGCTTTCCCGGTGCCATTATGAATCGGGCTATCTGTAGATTAAGTTGTTGTTTCATGCCCAGATCTTTGAGGCAAATGTTCATCTCAGTACAACTGAGTGGAGTGAGGCCAAGAGATTGGATAAATGTATGACTGTAAATGGTGAAGCATCTGGAAGCTGCTAGAGTATATCACATTCTGGATCACTGTTGTTTTCATTAACAATTTTAACATACCTGGTGACTTTCAGTACTGCAGATGATGGTCTAGGAAGAAAAATAGCAAGCCTCTGGCATTCATGCTTCTCTTCTCTAGGATGGAAGCTTTGGAAGATCACTGAAAGGGCCATAAGAGACAGCAAACACTTATCCCTTCCATAAAAGCTTTGATTAACTGCCATTCAAGGGTAAATACATGAAATCTAGATAAGTAATTCAATGAACAAACTTTTGTCTTGAGCAGTATTTAGGATGCTTTATCTTCAGTGTTTTCCATGCAGCTTTTTGAGACAGATGTTGATTTTTATGTCCTCTAACAAGTTGCTTCTGTGCCTGAAGGAATTCAGACGGAGACCTTATGTTTGCTGGGAAATTGCTGTTTCTGTTTCAGTGCTCTGCTTCTGAATGTCACAAATACATATTCTATATACAAACTGTGCAGAACCATAATATGAGCTATAAGGTAATATGAAACTTCCCAAAAATATAAATCCAATGGATCAATCTCAGTTTCATCCTATACAAATTATTTTATCAGTTCCTCATCTCAGCAGTGAGGAGGAAAATCAGGATTGGGTTTCTAAAGAGCAACTGTTTGATCACAGTAAGACTGGAGACAGTGGAGTGTGAGAAACCTACATATATGCAGTAGTAATACAGGGCATCATGGTAGCTGTTTGGTAGTACTGTGTGAGACATTTGTGGATGTATGTTTATCTGTTTTGGTTTGATGTACTCAGGATTTCTAACTTACACTAGCCGATCTGTGATACTTTTCAGCTGATAGTCAGAATCTACCTACTTGACTATGTTTCACCTTGTCGGAGTATCCAGGTAAATACTACCTTAGAGTAGTTGCAGAAAAAGTTTAGTTAGCCTAGTATTTATGTTACTTAAAATTATCTTCCACTTTATATTTCTATTTTTTAAAATATTTAAATATCCAGAAAAGAAAGATTTTTATTTTTTTTCTCTTTAGAAATTCTGTATGGCTAGAGAAAGGCCAGCACACTAAATCTGAGTAGTGAGTCTCATGTGGCAATTGCACATTCAAGTTGGAGTTGCATACAAATGAACACAACGAGAAAATAACATTTACCTGCATGAATTCTCAATTCTAGGAATCACTTACGCATTTGCTGAGCTGGCACCTTCACAGACAAGCACTGCTTGGGAAATAAAGCTAACCAAATCAGAATCAAAGGGGTTCAATTAATTAGTGATTTATTAATCATGCACAATTAGCCAGCAATAAGTGAAATAGACATTTGGGATCAATATGACTAATACAACAGTTGAAACAGAATACTAAAGACTTCTAAAGCATTAGTAAACTTTACACATTCAAAACATCCTTTTGCAACTAATCCTTGCAGTTGCAGACACTCTTGTCCCCTGATGGTTACAAAAACAAATACCCTTTCTTGGGTCTGTGATCACACACAGCTGCAGGAGATACAGGTGCTCCAGTAGTTGTGCTGCTCCCTATCATCTGCTTAAAAAAGAAAAAAAAAAAAACAAAAGGTGGTGTATGATTTTGACACTATTAACACTATTAAGAGGGTGGATTGGAGAAACACCAGAACAAGATTCCCAGTTGTGCTCAGGATTTGGATATATGGCTTTGTAGAGAATGTAGAGTCTTGTCTTGTCTAGAATAATAAAAGCTCCATGCTTAGCTAAATCCTGTGCCCTGAACAAAGTATAAGGGAAAATGTTAGCTGTGTTGGTGAGATTTCTGTTCTTAAACCATTCATTTCACAAACTTGTTTAAACTAATTGCATAGTAACTCTCCAGAAAGCAACGTCCAGCAGACTCTCATTCTGTGAAATGTACACCGATGTAACTGTTGTTATGGTTTACCCACTTGTTTTTTGGCACTTCTTTTCCTCATCTCAATAACAATTTTGTGACACTATCAGGAGCCAAGAACATCTGTAAGTAGTTTCTGTCAATTAATTATAGCACAACTGAATAGTTGAACTGTAGACAAATATGTAACTTCTATAAGTCAGCAGAACTTTTTTATTGTTTTGAGTCTAATTTAGGCTTCTCAAACTGCAAGTCTACTATTAGTTATTCATTGTAAGTAGACATAATTATCTTTATAGATATTGGAAGATAGACAAAATTGCCTCAGTTTTTATAGTACCTAAAGTCTCAAGAAAAACATCAGATTCCTTTATTTAAAGTATGTCTAGTGGTTCTGTACCTATAAAACTTCTGTTGCTGTACTTCGTTATAGCTAGCAGAGGTATTTTAAATTTATTTCTACCTTTTAATCTGTTGTCTTCTCTTGTTATTATAATAGCACATTAAAACACATTTTCTTGCAATTATATTTAATTTTAAATATGCCTTCTGACATTTTCTGCCTTCAATACAAAATAATCTTACTTCATCTGTTTGATTTGCTGACATGAAGTACACAAAATATATTGCATTTTCTTATCTGAACATTTATTTTCACATCGAAGAAAACACCTTAAAATATGACTAGAAGAACCCTGTTTGCTGAAATGGGCAACAAAAGCTTGAAGACATTTCATGGGAAGTGAAGAATTGCATATCAAATGTCTAATTTAAATATTTCTAATGCTGGTATTTCTGACATCCTGCTGCTTAAAAGTTATTAAATCTGCTATCCTTCAGGAGACAAAATATAAAGTGAAATGGAGTATTCAGGATGCAATAGCATAGTTTGGGATGCATTTTAAAAACAAGAACTGCAAAGTTTCTTTGGGTCCGTCAAATAAAAATGATATAAAACCACAGATGACAGTTTCACGGGTTTAGGTAGGAGGATGAGGCCATGGAAAATCAACATAGATGGTACAGAAACCCACAGATGGATTCAGCTACTGGCTCTACTGACTCTAAAGATCAGTAATGGCAATTGTGATGGTGACTTATCGCTAGAGAGACATATTTTGGTAAAATCTAGGGCTTGTGTAACAGTGAATAGTCAGAAAATAAATTTAATTGCCAGATGTGTTAGCCTACCAATTCAAGTCTTAATGCATTTATGAGAATAAAAGCTGTATTATCTTTTTCCTTTCCTTCTGAATTGCTTGCGGGGCTTGGTGTTTAGTTAACTAAGACTCATAATAGAGCTTTTCATAAAACTTAGGTGAAAAATGTTCAGAACATGCATCTTCCGATCTGTGCATGCTGAGGCTCTGTAGAAACAGAAAGAAAATGGTCTTGGCTTTGCTCAGACCACTGTGCCTGGGGTGAGTATGCAGAAGAAATTGTATTTAACACGTTGAAATGTGCTTCCAGATTTGCTGTATCTGGAGTAAATCATGCCCTCTTTGAAGCCAGAATTCTTTTCCTAAATTCAGTAAGACTAGATTTTCAGCCTCGGCATTGAAAACAGAGTAGGCTATTTTAAATTCTTCATAATACTCGTGTTGTCTGATCTTTCAAGAAGGCTTTGAATGACTGATCTTTTTTTTTTTTTTTTTCTTTAAAGGATGTTAGGGTCTTAATTTTTGGAATTAATTTTTATCTGCCTGCTTTAACAAAATTACAACCTTCTATGTCAACTTCACATTTTATTAGTTTGTCTGTTTCCAAGAAGATGGTTTTATCGATGAGTAAAATACAGAAAAGTGTAGTTATTACAATTCTTACTGTATTGTTATAATTACAGTAATAATTATTACAATTACAACTGAAATAAGCTTTGTTTTATATATATAATATATAACAGATTTAGTTTTGTTTCATCTTTTATAGGATCATAGAATAGTTTGAGTTTGAAGGGACCTACAAAGGTCATCTAGTACAACTCATCTGCAATGAGCAGGGACATCTTCAGTTAGATCATGTTGCTCATAGCCCCGTCCAGCCCAACCTTGAATGTTGCCATGGATGAAGTATCCACTGCCTTTCTGGGCAACCTATCCCAGTGTTTCCCCACCCTCATAGTAAAAAAATTTCTTCCTTATATCTGGTCTGAATCTGCCTTCTGAACCGTTACCCCTTGTGCTGTTACTACAGACCTTGCTAAAAAGTCTGTTCTCATCTTTCCTATAGGCGCCTTATAAGTATTGGAAGGCCGCAATAAGGTCTCCCCGGAGCCTTGTCTTCTCCAGGCTGAACAGCCCCAACTCTCTCAGTCTGTCCTCATAAGAGAGGTGTTCCAGCCCTCTATCAGTTTTGTGGCCTCTTCTGGACCTTCTCTAACAGGTCCATGTCTATCCTGTACCAAGGGCTCCAGAGCCCGACACATTACTCCAGGTGGGGTCTCACCAGAGCAGAGTAGAGGGACAGAATCACCTCCTTCAACCTATTGGTCCTGCTCCTTTTGATGCAGCTAAGATACAAGTGTACATTGCTAGCTCATGTCCTATTTTTCATTCACCAGTACTCCCAAGTCCTTCTCTGTAGGGTTGATCTCAATTCAGTCATACTCCAGTCTGTACTGATATTGGGAATTGCCCCAACCCATGAGCAGGACCTTGCACTTAGCATTGTTGAACTGCATGAGGTTCACATAAGCCCACTCCTCAAGCCTGTCAAGTTCCCCCTGGATGGCATCCGGAGTGAATCAGCTGCACCACACAGCTTGGTGTCATCTGCAATCTTGCTGAGGTTGTGCTCAATACCACTATGTTATTGGTGATGATATTAAATATCATTGGTCCCAGCATAGACCCTTGAGGGACATTACTCATTAACTAGTTTCCACTTGGACATTGAGCCATTGGCTGTAACTTTTTGCACCCAGTCATCCATCCAGTTCCTGATCCATCTAGCAGCCCACTCATGAAACCTGTAAGTATACTATGGGGAACTGTGCCAAAGGCCTTACAGAAGTCCAGGTTGATGACGTCCGTAGCATTTCACTTGTCTGCTGATGTGGTCACTCCAACATAGAGGGCCACTAGGTTGGTCAGACAAACAGGACAATTCAAATCTGTATTTATATTTTTGACATTATTACTTAAATTATAAAGAATTGTGCATAATTCAGGGTTATTATCATGAAGTGGAAGCAATCAGATTTCAGTCTGTAACTTCCTTAATTGAGTCTTTCATGTAGATTAAGTCAAATTTTGAAAATTTGTGAATGAGTACTATTTTTGTGTACTAGATTTAATTAAAAAAAAAAAAAAAAGACTAGTGAAAAGAGACAGAACCAAAGCTGTGCTTTCAGTCTGCCTTTGGGTTTATTTTGGGCATGGAACTAAAGTGATTTATCTGCTGCAAGTAGAGTCTAGCTGATTTGTGATGATGAGCTTACATGACTTTCCTTCACATTAAAAATGACAAGGTACTGAATATATATTCTGAAAACTACTGTTAATATTAAAGGATCTTTTCATTGCAAGTTCTTCATGTTTTAATACATTAGGAAAAAAAAAAAGTTCCTCAACAACAATCTCTGATCTTCTCACAAAGATTTTGATGAGTAGGAATAAAAAATATAAGAATTGGTTCAAAAATGAGGACAATTAAATGCAATGTCTTGAGTGTTACTCAGTGAAGTAGATGTTAAAAATTAGTCCTTTTAAAGATATCATGCCAGAGAATAACAGATAAATTATTTATGTTGGGTTACAAGCCTCTCAATTAACTTAAGTTCTAGGAGAAAGTAATGGACTGTTTCATATGCTTTTGAGTTTCTCCTAAGGAAAAAAAGCAAACAAATAAAAACAAAACAACAAAACCAACCCCACTGGAAAAAAAACAAAACACCAAAGAAACAAAACCAAACTCCAAGCAAACAAAAAAGCACACACACACCACAACCAAAAAAACCAAACCCACAAATAGACCAGCCAAACAAATGAAACAAAAAACACCAGGAACAACAACAAAAAATCCAGCCAAAAACACAACTACTACAGCTGAGTTAAAATTTGAAGCCACAAGTTGAGTAACCTGGCTTACTGGTAGTTAGGGTATACATTTATGCTATAACTTGTATGTCAATGTGTTAATAGTCTGTTTGAAATTGGAGATGATTAAAGAAAGACCCTTTAACATGTGGTTCTATAGTGAATTTATCTTTCTGAACTCCTAAAATATTCTGCAGCCTAACAGGTGAGAGTAAAAACTTCTTAAAAATGAATTTTAAATTTGATTTCATCTTGAAACTTTGTGAGAATAGGTAGCTAGATTTTCAAGTACTAGATCATGTGGAGATATAAAAGAATGAAATAAATATCCCTTTCAGAAGGGCTTAGATTCCTGTCCTCCATTGGAATCAACAAGAATTAGGTGTCCAGACTCAAGTATCCTACACTGTTTACTGACCGATGCCCAAATATAGAAAAGAAAATGAAACATCTTTGTTCACTGTCAGCAAAACCATCCGATTATAAATAGCTGGAAAAAAAGTCTGTTATCTTTCAGTATCCTCAGACAGCAGTCCTTCTTCAACATCTTCACTTTCATTGTGGTTTGTAATCAGAAGCACCAGTGTTTGGGTAAAATATACTGCTTTATTTGATCTGCTAATAATCAGGTTTTCTACAGCCAAGGCTCCCAAAGCATCAACTTTGACAGCTGTGTGGCTTGGCTAGACCTAAAACGAGAAAAAACTTCGTATTTACAACCCTTTTTAACAATTAGAGGGTTTTGACTTGTTTTCTTCTCGTTTTTGGAAAACTACTGTTAATTGTCAAGTGTATAGCTGGAGGGGTGGCCCCTGATTAGTTTTTGGGCAGAGGAAATGAAGTATGATTCAATACCCCTGGGCTCTCAGGGCTCTCCCAGTGATGTTCATGCCTAACTGGACCCTGGGTCTCCTGCTTGCCTGTCCTCTTGCCTCCCTCCCTTGCCATACACAATCTGTTCACAGTAATGACAGTGGCTATTTTGAAATGAGTAAGACTTTGTGCAGTATAAAGCTATTAAGAAAAACAATGAGAAAAAAACATTACTTGAATACATTTTAACAGTGAATTTTGTGTATTTTTATAATGGTGAGATTGAGTCCATCGTAATATTTCCGATAAATGGGGGAAGACACAACATTGTGAAATCTGCTACTGCTTTTGCTTGAGAAGAATCTGAAAATATTTTTTCACCAAGTTTGCTAATATGTTCTTATGTATATCCTTTCTGCCTCATGGGAATTTACCAGAAAAAATCTCCTTTTAACGGTTGCTTTACAGAGCAAGCTAAACAAGCCTGGTAAATACAAGAGTGTATACAAAGCGATTGAACTAACTCTCATTAAGTGATTGTGCTCTAAGGGGATGTAATGACTGGGCTTATAACCCATCTAGTCCAAGTACAAACTGGCTGTTTGGCACCAAGTCTGAGGACTGAGATTTATTTGGTCGTTGCAAATGATGACTGAATAAATTCCTTTAATTACGAATAATTCTTGCAAAGGTGAGGAAATGGAATAAATGTGTGTCTCAATGTACTCCTTTGTTAGCATTGAGATTTATATCAGCAAACTTCCACAGAGCCCTCAAACCTCTGCATACTATGCATTTTCTCCTGACTCATATGGTTGTATTGCATTAATTTAACTTTCATTGGTGTTACTTTCACACTCCAGCACTTTTGTTGAAGAGTTACCTAGAAACAAGATTGAAGACCCTGGAGGGCTTTTAACTGAACCTACTGTTTGGCTATGAGATGTGTGAAAGTCAAAATATATTGATACATTTGGGAGATGAAGCAGGTACTTCTAAAAAACAGGCCAGTGCAGTGCTTTCAGCTCATCAGCCTATTCTCTGTCAATGAAGAGGAGCAGAAACAAATGTAAATTGCTTTCAAATTAGGGACAATAGCAATATTTGGAGGATACCAGATATTTTCTTGTGAGTATCCAGAAAGGTACAGTGATGAGCAGTTTTGCTTTATTAACTCTTTGTTTAGTTTTGTTCTTTTCATTTAAATCTGTGTCTCAAAAATGCTCAATATTTCGCTGTTAGTTTAACTCAGCAAAATTTCAAAAATATTAGTTTTACTTATTCAAACATTTTAGTAGGCAGTTCTTGTTGGCAAACTAAGATCTGGTGATTTGTGATAATATTAATCAGTAAGTATTAAAAAAAAAAACCCACAGTTTGAAGATTAAATGGGTACCATAGATATGATATAGGGAATATGCAGTTTGGAAAGCAAGCAAACAACAGAAGGGCTATAAACATAGCTTTCTCATCAGCCAGAATTAGGAAAGAGTTGCGACAAAATTCATGCAAATATTTATGCAACAGTAATACAATTTCTGTGTGGTTCCCCTAATGAAGTCTGGAATCAATCTGGCCAAATAATAATTCATATGACTCTCACAATCCGTGATTAATTTCAAACATTCCTTCTTCCCTAAAAAATGACATTGTGTCTTAATATAGTATTAGAGTACAAAATCTATTTCAAAAAGCAGAGAAAATTGTCAGGAAGACTTTTTGCCCTTCACTCAAAGACAAATTTATATAGGTTTACTGGTACACTTGTTTCCCCAAGTCTACCAATTTATTTGTCTATCCAAATGGAATAATATTACATGTAAATATGTGTTTTAATAACAGAACTATGGAAAACTATTTACCATAGATACCCAGTTCAGGTATCAGGAATGTGAAAGCTTGGCTTGTCCAAGGTGAAGATGGTGATGAGCAGTTTGCCATACAAACGACTAGGTCTGTGAAGGGCTGATTTCCTCCTAAAAGAGAAGAATAACCAAAAAGGTTAAGTTGTATCTATGGTGAGGTGTGAATCAGTTACTACCTGAAAATAAATGGAAGAGTCTAACAGTGTTCAAAGTACTGGTAGTGGAAAATGGAACAGTTAATGTCATCACTTTGAGTTCTTCAGGTGCCTGGAGTTTTTGGGCTGTGGCTGTGTATATATTCAAGTACAGCAGTTTTGATGATTGAATTGTTCTTTACTAAAACCTTCCAAGGGGAAATTACAGGTCTACAGCTACTTGGGGGATTTTAACAATCCTATTAACTATAAAAGGTATGCACTTTTTACAAGGATCATATTTCTGAAGCCATGCATGCTTGTTCACAATGTCTTTAACTGGTTCTTCAGCTGTATCTTAAAGGTTTCCTGATGCCTAGCCTAAATGAATCCATTTAAGTGTTGAGATTTTACTTCGACATAATTCAGATGTAATTACATTAGGTTGCTTTTAGTTACTTGCCAGAACTATTTTATCTCTATTCAGGAAAAAAAATACAAATGTGAAAGATATTGTTTAGATGTACTTGTCAACAAATCATTACTGTCTCTTTTGTTTTCATATTTTGATTTTAATGCAGTGCTAAGTAGAACCAAGTACTTTAAAATTGCATACATATATTCTGTATTTATCCAAGCTTTCAAAAAATACTGGTATTTTCACTTTATTGAAAGAAGGTAAATGGCTAAGGACCATATAGTCTAACATAGCATTTATTTTAATTATATTTTCAAATTTATACTGTTTCTGTAATGGTCTTTTTCTTAATGTTTTCAGGTGCCTGGGAATTAGGCAGTCTGTCACCTGGTTCTGAGGATGGATTCTGCTGGTATGAAGACATTGTAAAGGTTGCTCTTATTCTCAAATGTTACTACAGAATATACTTACTTTGGTTGTTCAGAAACACTGTAAGAAAGTGGTAAAGCTACGTTATGAAGCAGGAGTATCTGCTCCTTTTTTATTGTGCATCTGAGCTATTTAAATCTCTGTGTATAGCAGGTGTCCTATAAAAATTGTGCCAGTTTATTTAGAGTTTAAAAATCAAAATCCAAGAACAGCAAGGTGAATTTTCCAAATGAGTAATCCTTGTTAGTTCTAAGTTAATTGACTTTTTTGCTTTAATAATGGGTTTGGATAAATTACAGAGAGGTTTTCATTTATTTGTCAGAGTATGTGGTCTCTGAGAAAAGAATACATTGGGCTTTTATGGAAATTGTTGTGTGACTTTGAGATTTTTCAGTTGGTTGAGTTGAGTAATAGTTTTGTATGGCTGACGGAATAAGAATTGTGGAAGCCCTTAAAGCAAGTCAGGTAAACATTAATGAGTGTATTTATTATTTAAAGTGTAGTTAATAAATTAAGAAATGACACATATTTTCTTTTGTCTGTTACTGTTGACAAATAGAACTAGGAGTTTTTGCAGTGGATCATACTGTTACTTGTATTAACTATGCGTGGAAATTCTTCCTCAGATCCAGTCACAAAACCTGGTTCATGTTAGTGGGTGACTTTACAAATGAATAAAGTTTTGTGCAGCAGTCCAAGTTCTATTGTGTTTGATAGAAGGGCCTTCATGCTGTTTGTTCTTCTCTAAGTCATATATCTATGCTTATACAAATGTGTGTTAAATTTGTATTCTCCCAACACTTGCAGCTGAGATGAGCAGGGTGTATCTATTTTCAATAACAGTTTTTTGGTAAAGAAAACCTTAAGTTAAAATGAGTCAAAGCGTCAACTGACAAGTGAAAACTTACTTTTCTGACTGCAATGTCATGATGTTTAATGTTGTATCTATTCAACGTGATATCTTGTTCTGCCCCACAGGTTCAAAGACCATTTGATAACTACTTTTCAATGATTCATCAAAATTAGAGTTATTCAGCCTGGTTAATTAAAGCTGAGATTATTGTAAACAAAGATTTTGAGAACAATACCATTTAGGCTTTACATGGGAACCCTGAAAAAAGAGGGAGAAAACCTCTGAACCCTGATTTCTATGGAGCTCCAGTATTGCAGTAAGAATATTTGAGACTGGCTTCCTGTTTGTATTTTGTCAATATAGCAGCATTCGATGGATATGCACTTTTACCAAGATCACTTTATTAAAACAACCCAAACATAAGAACTACTGCCATCCCCAGAATTAATACAGAAATATGGAATTCTCTGTCTGCAAGTGTGAGTCAGGTAGGAAGGGGGGCATCCAGACTGATCAGTAAGAATATTCCATGGCATTAGCATCATGCTTCATATTGGGGGTGAGGGGTGGTGAGCAGCTATCATGGTTTGGATTGCTAGCTCAGGTTGAACCACAAGAGAATAACATTTAGCCCTTTTAATACATGTTATTAATGTATTTTGTTGTTCCATGAGGTATGCAATAGTACTTTTGTGGAGGCTTAAAATCAGTTCTGGCATAAAAGATTAAGTGCATCATCCACTCAGTGGTTTAGATTTGGTGCACAGCCTTCATCAAAACATGCAGACATCAAGAAAATGGAGTAAGGTGTTGCTCTGGCAGCTGCTTTTTAGCACATTTCTTCTTCCAGAGGAAGAAATGTGTCCAATTATGTAAATGTTTACTTTTCCTGGCATCTTAAACCATAAAGACTCTATTTTCATGAGTGATATACATGTAGATAGTGCAAAGCTAGTAGAAGCTATCCAAGCTCCAATTGTCAGCAGTTTTTCTTCAGTGTTTTGTTTCATTGTGGAAAACAAGTGTACAATTCTTAGCACTGACTCTAGTAAGAGTTCTTTGTTCTCTGTGGTAAGACAGGGTGAACTCATGCTAGTTTAGGAAGCTTCCTGAAACTGGAAATTCCTCTGTAACCAGCATCAGAGGTAAAGATTTGTTGATCATTTCTGGTATTTTTTTAGTGGTCCTGAGAAAAGGTCTGCATCTTTCTGAAGTTTACCAAACAGAAAAAACATGATGGTCTTTGGCTAAATTCAGAATTGTCAAGTCAGCCTTAATCATGACTAATCAATTAAATCCTTGTGGGTCAGACACTATCCAAGTGGAGTGTGAAGAGTGCTTTGTAATGGGTTCATTTAACTGTGACCAATTTGATTTATGTTATCAGCCACTGAATTACTTCTCAGTGTTCCAATTCTATGCAAATTATACTATATGAAATTATATAGTCTTTGTAGTGAATTTAAGACTGTCATATTTTATGAAGTAATTTGACATTTCAACTCTGGGATTATCGTATTAAACTCTAAAAAGGGGGTTTCTAGCCTTTTAGTTACATAGGTACACCTGTGGCTATGTTGTGTGTTTCTTTTTTTTTCACAATTTGCAATTTATACTACATTTGATTATATTAGCTGCTTTCTATTTTTTGTTTGCTTGTTTTTGTTTGTTTAATTTTGTTTTTGTTTTTCCTCTGGGATCATACTGCAGAAATCTTAATCTATGAAGGTGTTTGTTTTTTTTGGTTCGTGAATGTATTGGCAAGATCAATGATGTTCTCAGCCTGCTTACCCCTGAATGAACTGTCATAGTCTTGATTTGGCCTTTAAATGTGAGGACTAGCACAATTTCAAAATTAAATAAAAGCCTCTTGACTGATGATGTAGAGTCAGTCCTGGTCTGCTTTTTACTTGGGAGTTTGTAGGACTGAAGTTGCAGATTGCATTACTGGCAAGGATACAGATCTCTTGGCAGAACTTGATGGAATTTAATGGAACTGATAATTAGGACATCTAAACTTGCCACTTGGAGTGCTGTGAGTAGCATCTTGGGGCCACCTCAAAATGTGAAGGAAAGCCCTGTACAAGCAGGGGAGTTGTCTTAATATGAAGCTCATGTATATAAATGTGAAGAGAAAACAGAACACCTTCATATACTTAACATTGTCATTTCATTGGTGATTAGTAGCCATTTATTTGTACATCTAGGGATTACTTCACTTCTGTACATATTCTGAAGGCCTTAGAAACAAAATTTTTGATCTCTTCCTATGTAGGTTTATTTTTTTACTTGCTTTTAAGCACTTTACCATCTTACACTACAAATGGGAACAAATATTCATTAAACTGGATGCAGAAAAATGTGTAAAGAATTAAGAAATAAACAGCGAAGATCAAAACTACTGGTGATTTACAAGAAGAATGCAATGGGATTAAATCATTGAAGATGCAACTGTTAAATGTATTCCATATTAGAAGGTATCTACTTGGGGAACTTACCTTAAGGAAAAAGTTTTGCATTTGTTCTCTGCCTCTAGTACTGTTCATCTCTGGCTCCACAGCAGAAGAACTTCACCTCCTTTAGTGGTAGTGCCAGGCAGTATTTTAGTGTAAATTAATATTGAACTGAGATATTTATCTTTGGCTTTAGGTGAACATATGTGGCTTCCACTGTGAAGTCTCCTTCTCTCTCGATTGCAGGGGCACTTTCCCCTTTCTCATTCTTGTAGGTCAAAATTCCAGGTTTCTTTTCTGTCTACAGATGAAGTTGTGGATGATAACCCTCCTTCATCACGTTACATTTTTTCAAAGAACTGATTGTGTGTAGTTTAGATGAGAAAACAAGGAGATTAATGACTGTAGATAAGAGGTAAATGTAACAGCATTTGCTTGATAGTAAGAAAATGCATAATTTTATTTAAAATGAGCTAAGAGAAATGCAGTTTGGTTTAACTGAAGGCCAGATACAGCTTTCATATCACATTAAATTAATTAGAAAACTGAAATTGGTTTATTATTTAAATTAGTGCTGGGAGTTCTTTAGTACTCCATTTTCAGTTTGTCATCAGTTAAAGACAGTTCAATCTATTTATCACTACATTAATCTAATGCTAATGAGGTTAACATAATGAGTAACCCAGCATTTCATTACATTAGATTTATTTGAATACGCAACTTGATTGTCATATTTAATTGAAACAGTAAATGGGGAAAGGTCATAGGTTAGAAATGAGACTAGAAAGGGAGCTTGCATTGAATGTCCAATTCCTATTTTGAGTCATAGAAGGAAAAAAAAAAAAAGATAACTTCATCATTTTAAATGCCTTTAATTTTAGTCTTAAACATAAACAAAGCATAAAATCTGCCAAACAGCTTGTGGTGCACCTCTACTGAAGCAGACAATACCTCTGCCTTGGAAAAGTATTGGTTTTCTGCCTTTGCAAGGAAAAAAGAGGGGTTTTGGTTCTGTAGTTAAGAGGACTGATTTCTGGGACTTGTTGGATCAGTTGTATGTCAAACCTCAAGATCCTACCTGTAACTCTTCTTTCTTAAGACCTTGCCTTCCTTGCCTGATGGCCTTGCAGCCCAAGCAACAAGTGCCATGGTCTTCCAGAGAAGCAAGATCCCCAGAGACACCTGGAGTGCCCTGCACCAAATCCTCTATTGGCCATTTGCAGCCTCTGCAGTGGAAATCAGAAATGCTGTGCCCATTTGTATATTTTGAATACAGACATCAAATTCAAGGACAGTAGTATGATGCTTTTTGAACAAAACAGAAATAGAAAATGAGGATATAATATTATTCCTGAGACTAACATTTTAGGAGGCTTCACCAACAAAAAAAAAACTACTAGCATTAATTTTGAAGGCTAAACATTTGCTTAAACTGGCAATGCATTTAACCCCACTAAATGAAAATTGTTTGACTAGGGGAAAACTATGCATCTCAAAAATCTGACTTTTGCAGCATCTTTTAACTATGTAAATCACAGTATTAGTATACAAAACAAGTATGTTCACTTTGGAAATTATTCTGGAGGGCCCAATGTTCAAAACCTAAGTATCTGCTGGGTTGTGGAATCAGTTGAGCTGAGAGCTGAAATACAAAGCTTTCACATCTGCAGGTGGGCCTCTGCATTGTGGTGAGACACAAGGACGGGTTGCAGTAAAATGACTAACTGCAAAAACAAAGATGTACAGATATGTTGTGAGAAATGTAAGCATTTCTTGCATGCAATTTGAAATAAGGAAAGTCTTAGAGTAACTTCTACATGACCACAGGGATTTCCCTGCATAAAACTTATTGCAGAATTGGGATTTGACTGACCAAATTTGTTTGGTAAGCCCATAATATCTGAGAGTAGTTTTGCATCATTTAATTAATTGATAGGGAGATACTTTGTGTCATATGACAGCTGTAATGACTGCCACTAAATTTTTCATATCACCTATGCCTCATAGTGACATCTATGCTTTCCAATAATACAGTTTTTCATTGGTAAACAGCTTGTAATGGCCAGCAAATGGTATTTCTTGGTAGGGTATTTGGCACACAAGGCTGTTAAGGAGCACAACAAAAATAACTAACTATGCTTGTCAAAAACTAATTAACTTTCACACCACCATATGAAGAAGGTAAATTAAATTAGACTAGTTTTACAAATGGGAAAGTGAAGAAACGAGTTTAAAAAATGTGGAAGAAACTGTTAAAGTACATTGGTAGCAGTGCCATCTATAATAATAAGCATGCCCTACATTTTCAGAAATAGATACTTATTAAAAATTTGTACTGG
This sequence comes from Patagioenas fasciata, assembly GCF_037038585.1. Lineage (NCBI taxonomy): Eukaryota > Metazoa > Chordata > Aves > Columbiformes > Columbidae > Patagioenas > Patagioenas fasciata. The sequence continues at coordinate 87,567,154 of NC_092520.1, forward strand.
TTCTGCTTTTTGAGAAGTGCCTGCTCAGCAGTTTCCAGAGATTATTGAGTACTCTGCCACTTAAGAAAATGGAATCACCTGAAATTATATCACATTTGAAAAAAACAAACAATACATCCCCCCCAAGAACTGAGATATTCCAATTAGTTACTATGTACTATAGCTACAAAAGCATTTTTTACTTTCAAAATACTTAACGAGATGCTTCAAACTTTGAAGACTGCATTTAACTAGTTCTCTTAATACCAAAACTTTAAAATGTAGTACAATGAGAGTCAGAGTGTTATTTATCTATCTATCTATCTATCTATCTATCTATCTATCTATTTATTTATTTATTTATTTATTTATTTATTTATTTATTTTAATTTGACAATGCTCTCAGTTTCTCCAATATTGACAATAGTGGTACAGGGACAGCCTTCAAAAGTAAGGAAGGGGTTCACTTCAGAAAGTGGCAGTAGCAAAGGTAGATGTGGGAAGAGTTATTACACAAAATGTGAAAGATACAGACATGAACATTGCAGCAATCATTTTATTTCAGCTTTCTCTTTCTATAGAAGACAATGGAGAGAGACACTCTGAATTGGTAGTCCTACTCCAGGTTTTTGGAAAGGACACTTGTGGAAGGTCTTGCATATATAGCCAGTAGAGAGGGAAAAATAACCCATATAATTTTAGAACTCGTTTGTATTAAATTTTATTTAGTATTTCTCCTTTTCCTTTGATGAGGCAAAGTTTAAAAAATAGAAAAAAAAGGATTTGTTTGGCAGTTTTTCACTTATGGGTGGAATATATTGCCACCTTTGGCTACAAAGTATTTTTTACAAACCTGTCACCAGCATCAGGTCCAGCCAGGTCCTTCGATAGTGTGGAAGGATCCCTGGGTAACAAGTCTTCTACCTGGGAATTGGTACTAAGATACTGTAATCCCTCAGTTCTCTGAAATATTTTGTGCATGTCGTGTTGGTGATATGAAGGTGCTGGATCAGGCCTACTCTTGCTTTAGAGAAGCATTTTGACAAAGTCTGGAATTCAAGCTTTGTTGCTGTTGTTGTTGTTGTTGTTGTTGTTGTTGTTGTTTTTGTTTTTTTTGTGGGGGTGGATAGTGTGGGGCAGGAAACAAACAAAAAACACCAAAAAACCACATTCTGGTTTCCGTGTAGTTATTGCTACTCGTATTAGAATTGCTGCTTACATATAGCAACTATAAACTATAGGTGTTTTGAATTACCACACTAAAGTATAAATAGGACTGTTTTGTGGAAACTGTATGGCTAATAATTCACCTAATCATTTGTACTTTTGCCATCATATAGGTTGTGTTATGTGTTGTAAGATTGATTAAAACAGGTGGAGTATGAATGAAATGCTAGCTTCTGTAGTTTTTGGTTCCCTCAATTTATTTCTGCTCCCTTGTTCAGCAGAGCAGAAGGCTAAATGAGGATAGCGAAGCTGGAAGCAAACTTGGTGAAATCTCTGGTGCCTCTTCTACAGTTACATAATCAACTACTGTGGGCTGTAAATTGTGATAAAATGTGATACTTTAATTTAAAATCTATAAAAACTCATTTACTGAAAGATTTCAGGAGGGATGTAGAAGGAAGTAAGCTACTGGAAAAAAAAATCTTGAGAGAACGTGAGCTTAAGAATGTGTCTTGAGACCTTAAGGTGATTAGTGCAGGAAAGTACAAGCTCCATCATCTCAAAAGCCTACAGTTATTAAAAGAGATTAATTTGTCAGCAGCCTCCTTCATACTCAGTGCCTTTGCCAGGATTTGTAGCGTATACCAGCATACATGCATTTTGTCAGCTTTCCTTTGAGACAGATTTAAAAGCAGATTTCATAACAATGGTGGAAGAGCAGAGTCCTGAAGGATCCGTGTCCTTAAAGGATGGCTGTTGGTATTTGTTCTTTCCATCATAACTGGTCATCATCATATTTTAAATATAAGCATGAGGGCATGCCATTGGGTGTTATTAACCTTTCTAAAAGTCAGCGTTCTCCATTTAGCTCTGCGAAACAGAGAAACTTTCTGGCTTCAAATGTTTAAATACCCTACAGTGAGATGTTTTACAGTCACCTTCCAATTCTTTCCAGTTCCAGAAAATGTATCTTAAACCTTTCGTATGCAAGATCGTACTGAAAGTATCTCTTATTAATTATTTTCCTTTAAAATTATGTTTATCAATTCAAGCTCTGAAATGAAAATATTGTAAAGTTAAATGCACACTTAGATCTAACTTTAGTGTCTTGTTTTAAAGATTAACATATCATTTATGGAAAACATATGGGATTCTTCAGCTATGAATTTGGCAATATATGGTCTGTAGAGAGACCAGATTAATTTATCATTATTGTTTTAGGCCTGTACATCATATTAATAACAGTGTCACTTAAATTTTTCTTCATATTATTGATACACAAGTTGCTTGTGTTAAATTGAAATTGTAAGTTAACAGTCAAGTAGATGTGGAAGACTAGTTCAAGACTCAGAGCTTTTGGTTTGGATTGTAAAAAACTTCATTGAATGCTTTAGGGATGTGAAAATGCTGTCTCAACATTTGGTTTATTGTCCTTATTTTCCCAGTTATTGGTATGGTAAGCAGAAGAAATAACCTACACTGCACCAGATGCCTTTCATGAGATCCTTGTTTTAGTCATAATGGCCTCCTGATATCGTGTTTCCCTGAAAATAAGACAGGGTCTTATATTATTTTTTCCTCCACAACTTATTACTGTTTTACATGTGTAACTGGCTGGACACTATTTTAATTGACTTTTTTTTTTTTTTTTCCTGACCTGTAACTAGGGGTTATTTTTGAAGTAAGGCTTTGTCCTGGTTTTGTTAAAAACAAGACCAGATCTCTTTTAGTGAATTTTCCTTTCAGCTAAGTACTTCTAAGTAACTGCACTTTTCTGAATATTTTTTCTTGCACGTTTCTTAGACACTGCACTCCAGATAAGAGTGGTCAATGGAATGCTGAAGAAGCCCCATGTTTAGATTTATTGCTATGACAGCCAAAAAAGACTGATAAAAGCCCACACATCCCATTACTGAGAGGAGCATGTTTGCCAGGAGGGGTGAACAGAACAGGTGACTAAAACTGACCAGCTGAATATTCCATCCCATAAGCGTCATACACTCTGTATAAGAGGGAGATCACGAGGGTCTCACTCTCTTCGACCATGGCCGGCATCTGAAGAGTACCATGCCTGCTGTCACTGCCATCCTAGGCCTCAATCCAGACCCTGCATCCCTGAAGCCAGTTTCTGGTTTGCTGTGAAGTCCTGCCTATGACTTCTGGGTGCCTGCTGTGCAGCCACTGGAGCCACACCAGCTCTGCCCACCACATGAGGGGTTAAACGCTGCTAGCTGGGACATTCGAGACTGCGTTTTATATACTTTGTATATATTCTCTATTTATTAGTAGCATTTCAGTAAAGCCTTTAAAACTTTTTCCAACCCTGCAAATCAAAGCCTCCCTTCCTCCTTGTCATCTTTCCTATCTAAAGGCAGGGGCGAATGAGGGGATAACAGAGAGCATCTGCCACAGTTAATGTTTGCCTTGCATTTAAACCTTGACAGGCTTATATTTTGAGCATCCTCAAAACTACTGAAAAATCATGCTAGGGCTTATTATCCGGCTAGGTCTTATTTTTGAGAAAACAAGGTATGTCTGCTTGTTTTCTCCATCAACAGGCTGAACTGTTCTTTGTGCTTGGAGGTTTTTAAAGATCAACCAGTTTTCATGAGCTTCTTTGCTGTTCAAAGCTGCCCATGGGATCCCATTTACCAACTGTCTGAATAATGTGATATCTGCTCTCTTAAAGTCAAGGTTCTGTGCTCTGCTATGTGCCTTGCATTGTGAGGATAGTTGCTAAGGGACTAACAAGATTACCACCTGTTGCCACATGCCCTACTAATTTCTTTCTTGATAAGTGAGTAGCAGATGCAAGTGTGTATCATCCTTGTCTGTTCCATGCAGTATATGTATCCCTGTGATATGGCAATTAGTCCCTGACGTTCTCCAGAAATGTTGTATTCCCAGCATATGTCTGGGAGGTCAAAGCTGCACCTGTGAATGAAGGTCTGTGATACAGACTTCCTCTAGTTCTTTATAGGTTTCACTTGGTTCCTCACCTCAGTCAGGTAGTCTGTAACAGAATCCCACCAGGATATCACACTTACTGGCCTCTCACCTGATTCTAAGCCATGAGCTGTCAAAAAAATTGTCTCCCATCCTGCAGAAAAGCTCCCTGAATCTCAGCTGCTCTTTTGCACAGAGGGCAATTCCCTTTTCTGGTCTTCCTAGCCTTTTTCTCGTGAAGAGCTGGAGTCTGTGCATCACAGCATTCTAGTAATGCAAACTCTCCCAACACTTCTCAGTTATTTCCACAGTCAGAATAGCTGGAGCTCTAGTTCCTTCTGCATTTTTTTTTTTTTTTTCCCCAGACTGTGGTCACTTGTGTACATAAGTTTGAGGAAAGCCTTGTTTTGTTGTTACTTGAGGTCGTTCTTTTACTCATTGTGTGACACTGCTTACTTTCAACTGCTTAGATCCATTGCTTCTCTTAGCTATGGGTTGTAGTCTCCCTCTCCCTCTTGAGAATTCCTGCTTTTGAAATGTATCTGCAGTTAAAATCCTTTATAGAATAAAAATATGTTTTACAGTTAGTAAAAAAAAAATATGTTAAACATAGTTGGTTATTACTTAGATACTTTGGAAAGCTCCTCATGAGTGAAATTATTTTCTACTGACCTTTATTTGCCTCAATATGTAAAGTAATTCTCTGGACAGATGATCTTTAATTCAGAGATTATGCAAGTGGTATAATGTATTGCTCCAGTAGTTGAATATATGTTAATTGTGACTACTGTAATGCTTTCTAAAAGTATGTACTAGATTTCAAAACAGAACAGTTCATAGTTGCTTTGATTTACTGAAGATGTATATTACATGTCTAGAAGTGGTCTTTTGTAATGTATAAATACTAATATTTTTACCGTGGGCCCATAAGATGAACATTTATCTCTTGAATTAGAGCTATGAGAGCTATTGATACAAAAACCTAAGTAGAATAGTCCTTCATAATATATGGCAAGTATATTTTGCATAGTTGAGAGTGTTTTTAATGACTCTGATAATGTTTACACTTCTTTTAAGATACTTACAGCCTACAGTGGTCCGTTGTTTCTCTTTGCTTCACCTTTTGCTATTATCATGACAGTTGATTAGTGTTGACTGCAACAGGGACACTTGTTAAGACATCACTAGTGGCTGTGCCAGGCAATGTAACTGTCAGGTTGTTGGGAAATCCACAACTCCCTGTGTGGGTAAGAGCAAAGCTACCTTGTAGGGGCACTCTTAACAGGTGCACTTTATTTTCAGAATAGTATCTATTCAGTTGTTCTCCAAAGTGATTTAAATATATTCAGCTGTTAAACAGGCAGAAAAATTGCAGATGCCTTTTTGTTATGCGACAACATTTGAGGTCCAACTAAACTGGCCAAGGAGGGTAATTTCTCTAAAACTTTTCAGCAAGTCAAAGGATCTGGGCTTTTCACAAATAGTGATGGAGAGAGGGAGGGGATTGTGGAGAAATATAGATCAACTGCTCAGGTCTTCAGTGATTTGTGTTAGCATAGGAAGACTTGTCCGTGGGGGAAATGTGGTGGGTTTTTTGTTTGTTTGGTTTTGTGGTTTTGTTTGTCTGTTTTGTTTTGCTAGTGACTAAAGAAAAGTTGAATCATAGTAAAAGAAAAACAAATCTAAACCCAGAAACAGATATTTGAATTTTAACTATGCCCTGGTTTAGTTATTTGTGTAACTACATGTACAGGTCTGATTTAAGTATGCAAGTAGTTTTGTAAATTATGTTGTAATTACTTGGACTGAAGTTGAGTGTATGTTAATATATTTGTTGATAGAAGAAGAAGAGTTATTTCTTCAAAAGAATTACAGGACATTTTGTTACTATCTATTTTGCAGGAATGCTTGTTTTAATGATCTGGTTTGTTTTTTTTTTTTTGCTTTCTTGGTTATAACAAATAAATAGGACATTACTGTAAATACATCTTTGTTTATTAAAACATGGTAATTTAAGAGTGAATTATTAGACAGAAGTGTCCTGTGCTTCATACTGTGTTATTTCCTACAAAATAACAAGTTGAAAACTGGTGTGGTTTTTATAACTGAAGAGGGATGATGAAAACTATGGTGAGAATTTAAATTCTGGAAAGCAAGTTTGAATTACCTACATTTAATGTTTTCTCATCATCTGGAAAAATAAACATGAAATTGAGAATGATGAGTTACTTTATTATAAACACATCTTGCTGAGTAAGCTTTGTTACATGAATAAGGACTATAGGAGACTTTACAATCTGGTTTACATCTCTGCCGACTGCACTGTTTCCAGTCTGCGTAGAAAACAATAACTCAGGTTTAGTAGCCAGCCTGTAAAAAATATTTAATTTTGTAGCTACAGAATTTTGATAATTTAAGGCAATTTAAGGCAATTCTCCAATGTGAATTTATTAGCATTACTATGACATGCGTTTCAGGTGCTGTAAATGACAGTTTGGTGTTACTTTGTATAAACTCCACGGTATAACAGGGAAAGTAAATCAAGTGAGTTGCAGGGCATAACTGTGTCCATTCCTGGCACTAGAGGATTTTTTAGAATGTAAATCGTATGCATTACTGAATTTGTTCTAAAGGTTAATTTAAAAATTGAGGATACTTGTTTGTTCAAGGCTTTGTTTTTTTTTAATCATTTATTCAGTGACAAAACCCAAACATCTGTATTTTGAGACAATACTGGATATTTAATTTCTATACTAGTGTTCGCGTATTACCATGTCTACTCTGAGAACTGCCTACTGATTTGTAGTCTAATTGGGCTGCGATTGCATGGTAGGAAGGGATTTTCTGGGTCATCAAATTATTTGACTTCCTGTTGCAGCTACCATGCCACACAATTCCTTTTGTAGACCTACAAAGCACCAAATCCTGCACTGAAAATACGCAGTTTTGTGTGTGTTATCTTCCTAACTGGTTGAGGTGCCTTTTCTGAAGGGGTGTGCTCTTCTCAGGAGGGAAAATTCTATAAACTGCTGGAAGTTTCTTATCTGAGGCAAAATTATGTAAGCAGAGATAACACCATATTGTGCTGAAAGATGTCCTGCTGAGTCAGCATTGTTAGGCTTCTCAGGCTTAGGACTTACAGTCATGATCCACAATATTCACAGATGGAATTACTTATTTCTCCAGATATTTCTGCTAGTGCACTTGTGATGCTTCAATCTGTGACAAACTTGTGCTTTGAGATGTGTTCTTACCAGGACAACGGTGAGATGGATATGTGATGTAGGTAACTGAAGTTTAGGGTGATACTCTTAAGTATCACTTCGTTTCTGCTTACTATTGAAATAGGATGCCAGTGTGCTATTTAGGACTAGCAGATTAAGTATGCAGGATATTATGATCGAATAATATGAAGAGGTCATCCATGATAATTTGACCCAGGCTCTTTTAGGATTCCCTTGGCACTAGTTTGTTGTGGGTTTACAATATTGTTTTGAATTTTATGCATTACACTTTTTGCATGACCTGATTTCTTATTAAAACTCTGCATATTCATTGGATAGAACTTACCATGTGTGATCCTACTACTACTGCTGCTGCATCTACAGAATAATGGATTGGTATAATATATTTGGCTAAAGTTTAGTCTGCATATGCCTATGTGCTCTATTCAAGTCAGAATCAATTACATAGTAAAAGTCAGCAGAGTTCCTGAGGGAATAAGGTACAAACTGCTTGAAGAGAATTATTTATAGGAAACCTACCTAATTTTCTCCCAGTCATCTTGGAGGGCTACTGATAAATCCATTGACCTCTTCAGTGCTTGTGGTCCAGGTCATGTTAACTATCCTCCTTGCAGAAAATGGGACAGTATTCAGGAGTCAGGGCAAAAGCTTTATGGGGAGTGACGAGTAAAAACTCTTCCCTTTTGGGGAAAAATGTTTCAGTGGAACAATCTAACTGTCCTATGGCATGAAATGTTCAATCTCCTAACCAGCTACATTATCACAGGAATCTGTGCTTATAAAAAAACCCCAGATCTTTAAATATTAGTGCAGCAAAACAAAAATTACTGGGGGATGTTCAGCTATGGGGAAAAAAATATAGTACCTTCAATGTCCTTAATTTGCATGCTGCATTATCTTAGAAAAAATACCAATTGCTTTCTTTCATAATGAGAAAAATAAATGTTTAATAATAAGAAAACATTCTCTGATTTATGCTGAGTGACACCAACCCTCAGGGAAGCAGATGGTTAATTACAGGGTTGCTTCATAGGGGCTTAGAGGAATAGCTATTATAACTTTGGCCAAGTTTTAAAGTTAGAGCATGTTTTCTGACAAACAGCTCATGTTTTGAGGCATACATGCAGTATAAAAATACTTTGGAAGAGACAGAAGGGGGTAGAAAATAAGATGAGAAAGCGTGAAGGAAATATATATCCCAGAGACTTTCAGTGGGAAGTGAAATGAAATAAAGATTATTTAGATGTTGATTTGCTCCCTGGTAGTCTTATAATTGCTGAAAGGGTGGATGTATTTTAGGAACAGATGTTTACAAGGGAGTTGCAGATTAAGTTAGGTTTTAGTGGTATTAGTAGTGTACAGATATTTATATCTGTTTTTTTTTTCTCATTTGTTAAACTCAGCAGGGAGATGCGAGCTACAAGAACCAAAAATTGTTTGATTATATGAAAACTATATATGCATGTATATATGTAAGATTTTATAGGAAGTTAGCACCCAAGGATGAATGCACAAAATAGCAGATATTTAAATGCATACCACTTTCACTTTGGCCAAAATGATTCCTAGAATAAACAAAAATTACTCCAGGATCCCTTGTCCAGCCAAGAATCTGACTCTGTCTTTAAAAAAAAAAAATTAGCTATTGTTATTTGAACACAGATAGCAACTAAGTAGTCACCAGTCTCCTGCTTATGTCACCACTTGCCCCACAATTCCAGCAGGATGGGGAGGAAAGAAGTCCATGACTTCGTCTCGGTCTGCTTTGGTAGTCATTTGGGAGGGGAGAGATGTGGTGTGTTTCATTGAATTGTTTGGTACAGAAGCCAGCTCAGTTTGGATCACTACCGAACTTAAGAGGTTCTTTACAAGGCTCTTCTTTTACTGGCTTGGATGACTCCTGCTGTGGTACTTTTCAATCAAATACAGCTATGGTGATAATTCAAATAATGTGTTATTTTTCCTCCACCGTTAAATTTCTTGGAGGTACGCATCAGATTTCTCCATCCTCCTCCATTAACCATCAAATGCACCTGGGTCCTTCCATGAATAGCTTACCAGATGTGTAGCTTGCAGTAAATTTGCATCCCTGTGCTTGAATGTCCCAGTACCTATTGCCCTCAGTGTAGTCTTTAACAGTCTGTTGCATTGTTCAGCATTCCTGGTGGCTGGTGCATGATAGGTGATGGGATACATCCAGTCAGCGCTGTGTTTCTTGGCCTGGATGTCTACGAAGTGGCTTCAGAAATTAGTCCCATTGTCTGATTCAGTTCTTTCTGGAGTGTTAAATCATAATAAAACTTATTTTTCAACGCTCAAGGTGTTCTGGGTGGTGGCATTGGTTACAGGGTATGATTCTAACCATATAGTAGTCACCTCCACTACAGCAAGCCTGTCATGTTTCCATCAACATATTCATGGTAGTGTGATATACTTAACCTGTTAGGCTTTCCTCTTTTGGTACCTCAGCCATAGTCTGATGTTTTCTTGGGCTCAACAAGCTATGAGTAATTTACCCTTGTGTTCCCAGTCCAGGTCCACATGATCCAGTTCAATTCTAGCAGCCTGGTCTACCTGTTGCTTGTTCTGATGTTCATCAGTGGCATCTGTGTGACAGACCTTTACAACAAGACTCTGCACTCAGGCAGCAACATCCTGCTGCAACATAGTGGCCTAGATGCTATGTGGCCTTATGCCTGTGCTGCCAGTTGGATCCATGAATCCATGCAGAGGGAGAGCTCTGGCCGCATTTCTTGTTCAGTGATATCTAAAAGCAACTAGATAGCTTTCACCTCTGCAAACTGACCTGATTTGTCTTTTCCTTTAGTTTCTGTACTTGAGTGGGACTCTATATAATAGCTTTCCATTTCCAGTGGTTTCCCACAACGCAACAGGACTCCTTGGTAGAGCATGTTGCTTCTTGCTCTCTGGTAACATATTACACACTGGGACCTTTTTGATGTGAATAACCTCCTTGGGCAATGCTCTGAAATCCCTGCCCGGTGGTCAGCTCATGATCTCTACAAGAATTCCTGGGTAGCCAGGCCTTCCTATTGGAGCCCATTGCATGATCAATGCTACTCACTTATTATATGTACTGTCAATTGCATGATGTGTAGAGGGGACCTTTCATTTGAACACCCAATACAGCACAGACATTTGTGGTGCAAAGAAGAACTATATTTCTGTACCAACTACTTCTGAAGCAGCTTGAACGACGTTGTGTACTATCAGTATCTCTTTTTCAGTTAGGGTATATCAGGCCTCAGATCCTCTGTACCCCAGCTCCAAACCCCTAGAGACTGACCTTGAGTCTCTCCAGGTGCTCTCTATCAGAGGCTGTGGCAGAATGCAAACCCTCCTCTCTCCCCCCCCTCCTCCTTCATCATGGAGGGAGTAGGCACATCTCCCTCTCTCTGCTACTTGAAGCTAACAGCTTCTTTTGTTTGGCCCAGAGCACCCTGGCCAGGGCCATTAGGAGAAGGGATTGCCGAGGCACCAGTGAGCCACTGGACACCTGTGACCAGTGTGGGGGATGTTTGGAGGCTTCAGGGGCACCCCACACACGGTGTGGGGGTGCAGAGAAGCTTCTAGAATGCCTACAGTCAGGTCTGATCAGCCAGTATAAAAACGGGACTCTCTCGTCGAGACTCCGCCCATTGTCGCCGGTCTCTCGGAGCTACGAGTTGAAGATGCTACCGCCGAGACCCCCCTCCCCGGGATGGAGACCCCGCTTGCCTTGCCGCCACGGATGTGAGTAAAACCCCTCGCATAATCGCGAGTGTATTTATCCTTTCCGTGCACATATGCACGTGTAACTTCCCGTGCTTAATACAAGCACGTATAAAATTATTTCCTCGCACAATCGCGAGTGTAACTTTATATTCCGTGCACATTTGCATGCGTACTGTAAATTATTTCCTCGCACAATCGCGAGTGTAACTTTATTTCCTCGCACAATTGCGAGTGTATTATACATTTATCCTCGCACAATTGCAACTGTATTTTCCTCCCGTGCTTCCACATAAGCACGTGTAGTATTCCGTGCACATTCGCAAGTGTAAGTAAATTAACCCTCGCACAATCACGAGTGTATTATAAATTTACCCTCGCGGAATCGCGAGTGTACGCTTTACCTTTATCTCTTTAAGAATAATCCCGCACCGTGTTCAGGCAAGTGTGTACTCCTCTGGGACTCGGGGGTGGTTCCGGCGTTGTTTTGGGTGAAGCCACGTGCATGCACTCTGTGGACCGCCTGTTGTACTAGTTGCTGCCCCTTAATAATTTTCCTCAACTGATACCCGAACCTATATTTAAGTCACTTTTGGAGTGCTAAAACCCTGTTCCTCACCGGTTTAATAAAAGTTGGTTTGGACCCTGTTGTCCCTTAAATTAGCCTCGGGGTGCCTCCGTGACAGAGGCTCTAGTTGCAGTAATGTTTCCTGGCTGCGGTTTAAACCATGCCTGTTACATCTGGTCCTGTCCAACTCGTGTAAGGACTACTGAACAAATTGTCTCCTGTTTAATCTCTTTAAAAGTTTGTCGCTGCTCAGGGTCCTGGTTGAAATACTTATTTTTTGTCACTCAGTGGAGAGGGCTCTCAGTCTGGCTGTAACCAAGGAATCCAGAAATGCATCATGCCTGTGTTTTCTTTTTGTTAGCTGGTGGGGACATGGCTGGTATTGTATTGATCACATCCACTAGAGTGTGGTGATATCTATATGCCATTTTATTTCCAGAAGCTAGGTCTCTGGAGCAGGTCCTTTGACCTTGCTTTGTTTTGGCGAAAACCAGCTTTTAGGTAAGATAATAATCCAAATAATTATTTCTCAAACACTTCGCTCATTGCATTGTCCCACATCATTATGTCATCAGCATACTGCAAGTATTGAGGGGCTCCACGTTGTTCCAGTACAGTCTATATCAATCCGTGACAAATGGTAGTGCTGTGCTTCCACCCATGGGGCAGCCAGTTCCAGGTACTGAAAACCTCTCCACATGGAAGCAAACTGTGGCCTACAGTCTGCTGCCAAAGGAACAGAGAAAAAAGCATTGATCACATCAGTTGTGGCATATCACCTGCCTGCCTTTGACTCCATTTTGTATTGGAGTTCTAGTGTGTCCAGTACAGCAGCACTCAGTGGTAGAGTGTTTTTGATCTGTCCATGATAGTCTATTTCAGTCACCATGCTCCATTAGACTTTTGCATGGGCTGTATGGGACTCTTAAATTGCGATTAAATCTTGTTGATGACTTCTTCGTTTTTCAGTTGATGAACCACCTCATGGATGGTAACCAGAGAGTCTCAGAGTGTACAGTATTGCTGCCAGTGCACCTTCATGGCAGCAGTTGGTACCTGCTGTTTTTTGATGCACAGCAACCCCACAACAGAAGGATCATATGGAAAGCAAGGCAAGGTAAACAGTTGTTTAATCTTCTCTGTATTCACAGTGGCTACACCAAAGGCCCAGTGGTACATTTTGGGGTCCTTGAAGTATACTCTTCTGAGGTAGTCTATGCCAAGGGTGCCAGAGCATGTGGACTGGTCCACAGTAGGGTGCTTTTGCCACTTGTTACCTGTTAGGCTCACTTTAGTCTCCAACAAAGACACCAGTTGGGATTCCCTGTCACTCCAGAAACCCAGGTAGGTTCTGCCCCCATGTATCCTGATGGCATTAGGTTATGCTGAGCACCAGTGTTCTCCAAACCATTATGCTCCCATTGGTCTGATGTGCCACACAATCTGTTCTATACAGTTCAGTAAACTTAGTTGTCTCTTTCCCCTGCGTGGCTGGAGGTAGAGTCCCTCTATTGCTGGTCAGAGCATTCATTGCCTGATTGCTGTAACTGCAGACCAGGAGTCCCTTCATCAGGATCAGAAGTGTCCTCAGATCTTCTGCTTTGCCTGGAGGTGTAAAATTCCTGGATGTATGCTTTTTGGCCACAGCTTTTTCTCACAGTTCACCTGCCTCCAACCACATGTAGGTGTATCACCCCTCTTCCTCAGTGGTTATGCAGATACAACAACAGGGTGGTACGTGGCATGCACACATTGTTCCCTTTACCTTTGCCCTGACTCCATATAGCACTTGTGATAGCTGAGACCCTAGCCTGTAGGGGAGAAGATGACTTGCTCTCTTTGAGTTGGTGGACCTGTTGGAACACTTTCTCCTCAGCCAAGATGCAAGCTCGTGGGGTTGAGGAAGAAGAGAGATTCTCTTCAATTTACCAGGGCTGGCTAGTCTATAAACAGTTGCTGCCTGAGTGTCTGCCCAGTCCATTGTCATCAGGGTGCTGGTTCTGCCAGCAGTTCCACTGAGGACACCAAGGCTGGTGGTGGTGTGTAAGTTGTCTCTGCTTTAGTAATTACTGTAGGAGTGAATTACAGGAGTGAACCTACAACAAAAAAGTTTGTGGTTAAAGACCTGAAATCTGTGTATTTATGTATTTATGCAAGTTTCAAGGGATTTACCTGGGACTGACTCTACTCTGGTCTTGTCAAGAACAGTTGAAGGTTTAGATGTTTCTGAAGTACAGTGTCAGTTTACCTTGATTTGAAAGGGATGCAATTTTGTCTTCTGAGACTATTTTGCAATGCAAACCAAGGCAGTGCAACACATGATAAGAGATGTTCGGTTCAGAAGTGTATTCCTGATCTAAAAACAAATGTTAATGTAGACATATTCTACCGTAACTTGGCAGAAAAAAGCTTCTCTGAAAATGAGCTGAACTAAATGGCATTGTGTTAACTCACTTTTTTTTTCCACATATTCTAACAGTATAATACTTCACTGTGCCTGTGTTCATATAGCTCCTGTCTGATGTAATTAATGTAAGCAGGTATAACATACTATACTAAATCTTCACAAGATCCTTTTTAAGCAACACACAGGCTTGAATTTATACACTTGAAGCTAAGATGAAATAAAATAATGGAAATTGATATCTTTTTGTAATGGAGTGTTTTGGGAATATTTTTGTTGCTTCTGAGAGTCTTGTGTTTTATTTTTAAATACATGAACTTAAATGAGGTTTCAAAGAAAAATAGTGTAAAGAAACTGCTGGTTAACAAAGCGTATTTATATAACAGAAAATAAATAAACCTTGTTGAAAGAAAGAGATGTTGAAGAGTTGTCTGAAACAATTAAATGCTTCCATGGAAAAATCCTGTATTAGAACCACTCATATGTTTTTTTTCATATAAGAGAACAGTGTACTACCTGAGTTACATTTAAGAATTTCAGAAAGAATTTAAGAAAGCTGGACATCCTCTTAAGTTACTGGGAATTCTGAGTTGAAGTTGATGAGATATAGCTGTTGTAACAGCTTATTTGGAAGTCCGATTGTTTCATTGAGTGGAGTTGGTGTTGAATCATATATTTCCATTTTTGTCATCAGTAACAAGAAAAATCTTTCACTTGTTAGTGTTACAGAAGTAGAAACATGTGAGTTAATATATTCCATGGGGAAATACTGGATTACTGTACTCCACTGATAGTAATGGAAAGAAAACTTATTGTGGTAAAACTATGCAGGTATTTTTAGAAACTAACACTAATGGTCATGGTAAAAGATATCCACATAACTAAAAGATCTCTTATTGTCTGTGCATTTAGTGCAGAAAAATGCTTCATACTGTATTTTAATTTCACATACTGTACCTGGCTAAGAGCTGGAAATGTATTTGCACTAAATTCTGCTTTAGTGTCTATTGAAGGAAAATAATTTTAATTTTGGGAGATATAAAACAGATAACTGAGCAACAGTTTGACTCTTGTAATAGAAATTTCAGAAAATGCTCTTTTCTTTTTTTCTTTTTTTTCCTTACCAATTACAGAAAATTTTCTATAGGAATTTTGGATAGTGTTACCAAGATGTATATGCTTATCCTTTGCCTTTGAGAAAATCTGCAACTACTTCCTCTGGGCATTACCGATGCCTGTAATTAGTGCTGTGTTGCTTCTGGGTTTCCAGTACCAAAACTTTTGAAATACAAAACCCAACAAGTTCTAGTATAATGATTTTTTTTAATGACTGTGTGTTTTTAAACTACAATGAGTATTTTATTGACATGACGCTTCACTATGATCTTTTGATACTTTGCTTCTTACATTAGCGGAGGGAGGCAGAACTATCCCACAGAAAACTGGATGTTTATGAACACTCTGTCCAGCTGTTCTGTGGACTGAGATGTGCTCTGTACTTTAACAGCTATGCTAAAAGCTAAGTAGGTGTCTGATTTCCATAAATTGTAACAGCAGTTAGTCAGAATCTTGGGACCACATTATCTTGCATTACAGGCTTCTAGCTAACACAGCAGAGAATGAAGATTTTCCTTCTTTAACAAGATGCTTTATTTTTCAGTATCTGGGAAAAAGTCTTATGTTCTGAACATCACTATTTTTTCTACTCTAAGCTGGAAAAGAATCTAGTTATCTTCTTGTGTTTTTAACTCCTTTTAGCTCCTGAATGTTTTGTTTCAGGTATTTAAGTATGGTTAGTAATGTCTTCTGATCTTATAGTCTGGGATGAATGTTATTTAAAAATAAATGTGTCCGACTTTATCTTACTATCTGTACTAAAAACTTCAGAACACACCAGAAAAATTAAGTTACTGCTTTCTCCAGAAAACTTCGGAGAAAAATAGGAATGTCACACAGTTTAAAAAAAAAAAAAAAAAAAAAAAAAAATTAAAAACATAGTAGCTGCGTAATACTACAGTAATATTCCATGTACATTTTAAGACTTTACAGGCAGCTAGTGCAGATGCACAGTGTGCTTGTTTCTCACTTGTGTTGATAAGCTGTGCCTATTTAGCTGTGTTCAAAGTACCTGTGCTTACATTGAGTGGAAATTCAAGATGTTTGAATCTGTGTTTCTGCATCAACAGAACTTAAGCAGAACAAAATAGAAAACTTTAAGAAATGTGATGTTAACACTGTAGAACATGAGTTGACTGGTAAAGGAGAATGGACTGTTTTATGATCCCTCTGTATGGCCTTCCTACCCTCCCACAGGTTAACACGCCCACCCAATTTGGTGTCATCTGCAAACTCATCCAAATCATTGATAAAGAGATCAGACAGAACTGGCCCCAGTAGTGAGCCCTGAGGTACACCTCTTGTGACCAGCTGCCAACTGGACTTGACTCCATACACCACAAGTCTTTGGGCCTGGCCACCTGACCAGTTCTTTGCTCAGTGAAAAGTACACCTGTCCAAGCCATGAGTTGCCGGTTTCTCCAGGTGAATGCTGTGGGATATGGTGTTAAAGGCTTTGCTGAAGTCTAAGTACACAACATCCGTAGCCTTTCCCTCATCTACTAGGTGGGTCACCTTGTCATAGAAGGGGATCACGTTGGTCAAGCAGGACCTGTCTTTCATAAATCCATGGTGACTGGACCCAATCACTTGGTTGTCTTGTGTGTACCATGTGATGGCACTCAGCGTAATATGCGCCCTAATATTCCCTGTCACCGATGTCAGACTGGAAGGCCTGTAATTCCCCAGATCCTCCTTCTGGTACTTTTTGTAGATGGGCATCACATTTGCCAACTTCCAGTCAACTGGGACCTTCTCGATTAGCTAGGACTTCTGAGAAATAATGGAAAGTGGCTTGGTGATCACCTCCGCCAGCTCCTTCAGTACACTTAGGTGGATCCCATTTGGCCCCATAGACTTGTGGGTGTAGCAGGCTGCTAACCATTTCCCCTTGGATTATGGGGGCTTCATTCTGCTCCCTGTCTTCCAGCTTAGGGGGTTTTGTACCTGGTCTTACTGTTAAAGACTGAGGCAAAGAAGGCATTTAATATCTCAGGCTTTCCCTCATCCTCTCTCGCTGTTTCCCCCCTCCATCATAGGGTGGAGATTCTCCTTAACTCTTGTTTTGTTGCTGATGTATTTATAGAACCATTTGTTGTTCCCTTTTACGGCAGTAGCCAGGCTTAGCTCTAGTTGGGCTTTGGCCCAATTGTTATATAAGTACAAGGTGTTTCTGACAGTTAATTTCCTCTAAGGAAAAAGAGACTTTTCAATATGATATTTTTTTTTCTTTTTCACTAGCTTCCTGTGATTCTGGAATAACCTTACATGTGGTACATATACTATTTCAGCTTTAGAGGGAAAATTAAAATAAATTTTCTAGACCTCTGAGATTGTCTTGCAAAGATGATAAGTCTTGAGAGAAAAGAGTGATAAATTACAGCAGATAAGGTAATCAGACATTTGACTTTTTAATAAAATGTTTCATAGTCCCACTAGATCTCTCATTTGTCACAGTTTTCTGTATTTTGTTGATCTCAGAGGAAATACATCATGTGTTTATCACAATACTTTTCTTCATCCACAGGTGCATCAGCATGCATTGCACATCTCAGTAAACAAGCACAAATGGAATTCTCAATCAAGAAGCTTAAGATGTAATATTTTACTATCTAGCACTTTGATTGATGGTGCCAGGGGCAGCATAGAGTTTGTGTTTGCTTTCATCAAGCTCAATAAATTTAGAGTAGGCAACTGCAGTTTAACTGAGAAGTCTCTTGTCATAAAAATATGTGTCCTTACAAAAAAAAAAAAAAAAACCAAAACCAAAAAATACAAAAAAAACCCAAAACAAAACAGAAAAACAAACAAAAGAACTCCCTGTCAATTTAGGTAAGCTGTTGTACCACACTATTTCTGCAAGATTTTTAAATGGTTATCTCAAGGCCCATTATACACTAAATTAGCAGCATGCTTCTTATTTTCACTAGAATACATGGTTAAAATTTGTCCAAGCAAGTGAAAAACAGGTTCAGTTCTATTTTGAAAGCTATTTATTGCTTTTAGTTCCTACAACTCATTTCTTAAATTTAACCGTGGTCTCAATAATGTATTTAATAATGACTGAAGCTCTTGGAACCTGGAAAGATAAGAGCAAAGGACAAAAAATCAACCATTGTCTTGATCAAGTGATTCCAGCACTGCAGGTCTGAAGGCCTGTTATGTTGAAATGAAAATAAAAGTTGTTTGTGTAGTTCAGATCTGTTGTGTTACCTAGAATGCAAAGAATCTTAAAGTAGACAACCTTATGTGTCAACTATTTTCCATTGATTGTGTGAGTTTTCCCATTGGCAGGACCAGAATGATGATTTTCGTGCAGTTGCCTTGGCTGTAATTTAAATAGTAATAGTAAAACCATCTATCAATACTTTTTAGCCTTAAAGCTTTAATGAGTTTGAATTTGGGTGAATTTGGATCAGGTACGGCAGATGTGTTTCTGAAATCCCTGTTCTATGAATGTTCTTCCAATACGGTTAGACTTTTCAGTACAGGAGAACTTAGGAAAAATGCTTTAAGGCATTAGGAAGCTGTCTTACTATTTACTTTTAACAGATTTGGAGTTCTTAAGATTTTATGGTGTGTTATTTGCATTGTAGTCAATATTAAAAGACTAGAGATTGGGGTATCCATTTTACTAAGAAATTCTCAAAGATCTCTTTAGTTCTGAATATTGTATAATCTTAGTCCACAAGATAGGCAAATAGAGGAAGAACTATTTTATGTTTGGAAAATGAGCCCCTGGATAAATTAAATGGATCTCTATTTGATACATGTGTGCTTACATATTGTTGTAACACAAGTGAAGAGTGTCAGATTCAAGAGCTCAATCTAGACATTCTAAAATCCACTCAATTAGTTTAAATATGCTATCCTCTATGAATGTAATCTTCTGGTTTGGAAGATCTCAGTTTAGATCTATTGGAAACTTATAGGTAAAATCTACTTATGCTTTTGAGTTGAACTCCAGTCCATGAAAAGCTCTGTGAGTTCTAATATTCTGTAGAAAGTATTTGCATTTTCAGCCAAAAGGTTCAGAAAAACAGGCTGTGGAGATTGTGTTACTGCAGAAGTTAAACGACCCTCAGTTTCTTCAATTTCAGCAAAATACTCTGTGAAATCTGTATTCTGACGAAAATATTTCCACTACTAATTTGAAATCTGAGTAATTAAGCAAGAGCAAGACCACCCACAATTAAAAACTGTGGGTGTACTGTGAGGCTACTCAGAACTATATAGTTCTGACAGTAGGCTTTAAGGCAGCACAGTTTTATTGCTGCAAAATTAGGACAGCTTTAGTATATAAACTGAAGAGTATCTAGAATGTCAAACAAGCCTAACTCCCATTTGTTTAATTCTTTCACCTTAAGCCATAAAATGTCAACTAAGCCCAGAAACTCTTTTGCTATTGTCAAATATTCTTTGTAGATGTAGGGCTAAATCTTGTACAGTACAGTGAGCTTTAAAAATGAATTCATTTGTTGAAATTAACTCTGAAGAGCTAATGAAAAAATGGTTATATTCACAACTGATATATCACATCGTTACAAGTGCTGCCAGTAATTTATTCCACAATATTTTAGTATGCTTCTGACTGGTTCTTTTGAGAAATTCCTCTTGCTCAATTAACTTATAACATTTTAGAGTCACAGCCCCTGGAAATGCAGAACTCAATTTCACAAATGGATTTAGGGTAGGTTTTGTATGCTGCTTTTACAGGGGTTCAGTATGGTGTTGCATTAAAGGGATAGAGGTGTTCCATTTGGCCTAGATATGCTGAGTCATGTAGGCAGCCAACACAACACAGACATTTCTCATTTTTTAAGACGGAGAGACTCATGAACTGTCCTTTAGCACAGGCTGTGTCTATTCCTTGACTGTAGAAGTCTTGATTACTAGACTGGCTGGATACGGCTGTAGTGTGAAAAGAAGACTGAAAAAGATGTGCATGTCTCGTGATGTTTTCCTATAGCAATAAGAACTTTTTACTTAGTGAACACTTGGGTTTTCTAGCTATAAAAACTTTCCTAACTCTTTATAGCTTACATCCAATGATGTAAAGGAAAGAAGTGGGTGAGAGAGTGCAATTATCACAGTATCACAGTATGTTTGGGATTGGAAGGGACCTCAAAAGATCATCTAGTCCAATTCCCCTGCTGGAGCAGGAACACCTAGGTGAGGTCGCACAGGAACAGGCCCAGGTGGGTTTTGAATGTCTCCAGAGCAGGAGACTCCACAACCTCCCTGGGCAGCCCGTTCCAGTGCTCTGTCACCCTCACTGAGAAGAAATTTTTTCTCAAATTTAAGTGGAACCTTTTGTGTTCCAGCTTGATCCCATTGCCCCTTGTCCTATCATTGTTTGCCACTGAGAAGAGCCTGGCTCCGTCCTCGTGGCACTCACCCTTTATATATTTATAAACATTAATAAGGTCACCCCTCAGTCTCCTCTTCTCCAAACTAAAGAGACCCAGCTCCCTCAGCCTTTCTTCATAAGGGAGGTGCTCCACACCCTTAATCATCTTTGTTGCCCTACGCTGGACCCTCTCCAGCAGTTCCCTGTCCTTCTTGAACTGAGGGGCCCAGAACTGGACACAATATTCCAGATGGGGTCTCACCAGGGCAGAGTAGAGGGGAAGGAGGACCTCTCTCGATCTACTGACCACCCCCCTTGTAATACACCCAAGGATGCCATTAGCCTTCCTGGCCACAAGGGCACAGTGCTGGCTCATGGTCGTCCTGTTGTCCACCAGGACCCCCAGGTCCCTTTCCCCTACACTGCTCTCTAATATGTAATTTCCCAACCTATACTGGAACTTGGGATTGTTCCTGCCCAGATGCAGGACTCTACACTTTCCCTTGTTAAATTTCATCAGGTTATTCCCCGCCCAACTCTCCAGCCTGTCCAGATCCCACTGGATGGCGGCACAGCCTTCTGGCGTGTCAGCCACTCCTCCCAGCTTAGTGTCATCAGCAAACTTGCTGATAATATACTCAATTGCCTCGTCTAAATCGTTAATGAATATATTGAATAATATTGGCCCCAGTACTGACCCCTGACGCACTCCACTAGATACTGGCCTCCAACTGGACTCCGCACCATTGACCACCACTCTCTGGCTTCTCTCTTTAAGCCAGTTTGCAACCCACCTCACTACTCTATTGTCTAGACCACACCTCCTCAATTTAGCTGTGAGGATGCTGTGAGGGACTGCGTCAAAGGCTTTACTGAAGTCAAGGTAGACCACATCCACCGCTCTGCCATCATCCATCCACCTTGTTACATTCTCATAAAAGGCTATGAGGTTGGTCAAGCATGACTTACCCTTGGTAAAGCCATGCTGACTGCCCCTAATGACCCTCTTATCCCTGATGTGCCTTGAGATGACACCAAGGATAAGCTGTTCCATTACTTTCCCAGGGACAGAGGTGAGGCTGACCGGTCTATAATTACCCGGGTCTTCCTTCTTGCCCTTTTTGAAGACTGGAGTGACATTTGCTTTCCTCCAATCCTCGGGCACTTCTCCCGTTTCCCAAGACTTGGCAAAAATGATGGAGAGCGGTCCAGCAATGACTTCAGCCATTTCCCTCAGCACCCGTGGATGCATCCCATCTGGACCCATGGATTTATGGATGTCCAGACTATTTAATTGCTCCCTAACCCAGTCCTCATCGACTAAAGCAAACTCCTCCATTGACCTGGCTTCATCCGGGGTCTCAGGGGTACAGGGTTCCCCAGGACAGCCTCCAGCAGAGTAGACAGAGACAAAGAAAGCATTCAGCAATTCTGCCTTCTCTGTGTCTTCCACCACCAGGGCACCCACCTCATTCATCAGTGGGCCTACATTGCCTCTGGTATTAGTTTTATCTGCTATGTATTTGAAAAAGTTCTTCTTGCTGTCCTTGACCCCTCTTGCCAGCTGTAATTCTAAGGAGGCCTTGGCTATCCTAGCTGCCTTCCTACGTCCTCTAACAGCAGCCTTATATTCCTCCCAAGTGGCCAGCCCCTCCTTCCATGACCTGTAAACTCTCCTCTTCTGCTTGAGCATACCCAACAGATCCCTATTCAACCACACAGGCCTCCTGGCTCCCTTCCTCGACTTCCTACGTGTAGGGATGCTCTGATCCTGAGCATGGAAGAAGCAATCTCTGAATGCGATCCAGCTCTCTTGGGCCCCTTTTCCTACAAGCAGTCTTGCCCATGGGATTTCCCCCAGCAATTGCTTGAAAAGGCCGAAAAGGCCCTGCTAAAGTCCAGGGTTGCAATTCTACTTGCTATTCTGTTCCTGCCACACGAGATGCTGAACTCCACCATCTCATGGTCACTGCAACTCAGACAGCCCTCAACCTTTACTGCTTCGATCAGACCCTCTGTGTTAGTGAGGATGAGATCCAACAGTGCATCTTTCCTAGTCAGCTCCTCCACCATCTGCATGAGGAAGTTATCATCAATGCACTGGAGGAACCTCCTGGACTGTGTCTGGCTGGCTGAATGGTCCTTCCAGCAAACATCAGGGAAGTTAAAATCACCCACAACAACCAGGGCCTGTGACTGTGAGGCCACTCCTAGCTGCGCATAGAAGGCCTCATCAACTTCCTCAGCCTGATCTGGTGGCCTATAATAGACACCTACAACTGTATCACCCCTGCCAGCCTGTCCCTTGATCCTGACCCATACACTCTCAACTCGTTCTTCATCTGCTCCTGGGCAGAATTTAGTACATTGCAGTTACTCTCTCACATAGAGAGCAACTACACCACCACGCCTGGCTGGCTTGTCTTTCCTGAAAAGGGCGTAGCCACCCATGACCACATTCCAGTCATGTGAACTGTCCCACCACGTTTCTGTGATTGCCACCAGATCATAATCTCCCGACCGAACATAGGATTCTAACTCCTCCTGCTTATTCCCCATGCTGCGCGCATTGGTGTACAGGCAGTTCAGGGAGTGAGCAGAGCACATCAATTTCTCCCTAGGGGCACAGAAGGCCACCTGGTCCTCATCCATTTTAGAATGCTGCCCCACTGGGGCAAGCCCAGCTACAACCCTATCCCCCTTCGAGCCTAGTTTAAAGCTCTCCAAATGAGCCCAGCTAATTCCTGCCCCAGCTTCCTTTTGCCCCTGAGAGATAAGCCTTTCCTGCATAACACTGTCTGGACTGGAGTCTTATAAAACCAGCCATTTATGAAATAAAAGTAATTCCATGGGTTTAGGAATATGGACTGTAGAAAGCAAAAGGCCTGATCCCCCACCTTCACCCTAAAATTTTGCCGGTGGCATACATCTGTCATACAGCTTTGATTGCCTGTTGATACCAATAGAAAGTAGTTCTCATCATAGGTATTTTTTACAGACCTGGTGCTGAAGTGAGGTAAAGCTTTGGTGGAGATTTAGGATGGAACGTTTTGGAACATTTCTTAGAGACAGATATGGACTTATTGAATTCCAGTGTACTTTAAATATGACAAACTGCTCTGTTTTATGTACTGATGATAAAAACGTATTTGACAACAGATTAGTTCTGGCCATTCCTTTTTAAGTATACCAGTAAATGTATGTATAGGTAATTACAGATATAGACCAGTTCACAGGCAAATTTTAATCATAAATTATTGCTATTAGAACCCATTTAAAAAAAATTTATATTATCCCTTCATTATTCCCTAGTGCATTAAATAAGTTGTATTTTAACCTGTGAGTTATATTGACATCTTAGGATATATTTGCAGCCCTGCATTTGTAGTTGCTAAAACTTTCAGTGGTAAGTTGCTATGTAAAGCTAAACCTACAAGTCCTGTTAGGCTTGTGGGATTGTTTTCCTTTCAATGGCTAGTTTACTCTCAGGGTGGCTTATAACTATAGATGAATCATCCCCGCAAGCCATCTTCTTTTCTCACTGTTTTGTTCTGGAAGAGATTTTACCTGGAAGATCTGCTTGTACTATGATAGTTTGTTGTTGAAATAATTGTGATCAGAAGTTCTTGTAAGTCTTGTAACTCAAAAGACAGCTGTTAGAGCAAAAGTAATGTCTTCTGCCAAGCACATGTAGCAGGGGATGATTTATCATAAAATAATTGGATACGAATATATCCAGCAGCAAGCGCTTTAATTGTTGTTTTATAGAACACAGTCAACTTTCATTTGCTGATATTCAAAATGGTAGTATTTTTCTGTGTAATTATACAGCTTAATTTGTTTTAAATTCAATACTTGGTTGAAAATATTTCAATAAACCATAAAGCAATTTTGAATTTCAGAATAGTCTATATGCTTCAAATTCCATTTATGATCAAATTGCAAAATTCTTAAGACATAAAATATTAAGCCAGCATTCCATATTTTTTGTGAACATTAATAGCTACATTCCTTTGTACAGTAAGGTGATTTTTAAAAGTGATATATTAGAATACTAGAAGCTTAGAGAGTAGCTGTTGTTTAAAGATAGTCATCATTCACATGATAAATCTTTTTTCTTTCCATAAAGTTCTACTTCACCTTTATTAATCTAAAAAAATCTGGCATGTAATTTCAGTCTTGTAGAAATGGACAAAAGCATTGTCCATAGAACATGTAATCAAAGGTGCTTGTCGTTTACTAAAATTGCAAATAATTTGTTTACAGAACTAGCATTCTCTCACACTGATGTATTGATTAAGCAGTAGAAGTGTAAAACTTTTGATTGCTGAGGTGTCTTAGAAGAACCTCATTTTTAATGTGCATGAGTGGTTATTGCATACAGGAGGCTTTTAGCCTCCATCGCATATTACAGAAGTGTGAGGTACTGCACATAGGAACCGGATTAAATTCTAAGGCTGCAGACTTTCTTGTAAGCACAATAGCTCGAACTGCAGGTAGTATTATCCCTAACGTAGTATTCTCAAATTGTACAGGGCATTTCAAAAAGATGAACCCAATTTGAAATCACTATATCTCTGCAACCACGAACTTCCAATGAATGAAACTTGAAAGGGCAGGGCATAGTGTTTCAAATGATTACTGCCTGATAAGTCATCAAACAATTTGTAAATTTTTGTGTAATTGTAACATGTTGCCATCGTGAAATATACTGCTTTGAAATTGGTCCGTGTTTTTGAAGCACCCTTTAGTAGCAATAATAAATACAAAGCTCTTATGTCAACCGAACCTCAAAGAAGAACTGAAGACATGATGATAGTGAAGAGAAACACACTTTTATAATGGGTGTTATGCCTTGGCATGATAATAAGGTGTTAGTTTCTATTAATTTAGTAACTTGAAGTGAAATATGAAAATAAAGCCAAAGTGTTGGTGTTCTTTTTGAAGAGACTGATACAAAACTGCCTTATCGTCTTTCCCAAAATGAAACTAATGAGAAACAGTTGCCACTTCAGTAGTCCTTGAGCTTCAGCCTCATGATAGTCAGATCAGTGTCATTATGTGCCAGCATCTTTCTGACGCTGTGGTCTAGGCTTGGGTAATGGCATGTGAATAGCATTGAGATGATTCAGAAAGCTGGTACCAGTTTTAGCTGGCAGAAGCGTTGTCTACTGGCTGAGAGAAACGTGTGGTTTAGATGTGCAAGTTTGTGCTCCTCCTGTAGCTGGATCAGAGCGGGTTAGCAATGCAACAGCATTGCCATGCTGAAGCATTTTCTATAGTTATTGCTCAGAAGAAATAAATGAGATATTTAATACAGTTCAATATTTTTTGGTGTATTGCCTTTTAGGTGGTTTTTGGAGGATACTTTTCAGACCTCCAGTCTGAAAAGATAATGGTAGCAATAACCAGCTCTGGTGCTACATATTCAACTCCCAAGTGGACTTTGAATTTTATAGAGAGCACACCTTGTGAGACAGGCTAATGGGAAAGATTGTAGCTGGTGCAAACTGGGTTATCAGTGATATCTGGCATGGCAACCAGACTATGTCAGTTTCACAAAAGAGGCTTAAATCTTAGTGCTAAGACAGAGAAGATCTGTGATAAATAGTGGGTTCAGGGAATTATGATAATTTGTTAGACACAACTGTTATGCCTGAAGCAATAGCATGCTATAAAATAATGTGTTTCAGAAGTAACACTGGAGGCAACTGATAATATACACTCAGAAATAATCCTCTCTTTCCAACAAGAACAAAAAAAATAATTTACATTTATATCTTCAAAAATTTGCTTTGTCAGTGTTCAGTTAACTTACGAGAGATCTGGCACTTCTCTGTTGCTCTCTATTGCTCTCTAGAAATAGATTATCATCAAATGTCCATGTATTTCAGCATTTTAAAGGTATAAAACCTGTTGTCAGCAGAAGAGTGGATCTGTCTAAGCCAAGAGGGTTGGGGATCTCATTGCTAAAATTTTGTTCAGCATTTACATGGTGAGAGTTATCAACAGAGAAAGGTGAGGATCAGTAAATCATCCCTTTCTTCTCCTTTGGTGATTTCTGTAATTTCAAGGTCAACATTGGGATGATCAAAGCACAGAATGAAACTAGGAACTGAAGCCAAGAAAACAATCCATTTACTCTATAAGGACATTGCTAGTTAGTTTTCTTCCTACTAATGATAGAATCCTGCCACAGTGTGAGACTGTGTTTTTCATGGATAATGCAGAGAAAAGCTGATGTGCTTAATGCTGTTCTGCTCTGGTCTTTGCTAAAAGGGTTACTGCTGTTGTCTAACAGAACAAATGCTGGCCACAAACTCACATCATCCTTAACTAAAGAAAAAGGATTTAAAGAATGCTTAGGTAAGCTAGAAGTTTTCAAGTTAGCTGAGCCTGTTGAACATTATTCCTAGACATTTAATGACCATGTGAAATCTCAATGGTATTAGCAGTTGTGTTCCAGAATTTTCAAAGGACAAGTAAAATATGAAATGACTGAATAACGGAAAACACTTTTTTTTTTTTTACTTTTTTTTTTTTTTGATATTTTTTATTACAGAGAAGAAAGGGAAGAACTAGAGTGTTATAAATCTTTCTCTAAAATTTCCAATAAAGTACCAGAAGAAACAATCACAAAATTGAGCTGTAGTTTTGGAATGTAGTGACAAGAATAACAGGCAACAGAATTTGTTGAAGGAGGCCATGTTTCAGGCTATGTGAAAGCTTTGAAAACAAAAAACCACAACACCCTAGTGAAGAGCTTAACATTATTTTGATGACCATACTCTATTTAAAACTCCTGCAAGATCAGAATAAGAATACACAAAAAGTTTGTTTGGAGCACTCACTCTCTGGAAGAGTATTATCAAGTGGAGCTCTGTGATGATGTTTCTCTGGTTCTGTTTTGTGTTATGTTTATTAGTGATCTGAATGATGATGCAGAGTGACACTACAGTTTCAGATGACACTGAATGCGAGAACAGCACAAGAAGACTCTTGATCTTAAGCTACACTAGGCTGAGATGCTGTCACTGGTGTTACATCTAAGTCCCAGATTTGTATGATTAGTAAGAAGTACAAAATCATGGTAGCCTCAAATCGAGACTTTGTTCTTGCTTGGGATGAAGGAGTTAAATAAATTGCTGTTAGAGAAGACAGTTGACATAACCTACTTGAAAAACAGGACTATGAGATGCTTTGAAATAAGAAGAGCCCATCTCTAGATTGCTGTGTAACTTTTAAAGTAAATAGAACATGCTTCTACCAGAATGAGGCTATCTAGTTATTGAAGATTAAGTTATTACATAGGCAGTGTTATCTGAATGCCCTGCTGGCATAGAGAAATGAGAACACAAGCTATTTTACTTAATATCTTTCCTCTGTAAGTAGAAGAAATGAAAGGAGGCCTGGCTGTTCTTGGTTCAGTAACTGGAGCCTGTGTGCAATAAAATCTTTATCTGCTTTATGAACTGTGGTAAGGTACAGTCAGGACGTGGCTGTAGCATGGTGGTACCTGTGGTAGCTGAGCTGCAGCTTCTTGTGTGTTCTCCTTCATCCTGTACTCGGGGTGAGTGCCAAGCTAAGGTTTTGCACTGTGTGGGAACTTTTGAGAAAAGAAAGGTCCTGTCACGAGACAGTGCCATGATATTAAATCTGGTACAGTGGGTTCATTTATCCTTGTACTGATCAGAGCTAGGAGATAATTTCATCCTTTAAGCTAGCCTTTCTGTCAGTCAAACCCCAGAGTGCTGTGGGACAGAGTCTGTGTTTTGAATACTGCTTTAAGTGCAAAAAATACTTCAGAATCTCATTTGAATGCTACTGACATAAGGCAGTACTTAACATAAATAGGGATGTCAGAACATGTGCCTTTTCTCAAACTGTTCTTTTGTTATTCCAAGTAGCAAACAATGGGAAGCTTTGCTCTAAATTGTTATAGTGCATGTATTCCCTTTGTCTGTATTCTTACATTAGCGCATCCTATGTCACAACAGATCTTGTATCTTTCAGTGAGCATGATGCGCTCTAGTAACCACTCCTGTCAAATTTCCTTGAAATATGGGCAGCACTGACATAACAAGGTATCTCATTACTATGTCAGAGCATGACATTAATAATTGTTTTAAATACTTTGTGGATTTACAGATGTATTAAATAGATGTTTCTGATGTCTGTCAGAAAAAAAAAAAAAAAATACCAGGAATAATTACATCAAAGAAGATTACAATTTTTCCTGCATCATTCTGTTTGTCAGAGGAAACCAGGGAAATGTTGGACCTGATGGTTGTATTTATAGGAATTTCAGCAGAGAAACTGGTCTGATCACAGTTTATGAGTTGGTGTATCTGGTAGTCTCTGTTTCTCCTTCCGAAATGGATAAGGGCTCATGTGACCATGTTTCTATAAAAGTGTATATAAATACAGATTATTAGAGATAATTTGTACTTAAAACATATGATAGATCACTTTTATAATATATTAAATAGTGAGGGCTCAAAATATTTGAAAGGGAACACTACCACTTATTTCTGAGTTACAAATTAAATATTATTTTGTTGGCGCTAACTCCCATCCTACATTAGTCTTCTCTTCCAATTCATTTTTAAAAAGTTAACTGTAGTATGTTATAGGTACTTAAGCCCACAGAGCACTATGTGGGATCAAAAATAGAAGAGCTAGAAATGCTATTTTAAAATCTTCATGCACATACTATCATGGTTGCCAATGGATCTCAAATATATCCAGGTCTATTTGCATTCAGAAGGCTACTAAATTGCTACTGTGGAATGGAAATACACTAGATTATAATAAATTCCAAGCAAATGTATTGAATTGTTGAAGCTACATAAAAAGTAGACAGGGGAAATGTTGTAACTGTTTTGAGGTAAAATTTTTGCATGCTTATTTCACATAGCAAGTGCTTGTGCAGGTTCCTTATCCAAACTGTTGAAGTGAAAAATAAGACATAACAATGTCCTTTCCTCCTCCCTCCCTGCTTTTTATTCAGTCTTTTGAAAGGGCTGAAATCACAGCTAGGGGAGTCAAGACCACGTGGCAATGCTGGCCTCTCTGTGTGTTCTCTAATGGCAGGTAAGGAGCATTCTGAAGGAACATAGGGAGAATCTAAGAAAGTATCTTCAAAAGATGCTCTTTTCTCATCCCTTCCTCTGTATCTTGGCCAGAATGTGATTTCATGGGTGTACTTATACAATTTCTTTGCTTGGAACACACTATCTCTGCTGGGAGTTTTATTATAAATTTTATAGCTCTATATGTGAATCTTGGTTTTGATATTAAAGACTCTACTAGTTAGCAGATTAATAGTTTTGCCTACCTCTTTAGCTATATTCACTGTTCCCTGATAGCACCATACTTACCCATGTATCAGAGCAGAAATGGCTGGAAATAAAACTAGAGTATTCATTTTTTAGGTAAAGTGATAATGCTGGTCACTGAAGCAGAACTGGCTGCTTCCCTAGAAGACAAAAGTTTCCTCAGAGCAAGGAAAGATATAGCAATAAGGAGTGTTAACCAAATGTCCAGTAAACACCCAGGCAGTATGTTCCTGACAAAATATTTCGTGCTATATAGGCTTGTAAGGAGATTATAGGACATTAAGGCTTAATGTTTCTTACACCAAAAGAACTTATTGATTTTAATTTTTTTTTTTTTTGGTAGCTTCATATATAGGGAGAACTTAGAATATCTCTTGCCTTTGAAAGCAGGTGTTAGTGAGAAGTTCAGTATGAAAATCTATAAAGATGAGATAATGAAAGCCAATAAAAGCTAGAGAAGGAGGAAGGTTGGCAGAAAAAAGAGTTTAAAACTATCACAAGGGAGAAGAAAAAGTAGGAGGGAAGAAGATGACGGACTGAGAAAGGGCAGTGAAAAAAAGCAATGCTTTGTAGTAGGGGCTCTTTAAGCAAAGATGATGTAATATTTTTAAAATAAAAATGCCAAAGCTCACTGGTAGAGTATTTTTTGTGGCTAAAAGTATTCTGCAACTGTGATCAAGAAATAATTGGATTAAGGAATTCTCTATAACTGAGATCAGGAGTACTGGAGGCTGAGGATGATGGTCTCATCTTGTACCTAAGCGTATGTCATACACAAACATATTACATCTGTGAACTAAAGATACTTTTGAATTTTTAAGTTATGCATTTGTTTTTATCTAATGCTGCTGGGAAAACAAAACAAACAAGAGAACACCAGTAAAACCAAACCAACTCTTTATGCTAAAATTTGTTTCCAAATGAAAGAAAAAATACTACTTGTGTTTAGGACATAATTTCAGAAAAATTAAAGAGATTGCAAATAATTTTTTGTCAGGTTTGGTTGACAAATACTCAAAAGTATTTTAATAATTTTTCTTTGTCTCTATACAAATTGCTTTATGTACATGATGTGATTTGTATTTTGCTTCTCATACCTCATTACATGGTGTCCTTCTAGCTAAATTTTTGATCTTACATTCATATGACTATGTAAGGAAAGAAACAGGTCAGGAAAGAGTAATGTCAATTAAGGGGATAGCAAAAAAATATGTAGGTAAATATCTAAGCCATGTTACTGAGGGGGTGTTAATTATATGAGTATACATTAATATATATGTACATGCATATTTATATGTCAGAATGCCTGAATGTATAAAAATGAAGAATAAAAGAATGAGAGAGGAAAAGAGAGTGCCTGCTAGCTGTTCACTTACAATAATTTCAGGTGATGAGTTCCTTTGTCACTGTAAATGACATAAAGGAAATTTATTGTTACTAATGGAAACCAAATCCAAGAACCATAAGAGTCTTAGTTCTTGCAGCATCTCAGTTGTTAATTAAAAGCAAAGTAAGCACACTGTGTAGAAAAAGGGGTTTACAGAAATCAGACCCTACTGCACCTATTTTCCTTTACATCCAGTGTTGAAACATTCTTTCATATTTGTTATAAGTAGAATTATGGAAAATCTGTATTTTAATTGTTGTCTGGCAATTACAGAATACAGCACTCTATCATCCAAATACTTCTGTTGCAGCTGTTTGGATTTTTTCCTCAACTGAAAAGTTTTGGGAAACTGAATCTATAATAAATGTATTTTCTGTTTTGATACAGAATACCAAACTGAATTTCAGATCAGGCTTCTAATTCCATATTGTAGAATGATTAATATTTATTTTCATCATCTCTTATCTCTCCTTGCTATAGAAGATGGAATTTGCAGACTTCTGTGATCAGATAAATGGAAGAATCACGAAACGTTTTTGTACCTGGGTTCTCATAAAATATGGATGTTGATACATGTTTCTCCGTATCTTTTTCCTTTCTTATCTATACATATTCTATGTTTCTGGTAAAAAGATTCTTGTTTTGACAATTGACACATGAAAACATGATAGAGTGTAAATTCTAGCAGTAGTCTCTGGGATTCATGTAATAAGTACATAGGTGGTGGTTTTCCATACATTGAGCTACAGAACATGTATTGCATCTTGGAAATGTCTCCACCTTCCTCAAGTGGTAGCATTCCCATGAGAACACTGTAAAGCTCTATCTGTTGTGGTGGCTGTGAGTTACATGTGATGTTATGCAAACAGCAGTTCAAACTGACCAGTATTTCTTGGATGCAGCATTGGAAGAAAAGTAATTTATTTTGGACTTTGAGGTAAATTTATTCTATGCATTAGGGGTTGACACATTGGAAATACATGTGTTATATTTAGTAATAATATCTACAGAATGGTTTTTAAGCTATTCTTTCTCCAACTGCTTCCTCTAGAATCCCTTGTTACTTAGGTCTCTGTTAGCCATCAGTTCATCAGTCTTCTGAGATTTTTACTTGGCAAAATATTAATGGTCTGGAGACCACACAGCAAAGTGGATTATTATCTGAAAAAATTTTAGTAGGATGGCAGTCTAGACCCTCAAGGTTTTTCAGAATGCAGTTCCAGTACCACTTTTCCGAAGCACAGTTTTCCCTTTTTTCTACGTCTTGCATATGTCTTCTCAGTTTCCTGTCTCCTGGATATATGTGGGACATGCACACTATTTATTGAAGTTGTTTGTACTGCAGGAAGATATCTCCTTGACTTTGATTGTTTCAACTAAACTGAAGCTACTACAGGTGTAAAAAAAGTAAAAAAAGGAGAACTGAAGTTGATACTAACCACATAGAACACTAATAAAATATACTTCTGAAAACACAGGTTGTATCTTGCTTTCTCCCTCAGCTGAAAACTAGGAAAGTTTGTTAATTTTTTTCATTTCCTTTAATTTTGTAATATTTGCATACCGAAGTCTGTTTTGTCACTATTCCCTCTTGTTGAATCTATTCTTGAAGGTATTGCACCTTGGTTCTTCAACGGAAAGATTGACCGCTTTAATTAATAAAGATTACACAGAAATTAAAGTACAGTGTTGATTAGCTGAATGTCATGGGGGTCACTGCATAATTTCAGATGATTGAGAGTTTTCCATACACTTGATAGACGTTGTGACCCTGTATTCGTTGAAACGGAAGTTTGAACAAGGGAGCAAAGGGTACAGCCTTCCAATCTAGTTGCATGAACCCTTGTGAAACACAGAGGTGTGTCCCCTAGAATGAAGAGGCATTATCTTAATGAAATAGTTAATGCTTAATAGAATATTATCTCATGTGTCTTTGAACATTCTTCTAAGCTATTTTGTTGGTCTAGCATTCCATCACTGTAATTAGATTATAATTTGATTAGACATAGGTATCTAAAGAAAATAGGGATGACTTTTTTAAAAACATAACCAAATGTTATTTTTTAATTAAATTTTAATGTTGTTATAGAAGCAGAGAATTGCCAATATCGATTAATACCATTGAGCTGATGCCTTATTAATTGGTCATTACCAAATAATTAATCATTGACTAGATTTGTAGTTTAATCTTTTCTGTTAATGAAAAACTAATAATTTTCTGGAAGAAAAATCTGAAAATACTAATAAATTCTAAAACCCTGCAGTGCTATGGTCTGTGTTAGACTGTAAAAAAGTCAGGAGAACTGTTACTTCTTGGAGAAAATATTACAGAGCCTTTTGCTTTTTTCATGTGTTACAAAGGTTGTATTTTGTTTTTGAATACACTTTGTACGAGGTTTAAAGTGATATGTGTTTTACAGGAGTAAAATTACCATTAAAATGAGATTTTGGACTGCTTGTATTTCAGTTCTGAAATACATATGTTGTTTTCATTATGTTCATAGGTCATACAGATATTAAAAGAAGAACTTCAAGCAAAAATCAGTTATGTCTCTTAAGCAGCAGAGAACTGGCAGGACACCTTCTGAAGGCTATTCTGACTTTGTGAGAAAGAAGGCCCTTACAGAATATCAAGAATAAGCTAAGACCCTTGAAGGGAAACAGACTGTTGCCCAAGGAGCATTTCAAAGTCATTGGTCTCTAATCTAGCAGCTACCATAGAAAGCAGGATGCTTTGTGAGCACAAAATTGTATGAAAAACATATTGCTCAAGTATAAAGATTCTCTGTGTATAAGGTAAGAAAATGTTTAAACTTAATTTGACCTAGGTATGGGTACCAAGGCTAAATAGAATGATTTGTGCTGGGGAGCATCTGAGGCAAATGATAATGTAACTATGATGACCCAGATATTTTTTTGACCTTTTGAGGACTAGGACCTTGAGAGGCAAACAGTGCCTAGGTAACTGTCAGGGTGCTGAGGGTGCTAAGAGGGCATTCCTGGCCTTGAGCATTTTTCCCTGAGACCTCTGCCAGTGCTGCCATGGATTCAGGATCCCCCACTTTAGCTTGACCTGGGGCCATCAGCCCACTGACACAAGAGGTGGGTCTCTCTGCAGCCCTTTCACAGCTGTGCTTGCTGCCTGGCTGTGGATATTGTTGGTCCTGACCTGTGGATTATCTTCCCAGCTTGAAATTAGACCTGCCTTGTTGCTATTCACTTGCCTGGCAGTCATTGACCTGTCTGAACCTGCTCAAATCCCAGCTTCCTAGCTTGATGTCAGACCTGACTCAGTACAGACTTCCATGGTGATTGGGACTCAAGACTGGGACCCTTCCGTCCAACCTGCCGTGCTCCCTCCCTGGCATATGGGATGGGCCCTAGGTGGCAAGGCCCATACTCTGAAAGCCCAAGGATCCTGTTTGGCTCCCAGCTTCCCCACTGTTTAGGGAGCAGCTGGCCCCTTGTTGTGCCATGCAAGTAACTAGTATTTACTATAATATGTATTAGTAACATCACATAAAGCTGTGGTAGGCCAGGTAATGACACAAGAAAAAAGATATTTGGTTAAAGACACAGAAAAAATTGGAAAGACTAGTTAAGACAGGTTATTTATTTGTTCCAAAAATGGAAGTTCCAAAAATGGGAAAAACATAGAGAAGGAGGTGTGAAGTCAGTTCACAAAGAGGAGAGGAGGCTGCCCTTCTGATGGTAGGAGTGTAGATTTTTGCAAAGGCTGAACTACACAGATCCAAGCCCACCTAGAGGAACCCTGTCTTGGTCAGCCTCCTGGACTGTCAGTCAGGTCTGCCTTCAAAAGACTTGGTGTGGGAGGCTAGAGCAAAGAGGGGTAGACCTTCACCCTCATAGGAGAGAGATCTGTAGTTCAGCAGTAGCTGTCTGTGGTCCATAGGTTTTAAGATAGGTAATTAGTAGCTTTATGTATGCTAGTGTACACAATGATGTCATTGAAAATTAAAAGTAGTGTGTTAACTGTTTGATTAAGTTAATGGCTATTTGATTTATTAGTTTTGTATCAGTTTGTTGCTTAAGTAGTGAATATCATTCTCCTCTGATCATCTCAAGCCTGCAGTCTAAAGAGAGAGATTTGGACCCCAAGATGACACTCTTAGACCGCTGTTGGAGACAAGTTTCTATCTGTTAATGGTGACTACATTGTTACAGTGTAGCATACAGGAGGGTTTTGAAGTATCAGACTCCTTTTCTTTCTTCACATGAAGCTCTTTTTCAAATCGATTTCAAAGGAATTGTTCAAATGAGACTTGGAACGTTTTGACCTTTAGGATCTTTTACACTTCTCAAACTTTTTTTTTGTGTTGTTTTTTGTTTGTTTGTTTCTTTGGTTGGTTTTGTTTGTTTTGTTTTTGTTTTATTTGTGGTTTTGTTTTTTTTTTAATATATTTATTTGTTTGTTAGTTTATCTATTTGCTATTTCTTTGTCTTCCATGGCTGCCTGGAACACTTCACACAAAGCTTTCTAGATGCTCTAAACATTGTATCATAGCTTGCTCTGTGCATATATGTCTTACATAGATTTCAATGTATCGAGCAATTTGTGTATAGCCTTTCTTTTTTTGGCTTTAAGGAAGAGAGGAACCTGAACTTGATGCTCAGATTTTCAACTTTGTACATGTATTGTCAACCTGATTTAATATATGAAAGAATGAGGGCACATGTGCTGTATGCGTTTGGCTGTTTAGTGATGTAGTACTTCTTGTGGATGTCAAAATAACCATAAAAATAAATTTGTGATTCAAATTTATGTACATTCTGAGGGCGAGACATGAACCATGAACAATTACTTAGAATGAAATTCATGGATTTCAATTTTACCTCGGACTTTGCAAGTAATTTTTCAGTGTGTATTTTACATACATGGATTTCTTCACAGCTAATGCTTGTGGAAGTTGACAGTCGGATCAGTGTCTGTTCAGATAGACTCGTGCCACAATTGACTAAACCCTCTAGATTCTTTGTGAAGTTTGATTAATTAATTAATTATTTTTTAATGAGTATTACTGCCCATGTCAATTGAATAATCAAAGGTAAAAAGAGGTGGGTTTAGTGTCTAGGAAACAACTTTTCTGGGGAGTAAAAAATTTTTCTTAATTGATTTAAACAAAAAACCCATAAATGTTGAGTGGTGCTGGTATTATTTTATTTTTTGCATATTCTGATTTTATAATTAATTCGTTTTTCTCATAGTTTGTCCTCACTGGTAGTGTTGAATTGTTGAAGATTTTGCTTATTAATTCTTAACCATGGAGTAAGAACAAGACATATTAGAAAAAGGAGTAGTAAAATGTTGTTTGAAAACACACAGTCTATACATAATGTTCTCCATTTGCTTAATGATTATTCAATATTGTTTTCTCTGCTGCTGTTGAAACATTACATAAAAAATGAAGAAACATTCATGTGAAGTTTTCAAGACTAACAAAACTGCTTTTTTATGTGAATTCTAATAGCCTCCAGAATGTAGAAAACATTGAAAGCAATTTCTGAATTCACAGTCTATACCCTCCAGGTATAGCTGTTTAATGCTGTTTATATACATAATTCTTTTATGCAAATATTTAAGGTTTGTATTATATCTTTCAGACTATATTTTCAGCTCTGACACTTTTCTTTGCTTAGTTGCATTTCAAGTTTAAATTTTATAAATGTGGATGAAAGTCGGAAAAACAGGGTGAAAATGAGGAAAGGTTTGATTACTTAGATAGTGTTGTTCATTGAAATGTTGGCCTAGATGTGTGTCTTATTTTAGAAAACAGAGCAGTTTAATTAGATTTATGCTCAAAAAAGCATTTAAAGACAGTAATGAATACTTTAACAAATGCATAAGTTGCAAAAATTTTTTGTGCTAGTTTAACATAGAGTTGTTAGTACACTAATGAAGACTATGTAACCTATTTTATTTACTCTAAAGAATTCTACCTACCTTCAGCAAAGAGGCAAAATAAATAAAACAAGAAAGTAGTCCTGTTTTCCTGTGAACTTGAAAATATTTGTGCATTAAATCTTTCTTCTCTCCATAGTTTCTCACTTCACTAAAAGTCTTTGGGTAACAAATTCTCTTTGTTAAGACAACGAAGACTGTTCTTCCAAGATCTGGATGATAAATTATTTAAGAATTGCTACAGTAGTCTTTGTATTTTACTCTATTTTAGCTTTCTGACAGTGTCGATTGCCCCAAATTAGAGCATAAAGTAAAAAACAATGTTGACAGTATGTTTTTTTTTTTGTGAGGAACTCGTCAATCAGTTTATATGGGAACTTTTTTTGTGCCACTTATGCTGAGAAGCTGACAGTCTCATGTACAAAAGCCTCACTAAAATTAAAAAAAATCCAAGTGCAGTTGAGAAATATGTATGATTTGTTTAGTAAAGAGACTAACCAGGAATTAAAATAATGAGCACCTTCGTATACTCAACCTTCAGGTTCAGGAAGGCTCAAACAGACAAAAATGAATCCTACTAATGGTAACACTTCATGCACTCATAGAAAGGGGATAGTAATTGTTAGAAAAAAGGTAAAATCCTTTCCAAAGAAATCCTACATGATTTTTAGGGATACTCTGAAACCTAGAAATATGGTGCTTTTGGTAACAGCTTTAAGGCAAGACTAGTTCACAAAGGTGCTATTGCAAAGGTAAAGACTGATTCCTGTGAAGTGAAAAAGTTATGTATAATTAGACAATTCATGCTGTCACCATAATCCCCTGTTGACTGGTTTCTGCTTGGAAGGGTTCAGGTCACAGATCCTTGCTGGATGGGGAGCTGCAGGACTTAGGTGGTTGAGGTCATTTTAGACATGTCCTGTTTCTCACATTACCCTTATGTCTTCTGCGGTACATTTTCTCAGGCTTCTTGTACAAAAGAGATCACTTTGACTAGTCTTTCTTTCTAGGTCTCTCATTTTTTTTTACTGAAATGTTTTCCTAAAGGCAAACAAATGTCACCAGGAGAAACTGCAGTGACTCAGAAAGGCTGCCTATAATAAGCCAGCACTGGTTTGCTAGAAACTTGGCCCTGTTAATAGATGTTTTTTACTCTTCATGAAATTATTTGTCTTCCCTTAAAAGGTGTCCCTTAAAATGCTGTATTTGAAGGAAGGTCTAGATCTTTCAGTCATAAATGATCCCTGCCTTAAAATGCCACTCTTTTTTCCAAGCTGACTTCCTTCCAGTTCCTTTGGAATTTTGCTACATTGTGGTGCCTAACCTCCTTCAAAGAACCTCTGCATGGGCTATAATTAATATCATACCCTAGCTTTAAGAACATTTCAGTCCATATAAGCTCATTCTCTCTTACTGAGATCCTCTAGTTGTTTCTTCCATTATGGCCATTGTTTTTGTTATTTAGAATTATAGACTCATATAATAGTTTTGATTGGAAAAGACCCTTAAGACCATTGAGTCCAACTACAGACCTCACACTGCCAAGTCCACCTCTAAACCATATCACTAAGCACCACATCTACACATCTTCCAAATACTTCCAGGAATGGTGGCTCAGCCACTTCCGTGGGCAGCCTGTTCCAATGCTTGACAACCCTTTCTGGGAAGACGTTTTTCTTTATGTCCAGTGTAAACCTCCCCTGCTGCAACTTGATGCCATTTCCTCTCATCATTTGTTACTTGGGAAAAAAGATCAACACCCACATTGCTACAACCTCCTTTCAGGTAGTTGTAGACAGTGATAAGGTCTCCCCTCAACCTCCTTTTCTCCAGGCTAAACAGCCTCAGTTTCCTCAGCTGCTCATAATAAGACTTGTGCTCCAGGTCGTTCACCAGATTTGTTGCTCTTCTCTGAACTCTCTCCAGCACCTCAATGTCTTTCTTGTAGTGAGGGGCCCAAAACTGGTGAGGCCTCACCGGTTCGAAGTACAGGGAGGATGATCACTTTCCCCAGTCCTGCCGGGCACACTATTTCTGATAAAAGCCAAGATGCTATTGGTTAGTAATTGAAAAGCTCTCTTTTCTAAAGTCATAAATTTCTGGAGGAATTTCTTCAGATTTCTTCATCTAGATACTTCAAATTTCTTGCAAGTTTGTCTCCTATCGTACAGTAGGTATACTTTGTCCAGTTGCCTTTTCCTTGATATTGAACTATACCTCAATACTGTTCAACAGCTTACTATCAAAGCGACCTATGTCTACACAGGTCAAGTGGGTCATATTTTCTGGTTCTCCACTCAGGTTGAGAAGTGAAGAGGACTTTTAACTATGCTTTGAAATTTTGTCTAAAAGGCTTTACCTTTTTATTCACAAGTATTATTACAAGTGTTATTGCAGGTCTTACTAGCTTGTTCACTTTGAATATAACATAAATCTTTAACTTTCTACCATTCTTCATGGCAGCGGTCCACCAGGATATGGGTTTCTCAGGATCTCATTTGTTTGGACTCAATTACTCCAAGGTTTTAAAATTCCCATAATTTACCATAGTGTTCTCGTCATCTTCCCATAAATGTCTGTCACAAGGTTCAATTTCCTACTAGTCATCCTAGTTACCTTGGTCTCATCTAATAGTACTCTCCTTTTTTACGTAAAACAGGTTTATTTTGGGGCTCATTTTACTTCTGCCTACAACTGTCTTTCAGCACATAATTTTAGATGTAGTTTTCTTTGCTGATCTTTTCATGTATCCCAAGTGTGATCCTGTTGATCTACCCCTATAAAAGAGGCAGAGGCAGGAGTTCTGCTAGAATCTTCTTTCACTCTGTGTCCTCTCAGGTCCCTGACTTGAGTGTAGAACACAATTAAGACATCAATATGTGCTAAGTTAATTCTCATTCACTTTTGCCCCTTTTAAAAATATCAAATTGGGAAAACACAGCTGCCTGGTAACTTAGTGCAGCTTTTTGAGAAGGTGTTTTACCAGCTGTCCTATCCTTAAGACAACATTGGTGGATCAACTGGAGGTTTGGTGGCATTAGGCTGATTTTCCAAATGGCAAAACCAAAAGTATCCAAAATTAGTAGAACGAATAAAATAAAGATGCCTTTAAGGAGTGGAAGAGAATAAAGATAACCCTGTTAATTTCTGATGTTTTTACAGTGGTTTTATATTTTATTTGAGAAAAAAACCAACACATTTCATGTTGTGGGGTGTAATGTGAATGAGGAGTGAATACTTTTCTGTGTTATGTTTATGGCATTAGTCTGTATGCTAGTACATTTGTGATTTAGAAGAAAAGTTACTTCAAGATGAGTTTGTGCAATTTTGCTTCTGGAGAGTTAGCTGGTGCTTAAGTGTATGTAAATTACAGCAATCAAAATGTATGATTACTGAGTCTTTGGAATAAGCAAGTAGGACCAAGGCTAAAACCCATTTTAACAGGGAAGGTATGTATAGTGTATGAATTTCCTGCCACATGTAATTCTTCCAGGTGAAGTAACACAATATATTGTTGGAATATTTTTGTTTGTATAACCAATAAAAGTACCATGAATGCCTAACTCCATGTTGTGAAATATTTTCCCAGGTTTAAAATACCCAAGGTGCTAAGTGCCTCATGAATACCAAAATACCCATTGATTAAATTCTGATCTGTCTTTGCATAAGACCATCTATTTGTTCTTCAATGTGGATAAAGGTAATTTTACTGTGTTTTGTATATAATTATAAAGAAATTCTGGGATAAAGACATGGAACAATTATATTTTGCTTGTGAGGTGTCTGAGGAATATGCTGTGAGTATCTCATAAAAGTGTAGCAGACTTAATTTGAAAATATCCATAGGAACAGTGCTACCACTCCATTATGACTTGTACCATAAAATATCCAAAGCTATTAATTCTTCATTTTAAATTACCTAATCATAATTTCCAACCATCCTTTCTTGTTAGATTTGTTCTCTGTTACACTGGAGTCTGTTGTGTGAAGTCTGTTTTCTCCCTGCAGAGGTGTTTCCATGTTGTTGTGTCTGTTTTGATTCTTAAGAACATGATACTTCATTATGCCCTGCTTGTGAGATTAAATTACCTTATTTTTCTTACTATTCTTACATGTACATGTACAGGATCTCACTGAGAACTCATTGAATTAAATTTTCATTTGGATGTCCAGATATATGGTTTTTCTGGAAGGTGTTCCTCATTCTTTAATATTTCCATTCATTTGCTGTTTATAGTGTAGTGTAAATTAGCTGTGTTTACGCAGATTTTACTTCAAGCAACTTCACAATGAAAAGAAACAAAATTCTTCTGATCATTACCAACAAACAAGCCATTTTCTGTCATTCACAAATCTTATTAGAAGTGGGTATTCTATTTTATTTTATTTTATTTTATTTTATTTTATTTTATTTTATTTTATTTTATTTTATTTTATTTTATTTTGTTTTGTTTTGTTTTGTTTTGTTTATTTTATTTTCTTGCTGAGCTTTGATGAAACAGGTTTGTCACTGAGTTTAAAACATGACACTAGTGACCTGTTCCTATGTTTTACACCATGATAGAGATACAAACCTGGGAATTCAGGTATGCATTCACAAGAATCTATTTACTTTCTTTAGGGGTTAAAAATAAGAATGCAGCACCTCTGTTGTGGCCAGTTCTACTAAAGTAGCTGAATCATCTGTATAAGTTCTTTTGCTTCTGCTTTTACAGGGTTACAGGCATGAGAAGTAGTAAATATGGGGCCTGGAAGGAGAGTTTACCATGGATGTGGGTTTCCTGAGACTACAAGGGTCTAGGATGGTTACTTTTCCTGTTTCTTTAAGATAGACTCTCTGGGGCTGTTGATTACTATATAAGGTATTAATTAAATGTAGAGGAAAGTACACTTTCATAACAGTTGGACTACAGAAATATAGCAGTGGCTGATGCAAGGTCTTCAAAATCCCTGATTATGAAACCAACACACAAAAATATCTCTTTTTTACGATTAAGAGAGGGACAAAATATCAATGACCATCAAATGGCTGATAGCCATCTGTTTAGTTTCCTTCTGTTTCTGTTACTGCTTTAAATTAACTGCACACCTGAGTGGCTGTTGGTTTCGGGGCAGGGCACAGATGCTTCAAATTCACTGCACTCCTTCCCCTGCAAGATAGTTGTAAAAAAATGTTTAAGCCTGCTGAAATGTCAACTCTTCAAGGAATATTCAAGCACACAATGTTGAAGTGAATTTGAAATGTCCATCAACTTTATGACTGTGATGGGAGTAAATGGCAAGGAAAGCAAAGTTTTCAATACTGTCCTCTTCAATGTATTAAGATACACAAAGAGAGAAATCTCTGCTAAGTTAAGGGTTGCTTACACTTTAGTGGAGTGAATGGGCATGGGGTTGTACTTGTTTGTCTTAATTCTTTGTGTTGCCATAGTTTGATATACTCATGTAGACAGCTAATGGAGGAAGGTAGTAAGGGGTC
This sequence comes from Patagioenas fasciata, assembly GCF_037038585.1. NCBI lineage: Eukaryota > Metazoa > Chordata > Aves > Columbiformes > Columbidae > Patagioenas > Patagioenas fasciata. The sequence goes on from NC_092520.1 coordinate 87,609,785, forward strand.
ATTTTATTTTTTCCTTTGTGGATGCAACTGAGCTTTTGGCTAACTCTAGCTCATTGTAATCCCTAATTGTGATTGAAACTACCCAGCAAATAAATTTGCTATCTCATGTTTTAAGGAATTATGTATAGAATCATCAAAAAAGTTCACACTTGCTTAAAGAGACAGAGTAGCAAAAATGTGATGGCATGAGTGACATGTTTGAGTGTATTAAACCTACACTAATTTATTGGTTGTGTTGTATGTATTTGTATTGCGAACTAAACTCTGAGTGACACATTGACTGTATGATCTGACAGGGTAAACAAATTCTGATAACAGCAGCTTTAGTCTTGCTGTGGCTTGACTCTTTAGCCTTGTTTGATTCTGGGTAGTCAGATATACTCTGGCGCAACTCTGTTTCTTCCTCAGAGGTAAAAATTGTTAAAACTCAGCCTGATTCAATGTGGTTATTTAAGTAAGCATTATGGCTACCAAAACAATTGTTACGTGACAATGCTCGAGTCACTTGAGTACATTCGGTTGAAGATATGGGTACAGGATGGGGATTGAGGTCTCTGTGCACTGAAGTAGAAAACTTGTAGCTGGCTGATAGCAGTGGAGAGGACTGCTGGTAGACGATGGTGTAGTTGGGAGGTGCCTGCTAGTGAGCTTGAAATTAGGAAAGATCTGTATGAGCCTCCCAAGTTTTACCTTTGAGTTTTCTTATAACTATCTGCTGATGACAGAGTTGTGATAGATCAGATTGCTTTTCCTGTTTTCTTTCTGCTGTTCTTATTTGCCAAGTTAGTAGCATCCCATTCACAACTAAGTCAGTGGCAGTACTTGCTTTGTCTGCTTTAAATCTCAATCTCAGTGTTATAGCAAAATTAATTTTTGTGTAAGATCTTTAAGTCTCAAAATGCTGGTTTTACAGTGAGCTTGGAAGAAAGTACTGCAACGTAAGGTGCAGGATATTCCTCACTGTGTAGAAACATCCAACTGTCCAACATTAAAGAAAGTTAAGAGTATTCTTGAACTTACAGTAGTTCCCATGTGAAGTACTACGTTCAGTTCTGGGGTTCTCACTGCAAAGGAGAGATGGATACACTGGAAAGAGTCCAGAAAAGGGCCGTTAAGAAGATTAAGGGACTGGGTCATTTTTCATATGGGGAAAGGCTGAGAGAGCTGGAACTGCTTAGCCTAGATAAGGCTCAGAAGGATCCTAATAATGGGTATAAATACCTGAAGAGAGGGTGCAAAGAAGACAGAAGCAGGCTCTTTTTAGTGGTTTCAGAAACCTCTGTGCAGGACAGGAGGCAATGGGCACAAATTTAAACACAGGAGGCTGCCTGGGCATAAGGAGAAACATTTTACTGTAAGGGTGACTGAACACTGGCACAGGTTGCCCAGGGAAGTTTTGGAGACTCCACCCTTGAAGGCAACTGGGTCTATGCAACTGTGCTTGAGCAGGGGAGTTGGACCAGAGGACAGCATCACAGAATCACAGAATGGTTGGGGTTGGAAGGGACCTTTGGAAATCATCTACTCCAACCCACCTACTAAAGCAGGTACACCTAGAGTAGATTGCACAGGGGTCCTTTACAATCTCAACCATTGTGTGCTTCCGTGTTTTGGTCTTTGTCTGAAAAAAAGAATTGCAAGTCAATGTTTCAGTATACAATGTCATATGGGAGAGTGATGAAATATGACTATATCAGTGAAAAAAATAAGATTTAAGGCTATGAAATTGGTGAAGGGTTTGGAGAGGGAGCTGTACAAGGAGCGGCTAAAGTCACTCGATTTGTTCAGCTTGGAGAAGAGGAGACTAAGAGGAGATCTCATTGCGGTCTACAGCTTCCTCACAAGGGGAGGAGGAAGGGTAGGCACAGAACTCTTCTCTTTAGTGACCAATGACAGAACCTGAGGGACCAGCAGATGTCCCAGGGAGGTTTAGGCTAGACATTAGGAAAAGGTTCTTCCCCCGGAGAACAGGCTCTCCAGGGAGGTGTCACGGCCCCAAGCCTGACAGTGTTCAAGAAGAGACTGGACAATACCCTCAGACACATCATGTGAACTGTGGGGTTGTCATATGCAGCAAGAGGAATTGAATTCAATGATTCTTTTGGGTCCCTTCCAACTCAGGGCATTCTATGATTTTTACTTTAAATTCTATGAATTTCTTAATTTCTTGCCCCTCTTCATTCTCCTTTCAAACTATGAAAGGGGATGTTCTGTGGCTGCTTTGTAAAGCAATTACCTGACCAGTAAATGTAGCATATGCCTAACAAGTAGCAATCATGTACTCAGAACCAATGGTGATGTATGTGTTTAGTCTGCCTGTTTTCTTGGCAGGAGGTGGGCTCTCCTTTGATAAACAGTGGTCTGAATCATCAACTGAAGTCTACTACAGAGGATAAATAGACAGGTTTGGTTTTTTTTGTTTGTTTGTTTGTTTTTTTTTTATTCAACACTGAACATCTGGGAAAAGTGGAAAGCAGAAAAACCCTTTCTGGCAATAAATAAGTGATGTGATAAATATGTATGTATATGTATATAGCTACTGAACATATCTGACAGTCCTACCACTTGTTGTGGTTTCCAGTCTCTGTATTAAAAACATATCCATTCATATACCTACCTCTGATCATCATCTCCCTCTTCTTTCATGGAACTATGGGGCAGTATAGGGGGTTGTTTATTGACTGGAAACACCTCACAAAAATCAAATAACTATATTGTCTGATTAAGCCAAAGTGATTATGATTGATGTTCATGTAGCAGAAAGAACAGTGCATAATAGGTACTTATGCCAGCTGTGAACTAGTGGTGCATGTGATTTGTGCTCTGCTTTATAAAGAGCAAAAATGTGTTCTCGCTAGCACAGCAGTGGTTGTGGTTCTGTCCAAGGCATGGCCAGAAGAGATAAGTTCTTCTCCCAGGCTGGCAGTACATTAGTAGGACATGTTTGATATTAAATGAGATCTAATGATTCATCATGGTGAGTAAGAATAGCGAAGATATTTTAAATCTAAAGAATCCCTTTGGTTTAAGGAATCTCCAATTCCTTTAGTAAAGAAACTTTCCCTGGTTAGCTGGAGAAACTTTCATGCTAGTCTACTCATTCTTTGTGCTCTAATTGTAGTTGCTACAACATAATCACTTTCTTCGTATTTTAAATTTCACTCATGTTGTGAGAGAATTACACTTTACTAGTATTTGTTGCGGTTGTCTATACTCTGTATGATTTTCAGTATCTTTTGGTATATTTCACAACCTGGCAAAATTTAATGGGTTTCTCTGGTTCCTCTGTTATTAATACCCATGGATTTTTGACATCCTAGGTAAACTAGTACAGAGAAAACAAAGGAACCATCTGTTCTCCATGTGTGTTCGTAACTAGCCAGCAAGGTTGATTTGTTGTTTTTCCTTTCAGTTTTCCCTAAGATAAAATAAGTAGAATGTGCCCATATGTCCAGCAGACTCTGATGACAGGCTATAGGTAGAATTATTGCTGGAGACTGTCGTTAATGTTTCGCTTCCATATGCCTCAGAGAGCAATGCTGGAGGTAAATCTGCAGTTAGCAGTCATGGGAGAATCCTGACTTGGCTGCATAATTACAGTATTAAGAATAAAGAGCATCAGTTTAAATCAAATTTTAAACTCTCATCATAATTTAACAATATGTTTATATGTATTTAATGATATGTGTTTTTCCCTCTCATTAGTAATTTTTCACCCTGTAAGCAATACATATTTAAGCCCCAATACAAAATAACTCCCAGCTAATTTTGCAGTTGGCTCTTAATGATTGACTAATCTTTCCTCAACCAATTTCAGTTTCTAGATGTTAGAATGATCTCATAGTATACAAACTTGGGAGGAGACTGCTAGAAAATGCAATATATTTGTAAACACTAATATTTCATACACACAAGCTAAAGTCACACTAGGAAAGCAAGTTGTCTACCTGTGTTATAAGAAGACAGTGCAAGTTCTCAGTTGTGTGACTAAAAAAAGCACATTTGCTGCCAAGAAATGTAGAGGGGAAAGCCATAAAAGCCAAATTTGTTTCCCTTACACTAGAAATAAGGGAGTGTAGCTTTCAATAGAAAAAAGAATCAGCTTTTATTTAAGGAAGGTTGAAAAGGGAAATGTAATTTTCAAGCATATTAAGGGAATTATAAAACTAATTATGTATGAAAATTTAAAAAATTAAAAAGAAATCAAAATTAATTGACAGCTGCCACTCTTCCTAATTTACTTTGTTTTGTCTAGCAATTGCAAGGACTGAAAGCAATAATGGGTAAAATAGCATGTCTCTTCCACAACACTGCCTGGGCAGACTCTCAGCAGAAAAATACAGCACATCAGTCACGAATGTCTTGTGTCAACTTGTTCATCAAAGCACCTTCTGATTCACTGCACTTAAATTTTATGCATTATTTCAATTTTGTAAAGAATTGTTTCCCTAAACTCTTTTAAAGTTGCTATGTCTTTGTTTTTCAGTTACAATCTTCCTGACATTGAATGGAACAGAAATGTAGAAATTACATTTGTACCACTTATTTGGCACCACTGACAAATTGTTTGTCATGAAGGAAAAAGCAATAGCAGGTCTTGGGGACTACAGTGTTTCTGGGAAGAGAGGAATCAATGTTTAATTGAAATTACAGTACTGTTTCTTTCTAGGCAGGACCAGTCAAGATTCAAACCACCCGGATATAAACAGTTGGTTTTGAAAAATAAAAGAGTCTTTCTTTTTGAGGGGAGGAGCTGATGCATTGGGTTGCTGCAAAAGTAATTGCAGTTTTCACATTGTTGAAATTTGCCATTCAATATTGGATGCATTCTTAAATAAATGTGGTTATGTTATGTATAATTTTAATGAGCTTTTCTTCCCCCCCCCCCCCTTTTTTTTTTTTAGCTGCTGACTTATTACTTGCTGTTTGTTTTAGACTATGGAAATGACATCAAAGAGCAAATTTGAGCAGTTTTCTTATTCAAGTTCTAAATGGGTTGTAAACTGGCAAAGACAGCTCACAGCATCAACAGTGCATTTGGCCCAGGAACTGCTGACCAACGTACAGTGCAGTGTTCAAGAAGTTTTGCAAAGGAGATGAGAGCCTTGAAGATGAGAAGCAGAGCGGTCGGCCATCAGAAGTTGGTAACGACGGATGGAGAGCTATCATCGAAGCTAATCCTCTCACAACTACATGAGAAGTTGCCAAATAACTCAACATTGACCATTCTATGGTCTTTCATCATTTGAAGCAAATGGGAAAGGTGAAAAAGCTTGATAAGTGGGTGCCTCATGAGCTGACTGAAAATCAAAAACATTGTCATTTTGAAGTGTCATCTTCTCTTACTCTGTGCAACAGCAATAAACCATTTCTTTATTGGATTATAATGTGCGACAAAAAGTGGATTTTATATGATAACTGGCAATGACTAGCTCAGTGGTTGGACTAAGAAGAACATCCAAAGCACTTCTCAAATACAAACTTGCACCAAAAAAAGGTCATGGTCACTGTTTGGTGGTCCGCCGTCAGTCTGATCCACTCCAGCTTTCTGAACCCCGGCAAAAGTGTTATTTCTGAGAAGTAAGCCCAGCAAATTGATGAGATGTACCAAAAACTGCAATGCTTGCAGCCGACATCAGTCAACAGAAAGGGTCCAATTCTTCTCCACAACAATGTCCAGCTGCACGTCGCACAACTGACACTTTCAAAGCTGAACAAACTGGGCTACGAAGTTTTGTTTCATGTACCATATTCACTTGACCTCTCACCAACCAACTACCACTTCTTCAAGCATCTTGACGATTTTTTGCAGGGAAAATACTTCCACAGGCAGTGGGATGCAGAAAATGCTATCCAAGAGTTCCTTGAATCCTGAAGTATGGATTTTTATCCTACAGGAATAAACAAACTTCTTTATCTTTCACAAATATATGTTGATTGTAATGGTTCCTATTTTGATTAATTTAAGATGTGCTTGAGTATAGCTATAAAGATTTAAAATTAATTATTCAAAACTGCAATTACTTTTGCACCAACCTAATAGAACTACATCTCACAGGAGCCTAAATATAAGACTTCTCAGAAAAGTCAAAACACACATTAAGCCTACGCATGGTGAAAACAGATAGGAAGCAAATTTTTCTGAGGACTACTCAGAATCTTTCCAAGTGCCTCAGGAAAAAGCTAGCAGATGACTGTAGTGCTTCAAAGTCAAGTGACAGAACATGGATGACTATCTAGAGTAATAATGGTGCCTCGGAAAGTTCTGAAATGACCCACGCAAATTTGTAATGCCAGTGTACATTCTGCTGGAGTAGGAAATAATGAGCCAAGGGTATCGGGTCCTATTAATTTCGAAAGTATTTTGAATATGAATTTTTTAATGATTTGAGGCTGCTCTCATGTTGTGCATACTAATTTAAATATGACATTTTGTCAAGAGATGTGCTAAACAAACTGAAGTTCACGAATTATAGAACTCTTTCCTCTATAAAGGTCATTACTTAATGTGATAGATAAAAGGTGTCTGAAGGACATATACCTTCAGATAATGACACTGGAGAGAGTTTTGAGATTCTTTCTTGAAAAGCTGGATCATGTTATTAGTGCTAATCAGATTAGTTTAAAACACCAGTGGGTGCTGGGTAATGTGATACTCATTATACAGAAAAACAAAGTAACTAAAAAGTGGCTTAGCTAGCTTGCACTACAAGTCTAGGGTTGTGTTGAGAATGAAGCTCAAAATTCTACTTGCCCTTAGAAATGATGGCTTTGTTTGGTCTTCTCTGTGGTTGTATGTATGGCAAGGGCTTCCATGTTGATTTGTTCCATAGTCTTCCCCAGCCTGAGGTGAGCTGGACTGGCTTGTAGCTTTCTTGACCTTCCTTCTTACCTTAGAGTGTAACATTTGCCTGTTTCCTTCAGGAACTTCCCACAGTCACCCCAATCTGTCAGAGATGGTAGACTGGCCTCAAAGTCAATAACACCTCAACACCTTCAGATAAATTCTCTCTGGATCTCAGGCCTTGTGTATATCTATCCTTTTCTACAATAAGCAATACTGCTCTTCCCTAAGTTTTGCTATCACCAGGAACCTGGGTGACATGAGAACAGACCCTGCTAGGAATGATTGAGGCACTGAGTTTATCAGCCTTTTCCATGTTCTCTGACAGTTAGATTACCTGCTTCACTCAGCAGCAGACCTACATGGTCTTAATTTTTCTGCTGATTTGTTTATAGAAACTCTTGTTCTCCTTCATGTTTTAACTTGAGGCTCAGCTGGACTTTCCTGTTTCTGTTGTGGCATGGTAATTTATGGGTAATTTATATCTTTAAACTCTTCTATCTCATGGTCCTTACAGGCAACTCTGCCATTGATTATCACATGACTAGTGACTGCTTGCTTATTTATGAATAGCAGATCCAGCAAAGCATCTCCTCTAGTAACTGCATCAAAAAATTGTCCCCAACTAAGTATATAAATTGAGGTTATTGGTACCATGGTATGTTGCCTTTCCAGAGTATCATAGAATCATTTTGGTTGGAAGAGATCTTCAAGATCATTGAGTTCAACTGTTAACCTAACATTGTCACCAAACCTCGTCTGTACATCTTTAAAACACCTCCAGGGATGGTGATTGAACCACTTCCCTGGGCAACCTGTTCTGATGCCCAACAATTTTTTCCATGATGATCCCATGAAGATGTTGGGATGTAAATTTTCCCATGTGAACACAGGTCTGCAACTTAGTTTTCTGATACTTGAAAGAAATTTGTTTTTTTCACTTTCTCTTTCTGAGTTGTCTGTAACAGACATCAAACAGTATGTTCCTTCTTTTTGGCCTTCCAAACTCAGCCTACGCTTTTGGCCAGCCTTCTCTGTCAGCTATAGATGACTGTAGTGGAGAGTCATCTTCGTAGAGCACAATTTCCTCCTCTTCCTTTCTTTCCTGGAAAGTCTGCCTATCCATTGCAGCACTCTATTCATTGAATAATTCTGCCATGATTCTGTAATAATCCCAGTGACATTACAGCTCTGCAACAATGCATGAACTTCTAATTCCTCCTGTTTGTCACATTTTGTATCTTTATGTATCTTTGATACACATACACACCCTGGATACACCTATGGATTTCTATTTCTGTGTGACATTGTGTCACCGTGTCTCTGGGTCATCATCCTAAATCCTTGTTTTTAACAGACCTCAAAATAATGCAGTGGACTCATGAGAAGAAAGATGACAAAGGAGCAATATACTTTCTTACTGTCACGGAGAGACCCCAAAGTCAGTTTTAGGTGGACAACAAGTTCCAAAACAGACTTTATTCTGGACAGAAAAGTACAGCCAATGAACTGACCAAAACAGCGTTTATACAATTAGTTAGATCTCCGATAACATAAGATAAAGGTTTGAATATCAGTTGAGGAGATTATTGGGGTGGATCAAATGAGAATAATGAGGATCCACAGTGTGCATGCATACACTCACAAGAAACAAAACCAGAGCCCTCTGCCCTGGATACCTGTAGGAAATAAACACTTGCCTAGTACAGCAAGGACTTACAGTAAATTACCACTCACCCAAATGAGGAGGTGAGACGCTCCTAATCCCGTGAAGTTTCCTTAGATGGTGTTCCCGTCTAAGGGGAGGGCTTTGGCACAGACCTGCTGCCCCGAGAAGACCACACAAAGAGAATCTTTGGCATGAATCCCTTTTATAGCCTGATCAGCTCTGACTGTGGGCATTCCAGAAGCTTCTCAGCTTCTCTGGGCCCCTCCTCTGCTAACGACCCTGTCAGCTGACTCCGTCCCACAAAAGAGCCATTAACTGCCCCATTGAAGGCTCCAGTTCTCAGAGGGGGATGTGAAACTGCCACAGCAGTTCTCTGTGGGTTGGAAGTGCAACTGCCACACTTACTGTAAAAAATAATTGCAGATAGTGCTTATGGGAATGCTACAGAATGGAGCAGAATAAGGCCACATGTACCCTAAAGAGTGAGAAGCTTAGACTCCTCCTCTAGGGTTTTCAGTAATTACAGTACTGAAAAGTGGGTGATAACATCAAGGATACATGAACTGAGATTCATCTAAGTTATTTTACAACATTTGCGTTTGAGCTACCATTATTTTCATTTTATTTCAATGAGCAGAAAATGTGCAATTTGAGGATTGAAAGTAGGTTAAGTGTCTTGCACACATACTATGCCCATTTCTGTCTGTTGATTGCATGCACAGCCTCTAGCAACATGCAGAGTAGCTGCCTCAGATGTGAAGCTTAAGACGTCAGTATCCAGAGTTTAAAAAGGTGTATCCACTTTGGTGTTTTTCATAAATACTCACCTTCTTGAATGATAATGTGAAAGTCTTGATTTTTCCAGTGTTTTTTTTTACATTGAGTAGTAAATCCAAACTTCTGCTACTGTGGCTGTGTGGGGAACTTACCCTGCTTTAAATAAATCGTCAAAAAACACAGGACACGCAGATTGTTCCCAAAATACGTGTTTAAAAAGTAGTATTTTTAGAGTGATAAAGTGATTTATTTTTAACGTTCCTTTTTCTGGATTTTGAGGATTCAAAGTTAGTGAGATTGTTGTACCTAAGGCAGATGCTTTACAGACAGCTGCATGGTTCAATATATACACTCTAAACGTTTTACTTTTGATTAGCAAATTTGGAACCATATTTGCTTATTCCTACGTTGCATAATTTATCATATCTCTGATACCTTAGATCTGCTAGAAGATAAAGTTTTCTGTTGAGTTGTTGCACATATTTAGAAAATGGAGAGCAACTTTTTTTTTTTTTTTAATAAAGTAACACATGCAGAATACTTGAGGGAAATGTCAGTCCTTTGAATTTAGCTGCTCTAAAGATGAAGGTAAAAGGGTGAATCTTGAATCAAATGATAAAACGTTAATTGAAAGCATCAATTAAATCAGGTCCATTAGTTTTAAAGCGTCAAGAGTTTATTGTGATCATCCTGTCCAACCACCAGTGAGTTTACTGTCCTCATCCACTTTTCCTTCTGACCATGATATCTTCCACAAAATAAAAGTGAAGTCTGTGACTGATGGAAAAAGAGATTATATTACTTAGCAGTTGGTGAAAAAAGAATGTGATAGATTAGGAAATTGTGTCTCACCACCGATTTCTTCTCTCTTGATTTTATAAGAAAATCTTTTTATGTGTCCTCTATTTTTCTTGTTAAGAGCAGAACTGAAAAATGTATGAGTTTTACACATAGTACTATTATTTGCTAAATGTATTTCTGCTTTATGCAAGACACATACTAGCTTATAAGTATCTCCAGATTTTTTTTTTTTTCTATTAAGGAGTAGTAAGATTTCATATCTACATCCTAAAGCAATAAATTACTTTTAAATACAAGAAAAACTCAATTTTTGATGAAAACTCATAAGACTGACCAGTACTACACACTTGCTGTTTTTTTGTCACTTAATCACAACTTCTTCTTCAAGAGGTAAAGAAATGGAGAACAGTGCTGTGTATAAAGGGAAAAGATATATATATATAAATATATATAAGGCTGCTGATTTCCTGGTACTGCCAATAGCCACATACTGAAGCAGTAGACTTCGTATACTGATGTGTCTATGTGGCATATGACTGACAATAAATTCACAATTAAAATAAAACCAGAAACAAAAACAAACCTAATAAAAACGCAACAAACCAACCAAACAAAAACCAAACCGAAAATCAAGCAAACTAATAAAACCAAACCCACCAAAACCATAACTATTACCTATGAATTTCATTTAAAAAAATGCATGGAGCTGTTATTATATTTTCATGAAACTGAATCCAAGAAAAATGAGTGGAATGGTATTGATATTCAGAAGATCAGTAATAGATAATATTGTTGACTGTCAGACATACCAGCTCCTATGATTCCATTTAAAAATTAGCTATAACATGAGTGGGGTATTGGTACTTGCTCAGTGCACTTTAAGAAACAGCTAGATTTTAATCCAGTCATTAGAATCAACGTAGATCTTGAAGCGTAGTGCCATTGCTTATACCTTACTGAGTATAATTATTGATTTGACAAAAATGAGTTTGTTATATACATTCATCTTTTTCAGATACCATTTTCTCACCTTCTTGTCTCTTTAGGGTTCTTCCTACAACTGTATATTTGTAATCTGCAATTTCTGTCTTCTTTGCCCTTTTTACTGTTAATAGCCAATAGACTTTGTAGCAGATGTGGTGTTCTGGTATAATCTTGTATATGTTGATTAAAAGAGGAAATTACTTAAATGGATCAAAACCTAAAAGGTCCAAGTCTGAGTCCTGTAGCAATTGTCGTCCATGTGCCACAATGCCTCTAGGAAAGCAAGGGGTGTTATTTTTTAAATATATGTGTTAACACACCTGGACTTGAGTACCTGGATGATCTGATAATTTTTTAATAATTTTACTACCAGGGTTAGTTGAAGTCATTGGCCATATTTGCTTTAGAAGGTCTCATTTTAGATAGTTGTGAAAGACATTAGTTCTACTCTGTTTTTTCTGTTTCAGTTTCTACAGGTTTTTGATAGTTTTCTTGTTTAATGTTTTCCATAGTTGATCTTGTTGTGCAAGAAATATTCAGGGTTTTTTTTTCTGCTTTTGTGTAAGGGAGAAAAGGGTATTTTTACCTCCATCCACATGCTGCCTGTACAAATGTCAAAATTCAGCAGTTACTGTGCTTCCAAATCAAAGAGAATACCATAACTGGGTCTAAAAAGAGCTCTTTGAAATGGGAATCAAATGAACTTCTGAATATTGCATGCCACTCAGTAATAACAAAAATTCATAGTGGAAAATGTCACTGAGCAGCAAATCCTGATGTTTTTGTAAAGATACAGGTACACATTTTCCCTAGACAGCATTAGTTGCTGGTATTTCTAAGCCAGGCCAATGACCATTTCAACAAGGAATCAAATAAGTTCTTATTTTTCAAAGCCTTCCATCAAAGATCACATGAGTTGAAAAATACAGTTTTAAACACAGCCTCTCTACCAGGATACTCAATGAGAATGACACCTTTATATTTGTGTGCAAAATACACATTGCATACCTTATAAATCCTCCAGTTAAGTCTGTTCCTGTGCACATAAAAGGGCAGATCTGCCTCAAAATGTTTCCTGTATTTTTGCAGGCAGAGGACAATTCAAGAGACATTTTATTCCTCTATTAGTTTGTAGGACTACACTAGAAGTAATCATAAAGTTTTTCTGTGATTAAAAGAGACCGAATGTATTACCTAAAATGAACATTTTTTCTATGCAGTGTCACCATTTACTCCAGGGCAACAATAAACCGTGGAAGATGCTCTCTGTTAACCCCCCTCCCCACCCCGTCCTCCCTCAGCCCTCTCCACCAAGTAAAGGCAATAGGAGGAAAAGAGACACAGACTTGCAAGTTGGAAAAAGTTAAAAATGCTTTACTAATGCTACTAATAAAATAGAGCAAATAATACAAAATATGCAAAACCAAACTTGGATTTCCTGGGGTAGTACAGCGTTGCCCAGTGGAGCTGGAGCTGCTCTGGCAGCTGCAGGGGAGGCACCTGGAAGTCCTGGATTAGCCTCTGAAGCAAACCAGAATTGGATTAAGGGATGCAGGGTCTGGAACCAGGCCTCAGATTGCAGGGACAACAGGCACAGTCCTCTTCAGATGCCAGCCATGGTTGAAGAGAGCAAGACCCTCATAATCTCCCACTACTGTTCACCCCTCCTTGCAAATATGCCCCTCTCACTTACGGGATGTGCATTTTTATCAGTAACCTTGCATACCATTGCTATGTTATCAGCTCCTGTCTGCAGAAACATGTAGCCAAATTCAGAAAAGTGCAATTATTTAGAAGAACTTAGCTGAAAGGAAAATTCATTGAAAGAGAAACTGGTCTTGTTTTCAACAAAGCCAGGACACACAGTCAAAATATTACAGCATTTTTGGTGGTTCTAGCTAATGAGATTATGAAGATTATTTCTATTATTTATTTTTCCATTGAAACTAATTGTGATTTCAGACAAAACCCCCAATATTTTATCTTACTGTACTGAAAAATAGCTTATTTTAGTAGTTTCAGAATATGATGTATCTCTTTAGTTGTCTTTGAACTTATCTAAGAAAAAAATATTTCATGTTCTCAAATTCTTCTGATTTATATGGATTGATATGAGTGCAAAAGAACCAAAAGCACATTTGAAAAAGTACATAAATCTGTGCTTCTTTCACTGTCCTCAATACTCCAGAGGATGATTGAACAGTGCTTTGATTGAGAACAGTGTATGGGAAGATGACTCATCATGTAGCCTGACCTTGCAGAAATGTAAAAGGTTTTCACTTTGTGCTTCTTTGCAGCTTGTTTGACATGCTTACAGTGCTTCAGGAGGTGGTCTGTGCACTCATGGATTGGTGTGGATATTGGAAAGGCTTTTGAAAAAGATTAGGTGAAAACAGAGAGTTGAGCCAAAAGACAGGTGTATAAATAGGCTGGGTAATGTGAGTTACTTGCTTTTTTATAATACGAGTTGAATTTGTACCAATTGTACAGGCTAAAGAGAAGCTGCTCTTTGCAATGTAAAAACAAGGTTACATTATATTATTCTTACAAAGCCTAAAATTATGGTGGATATTCTTCAGCACTCTCTACTGGTTTTATAATTATTTGCATAAATAAAACACCCATGAAACAAAAGTTGTCCAAGCAGATGATAAGCAAAAGAACAAAAAATAGTGTTGTGTTTGGTCAGTTTTGGTTGGTTGGTTGGGGTTTATTTTGTTTTGGTTTGTTCTGGTTTGTGGTTTTTTTTTTTGTGTGTGTGTGTGTGTGTGTTTGTTTGTGGGTTTTTTGTTTTTGTTTTGTTTTCTATCCATATTTCAATTATGAATTCATTCAAGTTTCTGCTTTTATCTCCACAGAACTCTGCCTGTGTTTTTGTAGTGCTTTTAAATTGTGGCTTTATCCAGGTGACTTAAGCCATCTCCTTGAGGAGCCTGTTTCTCTCTGTCTATATAGCTTTACCAAGCTGTTGCATTAAGAAGGTTAATTTAGCAGAAGTTAAACTGCCTTGTGTTCCATCTGGTCGTCAGTATTTCACTGGGCGTTGGGTGCAGCTGAGCTGAACCCCTGAGTGATGCGCAATTACATCAAATAACGTGAAGTTGACACTGTAAGCCTGATTGTGCTCAACAGCCAGTCCAGCGTTACATTGAATTCACACAATTTATGAATTCACTAATGGCACAAGGTCAGGTTGTGGCCATTGAATTTAGGTGCTTGTACAGATTCATGAATAGTATAGTATGTACTATAAGTCTGAGCACATCCAGTGAGAAATTATCATTACCAGATCCCCAAATCATGAGGTTTATTAAAGCAACAGGTGCAAGTTCTTTTAGATTTCCATTGATACACTGCCTGCAAAACACCCTTCAGTTGCAAAAAAATACACTTTAGTTGTAAGAAGTACTTATTGGTACCAAATATATATAAATTCTAAAATGCCTATATAGTTCTACTGATGTGATTACAAATAAAAACTTGAAGTTGTAAGTGTCCCGGGAAAACATTTGCTACAACCAAGTGCGCGTATCTTACCCAAAAGTGCCCATTGCCTGATCCCAGAAGTCTATGAGGTTGTTTCCTTGACTTCTCAGTGGTGGTGTCTTCCCTAACTTTCCCCTACTAATATGGTATTTATATTATTTTCTGTGTTTAGGTGGAGCTTGAGTGACTGTAGCATACATACCTTTGTTATTCATTGGTGTAAAATTCTCTTGCTTTGATTTTTAAGGTAAAAACTTCACAGAGCATGCTTAACAGGGCATAAGTGCATGAGGAAGGTGTGTATCTTTTGGAATAAAGGTGTGTTTTGGTATTATAATAAGATTATAATGAGCAAAGTTCACCCACGGGACAAATTTCTGGCTCAGTAAATAGCATTTTGAACAGAATTGAACATATATATTTTTAAATTGACAGCAGCTATACCATCTGGTTCCTGTACCTGATTTTTACACAGGGCCTGGTCATAGTATTTGCACACCATTCCACTCTCATACTCCTTAGTGCTAGCACACTGGGCTCCCCCCATGCACTAATGTCCAAAAATGTAGGCTAGGTTGCAGGGGTGAACCATGCAGTGCAGATTCCTTATCTGCTGAGCAGCTGCCTTATATGCTGAAGGTGTAAATATAACTTTATTGTAAGTAAGTGTATCCTCGATAATTATTTTCAATAACTTGCCCTCTCAGTAATTATTCCATACTTGCTCCTGAATATTAAGATAGAACCTATTTAAGCAAACACCAGAGTTCTCTCCAGATCAGTAATCCTGCTGCATAAGGTTAGGAATCAGAGGAGTTATGCTGCAAATGTAAGCAGGCTGAGCTCCACATCAGAATGAAGGGTAGCAGGACTAAGGCAAAGGGCTGAAGGGATCCTGTTGCTTTTGATAAGACTGTTTCTAGGAAATAAAGCACAAAGAAGCTGAAAAAAGCAGTAGATAAGTGAAGTGGCAAGGCAAAAACTGTTTCATCTCATATTTTCCATTAAGAAGGTACTTATGCTGTATTTTGCTCAGTTTTAAAGCATATATTTTTTAATGTTTCCACTGCTGTTACTTGAGAAACTGTTAAACAACTCAACCCCATAGTCTGTGTCATGACATGTACAGAAGCCTGATAATAGAATACTAATACTCCAAATGAAGCTATAGCTATAGTACAAAAAAAAAAAAAAAAAAAAAAAAAAAAAAAAAAGAAGTTTGCTCACTTAATCTAAGAAATAATTAGCCATATACAGCTGGGTTTTGCTGTTGTTGTTTTCATTTTGTCTGTTTGTTTTTACTGCTTTCAAGATTTTTAGAAAGTTAGACTGCAAAGATTTTAGAAGGTCAGAAGGCAGCTGGCTGAGATTCAGAATTAGGGATGCTACTGAGCCACAGCTTTCCCCATTGCAGATTGCTGGCCCTTTTTACAGTAAGAGGCCATACAATGGAAAGCATTATAGAGAATGATAAAATATCACTTTACTGTAGCCACAGACAGATGTGTTCACCTATCTGCCAGTACATTTTAGTGGGAGAAATTCCTCAAGTCAGATTATTAAGCTTTTCTCATTAAACCAACATAAATTATAGTTGTAGATATAGATAATGATTTTTTTATTTCTGCAAAATTAAAATAAGTGAATTATGCCTAAAAAACAGGGGGCTTTTAGTTTCTTTAATTAAAATCTATCTACTTATTGAAATCACTTAAGCATGTATTTCAAATAATTTTAACAGTATTACTGTTCTGATTTTCATACTGATTTGACGGGTAACATCTAGTTTAAGTGAGGCTAAAATGTATTAGAGTAATTAATATATAGTATCAACAAAAATAAAACCAACCTGTATATCGGAGAAGTGTGAGAAACTAATCTGCTTTGAAACGGGATGATGAGACTTAATACTAGTACGCTAGTGTAGTTGTTATGTAAAGAGTTAATTGCTCATCATAAAGATTAAATCTTCATTGTGCTGTGGCAAGTGGCAATGAACTGGCAATCCATCTGTTCTTGCTTTCGTCACATATTAGAATTTATTACTGCAGAAAATAATAGCTGCTAATTATCTAACCAACCACCTGTAAAGAACAAGTCATTGCACAGATAAAATGTGATTTCCCCCTCCCTCATGTACTGCACCTTCAGCTAACTTCATTTTCTCTGTTTGAATGAGAACCTGTTTTCAAGTGTAGGGCAATTATGTGGTTCTGTGCCTTGTATAACCTGTTAAAAACAATAATTTGCTGGCATAAAATTAGTTCTGTGCTCCATTTACAGGTCTAACTAGCTTAGAGTAAGAACATTTCTCTCTTCAAGATCTAAAAGCACTGGGAGCTTGCTTGGATCCGTTTAGTATTTATATTGTGCTTTGGTTGAATACTGGTTCTAAAATAGATTTGTCGCCAGTTGGTACAGCAATGTCATTATGTATTTGCAGTGCAACATAATACCATTTATTCTTCTATAGGCTTATTTGTACATACAGTTTCCTTTATTGTCAATGGATATAATTCCTTCCATTTGAATGGAGCTATGGATGGTAGTTGTACTCTGTAAGAGAGGAATGAAACAGTGATAATGCACTGCTTTGCTGTTTTAAACTTTAGGTAGGAGCTATGTCTTTCTCCAAGGTACCCTGTTATGGTGTATAAATTCTTGGACAACATCCTTTATTATAAGAAAAGATCCAAGACCATCATATTTTGTAATATGGCAGCCCTGTGTAGTAGTGTTTTTTGTCTGTGTTGAAACTGTAGGCCTTGCGTTTGGCAGAGAAAAGTGTATCGGCTTCCAAACCACGTTACTTGAAACTGAAGAAACCTGTGATATTTTCATATATATGTATATACATATATACATATATATGTATAGAATTAAAACATCACATTAATATCTATCTCCTTTTCAGAAATACTGAAAAAAACGAATAACTTCTTAAAAGCAAAGTTTTGATCTAAACTGCAGTCCAGAGTGTGTGTTTTGCTCTTCTGGTTTGACACTTAGTGACAGACTTGGGATTTATCAATAAATCTTTGAGAAGGCCATCAAAACTTATCGCAGTTAAGTAACCTTGCTTTGGGAGGCAGTGAGTGTTACCAGAAGGACAGTTATATTATTTGTCAGGAATTTCGTTAGAGCTTCTTATGATGGAAAATCTGGTTATTAAGAACAGGACAAATGGCCACCCACAGATTTAAGAGATGAAGTTTCTCAGGTGAGATGCCATTATCAGAATTAGAGAACAGTATGGAGGGGTTCTGACCTTCTGAGAGATGCTATAAAACTTCCAGAAGGCTTCTTGGAAGTTTAAAGCAACCATAAGAATCATGAAAACATTTGTTTTCATTTGTTGACTTTTTTTTTTTTTTTTTAAG
Organism: Patagioenas fasciata; assembly: GCF_037038585.1. Taxonomy (NCBI): domain Eukaryota; kingdom Metazoa; phylum Chordata; class Aves; order Columbiformes; family Columbidae; genus Patagioenas; species Patagioenas fasciata. Next base: position 87,627,726 of record NC_092520.1, read on the forward strand.
TTGACTTTTGAACTCTTGCACTCTTTGCACTGACTATTGCTTTATCCCTAGAAATACTTAAATGTTCAGCTATTCAGATGGTTGGAGCTGTAGATCATTTTTTTTTTTTTTTTTTTTTTTGATAATGGCTGGTTTTATAAGACTCCAGTCCGGACAGTGTTATGCAGGAAAGGCTTATCTCGCAGAGGCAAAAGGATGCTGGGGCAGGAATTAGCTGGGCTCATTTGGAGAGCTTTAAACTAGCCTCGAAGGGGGATGGGGTTGTAGTTGGGCTTGCCCCAGAGGGGCAGCATTCTAAAACAGATGAGGACCGGGTGGCCTCCTGTGCCCCTAGGGAGAAATTGGTGTGCTCTGCTCGCTCCCTGAAATGCCTGTACACCAATGCGCGCAGCATGGGGAATAAGCAGGAGGAGTTAGAATCCTGTGTTCGGTCGGGAGATTATGATCTGTTGGCAATTACAGAAACGTGGTGGGACAGTTCACATGACTGGAATGTGGTCATGGATGGCTATGCCCTTTTCAGGAAAGACAGGACAGCCAGGCGTGGTGGTGGAGTTGCTCTCTATGTGAGAGAGCAACTGCAATGTACTAAATTCTGCCCAGGAGCAGATGAGGAACGAGTTGAGAGTGTATGGGTCAGGATCAAGGGACAGGCTGGTAGGGGTGATACTGTTGTAGGTGTCTATTACAGGCCACCAGATCAGACTGAGGAAGTTGATGAGGCCTTCTATGCGCAGCTGAGAGTGGCCTCACAGTCACAGGCCCTGGTTGTTGTGGGTGATTTTAACTTCCCTGATGTTTGCTGGAAGGACCATTCAGCCAGCCAGCCACAGTCCAGGAGGTTCCTCCAGTGCATTGATGATAACTTCCTCATGCAGATGGTGGAGGAGCCGACCAGGAGAGGTACACTGCTGGATCTCATCCTCACTAACAAAGAGGGTCTGGTTGAAGCAGTAAAGGTTGAGGGCTGCCTGGGTTGCAGTGACCACGAGATGGTGGAGTTCAGCATCTCGTGTGGCAGGAACAGAATAGCAAGTAGAATTGCAACCCTGGACTTTGGCAGGGCTAATTTCGGCCTTTTCAAGCAACTGCTGAGGGAAACCCCATGGGCAAGACTGCTTGAAGGAAAAGGGGCCCAAGAGAGCTGGATTGCATTCAGAGATTGCTTCTTCCATGCTCAGGATCAGAGCATCCCCACACGTAGGAAGTCGAGGAAGGGAGCCAGAAGGCCTGCGTGGTTGAATAGGGATCTGTTGGGTATGCTCAAGCAGAAGAGGCGAGTTTACAGGTCATGGAAGCAGGGACTGGCCACTTGGGAGGAATATAAGGCAGCTGTTAGAGGATGCAGGAAGGCAGCTAGGGTAGCCAAGGCCTCCTTAGAATTACAGCTGGCAAGAGGGGTCAAGGACAGCAAGAAGAACTTTTTCAAATACATAGCAGATAAAACTAATACCAGAGGCAATGTAGGCCCACTGATGAATGAGGTGGGTGCCCTGGTGGCAGAAGACACAGAGAAGGCAGAATTGCTGAATGCCGCCTTTGTCTCTGTCTACTCCGCTGGAGGATGTCCTGGGGAACCCTGTACCCCTGAGACCCCGGATGAAGCCAGGTCAATGGAGGAGTTTGCTTTAGTCGATGAGGACTGGGTTAGGGAACAATTAAGTAGTCTGGACATCCATAAATCCATGGGTCCAGATGGGATGCATCCGCGGGTGCTGAGGGAGCTGGCTGAAGTCATTGCTAGACCGCTATCCATCATTTTTGCCAAGTCTTGGGAAACGGGAGAGGTGCCCGAGGATTGGAGGAAAGCAAATGTCACTCCAGTCTTTAAAAAGGGCAAGAAGGAGGACCCGGGTAATTATAGACCGGTCAGCCTCACCTCTGTCCCTGGGAAAGTAATGGAACAGCTTATCCTTGGTGCCATCTCAAGGCACATCAGGGATAAGAGGGTCATTAGGGGCAGTCAGCATGGCTTTACCAAGGGTAAGTCATGCTTGACCAACCTCATAGCCTTTTATGAGAATGTAACAAGGTGGATGGATGATGGCAGAGCGGTGGATGTGGTCTACCTTGACTTCAGTAAAGCCTTTGACACAGTCCCTCACAGCATCCTCACAGCTAAATTGAGGAGGTGTGGTCTCGACAATAGAGTAGTGAGGTGGGTTGCAAACTGGCTTAAAGAGAGAAGCCAGAGAGTGGTGGTCAATGGTGCGGAGTCCAGTTGGAGGCCAGTATCTAGTGGAGTGCCTCAGGGGTCAGTACTGGGGCCAATATTATTCAATATATTCATTAATGATTTAGACGAGGGAATTGAGTGTACTATCAGCAAGTTTGCTGATGACACTAAGCTGGGAGGAGTGGCTGACACGCCAGAAGGCTGTGCCGCCATCCAGCGGGACCTGGACAGGCTGGAGAGTTGGGCGGGGGATAATCTGATGGAATTTAACAAGGGAAAGTGTAGAGTCCTGCATCTGGGCAGGAACAATCCCAAGTTCCAGTATAGGTTGGGGCATGACCTATTAGAGAGCAGTGTAGGGGAAAGGGACCTGGGGGTCCTGGTGGACAACAGGATGACCATGAGCCAGCACTGTGCCCTTGTGGCCAGGAAGGCTAATGGCATCCTTGGGTGTATTACAAGGGGGCTGGTCAGTAGATCGAGAGAGGTCCTCCTTCCCCTCTACTCCGCCCTGGTGAGACCCCATCTGGAATATTGTGTTCAGTTCTGGGCCCCTCAGTTCAAGAAGGACAGGGAACTGCTGGAGAGGGTCCAGCGTAGGGCAACAAAGATGATTAAGGGAGTGGAGCATCTCCCTTATGAAGAAAGGCTGAGGGAGCTGGGGCTCTTTAGTTTGGAGAAGAGGAGACTGAGGGGTGACCTTATTAATGTTTATAAATATATAAAGGGTGAGTGCCATGAGGATGGAGTCAGGCTCTTCTCAGTGGCAAACAATGATAGGACAAGGGGCAATGGGATCAAGCTGGAACACAAGAGGTTCCACTTAAATTTGAGAAAGAACTTCTTCTCAGTGAGGGTAACAGAGCACTGGAACAGGCTACCCAGGGAGGTTGTGGAGTCTCCTTCCCTGGAGACATTCAAAGCCCGCCTGGACACATTCCTGTGCGACCTCACCTAGGCGTTCCTGCTCCAGCAGGGGGATTGGACTAGATGATCTTTTGAGGTCCCTTCCAATCCCAAACATACTGTGATACTGTGTGATACTGTGATACTGTGATCATAAGTTACAGTGCCAGACAAGGAGCATTCACATCAAAAATTAATGAAAACTGGAGACAGTTTTCAAACCTAGAAGGTTTTGAAACATGTGGTATCCCAGTTGGTTTCATTTAACAAATTTGAGACCTTTTATATAAAATCAAGCATTGTTTCCTGATCTAAAACATACTTTTAGTCTAGCTGACTACTTTTACTATTTCTATATAAGAAAAATGAGACTGTGAATAATTATCTGTTCACTTATCTAGAGAAGCATGAGAGTTGTTTACCCAAGAATATTTATGAAGTTCAGACTCTCTAGCAGAAGCAGTTTAGGACGAACACAGATGGTAAATCCATTACTCAAGAGTAATGAATCCCCAGGTGATATATGAAGACCATTTTATTTTCAGGGATGTCAATAAGGAACCACCAGTTTCTTGAGGTGATCTTGTTAATTTTGTATGCAAGCTTTACAATTTACCTTCCAGGCTCTGCTGAGCAATTAAATTCACCTATGCTCATCAAAAGACTTAATGAGTGTCATAAGTTTTGATGATAATGCTTTTCTTCACTAGGTAGCTTCATTCACTGAGAGTGCTATAGACTTCAAACACATAAATGTCACAACTTCAGAATGGGATGGCCTTCTTGAAGCAGGCCCATTAATTAAAGTTCTGAGTTCATTTTACATTCTAGGCAGGAGAGGTCCTTTGAGGGCAGAATGTCAGGTAGGTATCCCAGGTGCTGTGTAGTTTGGTTCCGGCAAGTACATGGTATAATGCGCTACCATAACTACTTAAAAAGGATTACTTTCGTCTGATACTTGTTTTCTACTTAATATATCAATGACATTAGTAAAGCCTTTATAAATCTATTAAAATTCACTATTAAATACTATTTTCTAGAATAAAACTAAGAGTCTCATGGTAGGATCAAATTCACACACATTTTCTCAATAGTTGACTAAAAATCATCTGTTAACTTTTAATTGTGAGTCCTATTAGAAAAATAAGCAAACAAACAAAACCCAAAACAATTTAATTCATTTTGGTTGGAATATTAATAGTGATGTGCAAACTATTTAATAACATTCCAAATTTTTGCTGTATATGTATAATGAACACAGTTTGTTATCTCAGCGAATCCACAGGTACCTAGCTGTCTTGAAAAGCTTTTTCTCCTATTAACTTAGTATTTTATTTTATATCAATATAATTTCCATGTCAGTCAATAAGTACATAAATATAAACTGAAATAATTCATGTAGTCTTTTAAAATGTCGTAAATATGTCCCGAAAGTTCCTGAATCATGTTTAAAGTTATAAAAATCCATCCTTGTTGGCGATGCTAGTCACTAGATGACAAAAGCCACCAAGTAGCACACAAATGATCTTGCAAGATTTGCTAAATGGAACAAGTTGCATTTTTGGGGCGAAAAATGCATTATTTGTTGTGATTTGTACCACTATTGTAGTTTCCCTTTGGCACAGGTAAAGGAATACTTCATTTTAGCAGAAGGGAACAGGTTGTATATAGTACTTTGGTGTCCTGAAGTAGTTTGTCATATCTGTACTTATTCTTGATTTATTTGAGGTGACATAGTTGTGTTGCAGTGCAAGAGTACGTCAGCACTGAAAATCTGTAGTAAGAGCAATTAAGCATTTTTCAGTGAGCAGAAATAGCCCACCTGAGTTTGTTGTTCATATGGCATTAGTACAACACAAAGCAATGCAATGGTTGCTTAGGATAATGTACCACCATCTGTAAGACACAATACATTTCAAGAGACTCGTCCACAGAGAATACATAGTATTGTCTGTTCATCCTGACTTTCTCTTTTTGTTTTTTCAATTAGCTGTGTCTCCTGCATTTTCCAGTCATGCAACTTTCTATGATTCCTGCTACAGTACACCCAATCCTGTGTTGTCCTCTCTCATGCATTTATAGAAGTATCAATATTTGTTATCAAATACTGTAGATTTCAACATTTTGGGGCCACATTTATTACATTTAGAGATGTGCGAAGGATTGGATGAACTTTTATGTTCTCAATGACATTGAAATGTCATTTTGGACAGTCATGTTTAAGAGGTATAGTATGAGTAGATAAATTCCATAAGGTTTTATTTTTATCTCTTCTTTTAAATGGCTTGTCATAAATTAATCATGAAGTTTCTGCGTAGTTTCTGCTCTCTATCTCCAATGATCTTGATGGTGATTAAGATAGACATGGCTGCTCATGTTATAGTGGTTTCTTTTCTCCCATCTAGCATCCTAGATGTAATGAAATCTGCCGAGCATGGATGAACAGGAACTAAATGTAATCAGAGCAACTCAGAGTTTTCTCCACTTTCTGACTATGTTTTCCCTTTCTGCGCAATAGGAATGTGTACGAATTCATATGTATATTAACATAACTACTTTTGAAAGACTACAGATTATATTTGCTTATAAATCTCATATCTGAGAAGAAGAGTTTTCACATTTCCAGGAGCAATGTTGACATCAGTGCAAGTCAGAATAAACTGCAAATTTCTACCAGCATCTCTGCAGTGAATGATAAACCAGAGAAAATGGAAAAACATTATTTTATGGCATTTCTCAAGTTGTGGAGGGCTAAACCTGAATGTTTTTGAGCTTTTTAGAAAAAAAAAAGTTCACATCTTAGTTACTCGAATGACTTTCCTTTTGAAATTGTCACGGAAGCACCCCGAGGTTAGTTCAAGGGGCAACAGGGTCCAAAACAACTTTTATTAAACCGGTGAGAAACAGGGTTTTAGCACTCCAAAAGTGACTTAAATACAGGTTTGTATATCAGTTGAAGAAATGATTAAGGGGCAGCAACTAATACAACAGGCGGTCCACAGAGTGCATGCACATGGCTTCACCAAAACAATGACAGAGCTGTCTCGAGTCCAGGAGGAGTACACACTTGCCTGAACACGGTGCGGGATTATTCTTAAAGAGATACACGTACTCGTAGTGAGTACGGAAAGTTAGTACACTCGAGATTCTGCGAGGGTAAATTTATAGTACACTCGCAATCCTGTGAGAAGTTTTACTCACACCCGTGGCAGCAAGGCAAGCGGAGTCTCCATCTCAGGGAGGGGGCTCTTGGTGGCAGCATCTTGCTCGTGCTCCGAGAGACCCGCGACAATGGGCAGAGTCTCGACGAGAGTCCCCTTTTTATACTGGCTGATCAGACCTGACTGTAGGCATTCCAGAAGCTTCTCTGCACCCCCACACTGGCTATGGGGTGCCCCTGAAGCCTCCAAACATCCCCCACACTGGCGGCAGGCGCCCAGTGGCTCACTGGCACCTCGGCACTCCCTTCTCCTAATGGCCCTGGCAGGGTGCTCTGAGGCTGAACAAAATAAGCTGTTAGCCTCAAACAACAGAGTGAGAGGGAGATGTGCCTACTCCTTCCATACTGAAGGAGGGAGGGGAAGAGACGGGGGTTTGCATCCTGCCACAGAAATCTTCAATATTTTAAAGTGATTGACTTCACAATGTCAGTTGAAGTACCACTTGATACTGGATGTGCATGATTATCCCCAAACCACTGTCACTTTGAAGTGGTTAGTATTTCATCTCAGGAACGTGAACTAGAAAACTTTTACATGGAAAAATTGTTAATATACAGAGTAATGTGAAATACAAAGACCACTAGAGATTTGCGTCACACTGTGTGTGGTGCATGTTGAGACACTCGTGATTGTTGTAGACAGCTATCGATTGTGTACAGCTGGGTACAGGAAATAACATTTGATCTAATAAACACTTGCATCATCAAGAAATTTGGTTTTGTGTATGTTAGAGAAAGATGACACTATCTCCTCAAGGCGTTTGTGGTTTTTTTAGGTTCTTTTAGTTTGGTTTTTTTTTTTTTTTTTGAGCAAGGGAAAGATTAAATCACTTCAAACCCTATACAGATTATTAAAAGGAAACTGAAAGCTCGTGTATCCACAAAGTAAATACTATTGATGATGAACGAGACTTGAGATATCGGGTGTTCTGGCAAAACAGTTTATGACAGTGTGTCAGGGAAGCCTTCTATAGCAAGCCAAGTAAGCACAGGCTTAGAAACTTCAGCTTAGGCTGTTTGGTTTTGTGATTTTGTTTGTTTGTTTCATCTGTATCTTAGATAAATGTGTCAGTTTTCTATTTTGGATACTGTAAACAAAACCTTGAGCTTTTACCTTAATCTAGGTTGTGTTATTTCACGATAATAGAAAACACTGAACAGCGTCTGGTTCTCTATATACCACCTCTCAAGGGAACTGATTCGTTTTAATAACTGCCTCACTTCCTCAGCACCTTGTCTGAACTATCCTAAGAGTGTTCCCTCTGAGATGATTTATGAGCCAGTTTGAAAGTTTGTACTCCAGAAGCAGTGAAAATGCCTCTCACTGATCAGGGTTCTAACTTGTAGGAAGGTAATGGAGTACTTCTCTGTCCTGCACCACTACTGAATTTTGTAATACTTTCATCTCCCTACAATAACAGCAATATTTCTGTAAAAACAAAACAAAACAAAACAAAACAAAACAAACAAACAAACAAAACCCCATTGTCATTAGACCTGGGATCTTTGCCAAACTGTTTTGTTTTGCTTAGGAAATTATTAAGAAATTCAATGCAGGTTTTTCCAAACAGAAAGGGGTAATTGGCTATTCTTTTTAAGCTAGTTTCTCTGATTCTCTGTAAATTTTTTTTTTTCCTCTTTATTTCAGTGTTTCTTCTGAAACTGACACCCATGTAACTCAAGACTAAAGCCTAGTCTTTCTTTCTGTCTCTTGACAGAAACTTAATTCAGTATATTTGCAATCACACCAAAATGGAAACCCACCATTGTTTCAAGACACTTTCAGAGAATTGACTTACAATGGTAGGTTAAGGAGGCATGATGGGATGGTAATTACATTCCATAACAGGGAGATTTTTAAATGAATGAATTTTGGTTTAATTTGTATACAGAGTTGAACCGTGTTATTTTCAAACATCTGAAACACTTCTCCCCAACACCACCCCCCGATTCCACCTTGATTTTCTCTGTTGTATTGTAGTTTAAATTGTTTCCGGCATCCCCCATGCAAGGACAACCTGTTGAACAAGGAAGCAACTGATTTATACATGTTGTGGGGTGAGAGTAATGCCACATCCTTTCTAGGAGGTGTGAACAAATTAGGAAATGTTGCTACTGATCTACTAAGTATATCAGCCCAGTTTGTTCACTGTGTACAGGAAATGAATGGGATTGGATATGGCCACCGTTCTGTTGAATATAAATATTTGTTCTGAAAGCTGTTGGCAGGAAAACTGATAGCCAGTTGTTTTTGTCTAAAACCACCTTAAAATAATGGATTAAAGAACTTTACCATAAATATTTGTAATGCCTTTTCCATTACACACATCTCTGATTCAGGTTTTAACACTTTCAACCAGGATGAAACTTTCTTTTGACTGTTGAGTTACCAGTATATTGTAGAGAGCACTGGAGATGTTTAAGTATTTGTAATGAACTAGTAATTATTTTGTCTCCAGTACTTCCATCTTCCTTAGTTGCTGTGTGAACTTGTGATGAACACAGAAGCTCAAAACCTTTAACTACTCTGACCTGAATTTCTTCCAGGGTGGAATTTCCAGATGTTTGGCACTGACAGATACTAAGGAAAAGGTGTAAATGTTTTTTCCCCTCAGAATAATTTCTCTCTCACAGGTAATATGTGGTGCCTATTCAATCTGTATCACAAGCCCTAAGCCTCCCCACCCACTAACAACTGTAAGACCTTCTGTACTCACTCCACTTCCTTCAAAGTTCAAAGGATAATTAAATAGAAAGTATGAAGAACTGACAGAAAGCTTATGACCATGATTTCCTGAGTAAAAATACTAGACAATCTAGAAAATATACATTAGGGAAGACAAAAAGTAGATTGCACAGGTGTCTCATAGACTCTGGATTAGTCATTTTACGTGATTATCTGTGATAATGGAAGATCAGATTTGATGATCAGAATGGTCTCTGCCCAAAGTGAGCATACGTACCTGCGTGTGTGTCTGTATGTAGACATGTATATTTGTATCTAAATTAAGTATTTCTGTTGGCTTTTTTCTAATGTGGGGAGTATTTCAACTCACGATGGTGCTTCTATGTGTGGCTTTTAATATGTTGTACGCACCTTGTTACTCTTTTCTGTGTGTGACATTATAGATGAAGCAGAGATTCTGGTGTTTTGTTCAGATATCAACCAGGAGACTAAGAAGGACAGGGGTTTCTTTTGTGTTTCTTGTGGAATTGATATTGTTGCATTATGTCTTACTAGGTAGAGCCAAGCTGTTCTTACAATAATCAAAGCAAGTTTCTGGTACACTGTAAACTGCATTAAGGAACAGATTATCCTTTATTATTATCATATTGCTTCCTGTAAGTCAATAGTACATTGCTAAAGCATCATTATATAGTAATTACACTAACATACAAGCACATAAATTGTTTAGATTGTAAGTTTAAAATATAGCATGGTATTAAAAAACTGTCTCAGCAGTATGCAGGTTCTGTTCAACAATACGGTAAGTTGTGAGCATCTGGAATCTTAGCAGAAAATCAGAGTGTTTGGTAACAACTTTATACAATAACTAGGTAAAGAAGAAGAGTTGAAATGGGTGTTTTTTCAACTCAGCATAGTGACCTATTTCTAGTTTTAAAATACTTAACTATCAACCATAGTGTATTCTGCCTCAGTTGTGTTTGGAGAGACAGTCAAAGGCTTACCTACTCCATAGTAAACTTAGTGGACTTAACTATTTTTTGTTTCGTTTAATGGATGAAATAATTCTTAAAGCAGATATCACAAGGAATTACCATATCGATATTAAACATCAGCAATGAGATCTGAATCTGTTCAGTTTAGTAATAAATAGTCCAAGGGAGACATTTAATATTTATGATTAAACTTAAGCCTATTCAGATAACCTGAGAACTCAGCTTTGATGCCTTTGCTGCTCATATGCTCTTTACTATCAGTAGTCTTATACTGCTGACTAATTTATTCTGGGTAATTTATTCTGCTGCTTTAACCTATATTCATTTGTTGCTCAACTGCTTTTGATGCCTAACTCTATCCAAACTATGTAACTTGAAAACCTGTTTGGGGAGCTGAGTTCAGGTTTGTTTCATACTGCTATATGGTGTCAAGCACAGGAACGTATTTGTTTTGAACAACGTTTTTATGTTCTTATATCTCATAAAAATGGTAAATTGAGTATGCGGTGCTCTTTCTGAGCAACTAAAGGTACATGACATGTTGAATTTATTTTTGCTTTTGTGTTCAAATTAGACATTTTTTTTCTAAAGCTAAGAAAAAGGAAGAGCTAAGATTTCTGCAGCTAAAAAGGTATGTGATACATTTATTTGTTTGTTAGTATTTGATCCTCTTACCACTGAAGTCAAACCGAGGGTATTTTTAATTTCAGAGTGAGTAGGATCTCCTTCCTTAGAAATCATCAGAAAAATATTTTCAGGGTGAAGTCTTCATCTTTCCAGTGTTTCTAGATTTCTGCCATTAATAATGCAATTTCACTTTTAGGACATGATCGTTTCCATACTGTATAGAGAGCATTGTTAACTTCCTAGATGCATAGGATGAGATATAACATGATGGTGATTTTTTGCTCTACAATGTGTTCATTGTGACAAGATTACTTTTCCAATAATTATTTATGCATCTTTCACATGTGTCTTAAAATTATGTAAGCAAGGAACATTATTTTTCCTGAGACTTTCTGTGAAACATTATAATTTGCTGAGAGCAGAGCAGTCAAAGAAAATATAAATTTGTATTATTTTTACTTAAAGATACACAGGCAAGGAATATAAGCTAACAGATCATTGTGTTGTAGCTGCTATAAAGACAAAGATAATTGCTAGACAGTTCTTTTTTAATGATGTACTACACCTACAAAAAGTGCCAGAAGGAGAATTCAGGGAATTACAACCCTGTCAGTCTGACCTCGGTGCCAGGGAAGATTATGGAGCAGATCATTCTGAGTGCCATCACATGGCACATACGGGACAACAAACTGATCAGGCCCAGTCAGCATGGTTTTATGAAAGGCAGGTCCTGCTTGACCAACTTAATCTCCTCCTATGAAGAGGTGACCCATGGAGTGGATGAGGGAGAAGCTGTGGATGTTGTGTACCTGGATTTCAGCACAGCCTCTGCCACTGTTTCCCATAGCATTCTCCTGGAGAAACTGGCAGCTCATGGACTGGACAGCCATACTCTTTGGTGGGTAAAGAGTTGACTGGAGGGCCAGGCCGAAAGATTTGTGGTGAATGGGGTCAAATCCAGTTGGCGGCTGGTCACAAGAGGTGTTCCCCAGGGGTCAGTATTGCGGCCAGTTCTGTTCAATCTATCAAAGATCGGGATGAGGGGATTGAGTGCTCCCTTAGAACGTTTGCAGATGACACCAAGTTAGATGGGAGTGTTGATCTGCTGGAGGGTGGGAAGGCCATCCAGAGGGATCTAGACCAGCTGGATCATTGGGCTGAGGCCAATTGTATGAGGTTTAACAAAGCCAAGTGCCCGGTCTTGCACTTGGGTCACAACAACCCCAGGCAGCACTACAGGCTTGAGGAAGAATGTCTGGAAAGCTACCTGGCAGAAAAGGACCTGCAAGTGTTGATTGACGGCCAGCTGAATATGAGCCAGCAGTGTGCCCAGGTGACCAAAACGGCCAACAGCATCCTGGAATGTGTCGAGAATAGTGTGGCCAGCAGGATTAGGAAAGTGATCGCCCCTTGTACTTGTCCTTGGCACTAGTGAGGCTCCACCTTGAATACTCTGTTCAGTTTTGGGCCCCTCACTACAAGAAATACATGGAGGTGCTGGCGAGAGTGCAGAAGAGGGTGATGAGGCTGGTGAGGGGCCTGGATCACAAGTCTGATGAGGAGCAGCTGAGGGAACTGGGGCTGTCTAGCTTGGAGGAGGCTGAGGGGGGACCTTCTCGGTTTCTACAACTACTTGAAAGGAGGTTGTAGCATGGAGGGTGTTGTCTCTTCTGTCAGGTAACAAGCAATAGGACGAGACCAAATGGCCTCAGGTTGTGCCAGGGAAGGTTTAGACTGGATATTAGGAAAAATTTCTTCACAGAAAGCATTGTGAAGCCCTGGAAGAGGCTGCTCAGTGAAGTGGTTGAATCACTATCCCTGGAGGTATTTAAAAGACACTTAGATGAGGTTCTTAGGGACGTGGTTTGGTGCCAGTTAAGTTAATGGTTGTTCTCAGTGAACTTGAGGGTCTCTTTCAACCAAAATGATTCTATTATTCTATGATATTTTCTCTGAATCTCATTACTTCATTTTTCTCTTAAGATAGTGTGGCAGAATGCAAGCCCCCTCTCGCCCCCCCCTCCTCCTTCAGTATGGAAGGAGTAGGCAACAGCTTCTTTTGTTTGGCCCCAGAACACCCTGGTCAGGGCCATTAGGAGAAGGGAGGGCCGAGGTGCCAGTGAGCCACTGGGCACCTGCGACAAGTGTGGGGGATGTTTGGAGGCTTCAGGGGCACCCCACAGCCGGTGTGTGGGTGCAGAGAAGCTTCTAGAATGTCTACAGTCAGGTCGGATCAGCCTATAAAAAACGGGACTCTCGTCGAGACTCTGCCCATTGTCGCGGGTCTCTCGGAGCATGAGGGAGATGCTGCTGCCGAGAGCCCCCCTACCTGGGATGGAGACTCCGCTTGCCTTGCCGCCACGGGTGTGAGTAAAACTTCTCGCAGGATTGAGAGTATATTTATACTTTCCGTGCACATATGCACGTGTAACTTCCCGTGCTTAATACAAGCACATATAAACTTATTTCCTCGCACAATCACGAGTGTATTTTCCTCCTGTGCTTCCACATAAGCATGTGTAACTTTCCGTGTTTAATACAACCATGAGTAACTTTCCGTGCACATTTGCAAGCGTACTTTAAATTATTTCCTCGCACAATCGCGAGTGTATTTTCCTCCCGTGCTTCCATATAAGCACGTGTAGTATTCCGTGCACATTTGCACGTGTAAGTAAATTAACCCTCGCAGGATTGCGAGTGTATTATAAATTTACCCTCGCGGAATCGCGAGCGTACACGTTCCATACTCACTACAAGTACCTGTATCTCTTTAAGAATAATCCTGCACCGTGTTCAGGCAAGTGTGTACTCCTCCGGGACTCAGAGATGATTCCGGCATTGTTTTGAGTGAAGCCACGTGCATGCACTCTGTGGACCGCCTGTTGTATTAGTTGCTGCCCTTTAATAATATTCCTCAACTGATATCCAAACCTCTATTTAAGTCACTTTTGGAGTGCTAAAACCCTGTTTCTCACCAGTTTAATAAAAGTTGTTTTGGACCCTGTTGTCCCTTAAACTAACCTCGGGGTGCCTCCATGACAGATAGTAAGCAGAAAGATGATCTCTGCTTAATCGTTAATATACAATGCTGGTTACATGACATTAAAGGCATTCCAGGCCTGTCTTTCCGTAGTGACATGCTTAAACTGGGGCTTGGTCAGAGCAGGTACTTCACATAGCCTTTTTCTGAACCTGAGACAGCTTGTGGTGCAGGATCTCTACAAGGTGCACTCTTCTGTTTCGATGTGTTCACACTCACTGCCAGCAAGGCTGGGTATGAGTGATTACTCTTATGCTCCTGTGCTACCGGTATTTACAGAGTAGTCAGGCTAATTGTGTGGGTCTCAAACTTGTGAGAGCATCTCAAATGTGAGAAAAGCACATGCAATTGATATATGACTTACATAATTCTGTTAAATGTAGATCAGAGATTAAACATTTATGTCGCATTTGAAGTTTTGTTTCTAAAGATCTGACTTACAAAGCACTGACAGTTTTTATATTTTAAAATCAAACTGTGGTTCCCATTATCTTGGCCCTGGAATCTGCCAGAATCACTGTGGTCGGTCTGGTGCATTGAGGTAGTATTTAATGGAGACAGTAGATAAGCAGCAGGTAGGTTCCCAGGAGCAAGTGAGTTTGTACTTGCCACTGCTATTTTGATTTTAAGAGTAATGGCATAAATAAGAAGGGTAGATTTTGTAGCAAGTGGACTTTTCCCCATTCTCTGTGTTTTTACCCTAAGAAGCTATAAGCTGCTTTTGTTCAGATACTTAGGAAAATGTGCCTCAGAGTCATAAAGAGGAGGAGAAGGAATATGCCAAATTCAGTTCACCCTTCCCATCCATGCTGTAGCAAGGCTTGCTGAGAGCATAGCTGCAGGATGACAGGGAAAGCCTTGAAAGCGCAAGTACAAGATAATATCAGGGACACCAAGGGTACAAACATAAACAACAAATTATAAACTACTGGTCATTTAAAGAGTGCAAGCTTTAGTTGTGCAGAAGATTTTCTAGGGAGCAATAAAAAAAAAAAAACCAGAAATACATAAAATATTGGATTTTATAGTGGAACAACAGAGAAAGTGCTATGATATAAAAGGCAGTTAACATCTTCTTCAAGCATAGGAGAAAAAAGGAAGAAGGAAGAATAATTCCTGTGTCATTACTTAGTTAAGGGTACTAAATGTTATCAGTGTTTCTTCTCGCTGGTGTCAGGCTCTTCTACCCCTTTGCTGGAAAAAGTGTATTGCTTTCTGATTTGCTCTTCAGCCCATGTCCCTACTGCAATCTCAGGAAACATATGTAAAGGTTTATTTTTATAAATCTGTTCAAGTAAATTAGAAATGCAAATAATAATACATGTGTGTTCTGTACTCTAACCTTCATGTACAGGCTGAGTGATGCCATGTCACTGGGAAGTAAACTCACATGCAACAGTACTCAAGAGATAGGTTTAGAGCTGGTGAAGTAAGGCAGCAACTGCTGGTTCAGCTCATCTTTGAGTTTGTGTTGCAAACAAAGAGAACAGGGCTGGGTGATTGCATGCTGGTTTTACTGGAGTTGCTGAAACTTTTTGCTTGTACTGAATAAGAAGGGAGTAAGTAAATTCACAGAGTGGTTGATGTTGGAAGGGTCATCTGGAGATTGTCTAGCCCAGCCCTCCTCTTCCAAGCAAGGTCAGCAAGAACAGGTTGCTGAGGACTTGGTTCATTGGGTTTTGAATATCTCCAAAGATTAACTCACTGTGCTAAAGTTTAGGACTTATTTCTGTTTAATTTATAGCAGATGCATTGTATTAAGAACTCATATTTATGTCTCATAAATCTAAGCCCTAAGTTATAGACTTGATTGAAATTAGAAAAAATTATTTAACTTCTATTGAAGCAAGGTCCTGCGGCACAGATAAGTGGTTTGCAAAATTAAGAAAGAAGCCCAGTGATGAGTGGGCTTGTGATTTCTGCCTCTATAATTCTACCTGCCTCAGCAGCCTTTGGCCAAAGATAGAATACAATCCTACCAAGCAGGGAATAAAATCTATTACTGGTCTGTGATACTGTGCTCTCCTTTATTGTGCATGCTGTCCAATTTTGTTAATAGTTTCTTCTTGCTGCCTATTGAAAGAAATGGTATGGATTATGTCATAGAATCATAGAATGTCCCGAGTTGGAAGGGGTCTACAAGGATCATTGAGTCCAATTCCTGTCCCTGCATATGACAACCCCACAGTTCACACCATGTGTCTGAAGGCATTGTCCAGTCTCTTCTTGAACACTGTCAGGCTTGGGGCCATGACTGCCTCCCTGGGGAGTTTGATCCAGTACTCCACTACTTAATTTAGCCTTCCTTGTATCTTACTACTGTGACAGATCTGCTGAAAGGTCAAAATGAGAGATCACTTTGAAAGAAAAGCATATGAAATAACTTCTTCTTCAGAATGTTTCATAAAAAAATAAGAGGTAACAATACTGTATCCTTTGTCTGCCTTCTAAAGTAAAGTAACCTGTTCTCCCTTCTCAAATGGTCTACATATGCATCTGAATCTCAGAGACTTAGACTACTGTTTTCAGTTTCACATATGCAGTAGATTTGAAGTGCTGGCAAATTCCATCATCAGGATGGAGGTTGTGTTTTAGATAACCAAGCAGGCAAAAAGAAACACTAAAGGTAAGAAATATCTGTTCTCAAGAATCTGGCAAGTAGGAATCACATTTGAGGTACCTGAATTTCCTTATGCATTGTGTGATATTTAGATGCTTTTACATGGTTAACCATTAAAGTGAGGATACCCGGTTTTGTTTATGGACTTGAGAATTCCTCAATCTTGAAAGTACTGTCTTTGTAAATTAATTCTTCTTTAAATTATAAGTACATACTAATAATTGCAGAAATAAGTTGAATGTATTATTGCTCCCCATCCTTGTTTGTCCTTGGTTTTGAAATTATTGCTTTATGAGGTCTAACTGAACTGGTTTATGACACTGTAACTGATTGTTCTTGAATGCTTAGTTTGGGGATGTTGATATTTCATAGGTACACATAACGGGACATAAGATCTAGCAAAAGTGATACATTTGTGTCTTAATGGATGTAAAAGACTTTGACTTTCTTGATTATGAAAATGCTTGACATGTAACTCATGTTCCTTATGTTAACATGAATGTGTGCTAATGACAGTCTGGGAGAGGTTGTGTGATTAAGACCATAGGCAGTGTGTATGAGGGGAGTCAGACTTTAAGACTGCAGCTGCTCCATAGCTCTTTCCTGGTATTTTGTTATTTTTACCATCAATAATCTGGTGTTTTGCTGCTTGTTAGATGGGCTGAATGAGAAAGAAAACCAAGTGAGGATTCTGATAGGAAATCAGCTTTACAACTGGAGAGGCTAGGCACCTCTAGGTGTTTGGGGTGACAGACAACAGGAAAATAAGGTTAAAACTAAGAGTATGAAGAGAGATGTTTGGCTTTTAAAAGATTACCATGTTAGAATCTTGATTTTTTCATATAATAATATAACAATGAACACTGCCTGCCTAAATTTACATTAAAAAAAAATAATGCAGATGTTTTAGTTTCAGTATGGGAAATTCCATATGATGCAGTAAAATAATATCATGCATAACATAACAAAATCCTAACTTAGTCTTTTATATCTCATTGACAAATCTCATATATTCAAGTTTGGCTAACGTGCTTGAAGTTAAGTAGCTGAATCAATTAAAAGTTCTAGAAATGTGCCTATGTTTATCATTTCATGCAGGAATAGTATGAAATCTATAGGTGCTTATTTAAGCAATTACATAAGTCATAACAAAACTGGGATTTACTATTCAAATTTAAGTCTCAGTAGATTTCCTAAAGCTGCTAATACTAATTCCTAATGGAAAAAGTGTTAGCTTTCCTTAAAACTAGTGCTGTAGGCATACATGGGTCCGGTTTCAGACAAATACTTCAAGTTTGTAAAGTATGAACAGTTCCTAAAGCTTGTCTCAGATTTCCTCTCCTTAAATTTAAGTAGAAATATCCTTAATGTATTTCTGTCACAGTTATGGCAACCATTAATACATCATCCAGCAATGGAGTTATAATGGTGCATTGCTTATTCTATACAACATGAGTAGATACGAGTGATAGTAACATGTACAGAATTCTAAAACACCGCACTCCCTAATACTTGAATAAAAATAAAAAAAATATTTTAAAAAAAGAAAATAAAACCAAAAACCTGTGCACCACTTCTTGAAAACAGAAAAGGTTAAATTAAAAATATTTTTACACTTGTATAATTTTTCTAGTTAGAGACCAACATGCATTTTTGTTTTATTTGTTTGAATGAACAAATTTAAAACCACCGTGTTGATCCAAGAGTTGTTTTTCCCTCTTGAAAAAGTACTGTCATTGCAATATTATTATTTTCTTCTAACTTTCTTTGAAAAATATAATGCAAATTAAAAGGTATTTTTCTACTTTTTGAAACTTCCTGGTTTTCTCTCCTAAACTTGTCAGCTACAGAAGACTCCTCATTTGTTTGATTTCCTATATAAAACAGGTAGAAATTCTGTTATCTCAGCTCTTTCTTATCTCTGAGAAAGCACAATAGACTTCTCAAATTGAGAGGCAGAAGAAGTATACACTTGTAGCACAAGATAGGTGCTGAAAATTGCCTTAAGTATTGTATAAGCAAGTCCTTAAAAATGCCACATTATTCCTGATAAATAAATACCGTTTAAAAAATCTTTCATGAACATATTTACATCTTAAGATCCTGTTAACTTGTTTAGCAAATTCCAAGGCCTTTATCCTTTCAAGGAATCTACGGAGGACAGTGTGTGTGTGTGTGTGTGTGTGTGTGTGCGTGCGTGCGTGCGTGCGTGTGCGTGTGTGTGTGTGTGTGTGTGTGTGTGTGTGTGTGTGTGTGTGTGTGTTCAGAGTCCCTTTGAAGATAACTGGAGGTTCAGTGACTTAACAGAATCATGCAGTTGCTGTCATAGGAGATGAGGTCCTTTCATCTTGTGTGGAAATATCCAGATGTTTAACTTATTCATACAAAATGAATTTTCAGCACATGTATTTCAGTTCTGAGTTTTCAAACTGATGTCTGGAAGTCTTCTGTATGTGGTCTTCAGTGACCAACTAGAGGGATCACTTGAAAGCCTATTTCAGAAATACAAAAATAAAAATCAGGAAAACCAAACAAAACATTAATGAACTTCTGGCCTGAAGAAGCACAGTAATGTAGATGTATACGAAACGCAAGCAAAGGTTAAAAAGTAATCTCTAGGGTTCTGTGCTTATGAAATGTTGGAAGGTGTTTGTTACTGTTACATGAACTGTATACTAGCTCTATGCAAATGAGACTGCAATTTCGTTTGCAGTAATGATGACTGAGCAGTATTGATCAGTGTGATGGTATGACTAGCTTAGGTAAAATTTACTTCACAGGCCTACATACAGAGCTTTACAAGTAAAAACAGTATTGATTTACCCACTTCATAAATCAGGGGAGGAATTCTGGAACAGCTGATTATTTCAACTGTTATTTTTTATTCACTGCTTTTATTTCTTTCTCATTTAGTAACTGAGATGTGTGAACTTCACGTACAACACATATTCATTTAATATTTGACTAGTAATGCTTTGTCTGACACAAGAAGTATACTAGAAGACAGACAGTTATAGGTAAATTTAATCCATGTTATTAATAAAACGTCTTAATTTTGCCTTCAGAATCAAAAGATAAATTGAAATAAGCTGTAACGGTAGCTGTCTCTTAAATGCTTAATCCTTCTACCATTACCTCATGAGTTTTGTGGTATAAAATTGAGCACAAAGAAACTAATGAGAAGTCTTTAAGAGTGAATGAAATATTAATGCTAGCATTACTCTTTCTGCTCAAAAATTGCATGTTTTAATTCACAATAGAGAGGAAGAGTTGATACTCCATTAATGACAGTTTTTAAAAGCAATTTCATACAATGCCTCTATGGAAATTTCCTAAACAAAAATCACAGGAAGAAAGTTTTATCTAAAAAGTATGGAGATACGGTGTTCATTTGATAGGCTTAAAGTGTCAAAGAAGTATTTTTGTGAGTTTTGAAGTTTTCCCTGTACCGATGTTGATTAGCTATGAAGACTATCTTGGGAAGAACTGAAAGCTTTCACATTCAGATTCATTAGGCTTATAAATAATTTGTTTGGTATTATCAAAGCATTTAATACCATAAAATTGGATTATGTTTTAACTAATTATTACTTATACTAAAAAGAGATAGAGCCTGTAGACCTATTTTATGCAAATATGGATGAAAATATTTATTTACAGTCAGGTAAATAACTCAAGTGACATGGACTTCACACTTCTTGAACAGTTTACAGAACTGAAGTCTGAATCTTTTAATTAAAATGACTAAGAAATAGCAAAAGCAATTAAAACAATTTGCTGCATAGTGACAGCAAAAGAGGGGTTCTGCCTCTTCAATTTGAAAGCAATTCCAGTTTTTCGACTTAGAAGAAAAATAAAAGGAATGAGCAGTGAATATCCTAACTGTGCAAAATAGATTTCACGTACAGAGAAACAAAGGGGGAGGAATAATGTCTTCAGAGATCAATTTTTATTTGTCTTGTGGATACTGAAATGGACGTTTATTTATTTCTGCCGAATGTTTTGTTTATAAACATCCCCACATAGCACAAGCTAATCTGTTTCAAATAAAGACTTGAGGACTTTGTTTGATTCTTTTCCCAGTCACCGTTTAGGAAATGTTATTTTATAAAAAAACATATGTGAAAGACAGTAACTGCACAGCATATTTACTGAGCACTATCTAAGTTTATTTCCCTTATCAATTATGTCCCCAAAGGCATAAGCATGAAATTGTTACTTTCAGATTGTACTCTATTCTTGGTCTGTTATCTTCATTGATGTCCTAAAAACATGAGGTCCCCTGCTGTAGTCTTATTTCAGGATGGAAAAGCAAGTAGGACTTGTGGCTGAAGTGATAGAACTGAATTAGGTTGACATTTAGAACATGTTAAAAAAAACCCAAACCTATTTTCTTCTCTTTAGGTGATACTGAGGCAAGCGTTCTTCAAAATGCTGAGGTGATATGGCTGATAATGTTAAATGTATCCTATTAAATGAGACTAATTATTTCTTGCCTTAGATAAAAGCAGACCAATAAAATGGGGTGCCACCTCTATCAGTTTGCTTACCCGCACTGTGCAATTTCCTCTTGTGAACAGACAGAGCATATTTCAGTTGATGATCTCTTTGTTCTTCTACTTGCTGAGGTATGAGGACAAGCAGAATTTAAATATCTCGACAACTGCATGAAATCTTAGTAGTGCAGTGACAAAACTTAGGTTTTTACTTCCGCGATACAGATATCAAACAGGAGTACCTCTTCTTTCTGCACATGAAGGAGAGGTCTGGGTGGGCTATGGTGTCTGACTGATGTGTTGGACATCTGGGGAGTGCAGCAGCAGAGACCAGCACTCCCCTCAATAACCGCCCAGCATGACACAACCTATATATTGCTCACTGGCAGATGGAAGGGTGGGTTTTTGCCTGAAGTGTGAACCAAGTGCTTTTAAAACTCTTATCTGGAAAGAAAAATAAATAAATAAATAAATAAATAAATTAAGACTAACCTTGGTTGGCAGGAGGCAAAGGATGGTTTGGAAAGACCTATTTCTGAAGAGGGCTATTATTTTTCTGAACTGAATTTTCATCTATTTTTTTCCAGTGTTCTTTCATATTATTTTATCGCAGAAAATATTATTCAAATGTTGTACTAAGTACTATAATCTGATTGAAAATATTGATGGTGAAAATTCAATAAATACCTGGTGAAAAACCTCTGGACCCAGTGTGTCTGAGTAGACACATATATAAATGTATGTAGGTATGCATGTATGTATAAAAACCAATAACAACAAAAAGGTACTGGCAATAACCTAAACAAAGGCAAAATCCTGGTAGCAAAAAGGTGAGGAGACATTTCATAACCTTCCTTCTGTCAGACAAGTGAAATCTGGTTAAATCCAAGCTCTAGAATTAAACTGTATTCTTGTATAAAATGCTTGAGCATTTCTGTACTCTGATTGGGTGAGAGAATTTTGATAGTCTTGTAATTCTTCGACATATGACATAGTCTAGTACAAGTGGTCATCATGCCAAAAATGATTAAGTCCTACAGCATGAACTCCAGCATTAGTTTATTAACATTGTCAGAAAGACAAAGATGCTGACTTAAGAACATTTAACTGCTCAATGGGTTGTGTTTTTCAGCAGATCATGGGAATATACATTTGAACACTTGCAGCGAGTGCAGTGACAGCAGAGGGCTTGTTACTTATAAATACTAAAGGATTCGTTTAGACCACCAGCCTTGCAAGATAAATTTCAACCCCAAGCAATTTGTGCTTGCAACGAGGGCCTTCATATTGCACGAAAGGCATCCAATCACAAATATGACAGAGCAGATGCTGGACTGGTTTTGTTCGTTTGTGTTTTTTTTCTTTTATATAACTTAAACTCTGTACTTAAATTCTTGGGGTTTTGAAGATTGTGTTTTATAGGTACTAAAATGAAACAGTGTAAACATTAATCAAAATCCTGTAATTAAAAATGTTAACTTCCTTGATTCTTGTATGTAATTGTTACATAATTAATTGTCCAAAGTATTGCAGAACAAGTTTCTTTAATTCCTAAGTTTAAAGGAGGGGCACTGGCATAGATTTCTTAGATTACAAGCACAAGAAACCAAAACCAAAACTCAATGCTGTGTGTGTAGTGGTCATGTGGACGGTGCAGTAGTGGTCATGCAATTGTACAGTTTCAGGGTTTTTTTTGTCTTGTTATAATCAAAACAAAATCTCTTGGAGGGCCAAGGAGAATCTCCATGCCCTGATGGAGGTGGGAGGAAACATAGTGACAGAAGATGGGAAAAGTTTTATAAAACTAAGGATATTTGGGGCAGAAGTATATGGGTCATGCTTAGGAAGTTTGAAATCGGGAGTTCTCTGCCTCTGCACAGTTTATTTTCTCATGCATTGGAAACATGTGACTTGATTTAGAAAAAAAAAATGCTTTAGCAACATCTGCAGGTGCTATATGTGTGTAACTCCTACTCACTGACAACAGTGAGAAGAGTATTTTTTATTCATGTCGGTTGAGGGCAAGAGGCTGACAAAATGAAAAAGAGTCCTCTGGCTCAGGGTATGATCTCGCTATCATTGCACTTCAGGGAGCCGAGTTTTGACTGGGAGACAGCTGTCTGAGAAGCTGTGTGGGCACAGCTAGAGTCTGAGATGCTTTCTTGCTGTGGTGTTGTGTTTCCACACACTTTGGTTTTGAGAGGGTAGGACAAGGGAAGATGAAGTAAGGATTTACATTTGTGGACTGAAATGTGGTAGGAAAGAAGAGAATAGGATCTTCTGTTTTCATCTAAGTGTTTTAGTTAACATTACGGCAACAAGAAGAGGATGTTGTGGTAGTAAGAATCCCAACTGTTCAGTGCATATTCCTTAAAGCACATCACTGAACAGTTTTATAACATTTTCCTTGCAGACGCAAGCTAATGTAATAACCTCCTTTTTTATTTTTTTTTTTAATTTTATTTTTTATGAATACCTTGTCTTTTAAGCAATGAGTTTAGTAAATATCACTTAGAAAGAAATTTATCCAAGGTAGTTGGCAAAACTCCTTAAAGAACTAAAATTCATATATATATCAAGGTGAGGCATTTTAATATTTTTGAGAATAATCTGATTTAAGATAACATTACAATGTTTTACTTTAAAATATTAAAAACCCAAAATGAAAACAGAATTTTTGAAAAGCCACATTTTATGCATGTAAAATTTGCAATTCAAAGCCGTCAAGCAAATTAATTCAAAAGGTCTAACGTATCATATTTTGATTTCCCAATATTATAGGTTATAAAACAGTGAATTGTACAGAGAGTGAAGTATAATATTGGCTACATGATATGTGCAGTAGTCATTATACAATAGGTTGGTGATTCATGATTCAACTCAATTTTTCTTTCCCCTCTCATCTCATTTCATGGAGGTAATTATCAGAAGTGTCACAGAAAAACATAATAGTGTTCATGCTGAATTCTTGGTAGCTAGAAATTAGATAAAAATATACAACACATTAAAGGAAACCCTCTGGAAACCAGGGTGTTTGATTTTTGGTTTTGAACTTTTGAAGTCAACAAAAGGCCAAGTTATTTACATTCAAACTATAATGGATGTGGAACCTTATAGTTTATGTGTAAATATATATTCTATACGTAGTCTTTGTAATTTTAAAATAAAACTGGTTTAATTTCTATAGCTATTTTGATGGTTCATCAGGCTCTTAGTTGGTAATTTCCTGACTTGGAGCCACAGATTTTTATGTTACTTTTGATGGAAGGTTTGCGGCTTCTGAACACAAGTTTTCATTTTTCACATCATTCATCTAAGGAAGGCTGGATAGTAGTGTGTGCGTACGTTCAAACAATAAAAGAATGCCTGATCTCAAGACATCAGAATGACAACAGGTTGACAGAAAGACTTAATTGTGAAATGAGTGCTTTATTACATTTCACAAAGTACCCTTATGCTAATCTGTGGTATCTCTTGGGTACTTTATCTTTTTTCTTCATTCAGTGTAATAGTACTTTCAAGGTCCTAAGAAAATCTGTAATATTTCACCTAACTGGACATTTATTAACACATAGTCACATGACTGATGTGCTGTGATGGATGGATACATACCTTTTAGGAAGCACAAGAGAGAATGGCGAGTAAGGAAGCTGCCCTGGATGTGAGAGAGCAACAGGAATGCATGGAGATTTCTCAGGGATGGATGCGGAACCAGAAGGGAAAAGATGGCTCAGGGAATTCTGTGTGTCTCATATGCCGGCTTTTTAAACATCAGCTTCTACAATGATCACTACTAGATAGCTGTAAAAACCTAACTTGAAGTAGCATGATTTTTTACAAAATATTTATTTTCTCCCTGAAACATCCCACATTCAACCTTTTTTTTTTTTTTTTTTTCCTATGATCTTGATTCTTCAGGTATTAAAGCAGCCTCTGGGTTTGTATTATGGATTTATGAATGTCCACATAATTATGACTTATTTACCTGAAAGACTATTTCAGGTGCACCTTGCCTGCAAATCTAAGCATATGTGAATTTTGCCCTTTCAAAAAGAAACAGTATGTAACTTACATTCAACAACAAAACGAACCTTAACTGGTGTTTACCGCTCCAGGAAATAGATATTTGTCAGTCTGCAAGCATGAAACAATTAAAACTGCACCTCAGCCATGCTGCTTTTGATACAGACAGTTAAGTCTAATGGCAAGTATTTTAAAGCGTAGTATATTAGGAGGTACTTGATACATCCCTTGAAAAATCATAAAATGCATGACCTTAATCTTCATACCCTTGTTTTTCTTGACCCTAGATGATTTTGTTCAATAGTAAAACTTGATCTGTATTGCCTTCATGATTGCTGAAATTGACTGGCAATAATATTTTTCTTTAAGTGCGTTCACTGGAAGAGTTTATTGGATTAAATGGTCATTCCAGATGTGCACTGATTGATAGCCTGAACATCTTGCATACTGGTGCAGATTTTCAAAATAGAGTAAATGCAGCAATACTCTACTTGCTAGTTTTTCATCTTAGATGAAAAAAAAGCATTAATAAATAATTTGATATCTTTTCAGGTATGTGGAAAGACTTTTAAAATCAAGTTTAAGAAAATAGTCTTGGTAGTCATAGGAAGAAATCCGCTCAGAGTGTCTCTAAAAAGCAATATTTGGTACAAATAAGAATATTTTAAAATAGATTTGAATTAAATGTTCAAATAGAATTAAAATGATATATGTGTACCTGTGCTGTCCCCAACTATTATAGATTATTTAAATTTTTCTGAAGAATCAAATATTGTTGTTTCTTTCTGATGCAGCTTTTAAAATCTATTTACTCACTCAGCATTGTTCAAATGACTCAGATAATTATATAAAGTCTGGTTACAGTAATCTAAATATGATGGTTTAATTATGAGGCTAATTAATGCATAAACTTCCTCTATTGAAATAGAATATGATGAAATTTATTTTAATGTAGATGGATTTTTCTGCATTTTATATGTTCTTTTCTGTCCTTAAGGCTGGAAAGTATATTACTTCATTTGTAAATTCAAAATAATATTTACAATACAATGCAATAGAAATACATGCAATAGGAAAAAAAAAAACAACAAAACAAAACAAAACCAAATTAGGTATCTCTTTCAGTTTACTATATGTGGGGTTTAGGTAAGCTACTCCTCTTATTTCTGTTAAAAATAACACTGTTTGCATATGTAGCACATTGAAAAGACATTGAGAATTTGGTGTTGTACTGTGCTATGAATGTAGCACTGTTGTCTTGTGAAGTCTGAAAAAGAATTAAATAGTCTTTTTGCAGTGTCTTTTCCTTACCATACTATTGTCCTAATGCCCGTGGCAAATGATCATGATACAAAATCTTTACAATGAATTTACTATAATACTTAACCTATGCAGATAAATAGATGCACTCCACCCTTTTTCCTGAAGGTGTAAACACGTCCTATGCCATTTCAAGGCTTCATTTTCTAGATTTTCTCCTTTTTTAATGTCTGCCATGACTGGAGGATCTGATCTCACCTTCTTACACTTCTTGATTTACTGAGGCTATTCCTGTGACTTCAGGTTCTGGTTTGTACTGTCATTTTTCTAATGGTGCAGTTACACAGTCACTTTCTCAAGGTGTGCATTGAGAGAGTTTAACAGCTCTAGTTACGCAGGGTGTAGGAACTCTCTGTTGAAGTGGATCTTGTGCGGAAAAGCCACACTCTTAATGGAAATCTTGACACACTTCTCTGGGACAAAGCCCTCCTTTCTTCTTTACTGTTACCATGCAAATGCCTTTAGATGCTACTTCAAATGTCACTCTATGGGATGATAACAGCAGGAGTGTTATAGAATAAAGACTCCTGTGCTCCAGAGTGGGTGACTGTTCCTTTTTGTTAGGGAGAAAATGGATGAGGTGACGTGTTTTCTATTTTTTTCTTTATTTAACTCCACTTTCCTCCTAAATGAAGTATCTGAGATGAATACTTAAGAACTGTTCTGTATAAAATTGATATATTATATCCTAGTGAGGAGAGAGAAAAAGAGCAATATGTGATACTTAAAGAAATTAGAGTATCAGAGTTTTTATCTGAAACAACTGCAAAGGATGGAAGTTCTCTTCAATTTCAGAGATGTTGGAACAAAAATGAATCCTATACTGGAAGGAGCTGGGATCTGCTTGCTCCTTTTTGGCAGTAGAGGCAACATACAGCTGAGGAGCTGGCTCCTTCTTATTGAAACTGCAGTTTCTGCTCTGTTGAGTTAGAGCTGGTGTGGGTGCTTGGGCATTTCTCACTGAAAGTCAATTTGACCATGAAGCTGTGTCCTTCTTCTCTATAATATGTTTCTTTTGGGAGAGCCTGAAGGAGCATTTATTCACTATTCTAAATAGGTAGTTACTCACCATACCTCCTTTTCAAGTGTGAAATAGTATTTCAAAACTAGGCAAATTATAGTGTAATGTAATTCTCCATTTCAGGTATTGATTGCCTTGAGATAAAAGGAACAATTACTTCTGTCCTTTGTAAAGGTTTACTGTATTACCTAATAGAAAATTCAAATGGGAGAGGACACAGGAAAGGGAGACAGCAAAATGTTTGAAGTGATTACATGAAAATCTATCATGTCCTCTATAATAGTAACATTAAACTTAGCATGAATAAACAATTTTCCCCTTGTTCAGTGCCATATGTTGCTTTTTCATTGTAAAATCACTTTGCATGTTTTATCAAAAGCGTAGGGGAGTTATTAAACTAAAATGTCTTTCATTTCTCCTGCATCAGAAAGCTGTTCCTCCTGGTATTTGCATGAGTTGGATCATTTTAGGAGAAATGGACAGAAGCTGTTGGAACTGCAAATTCCAGCTGAAAAAGAATTGTCTCTCTGCTACTAGGTGATTCTCAGTAAATCTTTTGAAGTATAGGCAGGGCATATGAACTCCCTAGTCATGAACTATGCAATATTTTTTCTTTTAAACAATTATCATAGTTTAGTAAAATTAAGTGTTGCCTAACATGGAAGAGAGAACTTGCATTTGTTAAACGTGTCAAATTATTTCAGCCAAAAAAAGTGGGGACTGAAAGTGTGAAATCTGAAACATATTAAAGTTTCCATTTAAGAATGAAGATGGTCTAATTTTTTGATGTTTCTGAAATCACACATTTTTAAATACTCCTGATTTATAATAGGTGAACTAAAACTTATCCTTTAGGATGTACACACTTTGCTTTATATCAAGAACATAACAAGCATTGATATCCAGTTTTGGAATTTCATTAATTGAATATTATTTTAAGCTACAATCCATGTACTGAGTTTTATTTTGTTACACTATTGCTTACTTTAAAGTTAGTCTGTTTTAAAAAATGTTGCAGGTGTTTGAAGAAGGGAAAAGAATATATAGGAATAATCCAGGTGAATGTTAGTTCCCAGAGAGGCTGTGAAGTCTGTTTGCTTGTAGAGACTTAAAACCTGATTAGACAGGGCCCTGAGCAACCTACTGTGGCTGACCTTGCTCTAAGCAGGGGGTTGGAGTAGGTGACCTCTCGGGCTGGCACCTTCCTGCCTTGGCTGTTGTGTGGTTCTGTTTCACTGGATCTCTTGGGAGGCACAGGGACTGATGTATGTAACTTTTTCGTCTGATCCCTAGTCTTTGACATACATACTTTAGGAAGGTCTTACGAGTGGTTAAACTCTGTTTTATGTCTTATCTTTGCTTCTCACTGCATTCTTGGGGTTAAGCTGCGTACTAACTATGCCTGCAGCTCCAAGTGCATGAGCAGCATCAGTGACAGTAACCAAGTTACTGCTAGAGACATGGAACTAACAAATTGAAGAGGCTTTTATAGCACATTATATCTATTACTGACAAAGTTAGAAGTTACAGCATATTAATGTAGTTTCATTCAGAGCACTGCTTTAAGTATTTAAGTACACTGTGTGCTCTAGGAATCCTAAAATAGGTTTTTCAAAGTCTTATTTAGTTAAAGAATATTTTAATCCTAAAAGTACATTTTTTAAAAAATTAATCCACTAGTAAGGATTTTCTCCCTTTTCTATTAAAAAATTGGCATTTCTTAGCTTTAGTGGCTTTATTCTGAACTTCACTTAAATCCCTGAGACATCTGTATCATGTAGGTCCTTTTTCTGAAGAAATCCTACCTGGTGCATGGGTATGGTTTATTGAGTTTAAGGACTGGCTAGTTCAGATATCGTCCTATCTTTTGAGCAAGAAGGAGTGAAATCTTTCCTTGTAGGTCTCGACTTAATTATTCCAGTAATTTAATGGCAGCTAACTTACTAAATGGATGTAACTTGAAACATGAAAGCTGAAGATGAAAAGTATTGTGTAGATAAATCCTACTATTAAGAGCTGACTTCATGAAAACACCAGACACTTTCAAGGATCTTCAAATATTAGTGTGGTAGAGCTTTATGATTTACATTTTCCTTTAACTGCTTGTTTTTCTATTTCTTCTCTAGTGTCACAAATAATTAAGAGAGTGTGACCTGTGGTATATTGGTCTGATCAACCACCTCAGATGTAAGCGGTAATACCAGTTCAGTTTAGAATTTGTCTTAAAGCTATTTCAGTAGATTAAGAAAGACTATTAAAAAAAACCCAAACATGTATGCTGTCTGAGTTAAGATGGCCTTGTATGCTATACATTTCATCTTCAGAAGTGAAAGTACATATGTAAGCCACATCTTCCTTTCTGCTTGTAGTAGAGTACCAACCTTTTTCAGATAATAGTTAAAAAACCTCTTTCCACCCTTTTTATGGAATAAGAGAGCACATAAATTTACTTAACACTTTGAAAATGATGGGAGTAATAAAGTGAATCTAAAACTCAAATGTTGAGCACCCCCATAACTTCTATAGGCGAATGATTTCTGGGTAGATTTTCCTCTGCTGACACAAACTGCAGCTCTTTTGAATGCTCAGGTTTTGAGTAGTGTTTTCTCATTTTTCCACCTTACATACAGTCTTATGAATAATTATTTTTGTATTCTTTAAACAACAGGTAAATTCCCAGACTTTGCAGGAGACGGAAACTAAATGTGGTTTTCTTGATGCATGTGCTATAGTAGTGGGTTGTGACAGATTTAATTCTCTATTACATCAAGCTCTAGAGTGATTCCAGTTAATTACTTTCTCAAATTTGCTTTTTGGAGTTCCTCTCTGAAAGGGGTCCTGAGCCATTTATGACCACCTCTTAAGAGAAGGTCGATGGTTATCACATGTAAACATGAGACAATTAAGCAAATACACCTTCTGTGTCACTTTATATTTAATTGAAATCTTTGTGAGAATAAAAGAATTTATGTATTTCAAAGTGTACTACAGGCTCTCAAGAATCCTTTTCCTTATTCAGAAATAGGATGTCTTGCATCAGTTGTTTTGCATATTTTATCCGATAACTCTTCTAAAATGAAGAGCAATTTTTTTTCTGTGTTCCTGGCTAGTAGGGAAGAGGTATATTAAACATTCTAAAAATTGTTTCTGTACTCTCAGTGTTTTACAATGATGAGATATGGTTATACTTTAAAAAACATTTATGATAACTTGAATATAGAGCTTGCAGACAATGCACTTAGAAAGCATAATGTATTCATTATTAACTAATTTATATCCTGTTAATCTCATGCCAAATAAAAAAAAATCCAAATATAATTACTCACGTCAGTACAAGTCATCAGCATGTTATAATCTTGAATTACAACAATTTCTATTGATATTAGACCTGAATCAGCTTTTAAGAACGCTGTACAACATTAGAAAAGCTGGACAATTTTTCTTAACCACCAAACATCCACATATCCTGTTAACTCCTAATGAATTACAGAGGATGAAAGTGATGAGTAGTAATAGTACAGTGCTTCCAGAGAGTTCTATAAAACTTTGAGAACTAACACAGCCTATTGAAATATAAATCCAGAATAGCAAGTATTATTATAATATATACAGTTAAAATGGTTCCTGTTTGCTGTTTTCATGAAACAGCATTTGTTGTCTAGACAAGGGGTATGTAGTTAATTTTCACCGGTGGCCACCTCAGCCTCACAGTTGCCTTGAAAGGGCCAAATGTAATTTTAAGACTGTATAAATGTAGGAGTAGTTGCATTTATACAGTTCGAAAATTATGCATCCATATGCATATGCATCCATCATGCTTATTATATATTTTACTGGCTTAACAAATATCAGAATGCTTTTCTGAAGTTCTTTTCTTCAATAGCAATGTAAAATAGTTGAGTTCTCAACCTGTTTTGACAAAAGGCCAAAAATTTGGTTGAATTAAGAATAAAAATATGAATCAGCTGTCTAAAGAAAACCTTAGCAATCCTGGTTCAGGTTTCTTTGACTAAATGAAGAGAAGTAGCATCTTTCATAGTATATCTATTGTGGATGTCAAAAATTCAACTGGTATTTCAAAACTAGTACTCTTTCCAGTTTAGAGCTCTCTACACATAATTTCTCTTCATTCAAAACTATGAAGGTCTCATTAAGTTTCAATGTGATATGGTCTTAGATTCAGAATCTGTGGTCATCACTGTCTGATTTTACCTGTCTCAAATACTGTTTTTCTTTATGGTAGCCATACAGAATGGATGTGTACAAAACAGATTTGCCAAGTGCAAGAGTTGTCAAAAGCATAAGCATATCTAATGAAAACAAAAATAGGTATTTAAAGATAAGCATAATACAACAACTGAAACGTAATAGGAAGAAGCGAACAGGGCAATAAGAGAGCAGCCAGGCCCTCTTGTAAGTCACCGGGGGATGGCTTTGGAGGTGCAGTGTGGTTCACAGAGCAGAAGATCTGTTCCGCAAGGTCTCGATTTAAAAAGCTGAAAGGCAAGGAAGACAAAACTGTTTTGGTGAATGTTGTAAGAAACCAAGGCCTTTGCTGTAAGGCAGTGATCTGTGGAAGATCAATTTGTGAAATGTTGACATTTACTTTTCAGCTTTTATGGATTCCAGGGCACTATGTAACACCATTACATGCATATGCAGAAACCTAAGCTTATTTTTAAATAACAAATTGATTGTCTAGAAATATGTTCAAAAGGACACATGAGATGATGGCACAGGAACTCCATATGATCTTCATCTAATATTATGGTTGAGCATACAGGTGCTCCAATTATTATATTAGTCAACTAAGCAGAAAACGTGATATTGTATAGTTTCATAGGTATTTAGAGGTATTGCATACACTGATAGACCTATACTTTGTGTAAACATAGTGTACCACATAAAGATAGATGGGGGCAGGTTCATGACTGTTTCCCTTGATGAAGAGAAAATCGTCAGAAGAGACCAGCTGACTGAAATGGTGTGAGGGAGGTACATGAATGTGTGTAACTGGTAGTTTTATTGCAGTGTGAATACTTCTCTATATGCAGCTATTTACATATTTTACCCCAGGTTCAGTTTGCAACAACATACTTATCTTTTCCCTTAGATAAGAATAAAGAGTAGAAAAAGAATACAAAACACAGTCACTCAGACCCATTCTAAGAGCATGAAGGGGTAGCAGTATTAAATTAAGTAGTTCAGCCTTCAAAAATTACTCAGCCTGTGTACCAAATTGTGGTGCTCATCTGTGTAAGAAAGGTATTTGTCATAAAATACAGCAGGGAAGTGTACTTGGATATCAGTTAGGTAGATGTGAAAGGCTTTTAAGTGTTTCTGGAATTGAAATCCAGGACTGGAAAATGACTGACTGCACTTAAGGTTGTCTGTCTGAAAGTGCTCTTAGCTGTCTCGGAGACTTTATTTCTCTTTTGCTCAGTAGAAAGAAATTGCCTGCTGTCAAATTTGGGATGTTCCAGTATTCCTTATTCCGTAAGATAAACTGCTGTACTGACAATACAATGTGAGTTAAAGGTAATTCAGGGTCAATACCCGTCATTCAAGTACTATCATCTCACCTATTTTTACAGTAGGTTTCAGCCGGAGTCCTCCTGTTTGTTAAATCTGTGAACATCTTAGACTGGTGTGTTGTAAACATTTGGCCAGTTAGTGTCAGTCTGCTGCAGGTTCTCAAAGATAAATAAATTGTGTAGATATATTAACATAATCTTTCCAACTAAAATTCAAGTTTCTTGATTTTTTTTTTTTTTTTTACTGGCAACAGCCAGTCCTTTGTCATTTAAACACTTACTGATTTTGCTTAATTTTACTAAATAAAAGTTCTTGTTTGATTTAAAATTATTAAATACATTATTGACAACTGAGTAAGGTAAAGAAGAAATAAATTTAAATCAAATTCTGCTGGATATGCAAAACCAGTGTGATATTCAACAGAAGTTTGAGTTTTGACACTTCCAAAATCAGCTCTGTTTCTTAAGATAGCACATATTCTTTCACCTGCAATTCAACATACTCTTTTTGAGAGGGATGCACTGTGCAAAACTGGAAACAGATGAGAAGAATTAGAAGCCATTTATAATGACTCTCTTTTTTTCTCAGAGCTTAAAATGTGTCTAAACTACACCCACCCTCTGTCCCCTCCTGATAACTATTTTAAAATGTAAGTGGACTGACTGTAACATAAGGGTGTGGGTTTTTGCATATGCTCAAAAATCTATTTAATGACCTAGCTGTCCTAAAATGTTTTAGTCCCTCAGTAGTGCTGACATATACTTGCAGACACCTACCTGTCTTGTAAGACTGTAGAATAAGCTGAGGTAGTGAAATGCATTTTCTTCTCTTTTGTTTTGTTTTGAACTGGAAGTAGTTCTTCAGCACTCCTGCAAGAGCAGGGGATTCCCAGCAGGGACAAGTGGTGGATGTGGGAGTGTCAGGCTGTTTATGTAACTGAAGAAAATGTGTTGACTTTTTAGGCCATCAATGTTGTGCGTTGAAGATATCACACTTGGAATTCACTTCAGCATGGTGTTGATGAGGATGGTATTTGGATCTCAGCACAGTTAGTTTGTCTCATCCTGAAAGATGTTATTTTTGTGATATAAATTCAACAGAACTTCTCAGAAACCAGTGTGGGATACAAAACTTCCTTCCCATCAAGAAGGAAGCAAGCCTTGCATGTTTTAAATCTCATAGGAGAGAATCAGCTTCAAAAAATCCAGACAAAAAGCTAGCATGTGTGATCATTTCAGTTTTGGATTATATGAAGAATTTGCTTTTAAATTAACCTTATTTCTGCTCATACAGAGGAATTTATAAGGACAACCTCTCCTTTAGGCATGATCTTTTGAAACTTGGCAAGGTAGTTGCAGTAATTTTAAATAGTGCTTTGGAGAAAAAAAGCTGCTAATGAGCCTTGGTGGATGGAAAACAGTAATCAAAAGCAGTGAGAGCAAATGAACATTGCTGGTGTACCCTCATGCTGTGAGGCTAACATTTCCTTCAAACTACACCAGGTTGTGAGTTTCTTTCCTAATGTGGAGATTATTTTTTATCCATTATGATTTCAAACTTGTGAATGGGAAGTTAAGAGATTTTCACATTTTATCTCCACTTTCTGCCCCCTTTATGGCTGAAGAATCAGCCCTAAGGATTTATATAAGCTCCTGCTTTGGTCTTCAGCCGTGAAGCACCCACTGTCTTTGGCCCATATGCTGGAAATAAAAAGTGGTAGAAACCTCCTGTGTATCCAGGTGTACTTCTTGCAAAATCAAGTAAAGTTTTGACTTAGAAAATAAAGTCTGGAAAATCAATTGGCAAATCAGTTCAGTTTATAAGTGTGTTTCGTTTGTTTTTTTTCTTTTTTTTTAATCTCAGATTCCTCTGTTACAGTAGAACTGCACCACTTTACTTGACCTGTTTTTGCAGAGATCTCGAAATTCAGAACACAAACAATACAGCATGCTGAAAACTTTAACCTACACACCATGATGATGCAATCTGAATAAGTTATTAGAATACACACACATATATATATGCATATGCTTATATGTATACACATAGGCATGCAGATAAAAAAGTAGTAGTGCAAAAATAGAATCATAAAAGTAGTTCACAACAATCTAAATATAATTAAATCAGTGGATCGTAAAAGGGATTTTTATCTTGTAGAGTTACATTTTATTACTTTAACTGCAAGATAAACTGCCTTTTAAATTACAAAGAAAAAGCTATTATTAAGTAGAATAATAAAGTCCATGCAATTTTTAAAATGTTTATTCCCGTGGCTAATAGCATTCTGTGTGTGCTGAGTTCAGCACTAAAATTATTTAACCTAAACAATCAGAGAAGCTATAAGTATACAATATAAAGTACAAGAAATTCATAAAAAAACCCCAAAACCACAACCAACCAAAACCCCAAACTAAACAAAAAACACAAACAAAAAACAAGTAACTACTATGTGCTTTACTGTAGCTAAGCTATTGTAATTTATTGTTGTGAACAATAAAATGAAAATAAGCAGTACACTCTGTTACACAATCATCTTTTCTGTCTTAGATCCACTTAACAGGAAAAAGCACTAAATACTACTGGCCGAAATGTAAGGACATCAAAACACATTGCTCTGAACTGTAGGACTGTATTTCTACACTATTTTTAAAGATTAACATTGTTCATTATTTTGGATTTTGCCTTTTTTTGTAAAATATAAATTGGAAAGTACAGAGGGGTACTTGAGCAATGTGAAGTTGGCTTGTGACAAATCTGCAAAGGCTGAATATGTGGACTTTGGCCCTATCTTTTTGTCATGTTCATAA
Source organism: Patagioenas fasciata (assembly GCF_037038585.1). Taxonomy (NCBI): domain Eukaryota; kingdom Metazoa; phylum Chordata; class Aves; order Columbiformes; family Columbidae; genus Patagioenas; species Patagioenas fasciata. The sequence goes on from NC_092520.1 coordinate 87,663,198, forward strand.
CCAAAAAACTGTGACACCAATTTTATGGTGGTTGAGTGGTTTCAAATACATGATTAAACCTCTATGCAGTCCATCTCACAATCGCAACAAAGATTTTTAAACCCATCTCATTAGAAGGACACATACTGCTTTTAGAGGTTAATTATTGGAACTACGTTTCATAAAATAATGTGTATCATGCTGAATAGTTGTTGCATTATTAAATACAATAATTAGGGAAAATCAACAATCTCCACTAGTAATAAACTTCTAATAGGTTTTCTCTTCTTATACCAATAGTTATTTAAAGCAGAGTCAAAGTGCTGTTACTACCATCTTCCTTGAGTGTTGTAAATGAAAATAGCAAGCTTCTTGAATGTGCTTACAAAAGAATGGTAGAACAATGCTGTTTGCTTTGTATTTATTTGTTCTTTCATTTACAAATAAATAATTATGGTATTCAAGTCACCTGGGTCTACCTATCTGTCAGTCTGTCAGAACAGATTTTGAACAAAAAGTTAAGCATCTTTAATATAAGCTGGTTTGGTTATACCAAACTTGAAGTGCTGGACTGGCATCTTCATTATTTCGTCCTGATTTTCTACTATTTTCCCGCTTTCCAAATGCTCTCCTGAGTGAAATTCTGTACTGCAAGGCTACTACTCCATACACCATGATTCAGTGTGGGATGTTATCATCTGACTTTTCCTTCATTAGGATGTATGTTCCAATGCTCCTTCTACCCCACTCTCTGCCTGTCACTTCTCCTTATTTAAATATTCTTGGAAGATACCTAGATTTTCTCTACTTCTCAGGAAAAAAAAATATTTTTCAAAAAATACAGTGTGCTGGCTGTATTTGTAATTTGCAGAAATATTGAATGCAGAACATTGTTTTTCAGCATGTGAGACTAACATAAAAGCCCAAATACTCATACGGGTAGGAGGAAACAAAAGTATAAAATTGGTTAGCCTTGTGAACATAGTAAAAGCAAACTCAGTCCGTAGCTGGCTTCAGTGCTTCCTTTCCCTGCCCCAAAACAACCCCACCTTTTCAGCAACAATTCTCTTTCTTGTAATGAAACAATGCTTCAGCCCACTGATCTGAGAGTAGGATGTGTCAGCTTGTTGTCGCACAATTATACTGCTTTGTGTGAACTCTAGTAGTGCAACAATGTAAGCTGAACTGATGCTGTGCTGTTTTAGAGATTTTTTTTTTCAACTTAATATGAAAAAGATATGCTACCTGTGCATATACATATATTTATGTATGCATATATATGTATATTTGCACATCTTTTCAACAAACTACTAGAAAATTTCCTGTAGGGACACTATAGGTAGAAGGATCAAAAACTTGGGTTAGGCAGGGTGTTTCCAAGACCCTTCCGAAGGCATACACATGTTAAGCTGAATGGAGAAAATGTTTAGCCAACAGCACATGAAAAAGGCAAAAGACAAGGAAATACTCAAGTTCTACAGAAACAAAAGGGTACAGGACTTTAGTGAAGTACTGTGGAAAGACACCATCACAAGTCCTTGTTCCTGTGGGTATTATCAAGTAGGAGATACTTTCTCTTTAGCACATGCTTTAAAGGGAGGGCAAGTAATGGCAGGAAGAAAAGATTGGGGACATTTTGTATACTCTGAGCAAGTAGTCATGGTATCACTATATGGCGGTGGGGAAGGAAAAATGTGGAATAATGCAAAGTAGTAGTATAAAAAGTGTCATGAAGGTGTGGGGTACAAAGAATTACTAAAAAAGAGAAGTACATCATTTTCTGAGTTCTTGTTCTGCTATGCCTGTGCTTTTAACAAGCTGTGCATTACTTTGGATATTCTGTTTCTTTTTGCTTACTTTCCCTTCTACACTAGCTTTTCTGTAAATTATTGCTGTTATTCCTCTTTAGTTTTGCATAAGTTCATGATGAACCTCAGTAGCTTGTGTTATTATCCTGAGTTGTGACACTATGTCGTGCATATGGACTGTTACATTCCTGCACATGTACTCATGCATATGCCATGTGTAAGGACTTCGCTCCTCTTAGGACATATATAGAAGCAGACTACTCTGCACTAGAATAACTGGCAGGGTATTCTGTGATGAGACCATATGCGCATTTCTTATTTAACTTTCAAAAGTTAAGTGATAGAGGAGCCTAATTTTAAGAGACTTTCATTTCACTTCAGTATGGTATAATAGACAATGAGATTAAATGTTGCATAAGGTGTCATGCATAAGGTGTCACGCTCTCTAGCCTGTAGCTGAGATTTACAGCTTTGGGATGTGGTGGGTCTTTTCTCATGAGCCATTTCTTGGGTTGTTCAGGGGAATGCCTCAAACTCAGTAAAGCCCTCCCCTGCTTGGTTCTGGAGCTGTCTGCCACCCTCATTAGAAAGTCACATGTAGGAATGATTCTCATTGTCTCTACCAGTGAAAGGAAAGGTCTCCCATCAACACCAACTTTGCTTCAAGTGGTTATGTATATGTTTTGTTACATACAATATGTTCTGTATCATTTTCTGTTTAAACAGACCTAGTTACTTGGACCTTTCATCATATAGATCTGAACATCAAACCAGTTTGTAAAACTCAAGTGTGTTTATTGATAATTCACAAATGGATGGAGAGTTGCCTTCAGTTTTCATCTGTGAAAATGCTAACACAGAGTTCACCGGTCTCACTCTAGAACTTCAAATGTAAATCAGCTCAAATCAATTACCTGCTGAATATTGCAGCATGAAGAAAAGCTTTTTGAGCTAGGTGTGGGAAATTGAATGCTGTGATTTTATACAAGATCCATGCCAAGGTCCCTGCTGAGACGGGGTGAATTTTCTGGCAATCAGTAAGGAAAAAGAGGGAAAGACGATTATTTTTATTGAATTTTACAGTTGCATTCATGTAGCTGAGAAAACTTCCACTCCTCCCCTTTGTTATAGCACTGTGGTGTCAAATGTTAGCTGACATACAGGTTTTGTTTTAAAATAAATGGAGATGGTTTTGTTAATCATGTCTTAAAAGAGTTTTCCTATCCCCTGACAATTTGATTAAAAGACATTTGAGTTTATACAGAGGGTTTCGGGAAAGTCAAACCTGTTACAAAAGGGACTTTTCCAAAATGGGTCTGAGTAGTTAAAAGAAGTTATTTATTGCAAATATTTTGTTGTTTATTAACAGTAGTTAAAAGAATTTGTTTGCAATATTTGGTCACTTACACAAGGACAAGAAGAGTCTGAGAGTCTATTGGCCCATGGTGAAATGTGGGTTGCTGTTGGACATCTGGGCAAAGACCATGAATTCCAGCAGGTTCAAAGACACATGTTTTCCACCCATATGAAACGAAGTCTGGATAGTTTAGCTAGTAATTAGAAAGAAGTTGGATGTTCTGAAAGTAAAGCTAGAAAGGAGAGTAGGTCGGTTGTCTCTTGAGTGTACTTGAGTTTACGGTCATTGGACACTTTCTTAAAAGTCAGCTGCAGCTGGCTTATGTTATGGTTCATGTAGACGGACCAACAACAGCTGACCCACTGCTGTGCATAGCTGGCACAGTAATGTAGAGATCCATTCTTGATGGCCAGGCAGGGTTTGGCAACAGATAACTCTCAGACGTTGGTGTATGGGAGGCAGTACACTGACAGAGGCCAATAGTAGGTGTGTTATAGTGCTTTATTGTACTACATTTATTGTTAGTGTAGAGGCCAAAGAAATACACTTGTTTTCTGCTCAAGTCCATTTGCCTCCTTCACTTCACCTCTCCCCCATCCCCCAAATTATGGCTAAGACTGCCGTAATTTCCAGCTCATGTGGGTGAAAACTTTGACCAGGATGGCATTATGCTTGATTGTACTTTTGTGTAAAGCATGAGGTCATAGCCTAAATATTTTGAAATAGATTTAAACATACTTTTATCCAGACCCTGGCCTACTCTGTGGTTTTGCTTTATTTATTTATTTTTGGTCCCCTCTCTTATCCTCCTTGAGTCTTTGCTGGCAGGGAGAAGGGAGTAGTTCATATGAAGATGGCCTAGGAAAGGCTAAAACTGAGAAGTTCTCACATTGAGGATATTCAGTTCTCGAATTCTAACTGCAGCCAACATAAAACAAACATAAAGATATCAAAGATGGCATTTTTGCTTTGTGAATACTTACATCACACCGTATTATTCTTTGCATTCCATTCCATTTTTCGTATATTTCATTTGACACTCTTTACTATGAAGAAATCTAATAATCTACATTTCACAATGAATTCTATTTAAAGCCATGGTCTAAATTCAATTTAGATTCTCATATTCTCATTGGAGAGGTCCACCAAAAGCTCTCAGCACTCATGGCAATTCTTCAAATTTGTGAGGCTGAGTATTATATTTATTGTCCAGAGAGGAAGCCTACACTCCCACACTCTTTTGCTGTTCAATGTGCTCTCAGACAGAAGTGTTTCTTGATATTCAGTGGAAAAGTAAGAAATTAATGTGAGGAGAGAAACAATGCAGGAGAGAATAATAAATGAAGAAACAAAAAATTGAGGGGAGATGAGCTGTATGTTTTAATAACAATTTTGTAGTGTAAGGATAAAAAAAAAAAAACAAACAAACTGTAGAGAACTTGGTGATTGTTGTGTGCCTGGCTTCAATTGACTTGGTTCTTTGACAGACAAATTTTCTGGAATATTTAGAAGAAGGGAGGATGGGAAGCTAAAACAAAATTTATTTTTTTTTTTTCCTGCAGCAAGTAGAATTAAATTTAAGATGAGCAAATACAGAAACAATAAATAACTGCCACTGCAGTTATTTGCATGATGATTCTGAAAAGGACAGTCATGCTGCCCATGTATCAGTGGGAAGAGGGGAGCATTTCCAGGGGAAAACCACAGCAAATATTCTGGGACTGTCAGGGGCACGGGAAAACAGGAATCTGCCATTACAAGGATGAATGGCAGACTGGGACCTGTCCTGAACACAGGGAAAGAAGGGGATCAGGAGTGGCTCACAGGAAGGTTGATGGGCTGAGAGTAGAGACTGAAAGTCATGTTGCTGCTGTGACAGGGGAATGGGACAGGTCAAGCTAGTGATCAGTGCATCTTCTGGTGTTTCACTTGCCACCAGACTCTTTTGGGGCACTAGTGTTAGCAATCAAGGACACATAACCACGGGCATAGTTATATGCAGTGCTTTATTTCAGTGCTGGGAAACCAGGGGTTCGCACCCAAAGCTGGCTTCGAACAGCTGATTCAGACTACACCTTATTATACAAGTTAGTTACATACATATTCATTACAACCGCTGACAACCATTAGCATATTCCACACCTATTCTAACACAAACTTCCTATCTAAAAGATGCTGTATTTGCCAGTTATTTTCTAAGGTACCAACTTTAAAAGAATATATTGTAAATCTATGTCCACCTTAAGAATAAGGCTCAGTTACAGTTACCTGCCTTATAAGAATATACCATAAATCTATGTCAACTTTAAGAATAGAGTTTGGTTACTGAATACAAGAATTCTACAGTTACAGGGCTGGTTGCTATCTTAATGTTAATCCAACTGTAACAGATCCAGCGATATCCAGGGTAGAGTCAGCGAAGGCCCATCCTGTACCTGTTCCAGAAGGGAACATAGAAGGGAACATCTTGTAAAATTGATTCTGTTACTAACACTAGTAGTTTATTGCTCATTGTTGTTGACAAGGCGTTATAGTAATATAAAACTTTCTGAATATATGGAGAGGGGAACTTCAAACAGCTGTTGGCATTTTGATGGCTATTTTACTCTTCAGGCAGGAGCATTTCACCATACAGCTCACAGTCCTGGTGTCTCATTGTGTGCCCTGGCTCTGTTGCTCAAAGACTTGGGCTAACACTGTTCTTTTATGGCCTGTGGTTTGCTTTGAAAGCAACATAGGTGTGTGGTTGTGAAAGGAAGCCTGGTTTGCTATCGTAGATCACTGAGGCTGGATGACCAGTGTATAAAGCACTGGTGTACTTTGTTCACAATGCCAGTGCAACCATTGAAAGACCAGGACTGGAACACAGGTTATATTTGCTTTTTCCCAAAATAAATGGGCATGTTTGTGATGACAGCTATTGTACTCTGCATTAGCAATGAAGCTTCTCAGTGGTGAAAAAACATGTTCTTTGTTTAGCCTGATTATCAGCTGTAGGACTCAGCTCTCCAGCTTGATCAATGTAGATAGACAGCTATGTTGCTGTGGGATTTGACTGATATGTATAAGGCTGGAAATTTCGTATACCCAGGATCATTTAGAGAGTTATGAGCTTGTTTTGTTCTGAATGCTCAGAGCTACTGGGGAGTGAAAGTTCATTGTGTAGGTGAGATGGGCTGAAACCCACCACCAAGACATAAACCCTGTTGTTTCATTTAAAAAAACCAAAACCAAAACCAAAATCAAAATAAAACATAACAAAAAAATGAGTTTCTTTTGTTTGACTGTGTGGTATTTGTTTGTTTTTTGTTTATTTTTCCCTCTCTACAGTTTCCTTGGGCCTGAACATGACTGACTTTATTTTTTTTCTGTTTATGTTAGAGCTTTCATGGCTCAGTTTGACAAGGTTACTACTTGGTGCTGGAACATGTAGTGAGAGTTGACAATACATCTATGATCTTAGAGAAGTTTTGTCTTATGCTTCTGGCCAAGTCCTTCAGTTAGGCCAAGTGACCAAAGCAAGATATGCTTACAATCAGTACCTTTCAGTCAGCACAAAAAAGAACCCCAAAACCAAAAAAAAAAGCAAACACCAAACAAACCAAAAAAAGAGAAAAAAACATAACTAGCAGACATGACCCCTTAAAATGTTATGGCTAGATAAGGTTTTTGAGGTTTAGCAATCCATACTATGCATTTGGAGTTGAGCAAGTAGAAAATAATGCAATCTCTGAGAACAATAAAATCTTAGAGGAATATTACAGCAATTTTTCAATGAAATCAAAATGACAATGGGATAATTGTGAGAGCAATATGATATACTTTTGAAAACAAAGTCTTTCATAGTTGGTTAGTATGATAATAAAGATATGTAATATGCTAATGTTGCGAATTGGAGATATCAGAGATATCTAATCTGTAAGATATTGGTTAGGTTGAGCTTATACAGATGACTAGAATTTTGATAAGGTAGTTCTGGGACAGCTCAATGTGGAATTGAGTTAGGTTAATGCTTGCTTTGATGAAATGTCTCACGATATAGCTACACAAATAGCATAAATGAGAACAAGACATATTTGAAAAATGTTTTGGGAAAATTTTACCCAAGATGATATCCCGCACATTTATAAGTCACTTTGTCTTACCAAGCCAAGGATTTTCTGAAAAAAAAAAAAAGGCATCACTCTATGGAAATGTGTGGAAATGTGTTTTTACTTGTAGTAAAGGATTAAATTTGCCTATTAATTTCTTCTTAAGCAAATTTAAAACTTTCATGGACAGATTAAACTCTGCCCACCAATATAAGCTTCCAAAAAGTAACAGTTATTAATGGAATCTTATCTAAATCAAATCTAACCTAATGGTCAGTGTGGGAAATGTACTTTAATTGATCACAGCAATGACAGAGAATAGCCTTTTAGTGTATTCTAGCCTGTTCATAGTAAGGTGGACGCACATTATGATATCTTCCAATTTTTTTTTTTTTCATTTCCGGGGCATCATCTAAAGCACTATAATTATCAATTTAAACTGGGTAGGTTGTTTTCTGGGCATATACCTTTAGTTTCAACAGTATGCTGTCCCCACTTCTGTGTTTCTCATTCATGTTTGTTGTAATTCATATCATGATTAAATAAAAAAGGCACATTCTTTGTCTACCAATAATTCCCTACCAGAAGAATAGTTTTCTGGAGGATGTGACAGCAGAAATTTCATCTTTCTAGTGATGCAACACTAAAGAGTGTACCTCCTACTGGTTAATTTATGTGTAAAAACTACTTCAGTTTACGTGCTAAGTGATGCTTTAGCACTTAAAAGCTGAATTAGTACCAATCATGACTGTGTAACTATTGACAATTGTTATGACCTCTGGCGTAGTCTTAAGAAAAATGGGTTTGTTTAATCTTCAGTAGCAGATTTTAGTTATCCATAATTAACATTAAGAACAAATTATAAGCCTGTAGGGAGAAATAGCCAGGAGAACAGAGCTAATGACACCCTCCCCAGTGGACGGAAGGATGAAGGAGAGTTAACTCTAGGTGGTGAACTGGCTATATTTTCAAAGGACTTTCTTAATTAAAAAAACAAAAAAACCAAAAAATGGTAAAAATTGTTTCTCATCCATAGCAACCAGAGAAATCCTTAGTGACCTGGTTAACAAACATAGTTACCTCATATAATTCTGTGTCAATTTAGATTTTTATACTGAAGTGAGGCTCGGTTTTTATATACAGAATCATAGAATCATTTCAGCTGGAAGAGACTTTCAAGATCCTCAAGTCCAACCATAAGCTGACTCTAGCACTAAGAATCTCATCTATGTGTCTTTAAAACACCTCCAGGGATGATGACTCCACCACTTCCCTGAGTGGCCTGTTCTAATGCTTCACAACCCTTTCTGTGAAGAATTTTTTCCTAATATCCAATCTAAACCTCCTCTGGCGCAACTTGAGGCCATTTCCTCTTGTCCTATCACTTGCTACTTGGGAGAAGAGACCAACACCCTCCATGCTACAACCACCTTCCAGGTAGTTGTAGACAGCGAGAAGATCTCCCCTCAGCCTCCTTTTCTCCAGGCTAAACAGCCTCAGTTACCTCAGCTGCTTCTTATCAGACTAGTGCTCCAGGCCCCCCGCCATCTTAGTCACCCTCCTCTGCACTTTCTCTAGTACCTCCATGTCTTATCTGTTCTAGGTGACTGTGGGGACATTTTCTAAATTCATATTCATGAGAGAAAAGAACTCTTTAATAATTATAGCAAAAGATCAATAAGCAGGATGAATTTGTTGTGACAGTGATCACTCTTGGAGTCTTTTTCTACATCTGTGAAATTCATATGAAAACTCTGTAAGTTTGAAGTAAAGGTACAGTATGACTACTTTCTTCCAGAAGATCACAATTACAGTTTATTTAAGACTTTTTCCCTCAAGAAGATTGTATATAGTTTGTTCTAAATTCTTTCCCCTCTCCCCCTCATCCCCTAATGTTTATAGTAAAAACAGAGTTCTTCAAACTACATACCTCACATTCAAATATAATATATATGTCTTGGGAATATATTACACCGTACATAAGACACATAGGCTTGGAGGTAAGGCAGAGTTCCCTGACTCTAATCTTCTGCCATCCACACCTCAAACCCATGCTGATGACAGGAAAATCTTAAACCAGGAGGACCTAATCTGTCATCACCTTTGAAAGAAAGCAGGCTTTGTGGACCCTATTGCCTACAATCATCTCAAGGAATAGTTCTCCTTCCAGGTGTGGTAGAACTGTAATCCAACTTTGAATTTTTACTAACGACTTAACCAGGTTTCCTAATCAATCCAGATGTTTTCCTCAAGAAGTGTATGTAAGCATTACTATCATTATAATCCAATAATATAGACACTAGTTATTAAGAAAATAGACCTAACTCAACATCAGCAAAAATCTCTAAATCATTGAGTGTATGAAAATGTAATGGCCTTAACATCATGACCTTCATAAATTTCAAAAGAGATTTTTTCCTAAAGCATCATCATTGTTTGAACAATTTCTTGTAAAGTCATTGATTTTATGTTGCTTCAGGGAAGGTGCAATTTATTACTGTTAATAATGTTTCCGTGATTATATGAAAGGTTCCTGGTTGCCACCAATTAATTAACCTATCAGAAAGTATCCTTCCTTTTAGAATAGATGATGCAGGTTTTTTACAATGTTTATCTGACATCTCCGGTGGTCATGTGAACCAAGCTTTGTGATGTGAAATTCTGGAAAACATATTTTGCTTTATTTTCCTGTAAAAGTCATATTCAAGTCAATCTCAGCACAGTCAGGTGTTCAGCAAATTATTTGCTTGATCAGTCTTTTCAGTGTCTGCTTCTGCAATGGGATCTTAGTCTATGCTTGGATTCATGTTATTATACTTGGCTATCAATTGAATCAGTGACCTCATTGTCTTAGTGCACTTTATGATGTTGCTAGAATAATCAAAAATTTATAACTTTAAGTAGGTAGTCGATGAATATTTTTTTTCTACATACATAATTAGGAATTTCATACCTGTACCACTGGAGAGAAGGGGGGCTGCCTGTAATGTTACGATCACAGCAATACCCAAACATTGGGACAACATTGGGAGGCTCACTGTCACAGATGGTCATGTACAGCAGTCGTGAAATTCAGCAGTGCCACTGTAAGAAATCAGCTCAGTGATGGATAATCCAAGCATGAGCACATCAGGTTTGTTTCCTGTTGGCTCTGTGCTGGTCACTGCAGAGAGAGCTCTGAGCAGCAGGTGTGGGAAGCACAGGGGCAGTGATGGAAACAAAACCTTCAGCTTTTATTTGTTTCTGTTGACATCTTCAAGATCTCAGCTGGAAATGCAGGCTTATCTTGTGTATGCATGGTTAGCATCACAGTATCCCTCATCTTTCTAAATACTCATTGGAATAACTTTCTGGCCTTTCTGTTCTTCCAGCTGATCTTTGTAATAACACTTTCATGTGCACTTCTGCTTTTTTAAACTTCTTTCTGCTGTTCTTCCAATGTTCTCATTTCTCTTCTCACCTGCTTCATTGCCTGATTGTCTGGTGCTGCTCCATACCTTTTGTGTTGACTCATTTTATTTGTCACAGTACTGTTAGATCAAGTGATAAAGCACTTTTCCACAACCACAAAGAAGCTCAGAAAGACAACGGCAGGAGGGGAAGACCAAGCAATACCCTTCTGGGTTACTCCTAGGTCATCACAGAGGACATCACCCCACGTAGGGTCCACCTGCACAAGCCCAGAGGAGCACAGAAATAAACAATAACAGGTGGGAACTCAAACTGAGGACTCCTCAGAAACAACCACCTTGTCTGGGCCCCTCCCAAGCCTGTTACAGCCCCAGTGCCTGGGCATGAAACCTATCAGGATGAGTCATTGGAAGCAGCTCTGCAAATCATCTTTCACACTAAAAGAATTTGCTGCCTAGGGCTGGGACACATTGTGGGATGCGGGGGAAAAGCAGTTTCAGATCACACATGATTTATGGAGTATTTAAGGCAGAAATCAATGATAGGAAAAGGGAAGTGTTTAAGTGATTTTGGGAGGAACAGGAGAGGGGGAAAAAAAAGAATCACAGCATCACAGAATGTTAGGGATTGGAAGGGACCTCAAAAGATCACCTAGTCCAATCCCCCTGCCGGAGCAGGAACACCTAGATGAGGTTACACAGGAATGTGTCCAGGCAGGTTTTGAATGTCTCCAGAGTAGGAGACTCCACAATCCCCCTGGGCAGCCTGTTCCAGTGTTCTGTCACCCTCACTGAGAAGAAGTTTCTTCTCACATTTAAGCGGAACCTCTTGTGTTCCAGTTTGAACCCATTGCCCCTTGTCCTACCACTGGTTGTCTCCAAGAAGAACCTGGCTCCATCCTCATGACACTCACCCTTTATATATTTGTAAACATTAATAAGGTCACCCCCCAGTCTCCTCTTCTCCAAGCTAAAGAGACCCAACTCCCTCAGCCTTTCCTCATAAGGGAGATGCTCCACTCCCTTGATCATCGTTGTTGCCCTGTGCTGGGCTCTTTTCAGCAGTTCCCTATCCTTCTTGAACTGAGGGGCCCAGAACTGGCCACAATATTCCAGATGCTGTCTCTTCAGGGCAGAGTAGAGGGGAAGGAGAACCTCTCTGGGACCTACTGACCACCCCCCTTCTAATACACTCCAGGATGCCATTGGCCTTCCTGGCCACAAGGGCACAGTGCTGGCTCATGGTCATCCTGCTGTCCACCAGGACCCCGAGGTCCCTTTCCCCTACACTGCTCTCTAATAGGTCATTCCCCAACTCATACTGGAACTTGGGGTGTTTCCTATCCAGATGCAAGACTCTACACTTCCCATTGTTATATTTCATTACATTTTTCCCTGCCCGACTCTCCAGCCTCTCCAGGTCCCGCTGGATGGCAGCACAGCCTTCTGGCGTGTCAGCCACTCCTCCCAGCTTGGTGTCATCAGCAAAGAGGGGGATAACAAATTGAAAGGGGCACTTGCATGTAAGTAGTTTGGTCAGTACTCTTGTCTGCCCTTGCCCTGCATCTGATGAGTGCAATCTGTTCTATGTTCTTGTTAAATTTATTTCCAGCTCTTCACTGGGCCAAGAGCTCTCTATTTTGCCTATGCAGGGGGTTCTGTGTGCAACAACTAGAATCAGATCACAGGTTGGAGGGCTCATGTGTCCACTGTGACAGCAACAGGAGCAAGTATGTGCCTGCAAGCATGTGTGTGGGCACTAGTGAAGATCAATCTATATGAGTTAATGAGCAGGAGAAGTGACCTGGAAGCAGGATAGTGATCAGGACTATAAGGGGTGACTCTGAATGCGAGAGCATCTGGGTGTCTCTAGGAGTGAGAACACAGAGGGGGTTGTGTGTTGGTACCTGGAAAGTCCTGTCCCAATTCTGTGTGTGTGACAATCTATACCAGCAAATGGAGTAGGGCTGCAGCTTCTGGGGCTCGTATTTGCAGGGGTCAGCAACTGGATCCAGAGATCAACCACTGGGGACACCGCATGTCTGAGCCCAGATGCTGGAGGGATGCACATTCAACATGTGAATATCTATGTGTTCTCAGTAGTATACAATCATCCTGTCCACCCAAAGGGGATAAGGACAAGGGTGGTGGTGCTGTTAGTGCTCTGTGCATCTGTGGTCTGTGTGCCCAGCTGTGCATGTGTATATGTGTGTTCTTTTGTGTGTGTGCCTGCTAGGAATGTATCTTCAGCCTTGAAGGATATGGAGCAACAGCAGCCCCACCTCCCTTGGGCTGTTGGATCCAGCATGAATGGCAGATTTCTTCTGACAGCTCTCACTATTCCACTGTAGATGAAGCCTTTTCCTGTGGCCAGGTTTTATTGTAGGCCCCTGGTGTTGTACCTGTTGCAACTCAATCCCTAGGTTTTTTTTTTTTCACTTCCAAATCATATAATAAACCATTATATTTTCAAATAATGTATCAAGCCTGTTTACAGTGGTCAAACAGGTACCTTTTTGGACAGAAATATTGATTTGCTGAAGAACTAGTAATGCCATTATATGCTGCCACTGAAATGCAGTCATGGTGATCACATGGTCGCACAACACACTTCTGTATTAGTTAGCATCAGGATACGTATTTTGTTAGGTAATGTGGTTAAAGGATAATCATAATAAGTGCAAACACTCAATCAGGATCAGACAAACAATGTGACAGGCTGGAATATCTTAGTATAATCAGTGAAAATTGAAATGAGCACACTGAATTTGCTCCTCAGTAAAACTATTAAAGACAGATAATTCAGACCATTGTAGTTTATGTGAGATGCAAAGAGATAAGTCAAGGAGGAAAATCCCTGAATAGCTATAAAAAGCAAAAGGTTATTGCCTGTCAGGGGCATAGAACTTAGAAAGGGAAGAGAATTTGAGGACTATGTAAAACATGTAATGTTTTACAGGATTGTGATGGGATGTGAAACTTCACCATAGGACTGAAGGTGGGGAGGGATCAAGATTGACCAGTAGGCCTATCTTGAACAAGTGAGGGGAAAATAGGGAGATGAGTAGGGCAAAAGAGACTGGTTGATTGCATACTGTTTGCCAGTTAATATGCTTGTCTGACTGAGCTTGATTACCACAGTCTATCCTAATTTCTTCTCAAATCCTGTTTCTAACTAACTAACCTCTATCTGGTTGGTGCATTCTCCTTTTTGTGTGTGGATGAAGGACAGCAAACTGCATGTCAGATTATTCCTCAACGAGGTTAAGAGGTCTGAGTACCAGCAACCACAGTAAGCACAAATCTCAGGAACCTGACGTGTCAGCTGTTGGAGGAAACAGGGGTCTGGGAGCCAGCTATTGACCTGGCCAAGTGTCCACAACCAGCTAATGTGCATGTTGGCCTGTTCAGTGATGGCCTTGGTTCTCATAAACCAGGGAGGAGAATGATCAGGCTATCTGTACTATTCCTGTTTGTGACAGCCTTGTGCATTTTATGGATGCCAGTAAAGGCACTATTCTGTCTATGCTGATATGTCTGGCTGACTATGTATGTGTAAAAGCATATGCATATATGTATATATTTGTAGTGTGTGGCTCTCTGTTTGGCAACACATAGGCAACCTTTCTACTGGCACCATCTGGGGACTTGGAATGGTGCAGCCTCACATCAAGCCAGTTGCAGCAAGAGGAATCCTCCTGAGTCTTGAAGCCCACTGGATTTCAGATTGGGCAACCTCTAATCTTACATGTTTTTGAAAGAAAAATAAGTAAATGCATTCAAAACATGTGATTATTACAACTGGTAACTCCATTTTAGTTTGAAATGCCTAGTGTGGTATGTGCATGAGTTACCTATTTGTTTTCTTAAACTTAAACATAATTTAGAATAAACACCAAAATTTGGTAGAAAGCAACAAGTACTAATGAATTTTAACTTGCCTTGCTGTGTAAATGGGCTCTGATTACCTTCCTATGCTGATTGCTGAAAGGAGATTTTCTGAATAGAGAAGTCTTGTAGACTTTATTCAGGAAAACAGTAATGCAAAAATTGAGATTTGTTCACTGGAAAGTATAAAATGAGGATTCCTAGAGAGGTAACAAATTACCTGAGAATAATTTGGCTAATCAGTAAGCCATTGAAAGTGGTGCTCCATACTTTAGAATTAGTACAGCTTTTTGTGCATGTTTATGTATTTTAACTGGAAAAAATACAGATTTTTGCCATCTGGTGTTTTTACATGCTGCTTAGCTGTGGGATATGAATAGATTGCAATATATGGACTAATAATCTAAATAATAACATAACTATCAATTCAGTATTATCGTGAAAAGGAACAGCACTAGTTGAGTGTACTGAGTGTATTCCTGCCTGCCTTTCTCACAGAGTCATTAATCTACATATAAAAGTTATATTGAATCACTGTTTGCAAAAGAGGAATTGACTGTATAGGGGACAATGTTATTACAAGATAATAGTGGTCTTTTCAGTCTGGCAAGCAAAGACATAACAAGATCCAACAGCTGGAAGTTCAAGTCAGTGAATTCCAAACTGGAAAGATGGTGAAAACTGCTGGCATCAGTGAGAGGTTGCTAAGAGGCATGATTATTTCTTCATTTTCTTGTGTCGTGACTAGCTGTCTTTCTTGGGAATATAATCTGATTTGTCAGATACCGGAATTATAAGAAGGTGTTTTATATTCTATGAAATTATTAAGTTCAAGCTAGTTCAAGAGAAAAATCTATCAACTGTAAGTCTTGTCTTTGTCTAAAATGTCTGAACAACTAGAAAGATACACAAAAGGCAGTTCAAAAAATTCAGTGGGCTAGTGGGTCACAATGCAACAATACTTAGCTTAAATAGTTTCTCTTAGCCCTTGTGGTGGTGAAGAGGCATATTTTGGTGACAGAATTTAACTAGGAAGAGTATGTGACTTGTATATTTATTCCTCACCGCTGTCAGTTCCTGCTGCGGTGGCGACTTTCGTATCATGGACTAGAAGGTGAAAAGCCTGCTCCTGCTCACAAAGTGGTTTTGATTTTGCATGTTCTGGGAAAAAAAAATTACTCCCTTGCATCAGTTACAGGATCATGGGTGTTGCTCAGACAAATTAGGATGAAACAATATGGTGACATCTGTTGAACTGCAGTAATGTGCTAGAAATCTGCTTGCATGGCATCTAATCAACCTTCTGAGTGATAAGTGGAGGAGGAGGACAAACTACTGTCAGTATGTTCTGCTGTTCATCTTTGCTTTGATCATGGCTAAATGGCCATATGTAAAAACATCCATCAACGAGGGCTGTGATTCCTTTCAGGAGAAAATAAACTTCATTTTCTATTTGTGTCTTTAGGCTATGTTGGCCAAGTTAAAGTTTTGGTCATTTCCAGCATGATTTAGAAAGTACCTGGATATTGGTACAAAATATACAGACCCTTGGAACAGAGTGGTCGATTCTTTTAGAAATGGCACAGCTAATTTTTCAGGAGGATGATGTGATTGATAATTTGTTCACCTGATATTACACATGAAGTGCAGAATTTTAGAACCTTAGTGAGAAATTGCAAGTTTATACTATGTTTGGATCTAAGCAGTGCCAGCATACTAGTTTGTTACTTTTGTAACTGTTTAATATGTTTCTTGAGCAATAATTTGCATTTAAAAAAAAAAAAAAATTGAGAAAAACCTATGGTGATTAAGTTCCTTTTACTACAGTTAATAGCAATGACTAACACAAAATGAATACAGAGTTGTGGGTTTTTTGATAAAATGAAGTACAAAGAATAGGGAATAAAAGCAAGTGCAGTGCTTGTCAGAAATTCGTGACAGAGGAACTATAATAGGAGGAAAAAATGCAGTTAAATTACATGCTTGAAAACACAGGGCTAATAGATGGGGGAGAGATACATCAGTTACATTAATGCAGATCAATAATTGATCTTTTTGAAGAGGGATAAGAGACAAGCGTGTGCCATTAATGACAAGGAATTAAATACAGTCGAGAAGTCAAGAGCATGCATCATAAAATATGAATAGTGAGACCGAGTGATGAAACAAATCAGGCTTCTATTCAACGTGAAGTTTTGTGCTCATGCTAATGGCTACTCCTTAGTTTTATCAGGAAAGAGGAATAACCTTTCAGAAGGAATGAATGTGCTTTCATTTGAAAGTAGAAAATTAATAGCTCTTTAAAATTCAAAACAAATTCTTGTCTCTGAACCTAATAAGTTATTTGTTATCCTATGCTTAAATGTGTAAAGATGATAAATATAGAATGTATTTAGCAAAGAATTCTGGAAAACTATAATTAATGAAACAAAATGCAATCGGTCTAAGAAAAAAAAAACAAAAACCCCCCAAAAACGAAAGAGGAAAAGAGGTGAACTGGGAGATTTAAAGACTGACAGATGAGAAAGTCCAGTTCAGGAATTGAAAATAATGATGACATCTCTATTTTATTAGGGTTTTTCTGGTTTTGCATAGAAGAAAGACTGAAATGACATAGAACCAAAGAAAATCATACCTGTGTACTTTCAGAATAATGAAGCATTGAAAAGTTGAGAGAAACTCAATGCCTACAATAGTGAGGATTTTTTTAAGTGATATCTCTGTAGAGGAACAGAGGGGGACAGTGAGAAAAAAAAAAAAGCAATTTTTATACACATCAATAAATTAAGCAAGGAAAAATATTGACAGAAAACCAAAAATAAAAAGTTGTTACAGTACAATGAGGAATAGAAATAATTATCTCATTTCCATTAGTAGCAGTTCTATTTTTTTAATGTAAAATATGGCGTACATTTAGAATTTTACGACAGGCATTATAGTGTGTGAATTGGAGGATCAAACTCTTAGGAAAAAGCAGTCTAACTTCCGTGGATTCTCTTTGAATTTGCCAGATTCAGATGCTTGCTTTTACTCCTGCTAGACCTCTGTCTCTGGCCTACACATCCTGACTGTTACCAGATAAGCAGTTCTGTGATGCAGCCCTCTACTATGAAAACTTTGGAGTGGCTTAGTTTCTGCCTAGTTCCCCTCTGGAAGTAAAATATCCAAGAGGTCTGAAAAAGTTCCTGGTTTGCTTTCAGCACGGAATTCACATCACGTGCAGTTTCCTGCACAGTCCCATGCTACTGGAGCTCTTAATTATTCTGCTATTGAGGATAAAAAAGTAGAGGGCAAGAGCTTCACTGAGATAATGTTTTACAATGACAGTCAAGATAATGCTTTCAACTACTTCGTAACTGAATAAGGTAAGTTTAAAGGACTAGTTAGTTAAATGTGTCCATAACACAGCCTTCTTCTATCTTCCCACACTTTTTGTAATGAAAATATTTAGATGGGAGGGGAAAAAAAAAAAAAACCCACAGGATTTCACCTAAAGCACACTGTAATTGATGAATAATCAACAAGTTCTGGATTCAACATTTGACTTGCCTTTTTTGGGTGTTGGGATTTTTTTTTTAATGTTAATTCTTTGTATGATCTGGGCAATTCTTCCAACTGTCTTCACTCTAGTAGCTCATTTAACATTTTATGAATTAATCTTTGAAGGATGTGGTCTCTGTATAATTAGTGTAACTTCCCCAGAATGCTGATGTGCTTTTTTGCTGCATCTGTGCAGCAATAGCCTTTTTACCAAAGTGAGGTCAGCAGCCACTGTTATATCTTGAACAGTACATTATTCTCTCTTTGAATGAAGACATGTTCAAGGATTTGTCTGCTAACAGACTCAGGCTCCTCCCCCCCACATCTCCACTTGTAAAAAAAATATTACTATTTGATATTTATCAAATCACTAGTTCTATCATCTTTACCTGTCTGAATTTGTCTTTTGTCAGGTACTTACTACAGAAAGTTAGTGCTGAAGAGTGCATGGTGGTATGGGGGGAGGATGAAAGATGGGAACACCAGCTTGCCCCTAGCCCCATGGCACAAGCTCCTGAATGTTCCTGCTCTTTCTTCTTTCAGACTAGTGTACTTTCCCTACTCCAAAATGTGAAGGTCAAAGTCCATTTAATGAACTGTTCCTGTCCTAACTGCCTCAAGCTATAAGACAATGTAGTAGGTTTTCAAATAGTTAAGACGGCTAAGGATTATTTTTTTACGTTCAAGTATTTATGAAATTGATAGGCTGTTGAATGTGAAGTTGTACTTTTCTTCTTCTCTCTCTTCCCTTCTCTGCTTTTTGCTGTTGGTGTTATAAGGAACTATTATTAAAATTAGTCAGCTGAGTAAAGCACAAGCGTCACTTGAGAATGCTCCCTACTGTGCCTCATCAATGGGCATAAACACTTCTGAGTACATCAATAATTGGTTTCATTTATAATAGTAGCTTTTATGATGTGGACATGTGTCCACTAGATGCTGGACTGACACCAGCAACTTTTTTGTGTCTGGATCACAAAATGAGAGCTCGTAATGATTGAAATTAACATCTGAGCTGGATTTGACTCAATGACTGAAAAATGATGATCCAAATCCCATGGTTAGTGAGGATATATCTTTAAACAAATCTTTAATTAAATTCTTCTGCGTCTGCATTATCGTGCTTGATCCCTACTTTAATATTTGGAGGCCACATCTGAATAGGAAATACTATAGGGATGCAGAAATTGAGCAAAAAGTAGCACTCAGTGGGAAATATTAAGGATGTATTTAATTTTATTCTAAAGTGTTATATCCACACATAATTCACATACAGTTTTTACGATTAATTTGACATTAAACTTCTAATATGCATTTTAACAGCAGTATCAACTTTGGTGGGGAGAAGAACAGGGTAAGCGAGAACGGAAAAAGGACATAATTCCTGAGTACCAATAGTTGGATTCTAATCTTTTTTTTCCTCTCTCTTACTGACAACTGTATTTCCACTGAAAATGTCTATTCTACTCAAGTGGATACCTTTTTCATCTGTCTGGAAAGTAACTTTTGGCTAGTACCAGTAGAAACTAGTAGGTTTTCTATATGAAATAAAATACTGTCTGCAGGATTTCAGTAAAACAAGATTTTTTATATTGATATAAGATGAATATGTAAACCATTTTCTAAAGATGCAAGAAGTAAATAGCATAAAATTGAGGTAGGAGTAAATGATAGTGAAATCCAAATAAAAGATTTCAATAACAGCAATCATAAAATTTTGCAGGTGATCATAAAAGAAAGAAAGAAACAAAAAAACCTCAAACAACCCCAAACCATTTAAATAGTTTCAGAATATACTTGGGTGTAACAATCAGTGTCATATTTTGCGAAGTTCACACTCTATGGTAGGTTAACTACACATTTTATGGGCATATGCCAGATAAATGAATACATTTCATCTTGGAACTGTATCAGCTTAAAGCAGTGGTAACATTTTCTGTGATTATCAACATTATAATTACCATGGAATACTAAGAAGACAGAAAGGGAAAATAATAACCCTCTTACTTCCCATGCTGATTTAATCTTAGAAATATACCCCAATTTTAAATATCACCCACAGGCAGCACGTATCTAAATGTGGTTACAGGTCACCCAAGGCAGTAAAATTCTTGTTTTTTCTTTTTTTTTTTAAAGTATGTATATACACATGCATATACTTATTTTTTTGTTTACATATATATATATATAAATATCAGAAGAGGGATATTTTGTAGAACTGGCTAGGAGCAAAAAGCTGACATTTGCTATGAGAATAACATTGCATGAAGAAAAGTGCTTCTGAATTATTAGCTTAGAGAAAAGCTTCTAACTAGCATGGAAGGTTGTATTGCACATGAGTGCATGACTGGCTTTTCTGTGCAATGAAAAATACATCAGAGGTGAGCAGTAAAAACACTACACTGCTTTTGTATTCCAGGGGTACCTGAAATGAAAGCTGTTCCAGTATTTCTGCATGTTATTTTATGTAGTTTGATTGATGCTGAAAATTGCTGGCCTCCTAGATAAGCTTCCTACTGTGCATATTATGACATGCTGAGTATTCAAGAAGAAGCTTTTCCTAACAGTGTAAGAGCAGAAAACACATAGCAAACACCTATTACTTTTTTTTTTTTTTTTCCTTTAAAAGGCAGGCTGGGGGAGAAAATGTTGCTGAGACAAAGGGGATGGGGTAAGGAGAAACTGATATGAGGCTCAAACTATCCGGAGTTCCTGATAAGCTTTAATAATTGGTATTCCACATTTTTCCTTTGACTGTATTTGGTTATATGTTCCTTATTACCAGAGCAACATGATAAGTAGGACCAGAAAACAGACAAATTAATGTGAGTTCTTGATGGGATGGCTGTGTTCATGGGAATTACTGTATTTTTTCTTTTCCTAAGTCATCCAGAAAGTTGAGATACTATTTGAAGTTTTGGCAAAGCAGGTAATGAGGTCCTCTGGCTGTCTTTTTTTCTTTTTTCAATTTTTTCAACATATTTAAATTAATTATATAAACACATCTTGGTCAAGATCAGATTTAAAACAGAAGAGTAGTCTAAAATTACCATACCATGTGTTTTAATGTATTGCTACAATGCTATGGTCAGCAGCATGAATATTGTCTATGTAAATAGAAATGTTTTATGTTAAGATTTTTCTTTTTCTCATGACCAATATATTAGCTCCAATTTGAGAATTAAAGCTTAGGTAAGACCTCATTCGAGGTCTTACCCTGGATTTTTAAGTTGTCAGGTTCCTACTCTCAAGATGAGGAATTTAGATTTTTTCATGAAACTACAGTTTGCTTGAATGTATACTGGTGGATATTGTACCAAACATGTGTTTTATATTGATTAATAATTATTGTAATATCTACTAGTTTAAAGGAAATACTTGCTGTCTTTTATACCTAATTTCTCTTCTAACTACAAATCTCTTTGACTCTGCCAGTCAAAGGTAGACCAAAGAAATGTGGATAGGAATGAATAAATTTTATTTTGACAAGTAGTTTCTCTGCCGAACAATCTAGCTTTCAACTGACAAAGAATTTACAATTTTTATGCTGAATACGCCATTTGGGTTTTGCACCATTGACAGCAATACCGTAGCATTTTCCTAAGTTGTCCATGGTTATTGCTTACCTCTGGGCATGAAAGATTCACATTTTATTCTTTTCCCCTACTTAAAATGTTTAGATTTTGGGAGCTACAGTGGATAGGAATCTCTTTATAGAGGTGTCTTTACTTGATGTAAGATACTTAAGTACTCACTGTGCCTGAGAAAATGTGAGCATGACATCACGCAGTTGGACTACATCACATGCTACGATGACTATATTTTGCTCTGCATTAGGAAGTTATTTAGGGAAGCCAACCGATCAACCAACTGTTTTTCAAAATGGATTAAAGCAACACCTTGAGAATGCCTAGTGGTGTCTGCCATATGAACTTGTATTATTTTATTTCAGCAATTACTGTGCTATAAAAG
Source organism: Patagioenas fasciata (assembly GCF_037038585.1). Classification (NCBI taxonomy): domain Eukaryota; kingdom Metazoa; phylum Chordata; class Aves; order Columbiformes; family Columbidae; genus Patagioenas; species Patagioenas fasciata. The sequence continues at coordinate 87,685,243 of NC_092520.1, forward strand.
TAATTTTGCTAGATGAAGTGAGTTTTATTTCCCATAGCATTGTACATGTTCCTAGAAGATGAGAAAGTTTGCGTACAAGCCCCTGCTGCAGTTACTATTCTATGTAATACTTAGGCTGAACAGGGTAATGGTTTACTCAAGGCTTGTGCTGAAATCTTCTGGAGCCTTATGGTCTGGGGATCCTCTGGGAACACAAAACATTGAATCATATTTCCTCCAAAAGTGGAAGTAATTGAATCTCAGCTTCTAAAGCTAGGTGAACACCAGAGGCCCTAAGTTACTGTTAAAAAGAAGTATAGTCTGCCTCCCCAGTTGATGCCGAAGTATCACCTTGCTCACTTTTCACTTGTTATATCATTATTTTCTCCAAAGTGAAATGCCTAAATGAAAACCAAAAATAAACAAACAAACAAAGAAACAAACTTATTTTTTATAAGAAAAAATGTGTGGAACAGGTGAATTGAAGCTAAATTTTTTTTACTCTCTCAATTTGATAGTTGAACTGGTAAAAGGAAAAGTCTTGTGCAGTGATAAAAGTGAGACTTCCCTTGACCTCTAAGCTGTGTTTCTCACCTTTTACCTAGAATAACTAATGTTTTGTCATTTCCTTTCATAGAAATAATCACAGCAATTGCAAGGGTTATAAAGTTGTAGTAGCAGTAGCAATCATTCTTTCTGTGTGAAAAACTAATGTGAGGAGGGGAAGTCTTGTAGTACTCACCCTGTCTGTAGCCACTCCACAATGGCTGAGCTGGTAAACAAGCTGAGTTTGCTCCACGCTGTACTTTCTCCCACCCCTTACAAGCACCTTGGCTAGAAGTTGTACTGTGAAAGTGTCCCAAGGGCTCAATTCAGTGATACTCTGCAAAGATCAGAATCTATATCAGGTCTGGTTCCTCCTCAAGGTACTGAATTGTAATGAAAACAAGATAGCCCTAGAAATTAGTTTGTTCTAGCAAGGGCGAGACTTGCCTGTTTGTAGAAAACCTCGGTAGTATTTTGTTGCCTTTCATCCATTTTGGAAAAAGAATATGTGGTAAGGTCTTAGGGACCTGATGTTACTTGTTGCAGCAGGAGGCAAAGAGGATGCAGAATATGTGACAGAATTTTGTGGGTTTTTTCTCTTAGCTTCAATTTTGTTGAATCTCTCAGAAGACCGTGTCTCATCATAATTGGATCATAGAATCATAAAATCATTTAGTTTGAAAAAGACCCTTAAGATCATTGAGTCCAACTGTAAACTTAACACTACCAAGTCCAGCACTAAACCACGTCCCTAAGAATCTCATCCACACGTCTTTTAAACACCTTCAGGGATGGTGACTCAGCCTTTTCTAATGCCTGACAACCCTTTCCATGAATAAATTTTTCCTGATATCCAATCTAAACTTCTCCTGGTGTAACTTCAGGCCTTTTCCTCTTGTCCTATCACTTGCTACTTGGTACTTCCGTGTCTTTCCTGTAGCAAGGAGCCCAAAACTGAACACAGTATTTGAGGTGCAGCCCCACCAGTACAGGGGCACAATTCCTTTCCCTCATCCTGTAAACCACAACATTTCTGGTAAAAACCAGGATGCTAGTGGCCTTCTTGGCTACCTGGGCAGATTGCTGGCCTGTATTTAGTCGACCTGTTGACCAGTACCCCCAGGTCCTTTTTCACTGATTCCAACTTAGCTGACTTCAGCAGATAAGTGCAATGGAAACGTAACTGTCACTGTGAAAGTGTTCATACAGGCTTTTCTGCATTCACCCATCTTGGTTGCTTTTGGCAACAGTCAAAATTAAGCTAATAAACAAAATGAGGTACTGTGATATTCCAGAGATCCAGGTGCCCGGAAAACTCCAGGTTTGTTAAAGCCCGGAATGTAAAGCTATACTGTCATCCTGTGGTATTGTTTGATTTCATCATTTGTCTCCCTCTTTGCCCAACTTTTATCAGACAAGACAGCAGGTAGTCTTTATTCTGTATGCACATTAGCTCTCTCAAAGACAACTTTATTCAGCTACTTCAATAATGTTTCTGGGAAAGGCATCAATAACGTTTTGTGCAAACCTTTATCATCTGAGTTCCGAGACCCACAATGCCTACAGCTCCAGGGACAATGGAGCTGCAAAAGACATGCCAAGGGTGCTTGGGCTCAGGTCCACACATGCATGGGTGGTCCTGATAAGAAAAGTGCAGTGTTGGTGCAGTGCGGTGCTCCCCTTGGCATGCCTTTTTCATTTGTAGTGTCTCTGGCTATGTAGGCTTTGTGGATCTTGGAATTCTAACCCTGCTTCAAAGTGATTTTGTGAAGCCAGTGAGTCCTACCAAGAGCTTTCTGTGTTATATTAACGTTTCCTGCTTGTGGAATTTCTGTAGATGTCCCTTCTACAACATCCATATATTGTGTTACTTCAGCACTTTTTGTACCAACAAGCTGACTTTGTGAAACGAAGAACCCTTTATTTCCCTTAGACCTTTTTGGTGCATGTGGGTTTTTTTCAGTTTTAAGCTATTTGAAATTTCTTTTTGTTATGGGAATCTGAGAGTAATAGTTCACATACTTTCATGAAAATGTAGTTAGATAATGTGTTTAAAGTGTTTTGAGGTATTCTTCCTTCCCCTGTTCATTGTAACTTTCTTTTCAATTTTAACTTATCTTGATAACTAATATTTTCTGCTACTTAGGCAGATCTTAATTTTGTTTTAGCTTCTGGTCTGATCTGATTTACTTGCAAATTTCTGAGATAAACATTGCCCTTCGTTTATCACATGCTAGACTTCTGCAGAAATATAGCTGATTTCTTGAACATTTTTCAGTATCTTTTTATTGAATCAATCTTGATCTTAATGAAGAAAATAGTAGATTTAGTTATATTTACTCTCTGTCATCTGCAGAATCATATAGTTAGAAATTACTTAGGTGAGAAACCGTTCCTCATATCCACATTGCTTTAAGCTCAGATGAAATCTCTTTCACAGAAAATAGCACAGGTTTTATTGGAAATTTAATTGAAAAAGGACACAAATGCTGTAAATCTGTTTTATTGGATCAATTATTTATAGGAGCTTTGTTTTAAACACGTGAAGGGCTATGTTCTTCCTTTCAGGTCTTTGATTGTTCCTCGTTCTTCACTTCTGTGTATGAAGGAAGGCAGCTGTCTTTAGACTTCCTCAACTGCTGCTGGTTTTGCTGGCATATCACACTCCCACCACCTTTGCTTTCCCAGCTGAAAGTGGTGGCATCTTAGTCAACTGCTTTTGGAAGGTTTTTAAGAGTATTAAAAGACTAAACTCTCTGCTCAAGTGTGACTTACTACAGTGGGTTTTCAGTATTGCCAAGAAGATATCTTACTCTCTTGTGTTCTTCAGCTGGTGCTTCATGGTTTGTGCCTGCAGCAGAGGTAATTTCTGTAAACAAGTTGGTACTCTGATTATTCTTTGAATTGTACCAATTTGGATTCTAAATATGAAAAAAAAAAAAAAAAGCCCTTTTCTTTTGCTTATTTCTCAGTATTCTCAGTATATTTGTTTTGTTTGAATTTACACCTAAGTATGCACATGAGAAAACAGGTGCACCAGTGGCTAATGGTAACAGAGAACTAGCAAGAATTCAGGCCAGCAAAGGTACTGGTCAGGAATGGTGGTGTGAATCAAAGGTGACTTCCATGTGTATCAGTGGGAATTCGACTCTGTTACCTGTGTTAAATGTTTGAAAATGGAAGTTGCAAAGGGCTCATCAGCCTCCTTAGGCATGGATTTCAAGTGAGGTGGCAAATTCGCTGAGTCATATTATTCATGAAAATAGAACAATTTCTTGAGTTATGCTATGGCATGATGGATGAGCCATTAAACTTATTTTTAGGGCACATGACTGACTGCTAAGCAATAAAAAAAAAAAAGTACTCTGCATTAATGTCAGTACTACCTTAAATAAAGAAAAAAAAATAAACAAAGGAAATATTTTGTCCCATGCTCTTTTAATTACATTTCCATAGCCTTACTGAAGGATAAACTTTAAGGTCAGTATGAATTATAGAAAATGAATATCAAAGGCTATTATTAAAAGGTCTATAATGATGTGTTTTCTAAAATACATAGAAAAATGGCATTCCTATTCTGAAAATTAATGAGTCAAAAAACTGATATTAAGCACGTAACTGTATCAGAAGCTGCTGCAAATAGCTTTTAAGATATCAATGTTTTTAGACTACCATGGTCATTTGGAAAAACTGTACACATTGTTTTTTGTGGGATAATACTTAAAGTACATATTAATAAATTAAAACTTTCAATATCAGCAAGAACATTGGAAGTGGACAATTTCTCTTATTTCAGTTAGCCATCTGAATAAGTTCTGAGTTTATATTATAATCTGTGTGCTATTTCTAGAGCAGTCATCATATTTACTCCTTAACATTCCATTAAGTCTCTCTGCAACAAAAAATAGATAAATGTTCCACTTGAGGGTTATAGACCCACCCCTCCCCTAAAGGATGGAAATTTCCGTCTGTTGTGTGCTCTTGTTCTCTCTGTCTTTTACATATTTATAATATTTTCACTCAAGAGGGGTTTTGTTCAGCATCAGTAGCTACGTGATATGTTGGGTATAACCCTGCTTGGCTCCTTACCATTTGACTTAAAAATAAGTTTAGAAAAACAGTAGTCCATAAGAAAGCTCATTGAATGCAGGAAGTGGTATTTATACAAGTGTGTGTATGTAAGAGTCCTAAAACAGGGATTAAATTGCAACATATGTGAAATTTGGATGTGTTTTTCTCTTGATATTGGGAAAAGAAGATAGTTATGCAGAGCTTAGACTACGGAAGAGCCTGTGGGAAGAATGACTAGAAAGTTTGTGAAAGGTTTATTTTAATTCACTTGCAGTAGAACAAGGCTAAAGCTGGACTTTTCAGTTTCTCTGCACTGTTTATTTTTCTGTTTCGGTTCTGTGTACTGGATTTTAATCTGAGACACTCTGAGCATCTTCTGTATCTCTTAAATACACATCTGCAAATACGTGAGTAAACAGGCAAATTGCTCGATATGTACCAGTCAACCTAACTGAATATTAAGGCTTAATTAATGCTTGTTCAGAAAAATAACTTAGGGTTATTTACTTATTTTTGAAAACAGTAAATTTCCATAAAATGTTTAAAATTTACTGATGTAAAAATTAGAAATTCCTTTTAAAGAAGGGGTAGTATATGCACAAATATTTTTCTGATACTGATCTGAAAGTTTTCCCTTGTAAACTTCAATTTTCTTTTTCATCTAAAAAGGATTATTGATACAGTGAATTATCTTCAAGTGAGAATGAGAGAAGTGATCAATACTCAAGAAAACTCATCTAGTAAGAGTTAAACACTTTTCATTACAACTCCGCTAAACTTTCCTGCAGTGAGGAGCACATCTACTCAGCCTCTGTTTTGTTTTATTTTACTAATTTTCCGTATATGATTAAAAGTACTTAAGCTTTTTAATATTCAGAATCTCAAGATACGTTTTACGTTCTGGAAGACATAATTCTTCACAGCAGTTGTAACTATTTGATCCCCTCATTTTATTTTTTTTTATTTTTTAATTACTATATTGTGTTTTCTGTCATTTTTGTTTATCTTTTCTTACTTGTAACCAATTATAGACACTACATATTACTGTGTCTAGCATGGCTTTTAAAGCTGGCTGAGCAATTGATTACCTAGAATTCCATGGAAGAGTAGAAATGCAACGTTGTTGAAAAACTGTCTCTAAAACCAGGAGTACTTGCCAATTCTACCTTGCATAAAAATATAAGGTAATTAGGAGAATGAGTGGGATGGGAAAGGGAGGAAGTTTTTCTAATACATTCTTAATGGCTTTTTGTTTTTCTTTTTTAGTACTTTATTCAAAACAGAAAAAGGGGTGGGACAGAATCTTTTATCTACTTAAGTGGCCTGCTAATTACCATTAAGGGTTTGATTTTGCCATTCAACCATCAAATGGGTACCACTCAACAGCAATTTCACTGTTAACAAAGTCTCCTTTTTAATTGACAATCACTACAATGATGCATGGCAACATTTTTCTTGTTATTTCCCCTTATTATTTACCCAGTCCTAGTTTCTTTGACATTGAGCTATGTTGAGGTTTTTGCCTAAACAGAACCAATTCTCCTTTCAGTAAATTTTCTTTTCAGTTAAGGTTCTTCTAAAATAACTTCACTTTCTGAAATTGACTACCTGCTTTTCAGACAGTATCAGCTTCTAGAATAGATAATGCTTGATATTTATAGTTGTTACCAAGATAATGGTAAGACTGGTATACAGAAGGACTTATGTTTATAGTTATTCGTATAGGGCCAAAGTCACTGCTAAATTTCTTATTTTCCACAAGTGAAGGGGAGCAAAAGGGGCACACCTGTGGGGAGGAGCAGACAGAACATGTAACCAAAATTGATCAATGAAATATTTTATCCCGTACATGTCATATTCAGTTTAAAGCTGAGGGATCACAGGAGTTGCACTCTCTTCTTTCATGGCTGGCATCTGAGAAGGATTCTGCCTATTTTCCTGCCTCTGATCCTAATCCATGCATTCCTGATTCTGGTTCCCTTCTACTGCTGAGTCCAATATGGGATTTCCTGGCACCTGCCCTGTAGCATCAGCAGTGTGAGCCACCATGCCGTGCAACTCCATGATCATCTTTGGGGATGCTCAGTATTTGTTTTGTATATTTTTAATCATTTCCATTACTAGTATTAATACTATTAAACTCTTTTTCATTGTTATTGTGTTATTAAAGCAGTTTTAATTATTGAACCCATTAAGTCTTTCCTCCTTTCTCTTCTTGGGAGGGAAAGGGTTAATAGAGAGACTCTGTTGTCTGTTTAAAATGCCAGCCCAGCATTAAGCAGTGGCAAGCTAATATATTAACATAACACTGTAATTAAAAGTTGAAAGTGTAATACTTTAAGAAGGCTGGTCAAGAAAAATCCTTCACTAATTTAATATTGTAGGCTGTTAGAATGAGGACTAGCATAACTCTAACACAGTGTATGCAGTTTCTTCCTCAGCCTGGACTAAGAATTTTGGTAAGTTTTTTCAGTGTTTTGTAAATGTCCATGACAACTCCAAATATGTCTGGCTAAATGAGAAAAATGCATCACATGAATTTGTTAGTGATTTTTACTTAGTTACAACAGAAATTAGTGGTTGGTGAGTAGTTTACACATTAAGGCAAATTCAAATAAGCTTCCTTTATATGAATTCAGAACTGTTTTTCATTTATCTTAGTTGTTGCATTTGGAAATTCTTGGAGGCAACTAAGAAACAGTTCTGGACAACAAGATGTAGGGTATTATTTATTGACATAAAATTTTGCTAACTGTTTTTTAGACTCTTTCCATTTGCAGAACACATTAAGTTTATCATAGTCTATTTTGTAATTCTGACAAGTATGACTAACCAAACAGGGTGAAATCCTGGCTCCTCTAAAAGCAGTAGCTCTTATTTTTGCCAAATATTTCACTGAGTTTTCCCAGAGTTTTGCTTAGCATCTTGAATGCAAGTTTTAAAAAGATATGATATATAACCTACTACTGTATCTTGTGGTTAACATCTGTGTCACTGATTTGACATGACATACTATGATGAAATTTGACCAGAAAATTATTTCACTATGAAAATGACTGCTGAAAGAAAGCAGGCAAAGAAACCAAAAAGAAAGGAACAGCAGTGTATGCACAAGATACAGACAAGGAGGTTATTTCTGACAGTACTGATAAGCTGTTATTTTTTTTTTTTTTTTTATTAACCTGTATGGCTTGAGGATATTGATACTTTAAAGCCAGGTATTGATTAACTGGTATGAACAATTGATTGTATGTATGCATGTGATGATGTATCACGAGGACTAGAGGTGAACAGAAAAAAAGCATTTCGTTTTCCAGGAAGTCTCTAATAAGTTTGATGTATTTTTCTACCAATTTCAGTGATATGCTTCCTGTCTTAACTCCATGTTTTTTTGGAGTGATTGGCAACAAGCCAAAAAACCTTTGCTTCAGACGAGCCTGTGGGTTACACTGTCCTGGAGCCATGCAATCTGGAAGTTTCAGTGGTTTTGGCCACTGAAGATCTTCAAGGCATCCAGAGGTAATAAGTCCTTTATCAGTCTTGTGGGTACTGCTCAGCATGGCAGACAAAATGATTAGGAGCTCAGACCAGCTTGAGGTCTTCAGCAGGTCACAGACGGATTACTAGGAAAAAAAATAAATGAGAGTCTGAATGTTACTGAAACCAAGCTGCCTTAGAGAAAGCTCTTATCTCTGGTGAAACAACAGGCTTTAGTAGGTAGAGTAAGATGCATGTCGTTTGTGGAGGGTTTTGCTACTATTTGGAACTAAAATGAAACAAATGGGCTCCCTGTAATTGGAATGCTCACTGAAAAACGTATTTCTGAGGGTGAAGTGATTTAAGAAATCCATCTACAATTGACTGGGGATATTTTTTTTTTTCTACTCTCTTTTGAGACTTCTTGAATATCTGCCTCAGTTCACTTCACACTCCCTGTTGCTGTGAAAGTCAGAGGGATAGTAATCCAAACCTAATAAAGAAAGTCTGTTAAAGACTGGTGTAAAAGGAATCATCCTGGACAAAAAAGATCAGAGAGACAATTTTTCGAGTAAGACAGAAGTCCTCTGTTTCAGCGACCACAAAGTAATAAGTGATTCCATTAAGGCTTTCAGTATCAAGAAAAATAAAAAAAATTTTCTTGTCCTTTAAACCATGCAATGTCAAGCCCTCATTTCCTCATATAGAAATAGCCATATTTTCTACTTGAGACATTGGTTTTCATCATAAAATGGAAATCTTTCTGCTGAGAATTTAGTCCTTGGGCTCAGTGCAGTCTCTTATGTCCATGCATCTCAGCAGATGGGGTCACCTGTCTTTGAGCTTCTTAAAGAGTCCACTATGTTCTACCAAAGGTACATTATTTTCAGTTTTGTAATGTGATTTGTAAACCAATACACAGGTACTTTCTCAAAAGGTTAAAATAAGTTGGTGGTCTTTTAGTGTATTTAGAGTCTTTTCGTATCTGTTACAGTGGAGTACAATAAATACTGCCCTCAGTTTCTTCTGCATTCAAAATACTGAAAACATTTTTCTCTGATAAGTATTGATCATCTAAATATTGTACTTTAGATAAGGGTCCATAACTTTTTTTTTTACAAATCACTTTTTTGTGAAGTGATTCCACAGTGATTTTGAAAAGGAAGTATTTGCTGCAAGTATAGTTTTTCTTTTAAGCTTGGAACTACCATAGTGAGGGAGATGACTGTCTGTCTAGCCCAATTACTTGACCTCAGTAATACACAGTTGCAGATGCTAGTTAAAACATATAACACAAGAATAAATGAGAGAAGCCCTTCCCCCTTCAGTTTCTAGCAATGAGCAGATTAATGACTTTATTAGCCAGAGGCTACATCAAACCACTATATTTAGTGGCTGTGAATTGATATCTCTTCCATGAACTTATCTCATCCTCTTATGAATTCATTTATACTGTCGGTCTCTTGTGAGTTTCACTATTTAATCACATTTTGTATGGAGAATGTAATTCCTTCTGATGATTTTGAATTGCTGACTGTGGTACTATCACGAGTTTCTTCTGTGATATGAAAAATAAGGAATAATTGTTCACTGTTAAACTCTCTCTGTATCAGCTGCGACGTTCTAGGCATCTGTTCAATCCCCTCACAGTCACTTCTATTTTTTCCTTCAGAGATGAATAATTGTAATTTGTTAAATAATTTCTAAATACAGAAGCTGTTCTTTATCTGTCCATTCTGTTGTCCTTCCCCACTCTTTTTTTTTTTTTTCCCCATTTTCTACTTGGCCTATTTTGGGAGGGAATGACCAGAACTATGTGCAGCATTGATGGCAGGGGATGTTGTGCTCCATGGATTTTGATCTTTGCACAGTCGGGTTTGTTTTTTTTTTTTTTTCCTTTGTCCTCAGTTACTGATAGCTCCTCACATCTTACTGGCCTGGTCAAGCTCAGCTGAACACTTGTTACACTGAGCAGGATGAGAAACTTTATTTTTCCTTTTTTAGTTTAAAAGATGAATTGCTTCCAATACCATCAAGTTTGATGAGATTCTGTTAACTTTCAGAGAAAAGCCTCATGTCAGGGCAACACAAAGTTTAAAGGCTTCTCAGCAAGTAGTACTGCATCTCTTATTCCAAAGAGAGAAATTTAAATGAGGGAGAAGTGAGTATAGATTTAAAATAAAACAAAACAAAACACAATAAGAATCTGCAGTCAGGCAGAATTTGCCCTTGACTGCAGCTTAACATTCAGCAATATGGAGTTAGGAGTGAAAAATGCTGAAAAACTGAGTGATTTACTGAGATCCTTCACAATTTTGGGTAGGGATATGAGGCAGCAAGCTAGACAAAAATTAATGCCTGTTATGCTGTTATGTACAGTAGTGTGTATGGGAGAGTACTGTTTTGTTTCCTTCGGGCACTGGAGATCGTTGGCATTTTAACACTGGCATGCTTGCATGCTTCCACATAATTAATGGAAAAAAAGTGGGCTCATTGCCACCATGATGGGACAAAATCCTAGTTCTCCTCCACTAAATATAATATTTGAATCATAAGGCTAACTTGTTCAGCTCCATGAGAAGAATTTACTTCTCATTTCAGAAGGAAAAGAGAACAAATGAGAAGGAAGGAGAATATGAAGGAATCTGAGAGGGAAAACCGGAAAAGAGAACAATTCTCTTGTCTCATTCTCCACTCTTAGTAAGCATGATGGTGGTACAGCTGCTACCTCTTTGTTAAAGGTAGCACTTCAAAGGACTTGGAATTTGATTGTTAGATTTTGATGAAAAAGAGAAGAATTAGGTAACTTCTGAAATGTGATGAATGCAATGTGTTTAAAATAAGTAGATTAATAAGAAAATTGTCCTCCTACACATTACTTACAGTGGATATTTTATTATGCTTACTGCCAAACCAGGAACTTTGCACAGCTGTTACAACTGTAAATGAATTACATAAAATTTCCTAAAAATTTCGCTGTTTATCATGGTGACAGGGGATTTTCTGCATGCCTGCTGCCTGCACTTCTGAGTCACCTCATGGTCTCTGAGTGTGCTGCAGGCTTTTTACTTAGAGTCCCTTTCCCTGCCTTCTGCTTTCTTAAATGAGCTTCTCTGTCTAATCCTCCTGATTTTAGGTATATACCTTTCCTGTGTAGGAGATGAAACATCTTTCTAGGAAAGCACACACACAGTGCATAGTGGGGGCACAATTAAATTATATATCCTGACAATTAGTAGGTTTTCTTAAATACCCAAGTGGTAATTTTGAACTTCTTACTGCAGCATGCAGACGTATGCATGTTCTGTCCTTAAAATTATCTATAAGACACAGGGATCAGAGAAATACTGTCTGCTATCTCCAGAATTAGTATTATAGAATAAGTATATAAAAAAAACCTGGTTTCATTATTTTTGTCTTGTTTGTTTGCTATTGCCTTTTTGTTGTTATTGTTGTTTTTGTACTATGAAAGAAAGTAAGTGGAGATTTGGATAGAATTTGATATCAGGGTTAAGAGTGAGAAATGCACAGGAGTTATAAACATATATCACACAGTACCACAGTATGTTTGGGATTGGAAGGGACCTCAAAAGATCATCTAGTCCAATCCCCCTGCTGGAGCAGGAACGCCTAGGTGAGGTCGCACAGGAATGTGTCCAGGCGGGCTTTGAATGTCTCCAGGGAAGGAGACTCCACAACCTCCCCGGGTAGCCTGTTCCAGTGCTCTGTCACCCTCACTGAGAAGAAGTTCTTTCTCAAATTTAAGTGGAACCTCTTGTGTTCCAGCTTGATCCCATTGCCCCTTGTCCTATCATTGTTTGCCACTGAGAAGAGCCTGACTCCATCCTCGTGGCACTCACCCTTTATATATTTATAAGCATTAATAAGGTCATATACAGAAGAACATTCTCTTGTCTTTGTGTATTGATCCTTGATATGAGCCTTCAAGTGAAGCTGAAGTTTAAAAATAATCTCCTTTTCAAGGCCTTCATATATTTCCCTTCAATTTTTATTTAGAGACTCATGGGATACCTTTTTCTTGATGAAAATAGCTCCAGTTGGGATGTTTCAGATCTTACCATTATTAGAAAACAGAAAGAATGGGTTTTGTACACCTGAGTGGAACACTGTTTGAGAGAAGCGGGGCTCTTTTGTGATCAGGGATTTAACTTCAGATTGGTATGAGAGAAGTCAATTCAAGAATAACCAGCTTGGTTACTGGGTTGAAAGGTTTCTAATGAATTACAGTGCATCTTGGAAGCATCAAAACACTTGCCCATGTGGATGTCAAAAAACAAAGAAAGAAACAAAAAATGATTAAATGATTAAAAAATCAGAATGTGTGAAAATGTATGAATATACACAATTCAGAAACAGGAGGAGGTGAAAGGAACAAGGAGACTTCATTTCTGGTAAATCAGTTGCAGGCAACAATTTTGGACATATACTGTTCCCTCAAGCTAGCATCAGAATTCAAAGTTGCACTGTGAACAGTAACTTAAGTGTTGTTGAATGACAATATAATTACTTTATGTTCTCAAATCTCAAATGCTGTTATGCAGGGCATCAATAAATTAGTTAGTATTACTCAATTATTAGCATATATGAGTAGGAAAATGTGTGTATCTAGTCAGCAGCCTGTAAGCCTTCTAGGGAGAATCTTTTTTTAATACCTCAGTAGGACACCACAAAGAAGCATCATCAAACGATAAGCATGTGATTGGGAATGAAATGAAACAGACTTATTCATCTGTTTTAAATAAAGCAGAAAGACCTGATGTCTGATAATTTTGTTTATCTGTGCAAGTATAGACATTGAATGTTTTAATTCTTCATTTTAAAAGTGTCTGTGGTAAATTAATAAAGTCTTGAGATACAAGTATAATGACCAAGTTTTTTCCCTACTCCTTTCTGCATCACAGCTTCACTTTCATCTCTTCTGGAAAACAATTTACAATTTAATTACTACAGAAAGTCAAGAGGTTTACTTAATGGAAGAAATAAATCAGCATTTTTATTAGAGCATGAAATCAAGTATACTGAATGTAAAACAGAACCCCTATATTATGTTTATCTCACATGAGTAGCCTTATTCAAGTCAATGGAAAGATGTGCATATAATACTTTTCAGATTTAAGTCCTCAAATAACTGCTTGTAGTATCTGGACATAATAGCCATACAGAAAATGCAATTGTATAATAGTAATCTTCACTACTCCCTTGTTATTTTCTTGATGTTTAACCTGGTTTATTTGAGCTGGTTAAATCTTCCTGTATAATCGTATTTGGAAAATTCCCTGAGCCTTTTCTTAAGTCTGTCTTTATTGATAAACTCAAGAACTCAAGAACTGCTGGGTTTCCCTGCACTGGACAGACACTTTTGGATGTTTAGACAAAGAAACAGTAGTAAGTCAGACATGTCCTGAGTAAACTAACACATTTATGAAGAAAGGGAGAAAATAATACATGACATATGTGTAGCTAGATTTATGATGAAATACTATGCGTCTCCAATAAAGCAAATACGTACAAAGAACAGTGTTGATTTGTTAAAATTTTACAATATAATTACATAGAAAATGATATTAAAAGAAAAAAAGTTGACTAATGAATTGTTTGTCCTAAACAGCTTAAAATTATTTAATAAAATGTACATGCTCTGATACTCTTCCACTCCTAGCTACAGTGAGTGTCTACAACTACTTACTCCACAAATAATCTTTCATAAGTCAATAAACATATATAAGTAGAACCATGCTGTTCACCATGAAAAACAATTCTAGCAATAGCATGAGTGAGAATGGATTAATTGGCAATTTTTGTTTTACTCTATCTTGATTCCTTTTCTACAAATATGTATTTCCTTTGTGCAATAAGTAATTTCATAGTAGAGAGATTTCACCTGGAGCATGATAACATGCTAGAAACCAGAAAGAAATTTTCAGATATCTTGCTTTATTGACCTTCCACTAACCGGAGTTAGATCTCCATGTCCTCATTGTAAGGATCTGAAAGGAGATACTTGATTGTCTTTCTTGGTTAAAAGTAAAGTATAAACAAATAGGGGAGGGAGTGGAAAACATTTTTTGTCTTAACTTTCTCATATTTGCACCACATCTTTCCTTAATAAATGTTATGACTGTGTAGCATTCAATTTTCATAAGGTTCAGAATGGTGTTTACAATGTTATTTACTATTAGCTTAGTGTATTTAGTATATTTCAGTAATTTTTTCTTTTAAAGCATCAGTGTATAAAATTTGTTAGAGAGTTGAAACTGATATAGATTTGAAGGTTGCGCTTAACAATTAGATTTTAGCAGATACGTACTATTTCTCAATGTTTTAACAGTATTTTTCTCCATTTCTGCATTTCAGGTAAAAATGGAAACAAACTACAGTTTTTAAGGAACTAAGAGACTCAGATTTATAATTCATACATGGGATAAAAATTTCTGTGCAAACTTACTCTACTGAAGTGAATAACTTTTTTCTTCTGTAGCATACTTTGTTCTGATATTTGAGTTGGGTTGTTAGCTGGAAGGAAACTTACAACTTGTTCTTCCTTTTCATGATTTGTAGTAATTACATGTAAAAACCGACATGAAAGTTATTCTTTTCAAATAGTAAGCTGGCAGAGTTCAAACCATTTGATTGTTATACCTTTTTTATATTTCCAGGTGGCTTTGATACAATTTTGTTGCTTTCCTTTTGATTGTGTAATAGTTGATCATTGTCTCATCCATTTCCATGGTTTTTGTTATGAGTGGTCAGAATTTTTATTTTTTTTTCCTGGTGTTTTATTTCTATAGTGAAAAGACTATATCATGACTATTTTTATAGTCTATGATGAAAAGTAAAGCGTGATTCATCTGACCTGTTTCAGGCATTTATTTAGAGTTAGACAAATTATTCCCAGAGGTTACATTTTTCCTTTTTCTAAAGTGAACTTAGATGACTAGCTTAAGTGGAGATGTCTGTACTGTTAAAAATCTGAAACTTGGTGAAGTGAAACCTGCCCAGGATTTCTTCATGCTGAATGATACAATGTAGGCAAGAGTTAATTTGTGATTATGGACCAACACGATACTATGAAGTTTCCCCTTTTCTTTGTCTAGTTATTCACCTTTTTTCAAATGTAAACAAGGGGACAAATCAGAGAAGTAAAGGATAGTGGAAAATGGATTGTTGGCGCCCATATAAATGACTTGAAAGGATCTAGCCTGCATAGATCAAACTCAGTTGTTTACTAGATGTTTCAGAGGAAGGGGTCTTGAATGCATAAACACTAATTAAACTAATTAATCAGAAGAAAAATCCAAAACCTATAGAGTATGTGCTGAAAAGAAGGGAATTACTTACTTATGCTAATACAGTCTGCTTTTGAGGTCAGCAAATAACAGCTGAGGATAGTTAATTGGAAGCAAGTCTGTTTTCATTGCAGGTTTCAAACTAATTTCCGGGGATGTGTGGAAAGAAAAGGCCTTACCTGATTGCAAATCCCCTTGTAATAGTCCATTGTGAATTGGCATTTTCAATACTTGTAATAATACCTCTCATTTTCCAAAAAATATTCTAAACTTTTACAAAGCATGAAATACTGTCAACTTTCATATGTCTGGGTCCAAAAAAAAAAAAAAATATTATTAATATAAAACCGGAGCTTGGCATTTAAATTGTTGTTTCAGATAGCCAGGTGTGGCTAGGAGGAAATTGCAAAGACTCAGCTGTGATGCTGTGCTGGTACAGCTAACAGCTTGGTGCACAACACATGTGTTAAATTGGAAAAGGATCAAATTTGCAGACAAGCTTAAATGACTGGATTTGAGTCCTGAAATGCAGAAGGAGTGAGCAAATTAGGCTGATGAGCTTCGTTTAGTCAAGATAAACTATATCTGGGATGCTCTATGGCATCTGTGGTAAATGTATCTTGAAATGAAGACATGCTGATCAGAAATCCAAATTTGGAATGTAATATTGGCTAGCTATGCAGTATAGGGAGCGAATGCATGGTATCAATAATGGTAAGAGTTTACACAAAAGCAAATAAAGTTGCTGTGTTTGAAGGTGAAGTACAAAAAGATACTGTTTGGACAACATGCAAGAAGCAGTGGGATGTCAATTCCCTAAGATCATATTACTGATTTTCAGAACTGAGCTGCCAATGTCTCAACAAAAAGGTTTGGTTGTTGAATGATGTGAAAGGAAGGAAAGATGAGACTAAATGTTGTGAATGACTGAACCAGAACTATGCAAAAGAGGCAGTTTAGTCATTAATTGACTACATTGAGTTCCTATAAAAATTAAGGAAAATCTTGATTTGGATGTGTTTTGACAATGTACCATTTTCTGCTGAATATTGTACTCTAATTTTGTAGCAGAAAATTCTGTCCTTGTATGTGTATGCAGTTACTGTTGCCTTCTGTGTAGGCCAGTATGTCTACAGAAGGAGGTGATAACATCACTGTGATATAATACCGACATTTCATGATGCACAGGAGTGTGGATTCCCAAACACAGTACAAACTTTTTATGACTGTGGGATCTGAAAGCTGAAGTTGGTGAATTGCTGGAATCGTAGGGTCCAGTAAAGATGACCAAAGGCAGAATTCGGGCTTTTTGAACTACTTTTGGTTTGGCTCCCTGGCATGAAAATTTTTTTTTAATTTTTTTTTCTCCTTGAAGTCAGTGAAACTATTATTTGGGAAGAACAGAATATGAGAGAAGAATATTTACTGTTGATAACACTACATGTGAAGGCTCTAGGAGCATATATTTTTCTTGGTGAAACATTTAGAGTGTGTGTGCTAGTACGCTGGCAAACTTTAGATGTAAAAAGCTGATCATATTGTAGTTAAAAAGGTCTTTATGTACTTTTAAAAGGATGATTTTTTAATATCTTGACAAATTTAAACTTTCTTGGACAATAAAAATACTGATGCTGCATCATACTGTTTCGCATAATCTGTATTTCCTTGGTATGGTATAGCTTCACTAGCTGTGCCTTTCTACAGTATGATGCAAATAAAACAGAGACACCTGTTTGAAAGATAACTATGGGAACTGAATAAATTTAGACTGAAAGCAGCAAATTTTTCTGAGATGAGAATGTGATAAATGGTTTTAATTATTTAATTTGAGTAATTATCATTTTTGTATAAAAATAGGCCAACGTAAATATAAACATATTTTTGTTATACATGATACTAGAAATGGTATAATTTTCGGCAGTCTCCAGAAATGCCAGAAAAAATAATTTTTCTCAGACTAACATTTACTGGTAGATTTGAACTTATATGAATTCACTGAAGGTGTATTACAGAACTTCAAACTACTCCCTACTCACTTGGGAATATTGTTCCTATTATAATGTACAGCAGTCTCTCTTGAGAGTACAGTACTTTACAGAGGGAACCAGAGATGACATATATTCATGTCAGGACTAGGAAATACAAAATGTAGACTAAAGTCGCATTTTCATCCACTCTTCCAATCCCCACTTCGCACGAATCTGGGAATTTGCTCCAGTATACAACGGTCATGTAGGTGCTCAAATTAATTACCAGCTGAAAAAGTAGATTAAATTGATGCTTAAAAAATACCCTACATGGTATTTTTAGCACTTTTTCTTACAACATCTGTAATTTTAACTATACTGAAGCAAAGAAAGATCTAGGATCTGAGGAGAAAACAGAAGGAACTGACAGAATGAAAAAGGAAGCTCACGCCTGAGGTTTGTCTGTGGGTTAATGCAACTGTTCAAAAGATATTAAATTAAAGGACAGTTCCTCCCATGCAGTGGTATTTTGAATTCAGTTCCCAGAGTCACTCAAGCACGCACCAACATCTAACATGTTGGAACCTGCTGCCTCCAGGTCCTCAGTCATAACTGTTTTCTCTCAGGCTTTGTGCTCAGTTGTGATGCAGGAAAAAATGCAGGTATCTGTTGGCTTCTATCTGGCACTTGCTTTTCACAGAGGACTAGTTTATCAAACAAAAAACCTAGGAATTTTGTATTAGAATATTTTGGGGAATTTAACTGTAGAGTCATGCAAGCTTGTATAAACGAACACCAACTTAGTTTCACACTCAAATGAGTTGGGAGTCTCAGAACTGAAGTATTACTAGCTAAGATGTGCTTGCTTTTTCTGAGCACCAATATCACCAGGTTCAGTACTTGAAAGAGGAACTTTTCTGAGGGACATATGTCAGCGGATGAGCTTCCCAGAAGGAGGAGACAACTTCTGAGTTAAATCTTCATGAATCTCAGTGGTCATCAAGAGGTGAGGGTTTGTGGAGGGAACCTGGATACTAACTACTCCTTCAGGAACCTCTTAGGCTGAGGTCTATGTACAACTACGTTAGAAAGGCAGCAAGTTTTGACTTCATGTCTCCAGATTATCCTGCAGAGTAAGGTGATGAAGAAAAAACATTAGAAAAATTTATGTTCAGAAAATTGTCTTTTTGACTTCACATGTACTTCTCAGGAGCATGTTGAAAATAAATTTGAATTCTTCATTAAAAATGCCTCATAAAGCAGGAAAAGTTTTTAATTGAAAATGGAGGTTTTATTTCAAAATACAAGTATTTCAGGCTTTGGTCAGAGTATTTGTGATTTATTGGGCTATCGAGAACCTTGTGAAAACCGAGCTTCAAGTATAACTTACCTCTGTTTTACTTTGCTCTCCAGCTATACTTTATCTGCTGTAATGTGATATTGCCCCTCATAAAAATACAAGGACTGTCACATTCCCTTGAGAAACTGTAACAGAAACGTCAAAATATTTTTGTTTGCTTTTTATAACAGAAATTTCCTTCTTATACATAAAGTATGGCTTATATTTTCCTCTTTAAGCTTTCCCCTGATTTAGTCTGCAGAGCTGTGAAGGGGTTTTGCTGATGTGATGGGTGGGGGACTATTACTGAGTACCAGCTCCTCAGCACAGGGTGGGAGAAAGCAACTTGGGCTACCTCCTCCCTGCAGGAAACGCAATCAGGTAAGAGGCAATTCATTGTGGTGCTCATCTCATACTATGAAAACTGCCTTGCAATATAATCAACTTTTGAACTAATGATAAATCTAGCAGTGGTGAATGGTGCATGCTGCTTATATGTCTTTCACAGGCTGTTCATACATGACCCCTCTGCACAGCCTCACAGACAAGGTTTCCTTCTGAAGAATATCTGGCAGGATGCCTAGCACTTTGGTAGTACAAGCAAACAGACTTAGGATTTTCCTCAGGTGACCTTGAAGTAGAAACAATGGAGCATTCAATACTCGGTATTCACCCTGAAAAGTTCTATTTTCATGCTCTGTATTTAAGACTGTTTAGACATTTAAGACTGTTGTCTAGTTTATTTTTACTTAATGAAGGATTGGTTAGTTTTTCTTTAGATAAATATCTACTTCTCCTGAGTATGATGATGTTGGAAGAAAATTAAAATTAATGCCATATTCAGCACAGGTGTGTAAAAACAGCTGGAAAAAAACAGATGTCTATCAGTTTCCTTCAAATATGTAAGCCTGACTGAGTTATTTTTTCAACATTTCATAAATATCTCTTTATTCACAGTAGCTGATGATCTTGAATTTTTCACTTGGTTGACATCTATGCATGTGCTATGGATAATGGCTGGGAATTTCTATGTCAGGAATTATTTAATTGCTAGTGATCAGCCTGACAGTCCTCATGTTCGTCAAACAATAGAGGACTGCTAGGAATTCAGTCTTAACTGCTGTGAAGAATTTGGCCACAGTTGCAAAAATGCAGCTTGCAACTCTCATTCCTTGTCCATTAGAGTGCCTTGTGCTTTCTCTGTAGTAGTCCTGTTGCAGTCCTCCCTTGCTAGGGTACCTTCAGTGCAATAGGCTGATTTTCGTTCTCATCTTCTTTCCTGATCTTCATCTTCAGCTTGTCTCAACCATTTCTGAAACACTGAACAATTTTCTTGGTGATTTGGGGATGTTATCTGAACATATTCCCATGTTAAAAGAATATACGGGATTAAATGAATGAATTCAATAATTCAATAATATTTGGTAAAATTTTTGGATTACTTCATCTCTATGGCCTGTCATTGATACTGTTACTTAATGGTGAAATTAGAATCTTTGTATTTTCATTTTGCTATGTTATGTTAGAAGGTGTGACTGATACATTAGATGAAAAACTGTAGCCCTTGGTCCCTTTGAAGACAGTTGTCCAATCAGTGAATCAGAGTCTTTAAGCTAGAAATGCCTCAACTGGCTTGTTTTTGGCGAACATGTCCAGGAAAAACAGTGAACCACACTAAAAAGACCCAGAAGCCTGAGAACTTGGAACTGCTTATTGAGACAGATTAATCAAAAGATTTAAATACACATTTCAGTTCCTAGTGCAGCAGGTCTCTCAGTCTTTTTATTTCAGCACAAGTCCATATCTTTCTGGCAGCTCCACGTGGTCCTAGTGTCTGGGAAAGTTTTTCTTTCCTTCACTTCCAAAG
Organism: Patagioenas fasciata; assembly: GCF_037038585.1. NCBI lineage: Eukaryota > Metazoa > Chordata > Aves > Columbiformes > Columbidae > Patagioenas > Patagioenas fasciata. The sequence continues at coordinate 87,705,796 of NC_092520.1, forward strand.
TGTGCCAGTTGTTTTGACTCCTGTTAAAAGAAAGCCCTTTGCTCATCTTGCCAGTTAAGTTATAATGTATTTGCAGATCATAGTTCGGGAATATTGCTGCATCTGGAACACTGGCTACTTTAAGGTCAGCAATAGGAATCCATGAACATCCACAAATGTGTTAGGTTAAGCAACTTTATTTGAGGGTTTGTTTTCATCTTCAATGTGCCAGTGAAGAAGGAAATCAATGAACTGCTTATTCTCTGAGGACTGTTCTTAAAATACACATAAAAAAATATCAATCTTCAGTGATGGATGATGTCAACTCTTGTTGGTAAGGGACCCAAATAAGATAAATAGGTTGAAATAGCAATATTGTAAGAATAATTAATGAATAAAACTTATCTCAGTTCACAAAATGTATAGTTCCCTGTTTGACTTGGGGTTAAGTAAGGCTAACCTGTCTTTGAAAGATCAACAATAAAGAAAAAATAGTTCTTAGAAATGTGTGTCTAAGAATATGTGAATGAATGAATGAATAAATGAATGAATGATTATAGATTTCAGATATAGTTCTTCCTGTATTTTTGCATGTGAATTCATAGTTTAACACGAAATATGCTAATTTATGATACATATTTTTTGAGTCTCCCTCTAAAATAAAAAGACAATGTAACCAGCCATTTTTTCTTCTCTATAAAACTACCTTTAAAAGTCAGCACCAGCTTAAACCTCCTGCTACACAGATCATGATTGCTTAAACTAAGTCCTCTGAGGAGAGCAATATTCTCCAGTCTCTCACTGCCTTCTCTTGGAGTGGATGTTAGTTTCAAAATACTGCAAGCAGCACAATGAATATTCAATGAGAAGTCAGCCTGTGACACCTACTTCTTCTGTAGAGCTTTAAGACTGACTTTAAAAGCTGACAGAGGAATGGTATTATGTGCCTGTAAAAGCAATGAGTTTCATTTAAGGAGATATATATTAAAGCTGTCATGGGTGGCTTGATTAATGTAACACCTCAGTGAATTTAATATTTCCCAAGCAGCAGCACCAAACAATATTTTATGTCAAAAACACTTATCAGGATTGATCCTCCTGTTCAAACATCAGTTTTATGGCTAATCTTCTGATTCTGTCAGCAAAATGAATGATATTTCTTAGTTGGACTTTTTTTTTTAATTTAAATATATATATGTAAGTTTGAAGTTACGTATATGTTTGTCTTTATCACAGAATCACACTGTAACTAAGAGTAGTAATTGCGCTGTAATGTTGTGATTTTTATCAGTAATTATTAAAGTTTAGATGTGCAACTCCGAAGATAAAATTAGACAAACTACTTGTGTTAAATCTGTTTGATCATTAGGATTCTTCAGAGACAAGTGTGCTGATACCTATCAAATACACAAGTATTACCAATCAATTGCAGTGCTGTACCAAAGAAAAAAACAGTGCAGTGTAAGAAAACAATCTATCATATGCAATTTAATAAATTCTTGATTAAGCACACAGGGCCAGGATTTCCCTGTACATCAGCTGGATAGAACTTCTTGTGAAACTTCAGGTGTGTGTATATATACACATACAAATGCATTTTTATATATTTACATTTTTTTTTTCTTCTTCCTAGATGGAAGATCAGATGCACAGTGTCCACAAAGAGCTTGGTAAGTGAGGAAAAGATTAGTGAGGCAAACTATTTCATCTGCTCAGGAGAGTTAAAGAATCACAGAATCACAGAATGTTAGGGATTGGAAGGGACCTCAAAAGATCATCTAGTCCAATCCCCCTGCTGGAGCAGGAACACCTAGATGAGGTTACACAGGAAGGTGTCCAGGCGGGTTTTGATTGCCTTCAGGGAAGGAGACTCCACAACCTCCCTGAGCAGCCTGTTCCAGTGCTCTATCACCCTCACTGAGAAGAAGTTTCTTCTCATATATAAGTCCAGCCTCCTGTGTTCCACTTTGAACCCATTACCCCTTGTCCTACCATTAGTTGTCACCGAGAAGAGCCTGTGCTCCATCCTTGTGACACTTGGCCTTTACGTAATTATAAACATTAATGAGGTCACTCCTCAGTCTCCTCTTCTCAAGCTAAAGAGCCCCAGCTCCCTCAGCCTTTCCTCATAAGGGAGATGCTCCACTTCCTTAATTGTCTTTGTGGCTCTGTGCTGGACTCTCTCCAGCAGTTCCCTGTCCTTCTTGAACGAGAGGCCCAGAACTGGACACAATATTCCATATGTGATCTCACCAGGGTGGAGTAGAGGGGAAGGAGAAACTCTCTGGACCTACTAACCACCCCCTTTCTAATACACTCCAGGATGCCATTGGCCTTCCTGGCCACAAGGGCACAGTGCTGGCTCATGGTCATCCTGCTGTGCACCAGGACCCCCAGGTCCCTTTCCGCTACACTGCTCTCTAATAGGTCATTCCCCAACTTATACTGGAAGCTGGGGTTGTTCCTGCCCAGATTCAAGGAATCTGAGAACTGCTGGTAGCTAAAGTATTTCCTTCTTTGGATCCAAGTTATACATTCTGATAGATGGGGACTTTGTGGCCTCATGCAACGACACCCTAAATAGAAAGTCAGTATGCGATGAAACCTGGTTACTTACGATGTTAATTGGGTTATTAAAGATGACAGCTCCAGCTCCCGTGTCTTCAATGGAAATAAAGGTGTTACCAAACACATGCTGTTACTTGTTGAGTTTTATTAGAGTTATAGCAAATTATCTTTTCTCTTGGATTCTTGTTTGCTGCTTTGCTAGACTGTCTGCATTACTTTGTCAACTGTAGTGGCAGAGAAACATTCGATTTCCCTTGGAAGCAGAAGCAGCTTGATTGTGGCAGGATGGAGTGGGATAGTTTCTGGCCAGGGAGGCAGGTTAGATATTTTGTGTTGGGCTCCATGCCAGTGTGTCTCTCTTTCTTCTTGGACGTGATCCATTGCCATTAGCTGCTGTGGTCAAGAAGGGATGGAGAAGAGAAAATGCACGTGGCAATTCAACCCCTTCTTCTTGAGTATGGTGCTTATTTTGGCTTGTCCAGAAGCTTCAGATCTTAAAGTGTGTTTATATTTTTTTTATTATTATGATCATAGAATCATGGAATCATAGAATCATTTCAGTTGGAAGAGATCTTCAGGATCATCGAGTCCAAACATAACTTTAGCACTAAACCATGTCTCTAAGAACCTCATCCAAAAACCTTTTAAAGCCCTCCAGAGATGGTGACTCCACCACTTTCCTGGACAGCCTGTTCCAATGCCTGACAACCCTTTCTATGAAGAATTTTTTCCTAATATCCAATCTAAATCTCCCCTGGTGCAACTTGAGGCCATTTCCTCTTGTCCTATCACTGATAAAGCATAAGAAGATGACTTCTTAGAGTGGAATTGCTATTATGTTAGCTATGTTGCTATACCTGTAAATATAGTGATGTATGTATGCCTGGGGAGTATGCACCACTTCCAGTATGCTCTCAGTGGCAATTCTGTGAAAATAAAATTATTCGTTCATTGTACCTTTGACCGCATGATGAACGGTTGGTATGCTGCAGTGCAAGAAGGCTTTCTGTTTTCTGTCATTACTCTGTACATGTGTATGGCTGGTGGTTACTACTGCCAAAACTTCATGTTCCAGACTGAAAAATGATGGGCTGAGATTTCATTTAATGTGTGAATGCATGTGGGTAATTGAGGAACAAGAGGCTAAGTGGGTTTGGGTTATGTGTTGTGTTTTGGTTGGGGTGTTTTTGTTTTGTTTTGGTTTGTTGGAGTTTGTTTTTCTATTTTGTTGGGGTTTTTTTTAACAAAATATTTATTTTATTTTGTTGTTGTTTTGGTTTTTATTTTTTTTACATTCTTGGCATAAATGCATAAATACTAGCTGGGAATACAGTTCTGATTATTTTTATGACCTTAAACCAAATACTGCATGTCCATTTTTAATAGACAATTTTTGTAGAGTAGCACTCCCTTTTGACTTGTGGAGAAATACTTACAAAAATGAATCTTAATATCTCGTGTATTACCCTTTTTTGTCTTCTAGGAGAGAAATCAAAGTGACCAGATAAACTAAGGCTTCTAGTGGCAAGGTGTCTTCAGTGTTTTTTACAAAAAAATGTAGGGAACAAACAGGGGGACAGTTACTTCCTAATAGCTCAGGATGTGAGAGATTCCTCAGAATATTTCTAAGCTATTCTTTGGAAACATCAAGGCAGCTTATGTTTTCTTCTAAGGGCAAATGTAAGAAAATAAATTAAAGGAAATGTGCTCCCAGGGAACAGTTCTATTTCAAAAGAATCCTTCTCCATTTCTGTGTTTCCAAGAAGTGAGAATAATCTCCAACTGCTTTGGAATGGAAGTACCTTGTGGGGTTTTGTTTTGTTTCATTTTTCTCCAACTTAGACTCTGCTTGTGCTGTATTTCCTTGTTGCTTATACAAGAAAATCCAAGAAGAGATGATGTAAGTGGCTTCTAAGTTCTGTCTCCAAATTCATATTTTTTTTGTTCTTTAAAAATACTTCTAGAACTACAGAGTCTAGAAATTTGAAGACACCTGTTTTGAAAACACTGCTACACTATACAGAATCCAACAGTAAGTAATTGTCATCACCTGAAAAATATTTTAGTCACTTCAGGATTAAGAAGGAACATATTCTAGCCTTGAGAACAGTCAAGAAAAACACTTCCATTGAGGTCATGAAGAAAATATCCCAGTTAAACTCCTTTTTTAATGAGGAATACTTTGAATTAGTTGGATATCTTCAGAATAGAGCTTAATTGCACTGTGACCATACCTGCCTAGGTTATACCTGTAAAGAGTCCAATAATAATGTTAACATGTTTCATACCAATAGATCTATCTGGTAACTTAATGATTATACAGTATAAAGATGTGTTGTTTTTTCTTCCACTCTTCTACATTTTTTCAAGCATTGTCTTTGCAAGTATCTATGATATATAATACCATTCTTGTCATTTATTTACGTAGGCACTTCTGAAACAAATAATTCAAGAAAGATGCAGTTTTAGTAAGCATGCCTGTTCATTACTCAAAAATTGAATGATGATCTCTTCATGAGCATGTGGGAGGAATGAAATAAAATATTGTTAATTAGAACAGAATCAGATAAACAGCAGTAGATAAATAGATACTTCTGCAGGAAATTTGAACCATTATTAAATGCATTCACAAGCCACCATCAATGTCTGAATTTAATGAGCCTACCAGAATGAAAGAAAACAAAACACATGGTCAGAAATATGACATATTTTCAGTTTACATTAGTTAGAAATCCTTTTCCCTTTAACTTGTAATAAAATCACACCAGAAATGCTTCAACTTTCAAGAGTAAACTCACTTAAACTGAGAAAACACCCCACAATTTCTGATAAATTACTTCTGGTGATGTAGATATTGTTTAAAAAAAATATAGGAAAAAAGTGAGGGCTGAAGAGGAGTGATATTGACTTTTCATATGTGCTATTCACAATTTTGTTGAAAGCTTCATTAGTTAAATCACATTTCTTATCTATATGTACAGAGGAAGTGTAGTATAAAGAATAAAATACCACTTTTTCTTTTTTTCTGAAGGAGCTCCCTTGTAACCTCCTAATTCTTTTGGCAAGATGTTATGTATAGAGGTACATTGGCTGTATTTGTTCTTGCACTGAAGCATTCAAGCTTGCAGTGTGCTTATATAAATGCATGTAAAGTCACATTATGTATTCCCACTGCTTACATCCTGCCTTTCTTGAGTAATGCTCTTGGTGAAATGCGTTGTGCAGGAGATCAAACAAGCTATTTTCTAGCCAAAAACCAGTTTTCATCTCCGCAGTCTTGTCGACTGCTGTTTGACACCCTGTGTCTTGTGCTTTGCAGTGCAGATTGCTTTCTGCACACATTTGCTATATCCCTGTGCGCATGCAGGTGAGGGTGGGGATGTACTCCAACTCAAATTTAACTTCAGATTTGGAGCTGGAGAAGCAGAAATTGCCCCCCAACCTAGTGATGACCCATTTTACTGCTCTTTTTATAATATGTGAAAGCACAGAACCCAAATATATTCACAGGGACTTCCTGAGAACAATAAAAATCATTCAGCCCAATAAGTTATATGAAACTTAGTCATTATCAGCATGTGAATTAATGGTACTACTAAGAGAAGTGATAATTATTGAGGTTAATGTACTGCTTTCCTTTTCCCTTCTAATAAACACTATACATCTTTGAACATAAAATCATATGATATTGTAGTCTCTTCTCACTGCAATCCTCTGTTGGTACTTTGTCTTGCTTTGTGCATCGTTGATGACTTTTTAATTGAAATGAGAAGTATAAATGGCACTAGGTGCTGTAGGAACAAGAACTGTTTAGTGAAGGGAGGAGAGATTATTTTTGACCTTTTTCTTAGTTCTTTTTAAGAATTGGAAGAACAGATTTTGACAGGTGTGTACTGATCTACAACAGAAATCAAAACCAATGGCACAGAAGCTTTCAGCTTACTGGCATCTGAGAGGAACCTTGACTCTTAAGTTTTTTATATGCATGGAAACTAAATTTAGATAACTTAGAGATGAAGACTCATCTACTTGCAGATGTCAAACGTTCATAAAGAAGAATTGACTATGTTGTGTTCAATAAGCTGAAGAAGACTTGTTACTTAAGGCAAGTTTGATATTAAAAACGAAGTTTTTAATTTCTTCAGAGGAGTCTCTTTCCTGGTCTTTTCTGGGTGACATTGTTCTCATGTGACTGCCAGTGACCTCTGTGGGGTGACGCTGACTCTGGGAGAAATGGCTTGCATGTAGCTTATTCATTCCTCCTTATTCTCAGTGAAAAGGTAGCAAATGTAAAAAGGTGTCCATTTTCTGTCAGTTATAGTGGCTTGCTGAATAAATGTTAAATGGAGAGAAGGGAATAAAAATCTCAGAAGTAATAAAGTATAGCTCTTTACTTAATAGACCTTTATTTTGGAAAGGTTCTGAGGATATTTTTGTTTGTTTATGGTATTGGTCTTGCACATGAGTTATGTTTCATTAAGGAGTACGTAGCAGCCACAAGCATTAAACTTGCCTGAAGTACCAATTAAAATAAATTTAGATTAGAAACAAAGACAAAAAAATGAAAACACTGCCCCCCCTACTTCCCAGGCTCAACTTCATTCTTTCATCCTCAAATCCTCAGTCCCCTCCCCAAGAGGCCCAGAGGAAGGGAGAATGGGGAGTTGTATGCTGTTTGTAACAGCTTCTCTCTGCTGCTCCTTCTTTCTCATGCCTCTCCCTTGCTCCAGCATGGGTCCTTCCCATGGGCTGCAGTGCTTTACAATTAGCCTGCTTCACCATGGTCTTCTCCAGGGTTTGCACAGGAATTCCTGGACAGGCACCTGGAGCACCTCCTCTCCTTCTCCTCTTCCTTTCCCATCAGGGCTTGCAGGGCTGTTTCTCATCCTTTTCCCCTCACTCCTCACCATCAGGCAACATTTTTCCCTTCCTTACGCAGATTGTCCCCGAGGCATCACCATGGTGGCTGCGTGGCTCAGCTGTGCCCTGCGGTGAGTGGGTTGGAGCTGCTGGAACCAGCTGCGGCTGTCACGGGGCAGCCCCAGCCCCTCCTCACAGAGGCCCCTGCAGCCCCTGATTGCCCCTGAGCACCCACACCCTGTATATTTGCAAGTGGGGTTTTCTTATACCCTAACATGTCAGAAAAGAGGAAGGGGAAAAATGTGTCATTTTCAGCCTGGAAACTTTGCTGTTTTCTCTCAAACTACCCAAATAAGTGACATTACCAAAGCATCAACATATCAAGATAGCTGGAAGTGTTTTTTCACATCCATATAATTAGCAACAAAAATTACCATGTTGCCTGTGGGAATTATTTCTGCAGTTGAGCATTGGTTTGAATGAAAAACACACAAACAGAAGTAGGAATACTGTGGTTTGAAAAAAAAAATGAACAGAAAAAGTTTAGTTTAATTGGAGAATTTTGCTAAAGAAGTTACAATCTTGGGAAACAGGCTATTCTGAGCAAAATTTATTTTGCAATAGTGGGGAATGAAGGTGTGTAGGAGGTCAACAGGGGAGGGCAGCGTGCCAAAGTGGGAGCGTTTTCACCTTCATCTTTCTAAAATTTTCACTTCACACACTAATCTTGACTCATTGAGTTGCTTGATCTGCTGTCCAGACTGGGTACCAACAACCAACCCAATGAAAGTGTGGTTGCTCTGCTGTCACTCTGTCAGGGTTTAGATCCATGCCCAGTGTGCAGGAGCCAACGAGCACACAGAGTCAAGATTCACCTTCTAAACTGAAATCCAGGTCTGTATCAAAAGGGGTGTCAGGCCATAGTTCGCAAAACTAGCAGACCTCCATAGAAAAGTTGTAGGGTTTTATACAGGTTGCAACAAAGAAGTTGTGCAATGCTTGTTCTTTGGCCAACTTTAAATTAGGTAACTAATGCGCTTCTGAGCATGTTCCGATCAGTGGTTAGTTCATTATACAAAGATAGTTTGCCATTAGCATGTAAGGTCCCCTGCCAGGGGTGTAATTTCTGCCATACTAATTAGTCCAAGGTTACCTTTGGGCAACTCTACTTCTTTCTCCCCATCCCCTTGATCAGGATGTGATTCATCTTTGTTGGCATTAGCATATTCTTGTCATTCTGGTGTTATCTTGCTGTGATTCTTTACTTTGAGGACCACAACTCTTTTAGACAGGCAGGTGTTGTGTTCCATGTGTGGGTGGTGCTCTGGGAAGAGTAGTATTGCCCTTTACCCCTATGCACCCCTGAAACAGACTGGAGCTGAGCCAACAGCAGGAGCCATTCAGTTGGCAATCATCTCTTTTTAACCACTATTAAGAAGAAAGTTGTGAGCAGCTTTAGAAGCTAGCTAGAGAAATAAGAATGAAGGCAGGCCAAGCATATGCACAAATCCAGCACACATGCTCATTTTCATGGAAAAAATTAATGAAACAGGAGTTTAGTATTGGCTATGGAGGCAATATTTCTATTTGAAAGGGAAAAAAGAAAAAAGCAACAAAACCCCTAGATAATCCTTGTGTTAAGGTTCATTGCTTTTAGTTTTCTCTTTAATGGACTAATGTTAAAGTTCTCCCTGGACCTAGACAGCCTGAGCTTCAGATATGAAGAGGGAAATAGTGAGGATTTACATAATTCAGTTGGCACAGTAAGAAATAAAAGAACAAAAGCATAATGTTGTCTAAAGAACATTACTGAAACTGCATGAAACAGGAAGATAACAATGTTGTTCCTGGAATTTTTCCTTGTGGTCATTATAAGAATACCCACTAGACAAGAAGAAAAAGTAAACATAGGACACCAGCAGAGCAGTAAGGACTGTTCTTAGAGGGGTAAAGTAAATCTATCCCTAAGACTCCCAGAACCAGAGCAGATGTTATGGCTAAACAATGCAAGTGCTGATTTAAAATATTGTTGTCTTGTTCAAGATATTTAAAAGAGAGTTAGATGGGTTAAATTTTAGTGGCAGCTGTTTTCTGGACCAGAACCATCAGTCCCATAATTTCAAACCCATAATTTCACAATTTAATAGATAGGCAATCTCATACCCAAACTTATTTGTTTGGTTTACAACTCTTGGATTTTCTAGTTGTTTAAAGATCCAGTATTTAAGATATCTAATCAGTAAGCTAAGGAAGGCTTTAAGAAGCTGGCCACTGCCTCATATAGTGTATGTTAACTATGTCAATCCTGAGCATTCAAACTATGCTAAGGATTTGCTTGGAGAAGAAACACCAGTGTGGTCCAAAACTTGGTGACAACTCAAGGGGACAAAGAACAAAGGGGATCTCACTTAACAAAAATCAATGCGATGATTACAAGATCACTGAAGGTATTTTTTGGAGGATCTGTAGGTATGATATTTCATCAAGTGAAAACAAATACTACTACTTCTTATTCCATTTTATCACCATTCTGAACTAGTCAACTGTAGCATATTTTCTGTGCTAGTAATAAGATTAAATATGCTATTTCACACAAACTTCCAGAAAAATTTCTGATACATATGGACCCCCTTGTCAAATAGACTTGGAACTTCGTTGACATTTCAGCTACATGATTCAATATTCCCAGATGACCTGGTCCTGTTCTAAAAATGTAATCTTGTATCTACTGATTATTTAACTGTAAGTCTGAAACTGCTTGCTTTCTTGTAACTTTCCGAGTAGTTGAAAGGTGTCCTAGACTGAGCTTTGGTGTGTCAGATTATGCAAATGTCAGTTGAATTGTTTTTTTAAAACCTGATGTAAAAAGTGTAGGGTTATGGTGCACATTATTATGTTAAAATATATTTTAAATAATAGTATGTGTATTAGCTAACAATATCAGTCAGTAGGAAATGAGTTATAGGTGTTACATTCAAAAAACTCAACTGAGAACAGAATCTTCTTGTATAATTGGAATACTGGATGTGAGTTCTACATTTGTTAATTTAGGAATAAAAATAATACTGATACTTTTTCAACTGAGGAAGAAGACCATTTTCTTCCTACTTCATCAGATAGGAAGCTGATGAAAGTTTATATACCTACTTTTATCCTGTGTGTTACTCAGGTTACGTCTAAATCACAATGCTTCCTCTGTAGAAAAGGACTATAACAGTTCCTATCTGCCAGATGTGAAGGGGGCTTTTTTGCTTTTGATTTTTGAGCTGTGTTTTAAAGTGCTTCAGTAGTAATAACTGGGAAGAGATATTTGGAATAAATGTAATTATTTGCACAAAGTACCACTTTCTCCCAAGGTATGTTCTGTGCCACTTAAAGAGTTTTTAACATGTGAGTCTAGTATGCAATTGCTGGCTCTTACACCTGGAAATGCCTAGGCAGGGCAACGAAATGTGGCACAGTACTAATTGTGTGGGGTTTATGCAGTTTTGAAAAAAGAAGGTGGCTACATGAGGATTGTGTGTGAATGGAAGACATTAAATAGCTTTCTTGTAATTCAGGAAGACTCAGTTACTCATGTCTTCTCCTAAAGATGAAACTTTTCTGAGAGACTCAGAATTTACTTTTAAGGTCAGAGTGCTCAACTGAGGGTTAGGTTCCTTCTGCTAGCAGAGTTCTTCAGAGTGTTAAGGAGTGACAACAGTATCTTTCTTTTCAAGATAGCAGTGGTTTTCAACTACTTTGTTTTCTTTTAAGTTTTTGTTTACTCCTCTCCTTGAAACCTAACACACATTTCAATAGAGGGATAAAGGAATTGACTGGATTATGATAACAACTATCCATATTTTAAAATAACAAGATTAATAGGTGCTACACCAGAGTTTTATTGTAAAGACTAATTTTCACTCATTGCATGCATAAACACATTCCTTTATGTTTAGATAGTTTTTCTCTCCCTTTCCTTTCCTTTCCTTTCCTTTCCTTTCCTTTCCTTTCCTTTCCTTTCCTTTCCTTTCCTTTCCTTTCCTTTCCTTTCCTTTCCTTTCCTTTCCTTTCCTTTCCTTTCCTTTCCTTTCCTTTCCTTTCCTTTCCTTTCCTTTCCTTTCCTTTCCTTTCCTTTCCTTTCCTTTCCCTTTCCCAGTTTGCGTTTGTGTTTGTTTTTTGTTTGTTTTCTTTTAGCTTTAGAATGGGAAAGACAGAAGATAGAGTTAATTGAAAATTTGCCTTCTAAATCACTGGGTGCAATTTATTCAGTACTTACTTGAATTACTGTGTATTACATGGCAACTTAGACCTGTACACAGCAGTGGTGTTCAATGGAAAAGTGTGAACACCAGAGATGGACAACCATGACTACATCCAATATTTTTAAGACATAAAAAAAAGAGAACACAAAGTAATTGTATAAATGGTATGCTTTCCCTGACTCGCCATTGCCCTTTTTTTACACTCTGATCAAATTTTAGGTAAAATTAATTAACTTTTCAATTGTTACCAAGTAATTTTTCGAGAAACAAGGAATTTTGAAGTAGCTATCTCAAATTGGGGAGTCCTTTATTATCTCCAGTATTTCTTGTTATTTTTATAGGAAAACTAAGCTAGGGAAGAAGTGAGTCCTTTAAATCATTCAACGGTGATCACTGTACATTCCTGATGACAGAGTATGAAAAAGGTCTGATACATGATTCATTATTTATTGAACATAATATTTTTCTAATCTATTCTATATTTAAAAATGAGTAATCAAGTGACGTTTTCTAAGAATATGCATTAAAGTGATTTCCCATTCCTTAGATTTATCATCTCTTAAATAAATTTGAATTATATTCTCTTGACAAATCCTACTCTTTTAAAAAACTTGCAAATTGGAATAATTCCATCCCTCCCAGATCATCTCAGCCCAGCCCTAACCGCTCTCAACTCCCCATTCAGGCTATCCATAGACAGTGGTATAAAGATGCTCTCACTTTCTGTCTGGAAATCCTAGAGTAAAGAAAAAAGTTCACAGTAGTTTTATAATTTTCTGTGATCTCTAAGAAATTGTAATAGATTGAGGAAAGGCTTCACAAAGCAAAGAAAATATGTTTTGATCTACTTATAATGTGGAATCCAAACATCTAGCATGTAATTAAAAGCATACCTTTTTCAGAGGAACTTTTTTTTTTTTTCTCTTTCTGTCTAGATGATAGCATTTTCATATTTGTGTATAAAGAATGTGGAATAAGAAGCAGTACTTTGATACTGTTATATAGTTCTTAACACAATGGGCTTTGACACCATTCTTGGCTCCTCTTGCAGTGAACTGAACTCTCTGCAGTGAATCTATTGAAGATTCAGGGGCTTATACCCACATTTTCTCCCTTTTAACTGAAATTTCTCTACTTTTATTGGAACCTTTTTGTGGTTGTAAGAGAGGAGGAAAGACGGTGTGGATGGAAATCATCAGGGAATGTTCTACTTCCTAATTCTTTACCGTCATCTGATGTTTTCTGATGTTCAAATTCTTAACGTATATTATAAAATCTGATACAAAAATACAAGATCTATCAAACAAAATACAGTTTTCAGTGGTACCTCACTTCTGCTTGTGTTCCTGTACTTACTTTGACTTAATATTAATAGAGACAGTTTCTGAAATCTTAATGTTAAATGCATCAAATCATTCATTTTCCAAACATTTCTTTTTCTCAAGTAGTCCTGTATGTCAACTTCCTCCTAAAAGCCTTTTATCTCATATATATGGCTATGTTTTCCCACCATGAGTTTAGATTGAGAACTCCTGAGTTTCTACAGTCTTTTGATAAATGTGACAACCTGTGTTATAAGTACACCAAAGACATACGTATTTTTGAATACTGGCATAGTTTTTTCTTAATACTTTCAAAGGTCTGGGTTGTTTTTGTTCCATTTTTACTACTGTGAAATATATTTTATGTTTAAAAGTGTATGCATATATATGTGAAGAGAAAGAATTGAAAGGAATTTATTGTTTAATTCAAAATATTGATTGAAAAAATTGAGTTGTGCACAACTGATGTTGAATAACTAGAGAAAAATTACTGAAGCAAAAGAAAACATAAAATCAGGAAGCTAATATTAATAGTAGTGTGTTAGGTTTAAAGTTTTAAGAAAATTTAGATATTAATTTCCTAGTTGGCCTCTATGTCTTAACAGAAGGAACATAAAGATCAGTGTCAGAGCGTAAGAGGGATGCTGCTCAAACTCTTCTGAGCAGAACTGAGAATTGCAGCTGGAACAGATGTGTCAGCTGGTACCGCTTCCAGGTAAGCTGCTTCCTCAGCTTGTTCCTGTAAAACCAGACTCTGTAATGCTTCAGTTGCACTAGAAAAACTTCATGGTCTCATCCATGGGAACTGTGGGAAAGCATGGGATAACACTAGTCTGTAGTCTTCCTGAGCCTAAACACAAATCTTGTTACTTTTGCCATCTTACTTGTGCAGGTGCAGACTCTGATTTCTCTATACTGCTCCCAAGTGAATATTCAAATTGGTATACCAAAGTAGTGAGCAATAAGATCCATATTGGCAGGTGTCATTCAGCACACAATGCTTTGAAATTGCCCTATAATTCATTTTTTTTAAATTATTGATAAAAGAAATCAGACTGATTTTAGGCTTTCCTCTAGGAATCAATATACAAAATGAGATATACTTGGAGAAGTTATTATGAACCTTCAACAACAGAAGGTTTTATTACACTTTTTCTGATTTACTTCCATGTTCATTATCACTGCTTAATAGTATAGGTTTTTTTTTTTTTTTTTTTTTGTATTTTGGGCAGCTGCTTCACTAAAACAATGGCGTAATGGAAAATCTTACTCATATCAAATAGAGAAGTGATGACTGTTTTGCTAATGACTTTAATACTCTAAAACAAATATACAGCCAGATAGAAATTTTCCAGCTTTTTCTACCACACTGTTTGATGTAGCATTATAGCCCATCTCTGTTTACTTTTTCTATTTTTAGGAATATTGCTATTAAATATTGAGCATCAAAGTTTTCCTGTTGCCCCCCACCCTCCCCTTTTTTTCTCAGTTTTTCAATGCTGAAAAACTCTATATTTGCCTTATTTTTGGGTAATATTTTTTAAGATGAGTAAGGCTGTAAGAAAGAGATTGCATGTTGTTTAATCAAAACTACTGGCTCAAAAAAAAGTTTGTTTGTTTGTTTGTTTGTTTTTCAAAAGCCCAATGGAAAATGAAATCTTCTCATTGCAGACAGCTGCTTACATTGTGTGCAATACAAGTTTTGTCTTGTGTAGTATAGTCTGAGAAGACTGGTAATTCTCTCAAAAATGTTGTTCAGAACTGCAGAAAAATCAAGAAAGACAACAAGAATTATCAAGAGCCTGGAAAACTTCCAAAATTAAGTAAAGCTGAAAATGTTTGCCTATTTTAGGAAAAAGACAAGAGTATTTAAAATACGATAAATGTATACACAGCGTTTTAACCAGCTTTGGTGGCAACAAGGGTCTCAGTTTGTTGCTCTTTAATTAACATTTCTTCAAGCCCAAGAATCTGGGCAAGTGAAACTAAACTTCTTTGATTACTCTGCAAGCTCACTCTTCCTGTTTGCAAGTGCTGACTGTCGAGGGTTAAGATTGCGGGGTGACAATCAAACCCTGGCAGATGTATTGTTAACCTCCTCTCCCCCCCACTTCCCCCTTTTTGCCCCTCCCTCTCCCCCCTTCCACTCAGGACAGGCGATCGGGAGGGAAAGAAAGACAGAGAGAAGAGAGTTGGAAAAGTTAAAGATGCTTTACTAATGCTACTAATAAGAATAGAGAAAATAATGCAAAATATACAAAACCAATCTTGTAAGTCTCAGCAACTGCAAAGCCAGCACCCAAAGTCCTGGATTAGACTCTGTAGCCAACTGGAGCTGGATTCAGTCTCTCACTAGGCCTCAGTTCGCAGGGACGACCAGCAAGGTCCTCTCCTAATGTCAACCATGAGGAAAAAAGGGAAAAAAAGGGCCGAGATCCTCGTGATCTCCCACTTTTATATGAAGTATTCACGTGAATGGAATGTTATACACCATTGGTCAGTCTCTCGGTCATCAGTTTTCTCGTTGCCCCTCTCGCGAGATGTCCATCCGTGCTTATCAATAAGTTTGCATTCCATTGCTAGGTTTAACCAAAACATGTGTTGCGTTCTCCAGGAAAATGCAGCTAACATGAAGGTTTTAGCTGACAGGCAAATTCACTAAAAGAGAAACTTGTTTTTAACAAAACCAGGACACCGACTCAAATGGCTTAACAAAGCAAGGAGAAAAGAAAAAGAAAATGAGAAGATGAAGAAGATGAAATGTCATACACTTTTTGTGAGACTTCTCCTGTCTGATTTGGTGAAACAATTGCTGAAACAAATTGGCTTTTTTTTTTTTTTTTTCCCTGTGTAATTAATACCCATGTCACAGTTTGTGTACTGGCCCTAAAGCAGCTTTTGTGCCTGTTTGGCTTGGGTGATGCAGGCCTTCAGCCCAGCCACAGCCCAGCCCAGCTGCTTCCTTAGCTCTTGCAGCTGCTCTAGTTCTTCCGTGACTTTTGCTATTGCAAAATATAGCAGTGTACATTATGGACCAAGAAAGATTTTAGAACACACTCTCATAATGTTTCAGCACAGGAGTGTTACACTTATACTCTGTAAGTCGTTGCAAGACATTAGGTTGACTGCATTTGCCAGACATACCCTGTTTTCCTGAAAATAAGACCTATCCTGAAAATAAGCCCTAACCTGATTTTTCAGGGTTTTTGAGGATGCTCAAAATATAAGCCCTACTCCAAAAATAATCCCTAGTTACAGTTAATAAAAAAAAAAAAAAGTCAATTTAAATAGTGTCCAGGCAGCTATACATGTAAAAAAGTAAGCACCTTTTGGAGCAAAAATTAGTATAAGACCTTGTCTTATTTTGGGGGAGAAAAGGGTAGTTTAGCATACTTGTTCTGTCCAGTGCTATTTTAGCTATTTCATTTCTACTTTGTTCAAGTGTGGTTTTGTTACAAATACGATGCCATGTTCACATTATTAATTGGTTGTAACTGGTTTTATTAAGCAAAGCCATTAGTCTTACTAAAGGTATTGCTTTTCATTTGTAGCAATTCCTACCTTGATCCATTGTAGCAAGATAGGAGCTTGTCCACCTCAGGAGCAGGGGATGGGCTCCCTGTGACCCAACCCCTACTGACTGTCCAACCCATGCCACGTGTACCAAGCAGTCCTGGTGGGAAAATGGACACATGGTGGTGGGAAGACTGTGAGCAAGCACTATTGGCTGCAGTGTACCAGCAAATTGCAATTAACCAATCAGCTAACAGGGAATGTTAGTGGGGAAATAGGAAATGGGCATATGGGAAAGCTCGTACCATCTGAGTACCTCAGCCAATGTGGAAAGGAGAGGGGGTAACTTGCAGCTGGGGGACTAGGATAAATATGGGAACTGTGTCCTCCTGTGGTTTTTGGAAGACACCTCACAGGGATATGACAGGTGGACTCTTCCCATTTATTCAAATAAAGTTTTTCTACTTCTCTGTCTCTTTCTGAACATTTACCTCTACTGAAGAGAATTTCCATATAGTTTGAAAACAACATAAAAGTAAATAAAATTTAAGTTTCAGTCCAGCCCATTGATTGATGCCCTTCATTCAGCTTTATTTTTGTTCACGGTCTACCAACAGAATGGATATATCTTTCTGTGGGCTTGGCAACCTTTTTCTTTTAGGCCTCAGATGTGGCCCAAATGTGCGTATTGTTTGAAATACCTAGTGTTTGAAGTGAAATGTAAAAGAAAGATACTGAATTTCAAATCACCATGTGTTTCAAAGGAGCGAGTCTTAGAACTGAAATGTAACAAATTAATAAAAAAGACATGTAAGTAGCATACAAATGAATCCAAGATCTTTGTAAGATTAGGAAAAAAAAAAAAAAAAGTTGATCCTAATCTAAGTAAGAGACATCACTGGAATCACTAAGTATAACCAGTTTTGGGAAAACCATTAAATCTAATGCTTTACACTTCCAACTGATCTCTAATTATAGGCATACTGCACAATTCAGAATGTCCCAGATTTGCTTACTACTAAATTCTTATTTCTTCATGTAAGGGATTTTGTACTGGCTATTAATTCAGTATTCTGTCTCTGATAATAACCAGTTAATAGTTCAATATGTGAAAAATTTGTTTTAACAGTTCTTCCAGAATGGGTCTGTTACTCATATTATACCAGTATCAGTCCTTTTTTTTTTTTTTTTTTTTTAATTTAATTTTATTTTACTGAATTCTTAAGTTCATCTGCATCCTGTATGTATGGTGGTTTCTTAGATTTCCTATGTGCTTTCTGTTCTCACAGACTATTGTAAGAATGCACCCAAATACTTCAGTCTTGTTTGTTTCCAAGAAGCTAGTGCTAGTGTGGTGTTCTTACCCCCACTGCCTCTGTCCCTGGGCAAGGGAAATTAAAATCACTCCAGACATCACATTAGTGTAGAGGGGTCCGAATCTCGTTGTGTATCTTTTTAAAATTTCCATCCATCTGGTAGGTTTTTTCCTCTTGATCTGTGGGCTACTGCTGAGGATACTTCAAGTTAATAAGGAGCAGAAGTGGGAGACATCTCTTCCGTTTGATATTTTCAGCTCTACATCAGGCACTGGGGGAATTTCTGCTCTCGGGCTGCAAGCTGAAAACAGAAGTTAACAGAAAAAATCACAGCCATTCAAGGAGAGATTCATTTTTCCCAGCTACTCTACTTACAGTAACTTAATTGAGGTTTCTTAACAAAGATGCAGTTTGAAGTTAATAAGTGAAGGTTTGACAGGTTAATTGCATCTATGCTTCTCTTGTACCCCACAAGTTATAAGCCAGTGAAATACTTCTGTGTTCAGCCATACACTTAAGTGTGTCTAAGTGATTCAGTGAACAGAGAGTAAGTGCTGAAGTAGTCTATGTACTTTTTATTAGTTTTGGCTCATAGTATGGAACAATTAACTTGTAAATGGTCTTATTGTCATGGATTTTATGAATGAGACCAGCATGTTCTCCAGATCAGGAAACTTGATTGTTCATCCTGATATTGAGCTGGGGAGGAGGGAGTTTGCTGCAAGCTCACTGAAAATGGTTGGAGTTGGGAAGGTGGAAAATTCCCAAAGTATGCAGCAGCAACAACAAAGAATAATGTACAATGCTACACTCTGGAAGAAGAAAACTCAAATGCATTAAAAAGAGATGAAAAGTTCCCTAGACTCTTCCATTACTCACAAGACTGTTGTGTTACGGATTCTGTTTAAAATGCAGCATTGTATATCTCTGCTGAATAAGGTAATTTCAGGACTCAGAAGATTTGAAGGTTGAGAGGGGTTTTTCTGCACCAATGGAAATTACAGAAGTGCATTGCTAAGGAAATGAAAAAAATTAACAATTGT
The DNA here is from genome assembly GCF_037038585.1 of Patagioenas fasciata. Taxonomy (NCBI): domain Eukaryota; kingdom Metazoa; phylum Chordata; class Aves; order Columbiformes; family Columbidae; genus Patagioenas; species Patagioenas fasciata. Next base: position 87,724,644 of record NC_092520.1, read on the forward strand.
TATTGTGTCTAGATCTGTATTAAGAAGTGCTGCATGCATGTATACTGTGCGGCTACATTATTATCTTGGGAATTAATCAGTGGAGTTAAACTGTGTTAAAGAACATGAGGAGCTGCTGCTGCTTCTCTCACGTAGCAAACTCCTGAGCTGTAGGATTTCATTTTCTAGAAAGAGGGACCTTGGCAAAAAGAGTGCCTAGGTCATGTTCAGACCATGAAGTCTGAATTTGGTGTGACTTAGTGACTGAATCAAAATTATATATATATGCCAGGTAGATAAGCATATATAAAGTACTTCTTTAGAACAGGTTCTTGATAAAGATTGCTACTTTCTGCACTGGGATAGCAGACTCCTTGCTCTCTCGACTTTTGTCAATGAACCTCATGTCACATCGGTGGCTGAAGACAGTGTGGGATAGGGAGATTCCTTTGGACTGTCTCTGGACTGTTTATAAATCAATTGGAGTGGACAGTTTGAGTGACATGAAACAACTCCAGCTTTCACCTGGAAGTGAATGTGTTGCCCTGAAGTGTACTTAATTTCTCTGGCCTGTGAATATAGGAAGTTAAAATGATGATTGAACTTGCTTTTTGACAAGGAAATTCAGAGCGCTTCCAGTAAACTGTAGTAGTACTTGTTCACACTTTTCCCAAGCATTGACAAAATCTCAGCTCTAAATCTGACTTGACCAAATACAAAATAAAACATACCTGTGCTGCCTTTTCTAGATTTGCAGAGAAACAGGACAAAGAGATAGACTACTTGTCATTATTACAACTTTCCCTACCTTTTGTGCCCCCTCCTGTATCTGAAGGGATTTCAGAGTAAAACAGTTGTACAGACAGTGACCCAGTGTTTTACAGTTTTACGATTTCCTTTTTATTTAATTTTGAGGGAAATCTAATTGATCACGTTGTACTGAAAATCTCCCGAAAGCAAGGCTATTTCAAAGAGATGTTGAAGTCTACAAGCACTTCCGTTAGTTATTTAGGGAAAACCGTGGTGTATTTTGTGCATAATAAGTGCCTTGCTAGCTGAGGATAAAATTATTTGAGTAATCATTTTGAGAATTCAAAATAGTTGATATCCAATGGAGGACTTGGAAGGACTTCCACTCTTTTTTCCTAACCACTTTTTTGTCCCTTCCTTCTATTGACCATTGCAAACCACGTAAGCCCCATCAGTACTAAGAGGTTGTTTTACTGAAAGAAGACTAACACAGTTAAGGAAGATTTCAGATGGTCTGTCTCTACTTTATTATTATTTACTTTTTAAGTTGTGGTGTGTTTTCTCACTCTCCCTAATTGAGCAGATTGGAGTAACAACAGATATGTGGGACACATCTCAGAATACAGTACAGTAGACAGTGTTCATCTCCTGTTGAGCCTCTGGAGTGTATGAACTCCAGATTTAGATAAAATGATTAATTGGACCATGTTGTATTTGCCAAGAAAGGTATAGTTTAGATAATGTGGTGATTTTAGTGTTTTACTATGTTTGCAAAGTAGGTATTAGATGTTCCAGGATTATGTAGCAGCTGAGCAAGGTTTTGAGAATCAGAATTGTTAGGTTAGAGAGTAGCAGTCCCTTAGGAAATGTGCATTCTTATGAGTCCTAGTTCTGTGTGCAGCTTCCAGGAGGGCCTAAAGTCTCTCAAATCCTTTTTAAAAGTATCCATCTGCATCACCAAGTTCCTAAATGTGTTTTATGGCTTTGTCCTTTGGCACAACTCCATTCGTGTTTCAGTGGGAGACAGGCAATTAAATCCCCTAGGTTTCTTGGAAAATCCAATTTAGGAAGTGCTACAAACTTCAGTGGGCTAAGTTGAGCTTTGAAGTAAAATTGGTTACCAGTACACTGCAGTTGAAAGTGTCTGAGGTCTGCATGCATGTCTAGCTAAGTTAGCTTCATTACAAACTACAACATCTCCAGAATTTCACTGATGGAAGGTTCTTTCTATGGTTTGAAAAAATATGCAGAATTACTTGATTGCTACATACTTTCTCATCTGCATATCTTAGATATTAAAACAGTTAAAAAAATCAGGTGTGCTAAGCAAGAATTGCAGTGCAGTAAGGGACATTCAAAACGAAACAGAACCATTACATTGGTATTTCCAGAGCTGTGAAAAAGTCAATTTAATATGGTAAAGCTGACAAATATTTATGTTTTAAAGCATGCATAGAAAACTGAAATTGAATGTTGCATAAACGTTTTCTAATTTGGAGAACATAAAGTCTTAAGCACCTTTGTACTACAGTGATTTATTTAGTGTATTTTCATCTCAGGATTATATGTACTGTAAATTCAATTTTCTTTTTTAAATGCAATCTATTTGTATTGTATTATGCAAGTAATTCTCTGGAGAAATGGTGTAAGTTTTATTTGTGTATATTATTTTCCATTGTGCTGTAGATTTATTTTTGAAAGGTCAAGCCTCGTAAACCATAGTATACCTTTTCTCAGTGATTAGATTTAATCTTTTAGGTTCAGTATTATTTATTTGCAATTACTCTTTTTCAAAAGAGACTGATGAATAATGTTCCAGGACTGAGAATTTGTTGAAGAACTTAGTCTTTAAAGATGATGTTCCCACTTTTAGTTGTTTATCAGTAATAGAATTATCATTAGCAAAGCTTATTTGAAGGCAGCCACCCCCTTCCTTTATTCCCAAAGTAGCTGAAAGCAAATAGTTCTTACAATAGATGTTTCCCCCCCAATCTAAGATAGTCAGTGTTATGGAGAGACAAAGAGGAGAAATAGCCTTCTCACAAATTATCTACATGACAGAAAATCTCCTTGGAAAGACAGGAAAAACCTAGGATACAAACTATTTTGAAATACGGTACTGCAGCGTATAGTTGTTGGCAGAACAGGTCTCAACAAGCAGAAGTAAATAAGACAATAAGTAAATAAGAAAACAAGTAAATAAGAAACTTTTTATTGTGAAGACAAATGACCAAAAATAGTCATTCCTCCTTAAACATATATGAAAATCTTTTCACAAAACTTCAGAGAGTTGAAGTACACGTGAAATTCAAATGGTCTATTATATCTAATGAAAACAGGTAATGCAGCATAGAATCAAAGGGTAATGTAGGTCAGAATGGATCATCAGAGGTCCCTAGGCCAAATCTCTTCTCAAAGCAGGCCCATTTTAATCAAGCTGATCAGACTTGTCTGGCTGAGCTTTGAATATCTCCAAGGATGGAATTTTCACAATGTCTCTGGACAACGTCTACCATATTTGGATCATCATGGTGAAAAAGATTCTCTTTTAGATTGAGTCAGAATTTCCTGTGTTCTAACTCATGCCTGTTGCCTCTCTACTTTTCACTGTGTACCTCTGAGAAAAATCTGAATCCTTCTCTGGTTGTAGGGGAGTTTTAGGGAGCAATAAGCTCTTCCCTGAGCTGCTTCAAGCTGACCAAATCCAGTTTTGTGCCTTTCTTTGTACATAGTGAAATTTGGTGGCCACTTGTCTTGATGGTCTTCTGTTGAACATGCTGCAGTATGTCAGTCTTTCACATACTGGATAGTCTCAAAAACTACACGACAGGCAGAAGGGGAGGATTGCTTCCTTTGGGACCACATTTTTTATAATAAGAACCATGATATGCTTGACCTTCCTCAGATGGAAAAGACCTAGGGGAATGAATACAAGTTACTCCTGAGGAGATTCTGATTGGAAACAAGGGAAATTTTTCACAATGAGAACAATCAGCCATTGGAATAATCTCCACAGGGAGGTGTTGAATTCCTCGATCCTGGACACTTTTAAGATTCAGCTGGACAGGGTGTTGGATCATCTTGTCTAGACCGTGCTTTTGCCAAGGAAACCTGAACTAGGTGATCCTCGTGGTCCCTTCCAACCTGGTATTCTATTATTTTACTGCAAAGGGACACTGCCAGCCCCTCTTCAGCTTGCTCTCTGCCAGACACCCCATAGCTTTTTCTGAAAAGCTGCTTTCTAACAAGTTCCTTAGAAATATTTTAAGGATCTTTTGTATTTTAACCTTATTTCTGTAAACTAAGTGCACAGTGTTCCTTTTATCTGCCTAGAAAATATATCTCTGCCCTGATCATGAACTGACATTTTGGGAGGATTAGTTAGGTTTATACTTAATGTAGGATATACATTCACAGACTGGAGTACAAAAATTATTTCTCTGTATCTATGGTGTTGTTTGGTATGTCCATAATTAAGCATTAAAGATGTTTCATTAGTGGGTGTATATGACAATAGTTGATATGATCAGCAAGGTAACAAAAAGTCATGTCATACCATTTCATTTTCCCTTTAAGGAGACCTAGCTGTGTGGCATCTCCCCATGTAAACCTCATCATATCCCTGCCTTTATAGTGTTCCAAGTAGTGAAGCATGTAAGCTACTAATGTAAAATCTTAAGACAGAAAAAGAAGAAAATAAGGAGTTACTCTAAGTTAGCATAGCTTGTTTTCTTTGAAACAACTTCTGTTTATGAAAAATGAATAATATGAGAGCATATCAGCCCAGCATGCTAGGAGCTAATTTAACTGACAACTGCAGCTCAGTTCCTGACATGCTGGTTTGCAGGGTATGAAAACTGTGGTTAGCTCTGATTTTGCAGTTGATGACATACATCAAGTGAGGCAGCAGAGTTTTCTCTCTTACTTTACAATAATAAAAATGATGAAAGAAAGAGTGACAGCTCTGCTGATCCTATGCTTAAAGCTGTTAAAGTTCTTGGCACTTTGGTCTCATGAGACTGTAATCATAAGATGTTGTTGCATACTATTATTGGCAGTGTCCATTAAATATGCACCAAAAGGACAAATAACATAAACAGGGCATTTGAAACTCTATCTCAGCACTTTGCAAGTTCACAGCTAGGAAGAAGATTGTGATTGAACTGGCAATGAAAGACTGAGTTCTCTCCAACTGAAATGGACAGGATTCAGGGTAGAGGGGTTAGCTGATAGCCATAGAAGACAAGGCTTAGAGTCACATCAAGAAGTCCTTGTCTCTAAATCACCCAGGCAGGGTCAAATCCACACAGAAATTATCTATTTTGTTCTTAAAAATTACCAGTAGTTGGACATTCAAGAAGCCCTAAGTTGATTTTAGATCCTTTTTTTTCCAACTACCATCTAAACTGAAACTTCCTTAATACAGTTTAACTTGCCTATTTCTTGTCTCATCTTGAGTGAATGTGGAGAACCTAAAATGTCATTTTTATTACGGAAGTTTTCAAAACATATTGGGTACAGATATCATGTCTCCTCAGTCTTCAAATAAAGTTCCTTTTACAACCCACACATCTTTTTCTAGAGACCTGCTATTTGATGGCTAAGTGCTTGCATTCGAACAGTTTTCCCATTACGGAATTGCATCCTATATAATTCAAGGTATTGCTTCAATTAGTGAAAAGCGTTTTTAAAATCACATCCTTCCTGGCAGCACTGAAAGCACTTTGTCCATCTTTCTTCTACTTCCTTTATTCATATTGCCTTCAAATTCAAGGAAGTTCGGTCATTATCTAGCTCATTAATGAAAGTATTGAAGAATACTAAATGCAGGATAGACACTTGGCTGACTTCATTCAACATATTTTCTGAGTTTGATTTATTTTTACTGTGAAAATTTGCTAACTACCCTGGTGATGAGTTTTCTACAAGATATGAACCCATTTTAAAGCTCTATAATCCACAGTGGTTTAGCCAGCATGTTTCTCAGAATATCACAAGTCTGCCAAAAGCCTGTCAAAAAACCTGAAGCACAGAATCACAGAATCAGAATGGTTTGGGTTTGAAGGAAATTTATACATCATTTAGTTACAATCCCCCTGCCATGACTGGGGACAACTTCCACTAGACTAGTTACTCAAAGCCCCATCCAGCCTGGTCTTGAACACTTCCAGGGATGGAGCAACCACAACTTTTCTGGGCAGCCTGTTCCAGTGCTTCACCACCTTCATGGTGAAGAATTTCTTCCTTATATCTATGACTTCTCTGGGAAACCTGTTCCAGTGTTTTACTATCCTTATTGTAAAAATTTCTTCCTCGTGCCTAGAAGTCTTATTTTTGACTTTCATTCCTGTATTAACTTCTAATTTCTTACAAATAGTTCTTTGGAATATGTATCCCAGAGTCCTTCTGGATGCTGAAGTGCAAGAGAAAGAGAAAAGCTTGCTACTGCTGTCACTTTTCCTCTCAGTGTTTCATTTTGTGCTGTGATCATCAAGGAAGGAGTTTGTAATTAGCTTTTTTTTTCTTTTTTTTTCTTTCCTAATGTGTACTTTAAGTACTAAATTATTAGTTCAGTTAAGCATTCTTGTTTCTTGGTGTGGCTTTGTGCTATTGGGACTGTTTTGTCTATGTTGTGACTTCTAGAATCTTTCCCAGGTAAAACATCAGAAATATGAGATGATAGAGAAAATTTGGAGTGGCTTGTTATAAAGAGTCCCACGGACATCATGGACTTTTAGCTCTGTTTCACAATGTAATTTTTTGCTGTGATTACTTTTTCAAAGTAAAGACTATGGAAAGACAAAAGACTGAATTTTAGGGGTTTGCATTTTTTTTTTTTTTCATGTACTAACCACATACTTTTGTATTATTTAGGTACCATAATCCAGTTCTTCAGCACTTCCAAAAATAGACACCTATTTTTTTTTTAAACACACTTAAGAGTTTAAACCAATGTATTCCCATTTCGTTTGTTTTAGGGAAGAAATTCAAATAATGTGCACTGAAGTGGGAGATGTATTTACACTATTTCTAATTGAACTTCTGCAGTATGCACTATTGAACCATGAACATCCTAGCTGTAGATGTGTCTAGATGTCTAGATAATCAGATAATATGAGCAAAGGGAACTCAAAAAGGGAGTCATTCATTTAGAAAAGATACAGAACAACACAGAGCTCTTGTTAGGAAGCTGTTCCTTATTTATTATTTAAGATGTATTCAGGACACACTAAATTTTTAACTCAAGTAAGCTGTAACCATTGAAACAAAACTGGACATAGGAGACTGTGCATGTTTTCTGTATATTGAATCTATTTAATCCATTTTCAGTTGGAACATTCCCAAATAGATTTCAGATTATGTTCTTCCTTTCGTCTGTCTTCAGCACTCGGCCTTTAACCACAAGTAACTAATTCTTTAATTAGTTGTTTCACTTTCTGTTGTGTCTTAAGAAATCTATCTGAAATAATTACCTCATCTAATCAAAAATTTAATGAATCCTTGTTAGGAAGAAATCAAATATGATTTGAATTGAGCCGTAGGCATGAATGAAGACCATTGTTGTTACACTTGTTTTAAAAAATAATCTAGGTAACCTAAATAGAATCACTTTTTGGGCAAGAGATTAAATAATTTCCCCTTCATTATTTATTTTATCAACTCTTTTTCTCAGTATTCTGCCTAATTTCACTGCTAGAGGACTCTCCGGGAGGCTGCTGGAAACAGACATAATGGTTCTGTCAGAGCCAATACAAAGTTAGTAGAAATGGGAGAATTTAACTGCAGAAGACTCCATATTCCTAACATCTTTCTTTCTACAAGTTATCTTTTGTCATGAATTCAAATTAAAATGCTTAATTGAGCTAGTTTGCAAGTGTTTGATTGTACATATTTTGAAATAAAACATTTTCTTTATTTACTCTGAGTGGTAATGGTGAATTAAAACAGAATGGCTTGCTTTTCATTCAAACTATAAGGAGGCAACCAGTGCATTCTCTTTGGAGGATTTGTCTGAATTAATCTGATGCTTGTGCAAACATTTTTGTAATTTAAGATTTCTCAAATTCTGATGAAACCAGTGTATACTATGTCACTGTCAGTAAATTTTGTTTCCTTCAGCAGCCTCCTGTATTGATATTCGCATTTCTCCCTTACTCTGCTGCAGATTTCTACTTACTGGTCATGGATCTGAAGAGGAGCAGAATTTGCTGGCTCTTATGTTGCACAGATGTTGTACTATATTCAACTTCTAAACTTTGTTAAAGATTTTTTATAGCAATCTCATTCTGTCTGACTTTGATTTTTCCTTGGGAATGGGGGAATTGTGAGTCTTAAAAACAAAACAAAACAAAAGTTAAGAACTTATAAACAGACATAAATATTATATGGAAAATCAATAAGGATATGATTTATCTTTTTTTTTTTTTTTTTTTTTTCTGGTCTTTGCTTTTCTTTCTTGTCCTTATTAGTTCAGTAGAGAAAAAGTTAGCATGTTTCCTCTCTTGGTCCCTTTAGCCTTCAGCTATTTTAACCCCTGCAGCCCACCTTAGAATCTTTTGGGTCTCTCATAGTATGTAGGGAGGAAGGAGGCTGATGTCAGCTCCGAACTTTAAGTGAATGCCTGATATTCCTTCTAGGATGATACATCTTTTCATTGGAACATATTCCCATCCATGCTTATTCTTTAAAACATTTTAATATGTTATTGCATGGCTGGTTTAGCTATTTTGGAAAGAAAATAGAAGAGAAAAGAATAGTGGAGGATAAAAATGGTTATATTGAAGGCTCACCAGCTATAGAAGGGTTATTATAGATAGGTGTCTAGTAGAATAATTGCTATAAATTGCCCTACTAAATAACTTTGTCTCAGTATGAATTTGTAAAACAGTGGAAGAACTAATATGTTCACCTACTTGTAAAAAGTAAGACTTTGACTTTCAGTGGAGCTACTAACATACTAGTACAAGACTAGGCACTCATTCCATATTTTTTCTGTGATATGTTGCTGATTCATGTAAAATTATTCTATCTCCAAATTCTAAGACAAGAGAGGACTGTTCAGTTTTATGCGTGCAATTAGCTTCCATACCACTTTTATATCATTTAGTGTTTTACTGATGGAAATCAGTAACTGACAACTGATAAACTGTTTAAATTAGTTTTATATGTGTGATATATACATGTAGGAATATCTCTGTTCAACTAGAAATCCATATAGCATGTTTTAAAATGATTCCTACAACACCTAATCCTCATTCATTGTGGAATACAATTGCAGCCTTTTAATCTTGTTTGCCCAAACCTCAATTTTGCTGGTCTTCATAAAATGAGTTGGCTAGCATGCAATTGTCTAGTAAGATAGGAAAGAAAAAGATTACTGAACTTGTCTGAGACAGCAGCTGTGCAAATATATATATATTTTTTTTTCTTTTTTTCTACTATATATGATGTCATTGGCACAATCAAAGCCCAAGTTGTTTGTTTTGTTTTCTCTTTACCTTTACTGAACTAAATAATCATTCTTAGTGGACAACTTACAGAATCATAGAATAGTTAGGGTTGGAAGGGACCTTCAAAGGTCATCTTGTCCAACCCCCCTGCAACGAGCAGAAACATCTTCAACTAGAATGGGTTGTCCAGAACCCCGTCTAACCTGGCCTTGAATGTTTCCAGGGATGGGGCACCTACCACCTCTCTGGGCAACCTGGACCAGTGTTTTACCACTGTCATTATAAAAAAAGTTCTTCCTCATGTCTAGCCTGAATTTCCCCTCCTTTAGTTTAAAACCATTACCCCTTGTCTTGTTGTAACGGGTCCTGCTAAAAAGTCCGTCACCATCAACTTCTGTCCCCCAACTTCTCTCTTGCTCTTTATTTAATTTAAGGGTGAGTACTGGAGAAGCTCAAATAAGAAGTTACCAGTTGTCTTATGAGTTGCTATGTTGATTTTATCATAATATTAGTTTCGGGATTTTAAATTAGTTTAATGATTGATATCCTACTATCACAGAATCACAGAACGGTTGGGTTTGAAAGGTACCTTTGGAGATCATGCTGAAGCAGGTACACCCAGAGTGGATTGCACAGAAATCGAATAGGAGAGAGAACAGAGATTAGCTTCAAATTCATATTCATTTGTTGGCAGCAAATATGCACAGAATCTGCTAAAAAGTAATTATACATAAAATACTAAAATCAAGATGGAGAGAATGCTACTTACACTGCTACTCTTTATCAGTATCTGTCTTTTGGTGGATTCTATAACACTCTTTGTCAATTTTTTAATGACATAATACTTTCTCGGTTCCGTAAATATAATTTGTTTCCAACTATTTTTCATTTGTGGTGGAATGGAAGAACAACTAGCAACACAGAGTCTGTCCCACAGACCTCTCCTTAACTATTCTGCTTTCAATTTTTGCTGTCTACAAGAAACTACTTTTAAAAATCGTTTCCCTTTAGTCTGAAATAGGTGTACCATGGGTATAGAGCCTGGCAGACTGTGTGCTGCCACTGAGAAACAGCAGTGATATCAAAGCAGATATTTGAAGGGTTCTCTTTGCTTGACTGCAACTTTGAAAACTCTTGAAATGTCGATGATCATGAACCCTATATATTATGCATAATACAGATCAAGTGTGTTACCTTATTTAGTCTGAAACAAGTTCAAGACAAAGGGAAACTAAACATTGATTTAAAAAGTCAGTAGAGCAGCAAAAATGACAGTGGAGAACGAAAATGCAAACTGACAAAGCCACTAGGAATGGAAAGTTACAAATCTTCTGTAAGAGGTATTTGAAATTTGTTTGATGACTTCTACCATAACAATGTGATCTCTCCATTTTGATATGCTCTTGGTGTTAACTATATAAGCCACTAGAGGACAAAGGTTATACAATGCATGAAATAGAATGATTTACATTGAAAGGTATTGGCAGTAAGAATTAATGAGCTTTCTTTTGTGTGTTTTGATTTTTCCCTTAATGAAGTGAGGCAGCAGTAACAACAACACATAACAGCAAAGATACTAATTTCTTAATTTTCTATCTTTGTGGCAGCTTTTCTAGGAATACAATGCTGTTGTAATGATTCATGATATAGCTGGTATTTGGTATGAGACTGAGATACTGGTTAATAGGATAAAATTTTGTTTTGCTAATCTTAAAATTTCTAGAGTATCAAAGTGAAAATACATGTCCTGTGGTACTTTAACATTCAGTCAGATGTTTGTTTTCTCACTTTGTAGTAAAACGCATGGATCTGTACCTGATCATACCTACTGTTCTGTATTAAGAATAAGTAATTTCCAAGTATGTTCTAGAGCATGCATTTAATGTTAAATCCCTGTCCACACATGTTAGGAGTTTGTGTTGAACATGCTGTAGATTTTTGTGCTTTAACATACATTGAAAATGAGAAAATCAAGGACATTCTCAGCACATGCAAAAATGGAGGGTAATCCTTGGAATTAACTTACGATGCTGCTTAGAAAATAAAGGAAATAGGTACTCCCTTCAAAGCAAAAATGAACTTACTTTGGGACAAGCCAATGAAATATTGGCTAAAGGCTCAGCTTGGATTCTAAGCTTTTTCTCAGGTAATGTGGTAGGCCAGCCTCCCTTTGCTTAAGTAAGCCCTTCTTTCCTTATATGAAAAAATCATTAACAGCTGGTTCGTTGTCATGGTTTGATGTTCTGCCTTTTAGCAAAAATTGATTTTGTTATCACTTATAAGACTTTGACAGCTATCCGATATAAGAGATCTTCTCAAGGCTATTAGCAGTGTTCCATCTATTGTGTAACCAGGACAAGAAAAATATTCTCTTTGCATTTTGTATAATAACATTTTGAATATGTGATAAAAAGTGTACTGGAAAGAATTATAGTATACTCTAGGTAAGATCATTGGAAAGACTCTTGGAGGCCTTCAGGAGAGAAATTATTTCCACAGAACAGTGATTTAGAAGTGACATTGAGGAGGTCTGAGGAATGTCTATGGGTACATTGTGCAGTCTGTTTTTGATTAGATCATGTTTGTGAGTTATAAGTCAGATTACAACCTGAGATATTTTAGGAAGCTATGATTAGAGTTTTGGATGTAAAAATGGCAAAGCAGCTGAGAGGAAAACACTAACATTCTAGTTGCCTAAGAATTACAATAAATTCTTGAACCTTAGGATCTTGCTCCTTCTGAGGTCCAAAATGTTTTGCAACTGGAGTAGTAAGTGATCATCCATATAAAAACATGGCTTGGAAATTAGTCAGTAATGTTTACTTTGATAGATCGTGTATTTCTACACTTCAAAATGCATGAACAAAAGATTGATACTGACTCATAGTTGCAGCCACTTGTCTTAGCAGAGTGGCTTTGAAGCCTGAAGTCTAGAAAGTTCATGAACTATTAGACCACAGCACTAGTAAAGTTATAAAGCAGAGTAAACCAAGGTTTAGGAGAGCTGGTGAGAAGGAACTTGTGGAGGCCTGCTGTACTAACCTTTGGAGGAAGAGGGGCAGTCTGGGAAAGGGGAAACTTGGTGGTTTAAAAGAACAATAAACGAGCAACCAACAGTCTACTGTTTTCAGTCTGTTCTTCCTCCAGGTCTCTCCAAATTGAAACGTTAGAGGAAGTCCACATAGGAATTGAAAAAAGTATGTGTGTCTGTTGTGGGTAGAAGGAAAGCTCAAGGTTTTCTGCATGGAGCATAACAGGGGCCTGGTTACCTGTTGTGAACTTTAATGGCACCTGGTGCATGAAGTGGTCTTCACAAAATACTGATGTATGTGCCAGTGTGTTTCACTTACAGGAGCTTAGAAAGCAAATAAATCTGTTTTCAACATATAGGATTACATCCTAGTATACTAGTAGCAACAAAGATTATTTGAGGCACACAATATCAAGTTGAAGCAGGATTGTGCAATGAATGTACCAGGCAACAGATTTGTGGTTTTTGTACTGAAGCTACCCTATGGCAGAGTAAGATTTTATCTGATAACCAGGCTACAGCTGTGGGTAGATCTGATTATTAGGTGTTTCTATGTATATCCTCAGGTGTTACTGAGGACCACATGGTGACTTCCTTTTGAGTAGCAGGCGGTTGCCATGACCCTCTATATCAGCAAGATGAGGGACATGAGGTGGGAGAGAGGTTGTGGACACAAAGTTTAAGCTGTTAAAGAGGAGATAAGACTCCTGAGTGTAGTTCCTGGGGTAAAAAAAAAAAAAAAAAAAAAAAAAAGAAAAAAGAAAAAAGAATAAGAAGTGATATAGGGAAGAAGGTTTTCATTTTATAAGAAACTAACTGACTTATTTGGAAGAAAAGGAGACCGTATAGAAAGGAGGGTCTAAACAGAGCGGTGAAGGCAGCAATAAAATCTAGTAATTATAAAGGTTGAAAGACAGCAGAGGAGGGCAGATGAGCACACAGTTCAAAGTGACTCCTACTCCACACATAAATCTAAGGAAGCTAAAAGTCCTCTTCATCCTGTTGATAAATTATTTGGAACAGTGATGACCAATTAAGTGAAAAATTTAGATGATACAAAATGGTATAGTGCAGTAAAAAAAAACAAACCCCAAAAACTTTCACCGCCACCACCAATAACAACAAAAAACAACTCCCCAAGACCCCCAAACAAACAAACAAAAAACAAGAACAACAACAAACAACAAAACAAACAAAAAAACCCACAACCAACTTTGAGGAGATACAGAATGTTTTCACTATCCTAATATCCTAATGACCGAGTAAAAAGGGCAGAAAAAATTCAGGGGAGGTAAAACTTGAGACAAATAAAGGAAAGGCAACCCTAGTTACTGCATCATTGAGAAACTCTGTATTAACCTTCACTACTGAAGAAAAGAAGTCTTAGTGTGATTACAACATCAACATGATGCTCAGAGATTGTCAAAAAGCACATAGGAATTTTCTGGAATGGAAAGGGAAAGGGAAAACCAAGAAGCAATGCTGTAAGTCAGCATAAATATCTTTGTGATGCTCTTAAATCTTGGATGTTACATTATGTTCTGATCCCTTCATCGTAAAGGTAATATAATAATTTGGAAAAGGTAAGAAGAAGGGATAGAAAGATTACCAGAGGTATGGAACAACTAAAATGGTGACTATAAAGAGTGAATGAAGATACACAAAAGTATCAGCATTTAGCTTAGATAAAGATGTGGGGGGTCATATTTAAATAATTTTATCCAAAATCATGAGAGAGATTATGGATAATTATTATTTATGATTTATTACAAAACAAGAAGTAGAAAGTATTAAATTAAATTATGAGAGGTTTTAAAAGGAACAAAAAGAAGTGCTGCTTCAAACCATGCTTAATTAAGCTGTGGAATTTTGTGCCAAAGGATGCTGTGTATGCCAAAATATAAATTGGTTTAAAAGCAATTAGGGAAATTCATGGAAGAAAAGACCTTCAGCACTTACTAAACACACAGATGAGGATAAAACCACTGACTAATGAAGTATATAAACCACATGATTATATTTCATTGCATCAGGGAAATACCCAAACTTAGATGGATTTTGGCCTCTGAACAGAGCAACAGGAAATTTTGAGCAATGTGTTTTGTTAAAAAGTCTGGTCTTGCTAACAGTGAGGTCTCATGGAGTAAAGTACTGCTCCCCCTTCACAGAACCACTGTCTGGAGGTTGAGAATTAGATGAAAGTATGATAACCCAGATTTCAGTGAGGGACTTCAACAACCTGCCTATCTGCTGGAAGGACAATATAGCTGAGCAGAAACAATCTAGGAGGTTTCTGAGTACATGGATGACAATTTCCTAACAGAAGTGATCAAGGAGTCAATGAGAGGGAGACGTTCTGCTGGACATGTTTCTTACAGACAAGAAAAAATTGTTTAGGATTGTGATGGGTCGGGGCAGAAGCCTTGGCTGCACTGAATGTGAAGCGGTAGTGTTCAAGATCCTGAAGGGAGGATACAAAGCAAAAAGCAGGATCACAGCCTTGGCCTTCAAGAGAACAGACTTGGGCTTGTTCAGGATGTGCTTGTTCAGGATGTACTGTGGGATATAGACCTGGAAAAAAGTAGAGGGGAGTAGGAGAGCTGGTTGATTTTCCAAAGCCACATCCTCCGATCTCGAGAATGGTCCATCCCCATGTACAGGAAGACAGGCAAAGAGGTGAGAAGGCCTGCAAGGAGAAACAGAGCTCCTGACAAAATTCAATACAAAAAAAAAAGCATACAAGAGATGAAATTGATGTCAGGTGACACAGAAGTACAAACACACTGTGTTAGCGTAGAGGGACAGGGCTAGGAATGCCAAAGTCCACCCGAAGTTCAATCTGGCAAGAGACATGAAGGTCAACAAGAAGGGCTTCAATAGAGGTATATCAGCAACAAAAGAAAGGCTAAGGAAACCATGGACACACTGTTGAAGGGGGTAGGGTAGCTGGTGACAGAGCACTTGGAAAAAGTCCAAGGTAATAAATTACATCTTCATGTTGGTCTTTGTGTTAAGATTAGTGATCAACAATCCCTGTGGGAAAGTCTTGAGCATGGAAGACTTGTTCTTGATGCAGAGGGACCAGGCTAGGGAACTGTCCTGGTTTCAGTTGCAATAGAGTTAATTTTATTTGTAGTAGCTGGTGTGATGCTGTGATTTGGATTTGAAAGGAAAATAATGCTGATAACACAGAGATGTTTTGGTTGTTGCTAAGGAGTCAAAGACTTACCAGCTTCTCACACTGTTTGAGGGAGCTATTCAGCAGCACTGTGAGGCCGCTCTGGATTATCTTTGGTTGTAGTGACTAGGGATGGCTCTTGGGGCCAGAAATGCAGCAAATGTTGCTTCTGTCTTCAGAAGAGGCAAAGAGGAGGATTTGAGGTAGTACAGGCTGGTCAGTCTCACCTTGATCCCTGGGAAAGTGATGGAGCAAATGATTCTGGATGGCATTTCTAGACACAGGAAGGAAGGTGATATGGAATAGTCAGCATGGATTTTTTACATATGAGAAATTGTGCCTGAACAACCCAATAACCTTCTACAATGAGATGACTGACGTGGTGGATGTGAGGAGAGCTGTGAACATTGGTTATCTTGACTTCAGCAATGGTTTCAGCAGTGTCTTCTGCAGTATCATAATTGTTAAACTGATGTAATATGGACTAGGTAAATGGGCAGCAAGGTGGGACTAAAAACTATCTGAACTGCTTGACTGAAAGTGTTGTGATCATTTGCACAAAGCCGAGCTGTAGGTCAGTCCCTAGAGGTGTCCTCCAGGTCTCAGTAGTGGGTCTAATATTGCTTAATATCCTCATTAATGAGCTGTATGATGGGACAGAGAGCACCCTCAGCAAGCTTGTAGATGAGTCAAAACTTGGAGGAATGCTTGATAGACCTACCAGATGGTTGTGCAGCCCTCCAGAGGTGCCTTGACAGGGCTGGAGAAATCGGTAGAATGGTTTGTCATGAAGTTCAACAAATTCTGCGCCTGGTGAGGAATAATCAGAAGCCTGATTTCAGGCTGGAGTCTGGCTTGCTGGTGCATCCCATGCTGACCATGAACCAATGAAGTGCCCTCAAGGCAAGGAAAGCCATCAGCCTTGTGGAGTGCATCAGGCCTAGAATAAGCTAATTTAAGTGCTTGCAGTGAGGAGTGGGGGAAAGCAACAAAGAACTCTAAAAAGAAACATGTCTAGAGAACTCTACTTCTCTAAAGATATTTCCTTCTTTCTTCACCCTCTAAAATGCCAGGTCAAAGTCTCTAGGTGTGAGTAGTTGAATTTTTGTGTACCAACTTTCATTCTCCTTAAAGTTAGGGTAGATGACTGTTAACAGTGTTCCCTATCTTCTACATTTGCCTTGTAATACTTGCACCTGTCTTATGAATGGAAGAGTATACTTTATGCCCTCTGTTGTACATTTTAAAGTGCAGTAATCGTTGCATTAAAACTGTTTTTCTTCTGTGAAGTAGTCCTCCTCCAGGATCATATTGTTATTGTATCCTGAAGGGCTGTCTGATATTTATTATGTATTAATGTTCTCTTTTTATCACAATGCCCTTTTAATTGCTAAGTAGGTCCTATATACCATGACCTAAAGTATACCTTGAGCGGTTTTTTCTGCTTGGTTCTTTAACCTAGATTGAAAGACACATTGTCTATATTCCATTTTCCACTTTAAGTGAGATCAATATTAATCTGTCATTCCTTCCCCAGTCGGTCACCTCCACCTGATGGGCTGTGCTGGATAACTTTTGCTCTTGTGATGAATTCTCTTTTATCCCTCCTGGGAAGAACTTGTCCTGGCAGTGAAATCTGGAGAGGGGCCTAATCTCATTTGCTTGATTTAAAGTGTAAATCTCTATGAGTGAAAAGACATGTTTTACTCAGAAATAGGTGGAGGATTAATTTTCAGAGTCTTTCACTGGAACATGTTTTTCAGAGACATAGGCTTGACAAACAAACAAGAACTAAATCTCAGGGAGGAGCTGAAGTGATGTTTGGAGAATCAAACATAATACAGTCATGCATCATCTGCGGTTGCCAAGGGAACCAACTTTAGGATCCTGTCAGTGGGATTCTTCAAAATCATCAAAGGAGACACCACTGGTGTCTGCCAGTTAAGCCACCTACTGCTGTAAAGATCAATTCCTCGCTCCTTTTGCCAGAGGTAGTCAATATATTGGTTTTCTAAGAGAAAGAGAAATATCCTCAGAAAATCATCACCTCTGAGAGGTGGCTGCGATACCATCTGTCCCAGCTAGCAGCACCTACACTCCCATTAGAGCAGCAGTGGGTGAACAGATACAGCACTTGTTCTGGAAAGCTTTCAGTGCTGAAATTGTCCAGGTTGTGTTCCTGACAGTATAAAATTCCACGGATATATGGTGTGAAAAATCGCTATTGGTATGGTCTCCAACTGTGTAGGTCATTGCTGATTTCTCCTGATCCCATCTGCCTTTCTTTTATAACTGTATCTATGAGTGTCTGTATTTAAAATTCCATATGCTTAGTATTTTAAAGGATAGTTATTTGGGATTATTGTGTTGGGTTTTTTTTTTTTTTTTTTTTTTTTTGTTAACTGTGCCTGGGTTAGTTAGCTGTCTTCAAACTACATTTGTCTGCCCACTTTCTACCATCTAGTGACCTGATCTGCTCTTGTCTTCATTTCTGTCACTCATTCAGCTTCCCACAACCCTGTCTCACTAACCTGCTCATCAAGCATTGCTTTTAACACCACCTTTGAAAAGAGGATGAAAAGAGGATGAAAGGAAGGAGAAAAGAAGGGCTGTATAACTTTTCAGGCTGGTAACTAAACTTCAGAAAACTTAATCATAGGTTTGGACTGACTGAAGTTAAATTTTTTTATGATCCTAGGAACAGAAGGAGTGATAATGGAAACATAGGTTGCTTTTGGGACCAGGAAAATATGGTACTAACCAAAATATCTATTTTTGGTACAAACCCTTGGGTGAAATTCCTTCTACTGGTCAGATAAAGAATAGTTTGAACTGAATGTCCTCTCTCTTAAGAGAACTGAGAGGTCTGTCTTTAATTATAATGGAGCAATTAATTATTTATAAATCACTTACATACCCTGAAGATATCCTGGGATCACTCTCTGGCCTGCTGGTCAGGAAAATAAGTGCACTCCTCCGGGAAGATATCCCTCCTGGTGTGAATATTTTAATTATTTTTACTACATGAAGCAGTAATGATGAGGAATTAAGATGTCTAGCCATCCCCTTGCCTTTTCTTTCTGTCTTCTGTGATAGTGGTTAAAATCGTCTCCTGAAAGAAGTGATGTCAGCTGTCCTCAAGCAGAGGAGAGATCAATCCTGATTTTTCACTTCTTTGTGAGTGTTTAAACATCTGAGCTATTGAAGAACCTACCTATGTCCTCCTGGCATTTACATTAAACCAGTCCTTAAAAGCATTTTTAGGATGACTTGACAAATTCTTCTCCAGAGCTGCAAACTGAATATGGAAGAAAGATTTAACCTGAAGTTTTCTGATTTCCGAAATCCACTTTTTGGGCATGTACGGGACAAATTTACATTTAAAAATAAAATAAATAACAAAACAGAGAAGCATAAATTGTACCTGGCCTACCCAGTACAAGATTCACTCCTTTATTAGTCCCATCTATATCTACTATCTGTTCTTGGGAATAAAGGAGTGGGAACTGATATTTATCTTCACTTATTTTTAGCCACCTTTTCTGTACTTGGACCACATAATAGTGCTGGAAACAAGGACAGTTTGCTATAAGGAGTCTGAAGATGTTCCAGGTTATATGGGCTTACACAGGGTGCCTTTTCTCTGATTCTTCTCTTGGTCTGCTCCTCCAATTAGAGGTTGAGAGAGAATGGGTTTCAGAAGGCAGGATTTCAGAGGGCACCCTAAATGTACCCTACTGTCAGCTTTCAGCTTCCAGGTGCTGTTGCCTGAACTGTTTATACATTGTTTGGAATGAGTGGTTTTGGCATATTTTTGAAGTAAAAAGTAATTGCAGCGAGAGGACTGAATTTTAATGGGCTGTTCAGAGCAAGGTACTACCTGGTGTGGTTCTTGGATGAGCTCTGTGACAGATTGAGCCTGCACATAGCTAAAGCAATTTTTTTTCCCCACAACAGCTAGACCTCTATAGATTGATGTTATGATGCAGAGTTTAGACATTTGTAAAATCACTGGTATCTCTGCTGGCAAGCAACAAAATTGATGTTTATCTTTTAAGGAAGCCTGCACAACAGAACCTTTTCTGTTTCCTAGGCAGGACCTTAGAGAAGTCACCTGTCTCTTACTAGAGCTGAACAGGAATTTTCTGTAAAGTAGACTTTTCCTTAGGGAAACACAGATAATGGTAGTGGGATGCATTAGAATTGTGTTAGAGGGAAACCCTGATGAGAGTTGGTTTGAGATACTGCATGTAGGTTGTCAAGAAATCATGCACAAGAGTGACTACTTTAAGGAAGAATAAGGACAAAAAAAAAGATCAGAAAGAAATTGAAGAAGGCATTTTACAAGACAAGGCTGAAAACATGCCTTATTTATCATAACTAAAGCAAGACCAATATATATGATATTTCTCTTTAAGTGTGGTAGGCAAAATAACAACATAAGCTAAGGACAGTAGCTGCTTTGGATAAATTTAGAATGGAAATTCTGTCACTGAGGATCTAGAATGGATCTTTCACAGACACAATGGAGGTGTTAAAGTGACTACTCTAAGGCAGATTTTTATGTTATTTATTAAAAGGATCTATGTGACCAAATGTTGTCTATCAAGGATGTCAAGAGTAGTTGATTTAAAATAGATTGAGGCCTTGTAGGAGTCAATATGTTTGAAATAGAACACATAAGTAACAAAGTAAAATAAAACGTTTTGTACTCTAAAAAAATTCTGTTCTAAATGACAACCTTAATGCATCACCCCTTTTGAATCAAATATTTATTTAATTTTATTGTTTTTCAGCATCATAGATTTATACTGTATAAATACATTATTATTAACATATATGTTAATCCATTTATTCCAATAACTGATGGAAAACAATATGAAGTATCAGTGTTTCCTGTGAAGCAGAAAATCCAATTTCCTCTAGACTGTAAAAATTGGACAGTATTTATGTGACTTGGGCATCAAAATTACCTTAAAGTTATTGTCTTTCAAATGCTAATAATTAGCCATAGGGTTTTCTCACCATGAATGCTTCTGATCCGTAACTTTCAAAGTTTCTTAGCAGAACCTTAAAAAATGGGAAATATCATCTGTTTACATTTTATGACCTTTTTTTGTCAAGTCTGTAACTTACTGTCAATATTTGTAGATCATATTTAATTTTGTGAATATGACGTGACCCTAAAAATCTTTCAATCACCATGCAGAAGAGGTAAAGAAACAGTGATGACTCATAGCCTGAAGGTTTTGGTTTTGTCTAAAACAAATACAAAACAACCAGCAACTATAAAAAAAAGTAAAAATAAAACAACCGCAACCAACCAACCAACCAAAACCCCTATTGATACAATGAGTTGGCTTATTATTTGCTTTTTGAAAGTATTCATGGTATCATGGGACCTGCTGTAGGCTGTGTCTAACAAATATTCATTACTATTTCAAGACAGAAAGCTACATTCAGAGAACTTTGCAGCAAACATATTACTCATTGGTTTGGTTTTTATCTCACTTTGAGTATGAACGTCTGAGAAAAGAATTAAACCAAAATGGACTGTAATTAGCATGAAAAGCTATTGTGATTTTAATGACTTTTCAGGAATGTGCAGGACAGTTTGAAATATTTGAATGGCACTTAAAGGTATACAGGCATTTAAAGTCAGAATAAGTAGATTTATCATGTGTTTAAGTAGTATTTAGTTGTCATCTGACATTTCTCATGTCAATGTATAATCCTTGGTTTGTTGTTTGGTTTGTGTGGGTTTTAAATCCCTTTTGATTACACTTTCTTAATCAGTTAATTGTTAAATTAATGACTTTCTTCTTTGACCCTGAACCTTCTAACTTTTTCCATAGGTGAAGATTAATAGATTCATAATTTTGATATTTCTGTGTTGTAATTAAATTGTGTATGAAAATGTCATAATTCTGTATCACCCAACCCTCTTTCTAGGGAATGAAATATCTGCCAGACACTCTAGGAGCTTTCTGTCATCCTTTATTTTCAGCTTTACTGCAAATCTGAAACTGTGGATGTTTCGTTAAAAGCTTCTCAGAACAATTGATTATTCTTAAGAAATTCTAACGGCAATAACTTATTCTGTGTTGCTTGCCATGTGAGAGACAGAACCTGACACACCAATATGATGTTCACAGATTTCAACTTTATTGTCCGACGGAGGTAGCTTTATACCATAAGCTACCCTGTCCATGCACCTTGCAACAATATGATTGGTTACAGCACGCACTATACAGTAACCTGATTGGCTGCATGCACTGTCCACGCTCTCTGCATGCGTGTGTTGGCGATTGCTCATTGGTTGGTACCTTCTTATAGGATTCCTTTTGTCTCTTTTGTCTCCAGCTTCACCTCCTAGCTGGGCTGGCGATGACCCCATCCCCCCAGAAGGAGCCCTGCCACTACAATTCTGTCTTTATATTTCTTGAGATCCATATCTCCTGATACCTGATGCAGCAGGAGAAAAGTGCCCTTTCACTTTTTTTTTAAACAAAGTAGTTTGTATCCATCTTCATATTAAGCTTACTCATGCAGCTAGTGATCCTTTTTTCCTATTTTTAAACATAATTAACTTGTTTTAATTGGATTGAAAATTCTAAATAAATGTTCATGAACATTATCCTCTTTTTGCTTTGTCAGGACAAGTAAAATTCTTACTTGCTTCACTGGCTGCGGCTCTGGGCTGTAACTGGATACAGCTCAGATGTGTCTGATTTCAGGCAAACTTTCTACTCAATAGTGGTTATCTTAATTGTTGATAGTTTGGAAACATTTCTGTTTGCCAAATCATAGGGTCTTCAGTCATAAATTGACAGTTTTGGGGACAGTGAATTGCCATTGAAATATAAACTTGTACCAGAAATTATTGGAAAGTATGTTGGAAAATACATAAGATAGTCTGGAAGTAGATGGAGAAAAGCTGGATAAACTGGAGATAGTATATTTGCTCTCTCTTTTCTCTTCTCATGGCTGGAGCAACCTACACCAGCCTCTTGCTTGAGGGACAACAATTCAACAGTTAACGAACATGAAAAAAAGGTAAAAGATGAATCCAGAGGCAAAGAACATTAACCACCTCGTGGGACTGGTAAATGTATATGTCTTTCCCTTGGTTTCTAGCAGTCTCAATGCTCAGTCCCAGCTCTAGAATCTATAGAAGGTAACTATATGGCACCATTATAGACCATGGAGTGCTCTCTGTTGAAATTATTCATGGAAACTGAACTTCTGTATACCTCTCTAAGATACACATCTATACAAAAGGTAAAATAAATTCTTCCCCTGTTGTGTGTTATAAACTACTAACTGGGATAGTAGAAGATCATACAAATGTGTACAGGGACATAGATAAATCTAATAATAATAGCATTAATTTAATAGTGATATGATTAATATTATTTTTAAAAATTTGAGTACTTATTGGAGATTATGATCTAGGAACAAGTTTAGGAGGTATAGAAATTAAAGATTAGTAGGTAATTGTCTTTTATGCATATAACAATGCTGTATTTCTCATGGGAACCACAGACTTAAAAATTAGAAAAGGCAAAATATTTTTCACTGGAATATCTCTCAAAATGCCTGCTTATCTGCATATACACACACATCTATATTATATGATAGATATTTTGACTTCTGCTGCCAATGATTAAAGCTAGAGAATCTGCATATTGTGTGAAGCTTTATAAAAGCGTTCATGACTGTGACAAAAGACTGGATATGGTATTGCCCTGTTTCCCTTAGTTTTGTTGGTTTGATTTGGTTTGGTTTGGTTCATTTTTTATTTGTTTGTTTGTTTGTTTGTTTGTTTTTTCAGTTTAGTACTTACTCAAATACAATAAAAATCAAAACAAAAAATGGAAATGTATTAAATGACCTAAAACAAAAGTCCTGCCTGTTCTTTTAGCTGGAGTTGTTAAGCTAGGATGCTAACAACAGCTGTCATTAATCTAATCTATTTTGAAAATACCTGACCCTGAGATATGGCACAGAGGAAAATGTAACCATAACCAGGGGACTGAGATGGAAGTAAGTCAGGAGTTGAGCAGAACTACCTATGCCATGTACCACTGCACAGTTCACAAGCTGCACAAATTAAGTTTCAGGCCTCTCACAAAAGCCTAGCATTTGGCCTCCTCCAGGTAATATCATCAGAGAAATTGTTTCTTGCCTATGTGCACTTACACTCAAGCAATACACGCAATACGAAACATGTAATACATTTTGTGGTTACTGCAGAAAGGAAAAAAAGAGAAAGCAGGTAAGTGAACTGTCAGTCAAACAGAGGTAGCAAGATCTGGCTATTAATGTTTTTTGTTTCTGATACTGTTACATCTGTCAAGTTGCTCCTATTCTTTGTGCTCACTCAAGGGTAAGGGCACTTTAAAATTAAAATAGCAGTCTAGACTGCATATTAAAAACCGCATATTTATGTGCCTGTTTGTGTTTGTCTCTTCTATCCCCTGTAGCTCTTTCTCCTTTGCAAACATTTCTTTGCATATATTTAATAGCAAGTTTTGATGAAAGCATTAACACAGTTTATTATTACCCTGCTTCTGAAAAGCAATGGTTATAGCTTGGAGCTAAGTAATTTTCATTGCATTCTGTTGAAGATGTTTAATTAACATGAATCAAAATAAACAGCAAAGCAAGTATGTGGTGTTTTATCTGCTTAGATGTGTGTATGTACTGCAACTTCCTATACTAAAGCCATATGGGAAGACACTTTCACTAAAATATATATAAAGTAGAGGTGGCTTAATGTTGTACAGATTTTTTTTTTAATCAGGTGTATTGAAAAATATGTGAATAATGATGAATTATTTTTATTCTTTGCACAGTATGGGTACAAGGCATTTGTTCTTACTTTTGACCAAAATGCAATTGTTTTTTGCTGAAAGTGTTACAATGCGTCATATTTAGTGCACTGCTGTGGCTAACTCTGTACAGTACTGAAGGGCACAGGGCAGCTGGGAAATGAAAGGAACCTAGAGGTTGTAACATGGAGCTCCTGAGAGTAACTTAACACAGGAGAGGCTCTCTGTTGCCTCACCTGGATTGCTGCTTCTGATGTCTTTGTTAGCCTTAGTCCATCAGGTAGGCAAACTTGAAGAAAATTTGCTTTTTTTTTTTTCTTTCTTTCTTTTGTGCATCTACTAGATGCTGTCATCTTGGGTTATTTAATGTTTTGATTATCACAGTTTTGTAATATCACTGTGTCATAATAAAGCATGAGTGCTTTGCTTTTTTAATCTCCCTTGTTCGTTCGTGTTTTCATTGTATCTGTGACAGGAGCTGATCTATTTTAACCGATATTGTGTAGGGACACGTAGATGTCTTCATGATAGCACAGAGATTTCCTTACAGATTTTTTTATTTCACTTGTATAATGAATGAATGAACACTTTCTCTGCTGTATTTTCTAATTCTTCATGGTGAAGATGCATGATGATTTACAGTATGCTCTTTCAGATAATTTTCTTGTGGGCTTGCCTCTATTATCACTTAGAGATGATCGTAGAATGATAGAATAGTTTGGGATGAAATGGACCTTCAAAGGTCATCTAGTCCAACACCCCTGCTGTGAGCAGGAACATCTTCAACTAGATCAGGTTGCTCAGAGCCCCATCAGGCCTGGCCTTGAATGTCTCCAGGGATGGGGCATCTACCACCTCTCTGAGCAATTTGTGCCAGTGTTTCACCACCCTCCTTGTAAAAAATGTCTTCCTCATGTCTGGCCTGAATTTCTCCTCCTTTAGTTTAAAACCATTACCCCTTGTCCTATCACAACAGGCCCTGCTAAAAAGTCTGTCCTCATCTTTCTTACAGGCCCCTCTTAAGTATTGCTGCAATGACACTGTAGATGAGGCTCAGGTGGCTGTCATGTTTTGTCTGCTGGTGCATGCTGCTAGCATGGAGACTGAGACTGGATCATAGCATATGTTTCCCCATAGCTTAGATGGTTTCCCTAACTGAGAGTGGTTTGGTGTGGTTTTGGTTGACTTGGTGCCATGGGAAGCCACAGACACAGAAGGTCACTTGAGCTGCTCTTGGCCAAGCCTGAGAAACAGGAGCGTCGCCCAGTGCAAAGAAGCTTTGTTAATCTGTGTTAACATAATCTTTGTAGCTTCATTTCAGAATTTACTCATGATTTTAATCTGTGACTTTAGCTCCATTGCTAAAGTGCAAAGCAAAACACTTGATCTGCGCCTTCTCCTACCCCACACTGTACTTTGTAATCTTGTTCATAAAAATACAGGTGTTTTCTCCACATTGTTCTTGAAAACCCTCAATATTTCCCATGAAACGAGAGGCTGATATTTTGGCCTTGACAGAACCACTTCAAGGCAGTGAAGATTCATTCCCTCTGGAAAGATCTCATTTCACGGCTGAGAGAAACCCTTCTAGATGTTACACCATCTGTAAAATATTCTTACTTTAAATTCTCCAAAATAAAAAGTTAGCCCTTTTTAACTTTGTAGGGATAACAGGAGAGAAGCTAATTTATCCTTCTGTCTTTTTTTTTTTTTTTAATCAACAGCATGTGTTCAATATCATCCTGTGTGTTTGGAAGGGAGCTATTTACACTAGGAACGCAAAACATACAAAAGTGAATATTTGTAATACCACTTGTCATGATGCACTGAAACAGGTTTTGCCTAATATTAAACTACTCTCATTGAGTAAATCTTTGTACCTGTGGCAACAATAAACAAACTGATAATGTTAATGATCAAATTTATTACTAGATTGCTGCATAGGTTTGATGTCCACATGCTTGGGCTAGTTCATGCTTCTTGGATGCCTGGTTATACATGGAAGCTGCACTGCAATAGACAAATATTAAAAAGAGAATGGGATTATTTTGGAAATGAAAATGGGAAGAATAATGCGGTTGAACTGGCAAAAACCATCCTCAGAGATTTTTCTCATTTCAGTTAATATTCATGATAAATGAGTAAGGAAGCTCTTGTGGAGGTGACAGTGTAAAGGAACAGAGAAAGAAAAAAGCATGCTTTGTCAAAATGCCTGCATCAATCCTGTTCTAGTTCTCTCTTAGCCCACTGATCATATATCGGTACAACTTTCTGAGTTGACTGTGCACACTATTTCACTAGACATCCTTTTTCATACTTGTAATATTCATTTATTTTCACTAGAAACAACATTACAAATGTTGAACCCATACATTTATGGGAGAGAGGCAACAATGCTTTTCAAGATTTTTCCTAAATAATTCTTATAATCTTTTAACAAAAGAGAAGGGAGAGAAAAATCTTGATAGAACTGTGGAGGAAGATTGGTGGATGGCAAAAGAACACAAATTCTAGGGCTGTGTTTGGATAGTTGCTTTTATTAATTTGAACATAATACAGGTTTTCTAAAACTGGCTTCTTGTTTAGCTTTTTTTTTTTTTTAAATTTATTTTTCTACTTAATTTTGCATGAAAACATTGATTGTGAGATCCTATAAGAAGCATTGTCTGACACTTGCACAGCCTTTCTCAGTTCCATTAGCTACAGGCATGGTTGCACTGCTGCTGATTATGGCATGAGTCAGTTGTACTGCATAGTAAAAGTACATGACAGAGTTAGTACATCAGTTGCCATTTTTAAGAAACACTAATATGATTTATTTTTTAAGACTTGACTGAAAAAATCAAGTTTTCAATGTAAGAAAATGTAGCTGTTTGTTTAACTCCTGCGTTTTTTTGGGGGGGTAAAAGCGTTGTCATTTGTTTTTGCTGTGCACACTGAGTGCATCTTAAAACTGCAACTCTTCTAATTGTCAGTTTCTAGAAGAAACAATGAACATCTGTGAGAGGTGTTAAATTAAAAGCTGTTTGGTGTTAGCGCGTATTTTTTCCGCAAAACTACTACAGGTTGATCTTAGAGGAGCACTCTCTTCATCTAAAGGCTACATTCAGATTTATGCTGAACACTGAAGACCTTGCTTTTTTTTTTTTTTTTCTGTTTGCCTCCTTGTATTTAAACTGATTTATTGCTTAGAAGAAATAACTGTATAAATATCATATCAATACATTTTTGTGAAGTGCAAAAAGGGGCATAATGTCTCCTGATGTATATACTTACACGAATTTCCAACACAACTGGGAGACTGTAGTCTTACTGGTTGTTGTTACTGACTTTAAATGACAGCATGATGACAAGCATGAATGATTTCCATTTCATCTCACAAATATGATGGAGATTCAGCTTACCAAATAGGAACTCATGTTTTTACTCACGAAGTGGGATTTAATTTCATATTTAATTTATTTTCATAATTTAATTTCATATTTTTCAATGCAATGAACTTCTGCCCAAGTCAGAGTCTTCCAACAAACAGCAAGAGAGTTTCTATTTTTAAGGTGTTACAATTAATCTTTCTAACCAAGGAGGATTATAAGTTGCCAGGACTGTAATATTACATAACCAATTACTCTTTATTAGCTAGCTCTGTGTGAAAGACTTTTTGGATGGAGTACAATATAAATATTAACTTTGAAAAAATGAAAAGGCAATATGATCAGAATAATATAAAAAAAAAAATAAGAAGTGTCAGGACAAGTTAATTATAGGGTCATTTTGGGTAATTTAGTGTCAACAATAAGTTATTATTTAATCTTCTTCAGAAATTGGATTGTGCATCATGAAACAAATATATAGTCACCAAAATAGAAAATTGGAGTGGAAGAAAATGGAGGAAAGTATATAGACATAGGCATACTTCATTAGGAATTTAATCATGTTATATTTGCATAAGCTAATTTAATATTGTACCTTATTGAAAAAGAAAGAAGTGTTTCAGTCAATATAAGAAATCTGTGACCTCTGTGCTTGAAAAAGATTGAGAAGTGGCATTAACCCAGATTCAGTAACAAAAGCACTAGTCCATTTAGAGACTGAAGAAGAGGTGGATAAACCTGTGATGTGCTAGGGATGACCATGATTTGCTAACATTTTAAAGAAGATAAATGCTATCAGGTATTTTAAACTGTTAGTTAAAACCTGTCACCCAGCATACACAAAATATTTTTCAAGCCTGGCTATGTCTCCTGTTCTTGCAAATTCCAGGAAAGCACTCAACAATGTGCCTGCCTATGCGCTTGGGCTTTGGTGGCTCAGAATCACAGCAGCTTAGAACGGAAGGACATGGCCATGGTGGAGGCGATGATTATTTCATTAAATGAAAACTTTAGGGTTATGCAATTGCATTCATCTGAATGAAACATTTGAGATGGTAATCCATAATATTTCAGAACCTAGTGTAAATATTTGTCGTCCATTGAACAGGAATAAAATTGCATAAGTCTTTGTGCAAGCATAAGCTAAGGAAACTGAGATGGTGTTCCTGCAAGCATTCTTTATTTCATAGAAGAATTTTTTTTAAAAAAAATAAATTTTAATTTATATTTCCTACATTGCTAGTGAAAAGGACATCCTGGACATTTTTTAAAAAATGGTAGTAGAAAATTCCTACATGCGTATCAGAAATTTCCCTTCAGCAGGAAAGGGAAACATTATAATTGTCACTGTGCAATAAAAGAGGGGTATATGTTTTTTTTATTTGCATACCTTCCATCTGTAAGTTTTACAATCAAGATAAAAATTGTAAATGACAAAATCTTAGTAGAATAGTCTAGGGTTTTGGAGAATCCTTTAGCATAGGTCTAAGGTTATGGAATTCTGGTTTGTAATCAAAAGTATTGGCCAAGTTACAACATAATTTTATTAGAATAAAAATTGTCTTCTTGTTGTGTGTTTATGTAGACACAGATACTTAGTTATAATTATGCTTCAGGGATTCATGTACAAGGAGTGAAATGACAGAATATTTTAATTTACTGGTGAGTAACAGATGTAAAAACTTAGTTATTTTAAATACAGTATGTCATTCAAAACGAAGTCGAACACCTTTCAGGTTTAATCTCTTAAAAAAAAAAAAAAGAAAAAGAAAGAAACTGCACTACTTTTTTTTTTTTTTTTTTTTTTTTTTAATACTATAAGGAAACTTAGCATTACTTAAACAGATTTGTCGGTTTGGCTTTGGTATGAAAATTTTTTCATAAATGAACTTCTCTCCAAGGCAAATTCTTAGGAATGGAAATTGATAAGTCTTGAACAGCTGCATTTCAATATCTTATTTTTCACAGTAAAAAATTATTGTTGACACAGTGCAGCACTGCACTTCCATTTTAAGAGACCCATGTATTTTGAAGAATAAAGTATGGGACTGGAGTACAGAGGAGTATGTTTAGTAGTGTTACCAATTTAAATAGTATGCTATCCTATTCTTGCTTGAAACTCTGATGGATTTTCAGCAGTCTGATATACAAGATGTTTTAAAATATGTCATGTGGATCATTTTAACGCATTTCAAACTGCACATTCAATTAAAACTAAACTGAAGCAATGAAGTCACAGCTGGTTCACTGCCTGAAATAAAAACTAGAAAATTACTGAGCTAAAATCTTTCACATCTAGGAAATGCATGTATAAACAGAAGAATCCTATCTGCTGTCCCTGAATGTTCATACATCTTTTGCTGAAACCAGTAATTTGCTTGTTTCAAATGCATTCTTCATAGTTCTGAAGAGGTAAGAATTTAAAAAGAGAGGGAATAAATTTCTGTCAGCTATATGTACCTCCAAGTTCATGAATTCCATTAAACCAACACAATGCATATAAATGAATTTATTTAAAACAGTCTCCAGTTTCGTGTATAGATTTCTTTTTGTTTTATGCTGCATGTGAGGAGATTAAAAATAAATGAGTTAATACAAGAATATTTTCATGTATCCAAGCAAAGCTAGATTCTAGTTATCTATTTCAAATGTGACCATGGCCTAAAATATTAAATGCTGTGTACATGCCAATTGGTGATTTATATAAGCAGGCATTCAGAGATATTTAGACATTTAACATTTGATAAAGTGCCTTTACATGACTGGCATTTATAAGGACTTATGCCCTGTTTATTTACTGCATAAATGTATAATGCCGTAGGGATATTATTTCAACTAGTTATCTTGGGTAATGAAGTCATAATAGTATAAACTTGAATGTGTGCTTTTAAATATAGAGGAAATATTGTCCTATTCCCAGATACTGTGTTGTTAATATTTATTTTTTAGTGGTTTGATTGGCCAAGGGAGAGGGCTGTCGCCAGGAAGATGGTTACTCTTCCTCCTGTGCAAAGATGGCAGAGACTCTAAAGACGTGTTCTCTGGTGCCTCAGCAGGGTAGGTGAGAGATCAGCTCACATACCAGGAATATAGATTATACCTTTTGGAGGAACTTGGTGGTGACAGTGCCAGTGGCCTGAAGTTGCAGTTCCTGGTAGCAGGGGCTTACAGGCTGGCATTTCTTCATACAGGTAATTGGCCATTATGACCTGTAAAGTTTTGAGAACAGCTGCTCTCAACACAGAATTGTGAGGTCTCTTTGTAGGAATTCAGCCTCCATGTTACATTTTCTCCTGTTGTTGTTAGTGGGCTGTTATCAGATACTAAAAAGGAAAGGTAAGTGGCTTGTCAGCTCACCACATACGAGGAAAAATATAATGATTGTGATAATACAAACATCTCTTCTCACTTTTTATTACTCTAGTTTACAGTCATAGTGAATTATTCTGTGAGAGTTCACCTCCCCTTACTGCACACATTTGAAACCTGCCAGTTTCATCATTGGATATCAGCAGTGAATTTTTCACACTTAAATTGATTGAAACACATTGACACTTGTGCACCTGTGTGGTGTTTTGGTTTTGTTTTTGTTTTTTGTTTTTTTGTGGTGTTTTGTCTTGTTTTGTTTTATTTTTAAACACTGCATGCATGGATAAATAACTTACAGAGTAAAAGACAATTTTGAATAACACTGAACTCCAGACTTGTCAATTAATTTTGGCATCCTTGGGGAATGTTCTAATGCCTTTCAGCCTAAGTCTTTGTAATAAAGCTCTGTGTCAGCCAGCATGTTGATGACAGATGGTGCACATCTAATTGACAAGTCCCTGTATCTGCTGACTCTATGGCTATTTTATGTGAAGGGTGTAACACAGAACTCATATTAAAATACACTGTGTGTCACACTGTGGTACATAAAAGCTCTACTCTGGAACCAGCACCCCATGGTGATGAAGACTTCATGTATACAAAACCAAATTGCCTGCAGTGGTTTTCAAGCTTGAGTAATTCCTTCCTAGTGGCACAACAGGGGAAATAATGATAGTGGTTTGGCTTTTCAGCCCCCACCTCTGTGGGCATAGCAAACATTAGAGCACTGTTACTTCTTCCTGTACAGAGGTCTCAACTCAATTGGATCTCAGTTTGGCATGCCACAGTCTAGTGGTGATGAGGCTCTGGCTTGGAAGAACCTGTGTCGTGTTTGTTTAATAATATGTTCCTGTCTGTCAGCTGTTTGTAGGCTTCCCTGTCTTTATCATGGTAGTGCTTTCAGTTCCAGGCGTTTCAGCACCTCATCCTGTTTTTCTGTCTCTCTGACTCATTTGTTTGCATGAAAATCATATAATTGGCCATCCTTCAAAAGAATGGATCATTCTACAAAGAATATACATGGTTTTATTTTATCTATATATTTTTCTTGCTATCAACTTATGTGATATTCCAAACATGTCTAATATGCAGTTGAAAAACAAAGTTAAGAGTGGAAACTATCCAGTTTCCCTTTGTTCAAGCCAAAGCCCAGTGTGAAACTTGTTGCTTCATTTTCTGCCAATTCTCACAGCACATAGAATGTGTACAGTTTTTTGTCTTCCCTCCCATAATACTTCTCTTCAAACGGAATCAATTTTGTAAAAGAGATTTTTGAAATGTTTTTAAGTCCATTCTTATACATTACTGTTACCTACTGAAATATGTACTCCTCTTGGAGTATTACCTGTACTTTATGCTACTTTGGCCCATAACTTTATGCTGAGAAGTGGTTGTCATCTGCTAGCAAATGTTTTTCATTCTTTTTGTTTTCCCAGTACTCACGATAAATTTCTATTTCTCTAATTACTGAGACTAGCAAATAATTTGATGTTGTTAAGATTTCTACTGTTAATTACTGTTCTTCTCTTTTCCCCTGCCATGTGCTTTTACACGTTTTTTAGGCAATGCATTTAGTGTAATGACAAACTTTATTGCTTTATTGTTTGGTAGTACAACCTAACTACTATTTACCTGTTGTATCTTGATGTTGCTGGTCCAACGCTCACCTCCATGCTTGTCTTAAAACCTGGCCTGGTCAGGATCCAATGCCCGGATAACTTGAAGGTTTTGTAGAGTACAGTTCTTCCTGTGCTTCTAATATTTGTTCACTATTTCCAGGAATTATTGTGTCACCATTTTTACCACTCCTGTTTGTGGTCTGATCATGATTCAACCTGGATTAGACTCCCATCCACTAAACTTTGGGAAACAGCTTGTAACTACATTTTATGCTAAATTAAACACTTTTTATTCATTCTGTAGTTAGCCAAAAAATGTTTTACAAGTCTCCAGACAAAGATTGTGTTTTCCTAAATCTGCCTTCATTGACCATTACACAACATGAAATGCTTGAAGATTTTAGCTTTATTTGATATCTTAAATATAGGTGTTAAGCTGGGTACACTATATTGCATGTTTACCATACACTCATGTTTTTATATTGTGTCTGCTTGGCACCTCTGGTGACTGCTGCAACCTTCTTCTTCCAAAACTTTTGTCTGCCCAGATTTTGTCTGTCCAGTGATTTCATCAACACTTTGTGTCATATTTTTGTCTTCTGTTTTTCTTGTGGTTTCTGCTCTGCAATAAAACCTCTGTTATCAAAAATAGAAGTCTTGAAATGTCATCAACTCACAGGCCTTCTAACATATAAAAATTAAATCTGGCTTGGTTTGGGTTTGGGTGGGGGAGAAGCATCGATGTTTTATTTGGATATTAATGGACTTCTTTTTTTTTTTTTTTTGCATAGGGAATTTCAGCCCTTTTCAGTGCTAGCAATGATCAGGATGAGGTTACAGTTTTTCATTTTTATTTCTTTGTTTGATAACTTATCAGGCACCACTATTTAAGAAGAGGTCTTCCATAGATCTGTCTGCATTTGTAACCATCTTTATAGAATGTACAAACAGTGCTTTTTATGCAGGAAAGGGGAATAAGGGAGAAGGATTTTTTTTTTCCCCTCTATTTTCTGGCCTAAATAAACACAATTGAAGGAAAAAAAAAAAAGGCACAAAAAACCAAACAAACACCAAAATCCTTCTGGGCTTACATTTTATTAATCTGAGATGAACTTTATACAACTTTTATACTGCTGAATTGCACAATTTAAAAATCTCATAGTTTGTATATTTATAGATGATTGAAATGAATGAATTCAGGTGTTATTTACTATTACCTAACATGCTTTTAGTGGGATTGAAATGATAGTATAACATCAGAGTTCCATGTTAAGATTCTAAATTTTATATCAGTGCATGGGAATGTGCGAATATAAACCAGCTGAAATATAAACCAGAAGTGTAGTTTCAAGCATATAAAGCATATCTTTGTTAAAGTTTACACATACCAGAAACTGCAGCATAGATAAATAGTGCAGGCAAACTACTGATGGAGAGTTATGTGTTTTCCACCCAGCTGACTTCAGAAATAAGAAATTTCAGACACATTACCAAATTTGGTTACTTCTGTTTCAAAATACTTTTCAATATCCAGCCATTGACGCAATGGAGAATTTCTATAGGAAAAAAAAAAAAAAAAGTGATAGGAAGAGAGATTACATAAAAATAAATGTTTCAAAATCATGAAAATGAAGTTATTCCATTTTCCAAATTCATTTGTTTAATCAGATTCTGTAAGACAGGAGGAATAGTAGTATGAATCTCTGCCAGTAATTTCATTGAAGCAATTTTGCACATGCATCGTATTTAGCCAAATGTTTTCACGTTCACTCCCCTTTTCTGCTGCTCTCCACTTCAAGCAATATGCTATCAAACCTTAGTATTTACTTTAGAAAGTCTTTAGAAAAAAAACCAATTCATGACATAGCTATTATTTTATGATACTTCCTGTACTATCTGAAGTGATAATGTGATTCAATTTCAAAGCATATTATACATGAGCTGCTGATTGCAGAAAATGCAATTTTTTTTTGATTCATGAGCATAAATGTATGCGTTTTTCTTACAACCTTTCACACAGTTCTTTACAGATATGATAATTTAACTAAATTTTAGTTAACAATGCTTGGTTAGATATGGCATTTCATTTTCAAAATAACTTGGAAACATGTATTGTAATTGATAGGCAATCTGCAAAGTGAACACCAGTGTGTTATGTCAGCGAGGTACCTCAGGGGATGTATCACCTACGCTCTTACTGAAGTACATTAACACAAGTCAAACTTGTCAAGGATTATTACCACTGAACATATTACTACCTACTGGGAGAGAGTCCAAGATGGAGAAAATCATAATGAGCATATTATTTGTTAATAGCTGACATGTTTTCAAATGAAAGAAATAAGAGGAGCCATTAAAGAAGGTTCCATTTTAAAGTCACTAATTTAAATTAGGATATGGGCACTAATGTCTATATTGTGTCCATTCATGAACCACTATAAATATGTGAGAAAAAGACATTAGTAAACTTTAAACTTTTAAGCCCTTCCTTATGAAGACACTTTCAGACACAGAATTTTTTAAAGTCCAAGATATTTGGTATCTTACAGTGGAGACTAACAACAGATTCCCAAATGGAGTCATAGAAATACAAAATACCAGGTTGGAGGGGACCACAAGGGGCAGTCAACATGACTTCACCAAGGGGAAGTCGTGCTTAACCAACCTCATAACCTTTTATGAGGACTTAACAAGACGAACGGATGAGGGCAGAGTAGTGGACATGGTCTACCTTGACTTCATTTGACAAGAGTCTCCCACAGCATCCTTACAGCTAAACTGAGGAAGTGCAGTCTGGGTGATTGAGTAGTGAGGTGGACTGTGAACTGGTTGAAGTCGTGGTCAGTGGGGCAGAGTCTAGTTGGAGGCCTGTATCTAGTGGAGTCCCTCAAGGGTCAGTACTGGGGCAGGTATTATTCAATATATTCATCAACAATTTGGATGAGGGAATAGAGTGTACTATCAGCAAGTTTGCTGATGACACCAAGCTGGGAGGAGTGGCTGACACACCAGAAGGCTGTGCTGCCATCCAGCAGGACCTGGACAGGCTGGAGAGTTGGGTGGGGAAAAAATTAATGAAATATAACAAGGGCAAGTGTAGAGTATTGCATCTGGGCAGGAACAATCCCAGGTTCCAGTATAAGTTGGGGAATGACCTATTAGAGAACAGCGTAGGGGCAAGGGACCTGGGGGTCCTGGTGGACAGCAGATCAAGAGAGGTTCTCCTTCCCCTCTACTCTGTCCTGGTGAGACCACACCTGGAATATTGTGTCCAGTTCTGGCCCCCTCAGTTCAAGAAGGACAGGGAACTGCTGGAGAGGGTCCAGTGCAGGGCAACAAAGATGATTAAGGGAGTGGAGTATCTCCTGTATGAGAAAAGGCTGAGAGAGCTGGGTCTCTTTAGTTTGGAGAAGAGGAGACTGAGGGGTGACCTCATCAATTTTTACAAATATATAAGGGTGAGTGTCACGAGGATGGAGCCAGACTCTTCTTGGTGACAACCAGTGGTAGGACAAGGGGTAATGGGTTCAAACTGAAACACAAAAGGTTCCACTTAAATTTGAGAAGAAACTTCTTCTCAGTAAGGGTGACAGAACAGTGGAACAGGTTTCCCAGGGAGGTTGTGAAGTCTCCTATTCTGGAGACATTCAAAACCTGCCTGGACGCCTTCCTGTGTAACCTCATCTAGGTGTTCCTGCTCTGGCAGGGGGACTGGACTAGATGA
Organism: Patagioenas fasciata; assembly: GCF_037038585.1. Taxonomy (NCBI): domain Eukaryota; kingdom Metazoa; phylum Chordata; class Aves; order Columbiformes; family Columbidae; genus Patagioenas; species Patagioenas fasciata. The sequence continues at coordinate 87,760,949 of NC_092520.1, forward strand.
TCATTTGAGATCCCTTCCAATCCCTAACATTCTGTGGTCTGTGATTCTGTGGTTCAGTTGCTCCTGATTAAAATAGAACTAGCAGTCCATCACCAGGTTGGTAGATACCTCTGTTAGTCAGTCTTTGAGTGGATGTGTTGTCATGTTTCTTTCCTGTTTTGGAGGGACATCTGCTCTTCCAACACTGATGCACTGAGTGCGGAAGTCAAATGAGAACACATATTATGTCCAGGAATGGAAGTCAGCACTGGGTTTATCTGAAATCTAAGTTTCTGATTCCTGGCTTTGTGTCGTGTCATACAAAGAAGTTGCTTTGTGGTGGACTGAGATGCTTAGGAGGGAGCTGTCTGAAGTTATGAGTGTATTGCTAATCCTGCAAGAAGTGCTGAGCTATTATGTCTTACAGAAGTCTCTCAGTGACATTTTAAAACATCACTTATTAGAAGATCTTTTGTTTAACCAATCAATGGGAAAAAAAAAATGTATTGAAACAAAGTGATGAGGAAAACAGTCATAGCTTCTTCAGAGGAAATAATTAAAACTGTTTATAGGGGAAAAGTACACACTGTATATAAATATTTGACAGCTAGATGGACATATTTTTTGCAGAGTTCAGAATGAATTGCTTTTAACAGTATATGCTGCAGGGCAAGCTGACAGCTATTGAAACAAAAAGAACCGTATGAATCATTAAAAGGGGAGATACAGCTGCAGTTTCCCCTATTTTGCTATTGCTCCTCATTTGTAGGTTGCTGTAGTGTAAGGAAGATTGCCACGGAGTTATTATTCTGTTACAGTCTGCTAAAGTGTTTTTCATGCATAATAAAACAGGAGTTACCAAGAGTCAAAGATTTAGCAGGAAAAGAGTGTTTTTAGTAAGCCTCTAAAATCTTCTTTGAGTATTTGGAACCCTAAGGGGTCCTAAAGACTTGGAATGGCAGTAGTGAAACAACATTTTGCTGGAACCAGTTTGAAGGTGCTAAGAAAGAAGTACAACTTATTTTTGCTAGAGAACTTGACTTTAACTAAACAGAGATAATAAAATTTATGATTTCTGTCTTCCAATCAAATACTGACTTCAATTTTAATAAAGATTTAAACTTTTTTGAAATAAAAAAATATTTTTTCTTCCAAGAAAAGTCAGACCAATTTTTTTCTGTTTTATCTCTCTCTAATATGTAGATTTGCTCTGATTATACTTGTTTACTATCTTTTTCCATTTTTGAAAAGATGGTGGTATGATTTATAAACTAATTGTTGAGTTTGGAAATGCAGGAGTCATTTTCTTGGAAACGTGTAAAATACTTTGAACAAATGTTATTTTGTTAAGCTTTCAAGTGGAGAAAAATGCTAAAAAAGCCTTGTTAACTGAGGAACATATGAAAATAACAAAGTCCCAGCCTCAGGATGTATAAAAATACCTGTCCATAAAAACACTCAAAAGCAAGAGCAAGGGAAAGGCCGCACTATCTTTCAACTGTCCTAGCTGAAACCGATATGTAAATTGATTTCGTTTTGGATGGAAAGAAATATATACTAATATCTTTAATGTTCTTTGCAATTCCATTTCACACAGTTCAAACAGAAAAATATCATGGGTTCAAGTCCACCAGATCAAAAGCTAGGGTATCACCCAAGGGGCCATTCATGATAACAACCCCTTCAGCAAAGATTAAAAAGTAAGGAAGTGTAGAACTCCTGTGCCTGTAAACACACCATTTCTTCATCATAATGGCACAAGTAGGAAGCATTTTGCAAAATCTGTGCCTGGATCCCCATTGTTTTCAAAGTTGAGGTATTGTATGACCTGAAAGGTCCATTTATCTATATAGTTCAGACCATCTGAAAATACTTGATGCACTGTTGTAAGTTAAGGCACTACTGAGCAGTCAGTCCCTGTCTAGACTTGTGCTGTGACCTCTATAGCACACCAGCAAGATAAATACAGAGATGGCATCCTGTTATCTTCTTCAGGAAAACCAGATTTACTCTTCGTCCCCAGAGGTGTCGCGGTGATTGGAGGAAACGAATGGGAGGAGATATTCACATTTTTGAGTTGTCTCTGGGAACACTCGCTGTCTTCTGTGGATTTTGGTGTATTTGAAGGGGCAAATACACTTTTCAAATGGTTAACCAAGGTCCTGAGTTTTTCAGGACATAAACATGGGATTTTTTTGTCAACATTTTATAGCTCTGCATGCACTTGCAATGCAACCTAAGCAGAAAGTTACTTGAGATCAAGGACTACGTAGTAAATTGGGTGACAGACTTCCCCTATTACTCTGTTACACAGAGTAACAGGAATTTCAGACTGTCATGTCCTTTCAAATAATTTTACAGCATGCTCTCTCAGTCAACATTTGGCTGCAGACACCTTGTTAAAATAAAGCAATAAAGCATAGCAATCATAAAACAAGAAAGGTTGATTAAAAAGAAAAATAAATAGGGTTTAGATAGCTGAGGTGCAGAATTATTGACTTTTAATGCAGGAGTTTTTTAGGCTGATGCTTCAAATTCATCTGCAGTCCCCATTCAGAATTTATTGCCTTATTAAGTGCTTTGTTTTCCATCTCTCCTACTGAAAAATCTAGTAATATAAAGAGGGGAAAAAAGATGGGGAAAAAAGTCAGGAAAACATATTTCTTTTCAGTGGAAATCTACAAATCGTTTTCAGACAAGGGTAACTTCTCTGTGCATATTTGATGAGTTATTTCACTCACAAAAGATTTTTCCATTAATTGTTGTATCTGGCACTTATAAAATCTGATTGTGAAATTATGAAGTCAGCGTTCACTGTGGGTGTACTGCCAGCCACTTCTTTCTTTAGTTTAATTGTTTTATCTGCTGCTTGCTAAATCTGGTTGCTAAAGTATACCTTTCACTTAGACCAAAACCTCTCAGGAAGCCATTAGTAGTTACTGGCATACAGAATAGCTTTTACATCTTGAGTTGTGTGAGAAGGTCTGAAAGACGGGCACACAAACAATGTATTATCCAGAAAAACTGCACTAGAACCACTCTGTGGGGTTTTATTATAATAGGTCAAACACAGTTTTAGAGAAATGTGCTTGGTGTTCCTCAAGGATGATAGGACTTGGCATGAAGTTTTTGTCAGGACAAGTTCTGGCACTTCTTCTCGTACTCACCAGGTTGCACTACTATTAGCACTGTTAGGAGGGTAACCTGAAAAATGTACCTCTGCAAAGGTAAAGCTTGGCAATGTGTAGTTCCAAGACTGATCTTTGGGTTTTTGCTGAAAAACAAAACTAAACAATGAGAAAATTTCTAGTGGACACAATGTAAAAGCTATAGTGCTGCCACAGGTCTCTTTTTACCCCATGGGCTACAGACCTGAGCTGCTGTTGGGAGAACCAGAACTCAATAATCCTCTGTCCCATAAGGTCTGGTCTCATCGCACAGCTCAGGTGCCAGACACTCAGGTCTTACTGTAAAGCTGCACCACCTGTTTGCAACATCCAGCCTATCCTTAGGGAATACTCAGTAAATATTGTATTTCCCATAAGTCTGGACTGTTGTCTTCCCACATTTAGTGAACTGAAAACATTCATAGCAAACAGTAACTTTTCATAGTTAAAGAGTACTTACTCTGTCTGAACGTCTCCTTCCATTTAGATCCTTGCACTAAAGTTGCACTGTGCATTTAATTTTGTTTTCCAAATAGACCTTTTAGCACTAGAAAAGACAAATTGTTAAACTGTTGTTGCTGCAATAATGATAATAAAATGCTGCAGAGGGGAGGCTTCAGAAGAGCATCTTGCAAACAAACACTAAATTGACTTGTATGTGGATTCCAGGGGGCAACTTCACTACATTAATGAAGAAAATATTTATACACATGTATGTGTCCAGAAAGGTGAGACTGGTATTACATTAATACCAGACATGAGTTAGCTTATCAGGCCAGCTCAAATAGTTGTAAAATCCCTTTTTTGTTTTAATGGGAAGTGGAACATATCTTTCAGGTAGCACCATAAAATATAAGCATACATCTAAGAAGCAGAGAAATGAATCATGGAAGCAGAACATGTCTCAAGATTTCATCTCAGTGTGTAGGATTCAATCTGCAAATCTAGACTACAGAATATCTGATTCTAAAACATTTCAGTTCTTCTGGAGGCAATCACCCTTTATATATTTATAAACATTAATGAGGTCACCCCTCAGTCTCCTCTTCTCCAAGCTAAAGAGACCCAGCTCTCTCAGCCTTTCCTCATACAGGAGATACTCCACTCCCTTAATCATCTTTGTTGCCCTACGCTGGACCCTCTCCAGCAGTTCCCTGTCCTTCTTGAACTGAGGGCCCCAGAACTGGACACAATATTCCAGATGGGGTCTCACCAGGGCAGAGTAGAGGTGAAGGAGGACCTCTCTTGATCTACTAACCACCCCCCTTGTAATACACCTGAGGATGCCATTAGCCTTCCTGGCCACAAGGGCACAGTGCTGGCTCATGGTCATCCTTTTGTCCACCAGGACCCCCAGGTCCCTTTCCCCTACACTGCTCTCTAATATGTAATTTCCCAACCTATACTGGAACCTGGGGTTGTTCCTGCCCAGATGCAGGACTCTACACTTTCCCTTGTTAAATTTCATCAGGTTATTCCACGCCCAACTCTCCAGCCTGTCCAGGTCCTGCTGGATGGCAGCACAGCCTTCTGACATGTCAGCCACTCCTCCCAGCTTAGTGTCATCAGCAAACTTGCTGATAGTACACTCAATTCCCTCGTCTAAATCGTTAATGAATATATTGAATAATATTGACCCCAGTACTGACCCCTGAGGCACTCCACTAGATACTGGCCTCCAACTAGGCTCCGCACCATTGACTACCGCTCTCTGGCTTCTCTCCTTAAGCCAGTTTGCAACCCACCTCACTACTCTATTGTCTAGACCACACCTCCTCAACTTAGCTGTGAGGATGCTGTGGGAGACTGTGTCAAAGGCTTTACTGAAGTCAAGGTAGACCACATCCACTGCTCTGCCATTATCCATCCACCTTGTTACATTCTCATAAAAGGCTATGAGGTTGGTCAAGCATGACTTACCCTTCGTAAAGCCATGCTGACTGTCCCTAATAACCCTATTATCCTTGATATGCCTTGAGATGGCACCAAGGATAAGCTCTTCCATTACTTTCCCAGGGACAGAGGTGAGGCTGACCCGTCTATAATTACCCGGGTCCTCCTTCTTGCCCTTTTTGAAGACTGGAGTGACATTTGCTTTCCTCCAACCCTCGGGCACCTCTCCCTCCAATCCTCGGGCACCTCTCTGGGGGAGAGTGACTGAGCTACTGTGTGGTGCTTAGTTGCCACCTGGAGTAAAACCTTGACATAAGAAACTAATATAATCAGTGTTGCAAGTTAACAATTAAAACATTCTTATATTTTCTTCTTTAATCATCTGCAATTGATGGCTAACAAAGCAGGTGTTTTTTTTTTTTTTTTTTTAATCTAGGGGAAATACAGGAAGAAGAACTAAATATATCTCTGTTTGCATCTCGAGTAGCTCTGCAGAACCACATAGACATTGTCAGTAATGAAGGACTTTAGAGGTCTTGGATCCTGTGCTTTATTGTTTTTACTTACTTATGGTATATGGATCAGGATTTCCTTGTACCAGGCATTGTAAAAGTGAAGAACCTAAGTAATTCCAGAGTATATGATAAATGTTACACTCTTAACTTTTCAAGTCATGTTAATGTCCTGTAACCTCCATGGTAACAAAATATTGTTCTTTTAAAGAAAGAAGATATTAGATACTGTTTTTAATGTTTACTAAGTAATGCATGAAATTAAATTTCATGCTAAAAGATTTTAATTTTTCAGTATCAGTAGACCACAAGCATGAATATTTTAAACATGAAACAAAGTAGTGAGACTAAACAAATTTGAAATGAGGTGAATGGAACAAGACCTATTCTTTACTCATGTCCCAAAAGATCTTTTTTAGGAAATTTAACGTTTGTTTAAAGCAAAAACAAAACTAAACATTCATTTTTTTGTTAACTAGGCTTTTACACATAGGTCTGCTAGTGTAGTTCAGTTTTCACCTGTAATGATCTGCCTTGTTATCTTCTGCCAGCTGTGCCACAGTGAATAGAGGTTGATGACAGTGTGAAAAAAACCTTTCTAGGGACTAGACTGAGGTGACCAATTAATATTTTTTAAGAAGACTTGCTGTCTCTTTATTCCTTCTAGCCACCTTCCTCATAATCTTTTTAAAGCCCTATTTAAAACCCCTATAGCTGGATCCCATTTTGGTTTTTGCTTTCCTTTCTCTCAGAACATTTAGCACAACATTCACTCCCAGAAACTGCTATCAGATGAATGCTTGTAGCTGACAGAGCACAGAATCACCAACTCAACAGCTTTTATTATGGACTCAACTATGTCAGTGATTTCCTTTTCCTGCCAGAAGAGCATCGCTGCTGCAACCACAGTGTGAGCAAAAGGGCTTCAGCAGCCATTGGGTGCTATTAGTGCTGATTGCTTTTGGCCCCTGTGGCAGGGGACTCTTGCGCTGTTCTAAAAGAGGAGGCAGAATGAAAGTGTTACGCTTCCTTTATCAGACCAGGGATCAATTACGAATTTAAAATAACCTTATTTAATTGCATGTTTTCCTTCATATATATAAATTTGGTTTATGGTTTATGCATATTTTGCTGTGATATTTAATGTGACTGCAAAAACATAGCAAAATTTATGCACAGCTTCTTCCGGATGGTTTTATTTAATCATCCTTCCAATTATTACTAACATAAATAATTCAAATATTGTGAGTGGAGGAAAAAGGTCAGATTATGTGACATAAATATTTTCTATACACTTTAAAAAGGTATTGTTATTATTCTATATAGTGGTTTCAATTAAATATGCAGCAATTAAATTGTGTGTTATAGCTGCTCTGAAACTTTACTCTGGTGAGATAAGAACATACAGTGGTTAAAACCTTCCTTGATCTTGGAAGCTTCTCTTAGCTTTGAGTCTGTGGTCTGACCTTGGGCAAGTAGCAATTGTGTGCAAAGAGGTGCTTCACTGTTTAAGTAAAAGCATGCGGTTCTCAAAACCTGAGCATAGCTTTTACCAGTAAAATTGGCCAGGTGCTTAATATTTTGTCTCTGACCTTCCCATTTGTGAATATTCTTGTGTTTTGTCTACAATTGAATAGCATGGTGTCTACTTTATATTTAAACCATACTGAAAGTTACAAATTGTAACCAGAAATAAATTTGCTACCTCATGCCTGGAAAAACCCAATCTGATATCCATATGCTAAGTACACCAAATGTAAGTCAGTATACCTTCCCTGTGGTGGGTATTACTCTTGTTCAAAAATGTAGCCACAGAATATGAAGAGAATTTTCTCTTCAGATCGTTTCCTAGTGGTTTCAACACTCAGCTAGGTTGTAATTCACCTTCATTTTATTTTTATCCAAGTTCCCAGCTTCAAGGGAAAAGAAGAATCCAGGGGATGATGTTTTATTTATTGTGAAGTACATTCAAAATCTTTAGAGTGGGCACTGAAATGCAGACTCTCCTCCTAAAGATGTAGAATTAGGTTCTCTTCTTTCTTTACTTCAGTGGCTTCTTGGCCTTTGATTCTCCTCTTCTGCAAAACTTAGCAAATCCAGCAGGAGAGATGCAGAAGGCTCTCATCCCAGAACATCACCCTGACGTTGGTTGTATGAGATAACCTGCAAAATGGAGTAAATAATCTCCTTATTGAACAAAGTCAAGGACAAATGCATGAAAAGGTATGATACATTCATATAGCATCATAGGAAGGATGTACCATTCTTTAAGATCAGGTGAGCATTTTGCAATAACTGCTGTTGTATTTATTAATGTTTTGTTTTGACTTAGGTTCAACACTTGGATTCAATAATGTACATTAAACCTGTGGCATCACACTTAAACTTGAAGGAAAATGAGATTGTCTGCCTTAGTCTTGATAAACCTGAAGATTTTTGCACTGTTATCACTTGTGATTTTACCTCAAGTTCCCCAATATTTGCTGTTTTTCAAAAAATACCAACTCCTAAAGCCCTAATTGCATCACCTATATATAAATGTATATTAAAAAAAAAAAAAAGAAAGAAAGAAAAAAGAAAGAAAAAGATAATTGCTATGTAAAAAAGCGTTTGTGTGAAGGTCTTCAGTTATACCTCCTAGAAAGTAGTCATTGCATAGTAATTACCAGGGACAGACACTTGGGAAGCGTTCTTTAATCAAAGAATTTTGATTAGTCTAATCACTCCTCTACAATGACTATGCAAATGTTAATTCTGGTGGTGTTTTTTAATTTGAAACCATAGGTTTCCATATTAAGGAACACAAAAAAATTGAGTGGTGTTAATAACACTGTTGTGGCTACACCATAAAATACGCAAAACAAAAATGAGGGGAATATAAAATAGAAAAACACTTCTAGAATAAAAACATTATTTCAGACATTTGGCCAAATTTGTCATACACTTTCCATTGCTAGCAGATGCTTGAACAAAGCTGTTCCTGGTTTGATTTTCTATTCTTGGAGAAATTAATCTTTTTGTAGACTAAACACTTGCAGCTGTTTTGGGGGAAGAAGCATTTTACATGTACAGTCATTCCAATGTAAGATGCTTTTAACAGAAGTCTGTGTCAGCAAAATTATTTTTATTAATGATTTTTCTATCATATTTCTGCTTGAATTACTGTTGATTAGGCAAGTTTAAAGTTATAGCCTGATACCTGCAAGTATTTGTGTAGCCATTAGTGTCCATTCAGGGTTCATTGTGTAAGGCCTTAAGAAATGTTAAAACATATTCTTGCACAAAGAAGGAACTGCTGTCCTTCTTTATTGGACTCCTTTCAAGAGCAGGGACTTCCAGTCTCAGAGTTTTTCTTCTGCATTTGAGATTATGGGGTTGGGGTTTTCTCTTAGATATTCTGTCACTGAAGCCAGGTATTATAAAACCAAAGGATCTTAGCATCTTTGAAACACAAGCCATTTCACTATTCTCTCAGTACGAAAAAGAGAGAATAATATAGGAACAGCATAGAATATTCCTATGGTATATGCCTGAATGAATTAAGAGTAGCAGTTAAGCTTCCCAGTCTCATCAGTTTGGAAGCAATTGTGTTCTTATGCATATGTGTATTTGGAGATTTGCTTCACTTGTTAAATAGAGGAAGGATGTTTGTAGACACAGGTTTGCAGGATAGGCCTTTGTATGATATATTTTCACAATGTAGTTATGATAGATGTTAATACAATATTCAACAAAATCAAATAATGTTGATGTATAGACATTATTCATAGAGGAGATGAAACAGATAAGGCATATCTGACATTTGATAATGTCAGTTTCATTTCATATTTGTCTTCTGTTTTTAATAAAAACTTAAAGTATTTTTCAAACATGGCATATAACATTTAATTTTTTTAAAAAAAGATTGAAGTGTTGTATTTGGACCTAATGTTACTTCCATGCATTGTACGTAGTGCCTTACAATAGCTGAAATTCAGAAATCCTGTACTCTGTGACTCATACGTAGGGGACACCTGAGTTATAGTCTCCATAAGTATGCATGTCTCTCATGACATAATGACCTAGTCAGCCAAATAGGACCCAGTACACCGTGGTAAGATGATTTAATCGTCCAGTCAGTACAGAAGATGGGGGAGAGAGCATGAGATACAGCTGTGGCTCAGGTTAATGTTGAGCTAGCCTTAATTAAATACGCGGGTTTGATTTATTTCAAATAGAAGGAGATCCTCAACCGAAAATAGTGAGTTTGAGCTGAGAAACATTCTTGACTGGTGACAGTTGTGGGGCTGGCAGCATACCTCTTCTCTTTTCCTGTTTTTGCCAAGCCTGCTTAGCTTAGATGTTGTCTTCCTGCCTTTTCAGGCCTGGGAGTGGAATCTTGTTGCTCTTTTTCTTTTCTTGCCAATTTATAGCAATTAACTCCCACTGTTAAAATACTTTATTTTTTATATATTTTAAAATTATACTTTGATATCTATTTTTATTTGATATCTAAATATCTGCCAGATATTTAAACACGTAAATAATGATAATACCCTATTTTATTTTTTTTTTCCAAAGAGAGTAAGCTTCTGTAAATCCCTCAATTCACTGAATTTTTGAGTACTTTGTGATCTTACTTGTTTATACGTTTAGAAGAATTTGGACTTTCTCTTCCATATAGGATTTTCTTTGTGAATTTATAGAGATATATCTTCTGTTCCTTTTAAATTATTATTCTTCAAGGTTTGTGTGGCATATGGGGTTTTGGGCTTTGGGAGGACTTTGTAGCTATTTTTTTAATGAGATTTTTCTTCTCAGTAAGGTGCAAGACAACTAGAATAAAAGTTTGATACTATTTCAAATCAGAATAATTTTTAATAGAAATATTTGTGGACACACTTGTTTTTATTTACAAGAGCAGCTCCAAACAGTATATTTTCACTATCCAAATTACTGAAATGCAAACCTTTTTAGTGTTAATGTTTCACAAACCACTCTGTGTAATCTTAGGTATTATCAAGATTTTTCCTCCTCCCAGAAATACAAAGACCAGTGACTAAGCCTTATCCTGTCTCAGCTACTCATTGCTGCATTCTCATTTTTTCTGGACAGATGCAGGAAGTCATTACTTCTATATTCTTACTGACTATGCTCTGATTTCTTTTTCACACCTCCTGGTTCTTAGAAATCACAAATAAGATATTAGATGGCAAAATCTGGCCATGATTACATGACACAGACATAACAGAGAAAATGAATAAGAGATCTGTAAGCTAGATATAGAGGTATTCCTGGTACAGAGACACATCCAGCTCTCATTATTCATGTGTGGCTTATCTGAGTTGCAAATTACAAGGGATGTGGATGCAGAAAGAGGGATGTGGTTCCACAGAGACCCTAAAGTGAGGCAGGTTTTATTAAAGCAAAGCAGCACCGTGTAGGCACAATTACATTCTTCCAAGGGCTACTCAGTAAAACAATCACCCTTTAAGCAGCATCATAAGTTGAGAAGCTCTGAGCTCATTTCCAGCTTTTCTCCTGACTAACATTATCCAAACACTTTATGAACTTACTTTCTATAGTACAAATTGTTAATGATAATATTAGAACAAAAAAGTATTATCTCGTTAATTATCATATGAAACAAAAAAATCCTCTCAAGGACTTTAAATGGGCATTTCTTGTCATATCTGTCTCAATAATAGTCCTGCCAGGATGGGATTCATTACATGAATACCTAAGCCACAACTCGTAACTGTGGGTGTCTTCTCAGTATCAATGAGGAGGAGTAGAAAACTCCAGCAGAAACAGCAGACCACTATATTGTCAACACCCACTCATGTGTGCAAATTAGCTGACTCTGGCTATGACTACATCAGGCAACTTGCATTAACAGGTATTGTGGCAAATGATGTTGTAGTCTGGAGACTTTTAAGGGATTATGGCAAAAACAAGGGCAAAACTATTCAAGTTGTTCCTTTGTGTCTGTCTGAAACTAAGTGCAAATAAGACTGGAGTGATGGAACGGAAGTATACAAGCTCTTTAGGAAAGAAAGGCCAGGGAGAGGCCTCACCTTCTATGTCAGTGACCAGCTGGAGTATGTGGAGCTCCACCTGGGGGTAGATGAGGAGCCAGCTGAGAGCTTATGGGTCAGGATTAAAGGGAGTTTAGGGACAGGTGATGTTACAGTGAAGGTCTCCTATAGGCCACCCAACCAGAAAGACTGAGTGGGTGAGGCCCTCTATAGACAGATAGAAGCAGCCTCACATTCACAAGCCCTCAGCCTCATGGGGGGCTTTAAGCACTCAAATATGTGTTGGAGGGACAACACAGCCAGGCATAAGCAATCCAGGAGGTTTCAGGAATATGTTGATGATAACTTCCTTCTCCAAGATATTCAGCAGCCAATGGGGAGAGGTGCTATGCTTGACCTTGTTCTCATCAACATGGGGTGCTGGTGTGGAGTGTGAAGCTCAGAGGCAGCCTTGGCTGCAGGGACCATGAAATGGTGGAGTTCAGGATCCTTAGGGCAGCAAAGAGGGCAAACAGCAGGCTCACTACCCTGGACTTCAGGAGAGAAGACTTTGTCCTCTCCAGGCATCTGCTTGGTAGAGTACCATGGGATAAAGCCCTGGAGGGAAGAAGAGGGTCCCAAGAGAGCTGGTTAATACTCAGGGATCACTTCCTCTAACTCAGGAGCAACACATCCCAACAAAGAGGAAGCCAGGCAAAAATGCAAAGAGGCCTCCACAGATGAGCAAGGAGCTCTTAGACGAACTCGAACACAAAAAAAAAAGAAGCCTACAGAGGTTGGAAGCAAGGACAGATAGCCTGAGAGGAATACAGAGAAGTTGTCTGAGAAGCTGGGGATCAGGTTAGGAAGCTAAAGCCCTGACAGAATTAAATCTGGCCAGGGAGATTCTATAGGTACATCAGTGATAAAAGGAAGACTAGGGAAAATATGGGCTCTCCCCAGCAGCAAATGGGAGACCTAGTTACCTGAGATATGGAGAAGACTGAAGTACTCAATGACTTTTTTGCATCAGTCTTCCTCAGTAAATGCTCTACCCATAACACTCAAGTTGCAGAAGGCAAAGGCAGAGACCAGGAGCATGAAGAGCCTCCCACCGTAGGAGAAGTTGAGATTCCACACCATCTAAGGAACCTGAAGGTGCACAAGTCCAGGGGACCTGATGAGATGCATCCATGGGTCCTGAGGGAAATGACAGATAAAGTTGCTAAGCCACCATCCAAAATATTTGAGAAGCTGTGGCAGTCTGGTGAAGTTCCCACCAACTAGAAAAGGGGAGACATAACCCCTGTTTTTAATAAGGGAAAAAAGGAAGATCCAGGGGCCTACAGGATGGTCAGTCTCACCTCTGTGCCTGGCAAGATCATGGAGCAAATCCTCCTGGAAACTGTTCTAAGGCACATGGAAAATACGAAAGTGATTGGTAACAACCAACATGGCTTCAGTTAAGGCAAATCAGGCCTGACAAATTTTGTGGCCTTCCATGACAGAGTTACAGTGTTGGTGCTTAAGGAAAGAGCAACAGACACCATCTACCTGAACTTGTGCAAAGCATTGAACACTGTCCTGCATCACATCCTTGTCTCTAAATTGGAGAAACATGGATTTGACGGATGGGCCACTCAGTGGATAAGGAACTGGTTGGAGAGTCACACTCAAAGGGTTGTGGTCAATGGCTCGATGTTCAAGTAGAGACCAGTGACGAGTAGCGTTCCTCAGGGGTTGGTAGTGGGACTGGCACTGCTTAACATCTTTGTCAGCAACATGGACAGTGGGACTGAGTGCACCCTCAGCAAGCTTCCCAGTTACAACAAGCTGTGTGGTGCAGTCAACATACTAGATGGAAGGGGTGCCATCCAGAAGGACCTCGACAGGCTTGAGAGATGGGCCTGTGCAAACATCATGGAGTTCAACAAGGCCAAGTTCAAGGTCCTGTACATGGTGTGGGGAAAACCCAAGAACAAATATAGCATGGGTGCAGAATAGGTTAAGAGCATCCCTGAGGAGGACTTGGAGATGTTGGTGGATGAGAAGCTCAACATGACTCACAATAAGCACTTGTAGTCCAGAAAACCAGCTGTCTCCTGGGTGGCATCAAAAGAAGTGTGACCGATAGGTTGAAGGAAATTATACTCCCCCTTTGCTCTGCTCTCATGAGACCTCACCTGGAGTACTGTGTTTGGCTCTGGGACCTCCAACATAAGAGGGACACAGCAAATCCAGAGGAGGGCCACAAAGATGATCAGAGGGCTGGAGCACCTTTCCTGTGAAGACAGGCTGAGAAAGTTGGAGTTTTTCAGCCTGGAGAAGAGATGGCTTCAGGTAGATCTTGTAGCAGCCTTTCAGCACCTAAAGGGTACCTACAAGAAAGCTGGAGAGAGACTTTTTACAAGGGCATATAGTGATAGGTCAAAGGAGTAATGGCTTTAAAGTGAAGGAGGGCAGATTATAATTATTATAATTATAATAGATTAGATACAAGGAAGAAGTTATTCACTGTGAGGGTGGTGAGACACTGGAAGAGGCTGCCCAGAGAAGCTGTGGATGCCTCATCCCTGGAAGTGTTCAAGGCCAGGTTGTATGGGGTTTTGAGAAACGTGGTCTAGTGGAAGGTATCGGTGCCCATGGCAAGGGGGTTGGAACAGGATGACCTTTAATATTCCTTCCAACCTCAACGATTCTCTGATTTTATGAAATTGTTTCAGTGGGTATAACAACAGACATGCCTGAGGATCTCCTGAGTGTTATGACATGGTGCCAAATCCTAGGGTGCTCAAACGATTTTAGATAGTATTAGGATTTGTATACTGACAGCACTTTTCCATGTATCATGTGTGCATAGTTGATTCTCCATGGAGAAGCCATCCTCAGGGATGGTAAAGTCCTACATTTTCAGGTCTGGGGTTTTCAGAAGCAGAGTAAGTGGCACCTGTACAAGACAGTGAGAAGGCCTGTCCAGTGGGATTTTTCACCTTAGTCATCAGTGCCAGTGGAGAAAGTCTCAAAATGAAAAAGTCTGTAGTAAAATGCAGTTAAATGGATTCCCTCAAATACTGTCATAGAGTAGTCATGGCCATTACATGTTGTATGAATAAGTTTTGTTCAATTAGTGGTAGGGCTTCTTCCACTTGTGTGGTTTAAGATGCATACAAGTAAGCTGAAAATTTTAACCTGTACAAAAGCGTTCACCATGCTGAACTCAGCAGTTCCTGTGCAGAAGAGATGATAAGAAAATCAAGAAGCGTTGTGTAAGAAGCAGTGAATGACAGGACCTATATTGAAATATATAGGATTACAGTTTTCTACCAAGTCAGGTTAAAAAGAGGGACAAACACAAACCAATTTTCCTTAGTTGTTCTTATACAGAAGTATATTCTTACTGAAGTAATGTGTAACAGTCTGAAATTTAAGAGAAACATTGTGATGATATGACCATAATAAATGCTACCCACTAGAATTGAATTCCACTCTGGAGCAGCTGCCAGTAGAGCAAGCAGTCAAAGTGTTTATAGACCACATCTAGAAGTTACTGATGTGGAAATGTCACCGTGGACGAGCTAAGGAACAAATTGGTTTGTAGAAATGGGGGTCTTATTATGGTTTCATTTATACTGGTATAAATTTGGGCTAGCTTGTTGAAGTTAGTTGAGTTACACCAGGGTGGATATTTAATCTAATGTGTTCAGTCAGGCACTTCACTCCTTATAATGTTGCTACACTTCCAGGCTTATGCTGAAGAGAATCAGGGGACCTTTGTGGAATCAGAGTCAGATCTACTGTATTAAATAACTGCTGGGAACTTGTTTACGAAAATTAATTTCAAATATTATGCAGCAAAAAACCATAAGGGTTACATATTAATTGTGACTCGTGCATGAAGATTTGGCTGAATAACTCCCATTAACAAGAATAAGAGTTGCAGAATTAATTTCCTCCTAGGTCCTGCTAAAAATTCACCCAAGGACATTTTCTGCACCTTCAGATTCAGATCATTATTATATTAGAAGATAAAAACCTCCTTATGCAATCATTACTGGAATAACCTGGATAACTATTTATTTCAAAATTATTATTAAATTATATCTACATCAGTAGATTTTGATTTATTGTTTAATTGTTTTCAAATCTCCATTTGATTTTTAATTACAAGAACTGAAAATAGTTTGTACCAGTTACATGGGATAAGTAGTGAAAATACATACACTTGTTAATATAAAATAAATATTTATTTATTATTAAACAGTTTTAGGAAAAGCTAAGAAGAGAGAAATTTTCTAAAATTGTCTTTAAGTTAAAACAATTTTTATGCAGAGGCCATTTGTAGACTGGATTCTTGAAGCAGCCTGATTGCAATGTAAATACACTTAGGTTCAGTGGCTTTCTGTTATAGAATATCACACAAAAAACACCCCACTACCACTTCCTTTTTTCTACTGTGTTTATTTCTGGAAAAGAATGGCATTTTTATCTTATTTCTGAAATCAGACTTCAGAGGTCTGTAGAACTACTGTATTTTTTGTTCATTTACGGTGCAGCCTGTACCTAATTTTGGATCAGATGATAAAGTAGCCATTGTTGTGGCAAACAGATATCCTGATTTCTTATTAGTTCACCTCCATGTAACACTATGCTTGTTAGAAGATCTCTCAAGTCACCCCACAAAGATGATCAAATCATAGCAGAAAGACAGAGCTGAAGGGGGAAATTGTGTTTGCAAATAAATGTAGTCAGCCTAGCCAAGCTAACCTGTAGCACAATAGCTCGCTTGTACAGATCTGTAGGAGCTAGGCTGTAGCATGGCTGTTTGACATTTTATGTCCATCAGCTAATTCATTGATTGAAATCCTCTAGGGCTTTGTGGATTATCTCCTAAAATACACTGAGTTCATCAACCTAGGGGTGGATTACTAAGAAAAAATGAATGCTTTCATATACTTTCTCTGGTGACAGATAAACTCTTGCTCCAGACCACAGCACACTGATGTTTCAAAATGTACAATATTTAAACGTTAAAAAAGTTAAGAACTATTCAAAAAATGAACACTGATGTTGTAGTCTCTCCTGGGGAGAGTTAAATTTGCAGTAGTTTTCTAATTAATTTACAGCACATTATGCGTATTGTGGCACAGGAACTGTTTGGGGCAAGTGTGAGCTGAAGTTGCAGGAGCTACTTGGTGCACATTGGAATGGAAGTGAAAAGACAACTGTTTCAGGATTAGGGATGTATTGAGATGGGGTTGGATCTTGTCAAGGTTTAAGGCAAGGCGGCAATAAGCTGTGGCAGACACTCTCTGTTACCCCCTCACTTCCCGCAACCCCTTTCCTTTAGATTGGAAAGATGACAGGAAAGATAAGGGGAAAGGAAGAGAGACTTAGACTTCAAGTTGGAGTGTTTTAAAGAGTTTTACTAATGCTACTAATAAATAGAGAATATACACAAAATATACAAAACCAATCTTGAGTGCTTGATGTGGAGTTGGCGTCACTCCAGCAGTGACGGAGCTGGGTGTGTGGAGCTGGCGGCCTCAGCAGCTGCAGCTCAGGCCCCCAAAGTCATGGGCGGGACTTCACAGCAAACCGGACACTGGTTGCAGGGATGCAGGGTCTGAGGCCTGTGGATCTCAGGCAGACAGGCAGGGTCCTCTCTAGATGCCGGCCATGGTCAAAGAGAGCTTGACCCTCGTGATCACCCTCTTATATGATGATTATGGAATGGAATACTCAGTTGATCCCCAGTTGGTCAGTTCTAGTCACCTGTTCCATCCACCCCTCCTCAAACACACCCCTCTCACAACGGAACGTGGGAAAACTTATTAGTCTTTCTTGGCTACCATAGTAATAAATCTAAACACGAGCTTCTTCAGCATTCCATTGGTCTTCTTATTAGCATCGAGTACAGCATCCGAGGAAAAATATGCAAGCAAAAACTCAGAAAAGTACAGCCACCCAGAAGAACTTAGCTGAAAGAAAAATCACTAAAAAAGAACTGGTCTTGTTTTTAACAAAACCAGGACAGATCTCTGAGTGAAAATTCTCCATTGACTTCATACTTTAGCATATGTACACACTGCATGTGTGCAGGTACATTTGCCCTCATAGGAGGTCCTGACATGCTCAAAGATAGCCCTCGAATACCATATTATTTTTTATTTTCTTAGTGATTGTTTCCTGCTTTTTGAAAGTATTTACCTCTTCTTGTGAGTGGTGATGTTCCTTGGGTTTTGTAAGGTAACTTCAGATTCTTCTTGCAGTTGTGGGAACCGCAGTAGGTGCGCAGCTTTGAAGAGTCTGCCAACCATTCCCAGAGCCATCAGCAGAGGCAGTATCTTGTTTGTTAACATCATCATCATCACATAGCACAGGGGAGCCATTCAGTCATCCTATGGCAGAGCATTTTTCATGAGGATCAGCCAGAAGGAATAACCTCAGAGATGCTGTTGGCATGCCAGGCCTGAAAATTAGATGCTATTATGGGAAGCATGTGGAAAGTTATGCATTTATTGAAAGTCAGAGGTTCAAAGTCAGTTTCTGTTTTGATATCAACTTTACAATGTAGAGTGCTAAATTCTAGATGTCAGAAACCTGTGGTGGGACATCAGACAATACTGCTAGACAGCTTAAATTGTTTGAAAGATTAGATCCTTTATATTGAGCTGCTTAGTTAACATCATTGCAAGAAACTGGTTCTTTCAAAAGAGGCTGTCCAGTGAAGGCAATTTAAGATTTTTATATACTGCTCCTTTTTCTGAAAATCAGTCCTCTTGAGAATTCCAGTATTTGATTTTTATATTTTACTGGGAAACAGAACTGAAATAGACACATTTTAGAAACTGCGGTTTTATACACTGCGAAAGGTGTTTCAGCCCCACACAGAGAGTGGAATGAGATGTTCTGATTGTGAGGAAGTCTGTAATGGCTCATCCAGATAAGGATTACTGCTGGGTATTTTCTGACTGATTATTTGATTATTTCATCAAATTCTACCAATGCAAAATGAATGGCAGAAGAAAAAAAAAAAAAAAGCTTTGATATAGTAAAAATCTCTCTCCTGAATAACAAAATTTAAAAAAAAAAAAAGACCTAAAATATTTTAACAGAACAGAGAGGAGTTTTTTTCCAACAAAGCAGGGAAACTTGGGGTTTAGCTTTGGCATTGTCACATTATGATAGAATTGCTGAGGGCAGGACTTTACATAAATTAATTGTTGACATTTCCTGCAAGTCATTTCATAGTACAACCCTGACAGAAAGCAAAAGTGATCCTTTCACACATTCCACTACCTCCATATCAGATTGGGATTTTCTGAACAGAGAAAAAAGTCTAAAAAATGCCCCCAACCTCCACTCCCAAACAACACTTTAAGAATTAAACTCATTAATCTGGATGGGGTGAAAAAAGATTACAGAGACTGGGAGTTTTCAGAGTGTGAGCAACTGGACTTTGCTGGATTATACTGTTCAGTCTACAGTTTTGGAATTACCAGGAAAATATTTCACAGTGGTTTCTAATAATCTTCAAAAAACAGTGACTAGATGGGATATACAAGCAAGCCAGAAGAAACTAAATATGAAACATGATGCTAGCTTATATTCAGTCTGTGTATTTGGCCTGTTAGGATATCGGATTAGTATATTACTTGAAAGAAAAAATTAGGTTTTATGCTTCTGTATTCGTCCACAAAGTGAAATCGATTGACCCTTTGTAAGGCTGACTTTATCAAGAGAGCATAGCTGATGATGCAAATATTGTGGGGTTTTATGTTGGATTTGAATGCTAAAGATATAAGAAAAAGATACCACAGAAAGCAATCCTAAGAAACATCTTTGCAAATGAATGGGGTCCAAATCTTGGAGTGGCTGGTATTTTGATACCAATCAGTGAAACTGCAGGTGCCAAGTCATTCAACTCTGTGACCTGTACTTCCTCATCAGTGTAGAAAGCTGAAATTATTCAACCTGTGACTAATACCTACTTTTACATTGCCTATCAAACCAGAAAAGAAGAGAGACTTTTGCATGAATATTGTTTTTTATGCCTCAAGCCTTCACCAGTTCTGGATTTTCATTTGGAGATGAAAGAAATGTCAGCAGTCTGGCTGCTTATATTGCCTCTCTAATGCTGTATCTTCTTACATCATTTTAACCTGGTATTTCTTACAGTTTTTGAAGGCTGGTATAACCGTTGCAGCAGGATACTATAGAAGAGAATTTTGAAACAGAGGATAGGATAAACAAATACACATATATATGTATTTCCAGTATTACCAAAGTTGTCTACATTGTCTTCTAAGGATCAAAGAAAATGTGGACTTCTCTGGATGCTACTGAACAGATTATCTGCTTTCTGTGTCTGTCAAGATAGCTTATTCTTCTTTCCCACAGCTGAAAGAAAAATTGTACATCAACTGCCAAATTCTGCTTCAGCATAATTTATGCTAATTACATTTATTTCAGATGGGGAGGAATCCAACAGGTACCAGAGAAAAGTCTTGGAGAGTTGTCCTAATCTTTCAGTCTGTATTTCAGCTTCAATAAATAGAAAGATATCACCCCCTACCCTCCCCCAGTTGTTCAGTTACTGGTGTTTAAAATGTCTGACTTATTTTCAAAGTCCTTAGAAGTTGCTAGAAGACTCTTCATAGAAACAGGAAACTACACTTGCAGGGTGTCTGTCTCAGATAAAATGTGCTCTTTGCAATAAATGCATAAATGTCGTAATAAAACACTAGCGAATGATAGAATATTAGTGGATCTGCTTGCCACAATTTGATTTTTTTTTTTTTTTTACAGAATCTCCTTAAACTAAAGAATGAAAATGACTTGTGAAAGTACCTAAAATAGAGAAGTATAGTAGTCTTTATCAATTTTGTGAGTGCAGCCCAGGTAATAATAAAGTGATCAAACAACTACATTTAGTGAAGATTCAGTTTACTTGGCACTGTTTGGAAACAAAACCAAAAGCAACAACTAGCCTTATTTAATATCAAGACTTCTTCTAATTAGATTTGCTCCTTTTCAACACATGATAATATTTTAGAGCACCTCAATAAGCGATTGTTCAGCAAACACTTAAAAGATAATCCCAGTGCTACATCTGTCAACATTGATGCTCCCATCCAGTTTACGCTGCTGTTCCGTTGAGGCTGAAAGCTCAAATCAAAGTGACACTTCTTACATCTTCCCCTGTTTCTTCCTCTTTCTGCAAGAGGAGACATCTGAGGCGAACATAATTTGTTCTAAAGGTGATGCTGAAAAAATTAGTCAACACCTGAAAAGGAAAGCCATCTGTAACAGTCCAAGAGTGAAAGGACAAGGATAAATTAAAAGCAAAATCAGATGAAAGTAAGTTTCTGTAGTTGCAGTAAACTTCAACACATGTAAGGAATATATTTGTTTAGAAAAAGTTTCTTTAGTTCTCGCAAAACTGCCGTTTGTGGGCTGTGCTAGAAAGTATTCCTGCCAAATACATTTTCAACTTAAGTATGACGAAAATTGGGAAGTAACAGGCCTTGAGCCTGCAGATCAAGTCTCAGTGGTTCAGACATAGTAATTTCCAAAATGAGCATGGTAAATTGATTGGTTGTACTCTCTCTAACCATTTGATATACCCTTTTTCTCAGAACAAAACACCTTTCTTGCTGCTGTCTAACCCAGAAATGTCGACAGAGTCTGTATTCAAACCCCTCATCACTATTCAAGAGAAGAAGCTTACTACTGCCTAACTGCAGTTTAAATTCTTGGGTTGTCATTTTCCATGACAGAGGTTATTTTTTTTAAACTTCTTTTTTATGAAGGAGTATGGAAACAGAAACTTATCCAAAATTAAGATATGTTTTGAAACCTTTCTTAAAAACTTAGTAAAGATGTAATGTGTCAGCTGAGTTCCCGAATTAATGAGAACTTAAATGTGATAGTTACTGATTCCAAAGGGAAATAAGGATACTTTTGACAGAGCGCAGATCAGGAGACAGACTTTTTTCTGCACTTTTTAATAATCTCTTTGGTGTGGCAGGGAAGGCTCTATGGGCACTAGAAGACCTATCTCAACATGCTTTACCTACTTAAGAATCAGCTTGTGCTGGGTTTTCAGTACCTTGATTTGCCATCCCTTTCCAAACCAGATGATGTCTGTTATGTGAATTTGATATATATTTGCCTGAATAACAGGAAGATATTAAACACTTCACTGGGCTAAATATATTTATCCATCGATGTGCCAAGTTCTTCTGTCTTACGTTGTTCAAGGACCATCAAACTCATACTAAAACTGTTTTTATGTTACACGACAGTGAGCAAATCTACATACTATGGTAATTCATAAAATATAGTGGAATAGTTTTGTTTGGTTTGTACTGCTATGAGCAGGTACTCTGACAACTTGGTGGCCCCTCAGCCATTTTACATCTTACTTCACTGTGAATCCTAGGGAATCAGTTCTCTGTGGAACATGCATGAGTATCTTGAGGTATAGGCTCAGATTCCTATATGTACCTGAGCTAATCAGGTATGGATTACCTAGTTAAACATTAGACATGTAAATACAGGTGGTTGTTTTTAAAGAACTACAAACGGGTCTGTTTTGTTGATCAAAAGTCTAGTCAAAAAGCTTTGAATGAATAACAGTTTCCCCAATTACTTTACTAAAATAGCTTTTGCACATTCACAGAATTTTAAACTGCAGGAATACAGTATCTGGGAATATTTTATTATTATGATTTTATTTTCAGTAGATTTCCCATGTTTGTTTGTTTATTTGTTTGTTTCCCCAGCTGCTCCAATCCTGGACCTATCATACTTGTGTTTTATTTCTACTCCAACACAAACACATTTAATATTTCTGCATTTATATTTTTATTAGTATTGGAATAGGTTTATGCTCTCTATTTTTGTATCAAAAACATTTGCAAACAATGCTTCTAGCTCAGTGCATTTTCTGTTTACGCTCCTAAAGTACAGTGCAGGAAACAGCTGAGTCTAATAGACCATCTGTTTAAGTGTTAGTGTGAAATTGCAGGACAAGGATAGCAAAGATGGCTTGTTAAGAAAGATTTGGACTCTGTTAAGAGGAATATGCCTTATTGTCTCTGTCATAACAGTATAATACTTTCTAACACTCATTTAAATGGATCAATATATGTAAATGAATCAGGTTCTTTAAAAAAGGTGGTGATTTTTGTAATGATGGACATTTCAGTAACAGCTTATCTCTCACAGCTTTTATCCTAATAAAACATTATACGGTAGACTATTGAAATGTCTGAATGTCTGAATAGACAAATAAGGCAACAAGATTTTATGTTTATTCTTGTGCTTGAGAAATCATCATTTCAGACACATATGAGTGCCAGGGACTGAAAACATTATTGGCATAAGGAGAAGAAAACTAGAAAATGGGCATTTACTGTATGAGCAGTTGAAATATATAAACACATTTTCGGAATAGCTTTCCTGAAGAATAATCATGACAATAGTCATTCTCCATTCCTTTTCTATATAGTAATTTCTTAATCCATTTTGGAAATGGATCTCAGCTACCAGTTTCTAAGAGACCATATTTTAGCTGATGTTTATCTTCAGGCTGAGGAAATTACAATGTGCTGTGGTCCAAATATGTCATGACACTTCTTGTAGGGGAATACAAAGTAAACGTAGTGTTTCTTTCTAGAATGTGAATAGTTCTGTACAATAACTCTCTATATAGCATCAGTGTTGTAAGTTTTCTGTTAGATTTCCCATAGGAAAAGCCCTTTTGCTGATTCTTTTCCAGATAATTATTTACTGGCAGCCAAAAGGTTTGTACAAATAAAATTATTGTGTGGTGATAGCTTCAATCTTTTTCTAACACAACCACATTACTTCTTAGCTTCCATTATGCTTCGTCTTCCCTTTGAGCTAACAGCACAATCAAAGGTTGTGTCTTGCCTACAAGCTTGACTGATGGAGAGGAAGGGGGAGTGAAGATACTCCCTTGTACCTCTTTCAGAGTTTGGTGGCCATATAGGTATAGGCAGTGAGCTCAAATGGTATGTTTAAATTCAACTCTGTGTAAAATTAAATGTTTATTAGATAAAAACAGCCTCAACAACACAGACAGTTGCTCAGATACTTCATTGGACTGGGAGACTGGGAGTCAAAGTCCTTAGGTAAAAGTTGGCACTTTCATCTCCCCAGTAAGAACAGATCAGCTATTTGTGATTGAACACTTTCTACTGCTGAAGATTCCACTCTTGGTCTCAGAAACCTGCTTGATAATAGTTTAGTTGAATAGATAAATTTCTTGAAAGGATTTCACTTGGGTAAATTGTCATTTTCAGTATCTATTGGACATCCCAGATTAATCCAAAGTATATTAAGAGCAGCTCACTTTCAGAAATTAATAAAAGATTTGTGTTAAGAAAAGTTTTCTGTTCAGAGAGCTTGAAACTTCTCAGTAGATTTCTCTCCATACTCATAATACAATAGGTTACTGTAAACTTAATTTCCTTACTTACAGGTCTTTGTTGAACTAATTTTATTTTATTAACTTTAGTAGCTTAGCAGTTGATTATTTCTATTTACCACATTAATGGAAGCTGATATCTATCATTTTAACATGGAAGAAGTCCATAGGGATAGTTAGCTAAAGCCTTATCTCTGTTTTCAGTGAATGCTTAAAATACTAATTTAAGTTTCACAGCTGCTAAAAGTTTTAGAGATACTATCTTTTCTTACTGTGGAGAATAGGTATATGCAGCTATCAGTCTGCAACTTCAATTAAATTTTATAAATTTTTTTTCTAGGATTCGTCTGTATTTTGTTATCTACTTTATTTTTTAACTCTTTAGGGAATACTTTTAACAATACCTTTTATTTGTGTTTTTTAATATTACTTGAACCTTTCTTAATCATCACATGTGAAATTGCAGTTTTCACTGCAGATGAAAACAAAGAAGAGGTTACTTTCAGATGATTACACTGAAGTATTTTTACCTAGACTGTCTTTGTGATGGGATCATTCTTATATTTTTAGTCTCCTTGTTTTGAGTCCATGTTGCTTTTGTGAAATTGCTATGAGAAACAAACTTTTGCCAAAGTTACCTGCAATCAGTCATCCAAAAAATTGTTCATGATGGCTAGAAAAGAGAGTAACTTGCATATCCTCAGTATGTATAGTAAAACTATAGGCTCCATAGCATTGTGTCAAATCCCCTGTCCTTTAAGGGGGATATGGGAGCATATTTTGGAGAGGTTTACTTAGCTTGATTGGAAATGGAAGCAGCTATACTTTTCTTAGGGTCTTTGATGGAGTCTCTGTCATCCCCTACCATGTGTCTCTGATTCCAGTTCTTCCTGTCACACTGGTTTTCAATCAAAGCCCTTGGAGAAGAGAGAAGGGACCAGTACCATGTGCAGGTGTTGCAAAAAACTCAGGTGCTCAGGCAGAAAAGGTGCCCAGAGCAGATGCAGGAAGATAGAAGTGAGAATGAGGTGCCAATTAGGTGCAAAGATGGGTTGTGGCTGGGCTTGCATCAGCGGGCCAGCACTCTAGAACTGATGAAGACCGGGAGGCCTCCCATACCCCTAAGGTGAAATCAGTGTGCTCAGCTTGCTCTCTGAAATGCCTGTAAACCAATGCATGCAGCATGTGGAATAAGCAGGAGGAGTTAGAAACCTGTGTTCGAGCAGGAGATTATGATCTGGTGGCAGTTACAGAGACATAGTGGGACAGCTCACATGACTGGAATGTAGTCATGGACGACTATGTCCTTCTCAGGAAAGACAGGCCAGCCGGGCGTGGCGGTGGAGTTGCTCTTTACCTGAGAGAGCAACTACAATGTATTGAGTACTGTCTGGGCACGGATGAGGAGCGAGTTGAGAGTCTATGGGTGAGAATTAAGGGGCAGGCTGGTAGGGGTGATATTGTTGTGGTTGTCTATTACAGGCCACCAGATCAGGGTGAGTTGAGGCCTACTACAGGCAGCCGAGAGCAGCCTCACAGTCACAGGCCCTGGTTGTTGTGGGTGATTTTAACTTCCCTGATGTTTGCTGGAAGGACTACTCAGCCAGCCAGCCACAGTCTAGAAGGTCCCTCCAGTGCACTGACGATAACTTTTTGATGCAAATGATGGAGGAACCGACTAGGAGAGGTGCATTGCTGGACCTCATCCTCACTAACAAGGAGGGTCTGGTTGAAGCGGTCAAGGCCGAGGGCTGCCTTGGTTGCAGTGACCATGAAATGGTGGAGTTCAGGATCTCCTGTGGCAGGAACAGAGTAGCAAGCAGAATTGCAACCCTGGACTTCAGAAGGGCAAACTTTGGCCTTTTCAGACAATTGCTAGGGGAAATCCCATGGGCAAGGCTGCTTGAATGTAAAGGGGCCCAAGATAGCTGCTTAGTATTCAGGGATTGCTTCTACCAGGCTCAAGATCAGAGCATCCCAACATGTAGGAAGTCAAGGAAGGGAGCCAGGAGACCTACTTGGTTAAACAGGGAGCTGTTGGGTAAGCTCAAGTGAAAGAGGAGAGTTTATAGATCATGGAAGGAGGGGCCGGCCACTTGGAGAGAATATAAGGCTGCTGTCAAAGGATGTAGGGAAGCAACTAGGAAAGCTAAGGCCTCCTTAGAATTAAACCTGGTGAGAGGGATCAAGGACAACAGAAAGAGCTTTTTCCAATACATAGCAGATAAAACTAACACCAGAGGCAATGTAGGCCCACTGATGAATGAGCTGCATGCCCTGGTGACAGAAGATACAGAGAAGGTAGGGTTACTGAATGCCTTCTTTGTCTCTGTCTACTCTGTCGGAGGCTGTCCTGAGGAGCCCCATTCTGCTGAGGCCCCAGAGGAAGTCAGGACAATGGAGGAGTCTGCCTTAGTTGATGAGGACTGGGCTAGGGAGCAATTAAGCAATCTGGACATCCATAAATCCATGGGTCCAGTTGGGATGCACCTGCAGGTGCTGAGGGACCTGGCTGAGGTCATCGCTTGTCCGGTCTCCATTATCTTTGCCAAGTCTTGGGAAATGGGAGAGATGCCTGAGGACTGGAGGAAAGTAAGTGTCGCTCCAGTCTTCAAAGAGGGCAAGAACAAGGACCCAGATAACTATAGACTGGTCAGCCTCACCTCCATCCATGGGAAAGTGATGGAACAACTTATCTTTGGTGCCATCTCAAGGGATATCAAGGATAAAAAGGTCATTAGGGGCAGTAAACATGGCTTCACCAAGGAGAAGTCATGCTTGACCAACCTCATAGTCTTTTATGATGACATAACGAGGTGGATAGATGATGGCAGAGTAGTGGATGTGGTCTACCTTGACTTCAGGAAAGCAATTGACAGAGTCTCCCACAGCATCCTCACAGCTAAACTGAGGAAGTGGGGTTTGGATGATTGAGTAGTGAGGTGGGCTGCGAACTGCCTGAAGGAAAGAAGCCAGAGAGTTGTGATCAATGGGGCAGAGTCTAGTTGGAGGCCTGTATCTAGTGGAGTGCCTCAAGGGTCAGTACTGGGGCCGGTATTATTCAATATATTCATCAGTGACTTGGACGAGGGAATAGAGTGTACTATCAGCAAGTTTGCTGATGACACTAAGCTGGGAGGAGTGGCTGACACGCCAGAAGGCTGTGCTGCTATCCAGCGAGACCTGGACAGGCTGGAGAGTTGGGTGGGGAAAAATTTAATGAAATACAACAACGGCAAGTGTAGAGTCTTGCATCTGGGCAGGAACAACCCCAGGTTCCAGTATAAGTTGCGGAATGACTTATTAGAGATCAGTGTAGGGGAAAGGGACCTGGGAGTCCTGGTGGATAGCAGGATGACCATGAGCCAGCACTGTGCCCTTGTGGCCAAGAAGGCCAATGGCATACTGGAGTGTTTTAGAAGGGGGGTGGTTAGTAGGTCAAGAGAGGTTCTCCTTCGCCTCTACTCTGCCTTGGTGAGACCCCATCTGGAATATTGTGTCCAGTTCTGGGCCCCTTAGTTCAAGAAGGACAGGGAACTGCTGGAGAGTCCAGCGCAGAGCAACAAAGATGATCGAGAGAGTGGAGTATCTCCTGTATGAGGAAAGGCTGAGGGAGCTGTGTCTCTTCAGCTTGGAGGAGACTGAGGGGTGCCCTCATTAGTGTTTATAAATATGTAAAGGCTGAGTGTCGTAAGGACGGAGCCAGGCTCTTCTCAGTGACAACCAGTGGTATGACAAGGGGTAATGGGTTCAAACTGGAACACAAGAGGTTCCACTTCTCAGTGAGCATAACAGAACACTGCAACAGGCTGCCCAAGGGGGTTGTGGAGTCTCCTTCTCTGGAGACATTCAAAACCTGCCTGGATGCCTTCCTATGTAACCTCATCTAGGTGTTCCTGCTCCGTCAGGGGGATTGGACTAGATGATATTTTGACGTCCCTTCCAATCTCTAGCATTCTGTGATTTTGTGTGATTCTGTGAAATCTACTTGTCCTAGTGAAACCCTATACTGACTTCAAAGAAAATGACAGGACCAAGTCCTCAACATTGTTAGGGCTGCAGAGCAGCAGTGGGTCCCGGCTGGAGTATTCAGGCAAGTGGATGTTGCTCTGCTCCCTGTCCTGGTGTGCTGCCTGTCTCCACTTGAGTGGTGGTGATGGTGTGTTCGTTTTGTATCAGGAATAACTTTGTCTTCATTCAAACTATGTCTTTGAAAGGACTTCAGTTTATCACACAAATACCACTTAACAGTCTCTGTGCGCCTGTCTGTCTTTTTCTGGACTCATTCATAAAAAAACACTTTTTTAGGATATGCGTGATGGTCAACAATGAATTAATTTGAATTGGAAATAAAAAGTTCTTTAATAATAATAATAATAATAATAATAATAATAATAAATAAAAGACAAGTATTCAAAGTTTTTGTTTTGTTTTGTTTTTTAAAGTCTGGAGTAGCCTGCTGTAGGATAAGGGTGTGGCAATGTGTGTGCAAGGATTTGTAGTTGTTTCTGGAAAAAATGTTGGTGAAAGATTTGTATATTTGATAACTATTCCATAGTCAGGATCTTAATGAAAATGAGTTGGGGTGAAAGTAGAGAAAGTACTAAACACCTAGGAAAGAGGGTTTAAAGGAGAGATTATCCTATATTTACCATCACTATGAAGGAGAGAAGCACTAGATTTGTTTTTCCATTGTCCTTGTACAGTAGTTTTTTTGTTTTTTTTCATGGGTTATAGCTCTTGTTTCAGGCCATTTCAAACATTCTTTCGCATGTCCTATGTCTTGCAGACCCAGCACAACAGTCCTTTTGTGACCATCTACAGTGAGACCATAGTTAATATTTTTTTCTCTTTTTGTATGCAATGTTCTCTGGCATATTTGTTAATCTAGTCCTCTACAGGCTGTATCATGAGAGGATGTCAAGGGAAAAAGTGGATTATATTTTGATTAGCAGTTCAGTTACATTCGTGATAACATGGGCTGTTATTACTGAATGTAGTAAGGCTGTGGACAATTATTTAGGAGGTTATCACTTGAAATTCAGTGTTTCAGATCTGAATTATGCCTTTAAATTCCCCTGCAGCTTTTTGTGGATATAGGAAAAAAGGTGTGGTTTCCATAGCTTAATAACACGTCTCTACATGAATTATTGCATTGTAACAATCTGTGTAGGAGAAAGTAATACTAATAACCTAAAAGTGTATTAAATATTGATCTAGTATTAAACCTTAACAAAGTTCTACATAGATTTGAACCTATAGCTCAGCTTATATACCTGTAGTATACTGGAACAGAGTTGTTAAAGTATTAAGGAAAAGTATATAGCTTCTTTTGTCCTATAGTCACAAGGCACTTAAGTGGGCCTGTTTGCTGATCTAGACACTGTTACAACATACTACAAGCAAGCAGTATGTACAGCAAAATTCCTCTGGGTGAGATGAGGGGCAGTCATGTTCGCTTCCAGATCCCGTTCCTCCTTCCTTTGCACCTGTCAGAAGAACAGCAACTATTTTATTAATTTGTTTGGGGTCTGATTGGTTCTCATCAGTTGGATTTGTTGTGTCTCACTCAGGTGGAGGCTGTGATCAAAGTGAAGGTAACTGAATGAACTAAAAATGAACTAAAAATTTTTGATTTCTGTGTAAAGCAAGCTCCTTTTTATTACCATGACTTTAAAGCACTTTCTTTCTTCCTACCCAGAGATACTTTGCAGATGACAGTGATGCAGGCACATTCTTCTCCATTGCCAGCGTTTTGCATCCTCAATCCAGTTTATTCCTTTTATGACACATTACCATGGGACTCTGACCCCTGTCCTGTCTGGGAACCTCAGCCATATTCTCACTTCCTAGAAAATCACCATAATTTCCCACATTCCTCATCAGTTTGTCTGCACACAGCTCCCAGCAAATAACTAAAGCAAATTTCTCAGTCTCCTGGTGTCTCCTCTTGAAAACTTCATAAGGGACTGTTTACAAATGCCATTTTCAAGCCCCTTTTGTAATCTTACATCCACACATTATAATGAAGACTTCTAGAAACTTTTGCTTTTCACTGTCTTAAAATACAAACAGTAGATTTTTTTTTTTTGAGTTATTAATAAAATAATGTTATAACTTATAGAACGAGTCAAAATGGTATTTGGCTATGGTGTTAATATGTGATAATGCTAGATATTCTCCAAGTTTGAATGATGATTGAAGTACTTTGTCTGAAATCCTCAAGAGAAGGTTTTATTTTTTTATTAATATTTGCAATTGGGATATTAGTTGTGATGTCTGTCTTGGCCCAATGCACACATTTTTGGAACAGAAATTGGAGAATTATTATTTGTGGAAATGGACAACATCTTCCTAAGCCCCTTCTGAAACAGCAAAGTGCAAACAGAATTGTGTAAGATTATCTCCAACCTGTGTAGATTTATTTATTTCAAAAAGCAACAGATGTTCACACATGGTTTATAGTAAGGTCCTTCAATGGATCAATTGAGTAATGTATTAATAATATCTGAAAAGAAAGATATTTATTTGATTAATCCTGTTTGAAGTAAGTGCCAGCAGATTTTAATTACACAATATTTACATTGTCAGAATTCACCCTTGCTTTTAAGTATCTGCAGTCACGTTGTGAAATTGAATGCTGTTGACAAACATCTATATACCTTTATGTCTAGACTGTATGAAAAATCTTATTTGGAAAACATTTCTATGTGGATAAACAGTGGACAGCTTAACATGACAGTTACGTGTAACATGCAATATAAATATACTTGAAATATTAAATTCCTTTTAAGGGTGACATGTTTCTTCAAAGAACTTTTCAGAAGTTTTGTCCATTTGTATGTTAGGTACATGACATCAGAAGAAGAGATAAGCAAATTGATGTTCTTATGTAGGTCTTCAGTGGGTGCCCACTGGATCACTTTGTAAATTAATTAAATGACTGTAGGCAGTAATTTGAAGCTTCTTCAGTAATCTTTCTTCTGCTCATCTGAGGCAGTGAAATGTTCATCACACACAAATCTCTTCAGAGGCGTTTACAAGAAAAAAAATCTTTAGGGAATATCCTGAAATATTAAATGGAATCTATTTGTTGGATTTTGAACATTCTGCTATCTGCTCTGAACCTGTCTGTGCTTGTCTGTTAACGTTTGGCTTTTGGCATATGACCCGCTGAAAAATCTTGTTCTCAGGCTGGGTATACTTGAAGCCTGAATTGTGATTGCTTTCAGAGCCTGCTCTGCTCTGTGAAGCACAACACAGTACAGCTGAGTATATTGGCATATCACCCAGGAAAATCACTACTCTGAATGCTTTGAAGGGTTTGGGGACTGTAGGTAGATTTTGTGTGCCCTCCAGAGGAATGTGGTCAGGAGCATGCTGTCAGTATCTGAGCATGAACACTGGTAGGAGATTGGAGGAGGGAAACATCTCATCCAGGCAGTGCCGAGATGGTGGGAACTAATACCAAGCTAGGTGATATCTGTCTACCCATGTCTGTTACTGGGAGTTTTTCTGACTAGAAAGATTTGACTCAAAAGAAAGGCATCAAATAGGGCCCTTGGAGACTTTGAAGATGTCAAAATAGACTTTGATCTCTTCAGGGCTGAAGAAAATATGGGATCTTCAAGGATGATGAGTGTTCAGAGTTGTATGTGATTTCTCTTCTGGTAGGAATTTGTGTTATGACTTTTTGAAGGAGAAAAACTACATTGCGAGGTCAAGAACAGGGAATACATTTTACAATAGTTGTGAATCTGAAGGAGTCAAAGTAAGTGAGAATGTAGGTTTTGGAATAAATGCTATCCCTGGAAGAAAGAGTTTTTTTCTTTGTTTGTTTTGGGTATGTGTATTTTGTTTTGTGGTTTGTTTTATCTTTTTTTTTTTTTTTTTTTTTAAGCAGTCACAAAACAATCCCAAGAACACAAACCAGAGGCAATTAGTTCTCTGAAATCCTATAGCTGGCACTTAAGTGGAGTGATGAGTGCCACAGAGAATGCAGCCTGGGAGTAATTTAATTCCTACAATCCCATCAGTGTCAAAAGGGCTGAATAGCTGTTCCTCTGTATCCTATGATGTAGGGGATGAATTAATTGTGGCTTGCCTTGGCTGCTGGATTTCAATATGAAATATTTTGATTCGACTATCGTTGTTTCTTTGTTGCAACTTTTTCCACTACTAACCCAGGAGTTCAGATTTCAGCAAATAGAAAATGGACTGAAAAGAAAAACGACTGGTTTTCAGTAAGGTAAATATAAAGGATGTGCTCTTAGGGGAAGAAAAAAAAAAAAAAAAATTGGAATTTTTTTGATTCATCACAACAAAGGGTAATCATTTGCTTTGTTCTCACATAAAAGTCTGTTTCCTAGACAGCTGATGGGGTGTAGGGGCATATAAATAGCTGGATGGCTTTAAATGTAATCTGTGTCACAGTGACTTTAAGGTAGTAATACTAAGTCTATCCCATTAATGTTTTTGGAGGCTACTGTAAAGAACTCTGATAGATATAAGATGAATGTTATTGTTCCTGGCAATGAGTAATTATGCCACTGCTTTTCATATTCATTTAGATTAAATTCTGCAAAAGACTTGTATAATAACTTAATACAACCAGAGGTCTAAAAATATATGGAAAAACTCTCAATGGCTTATTCACGCCTTCATTCAAAGTTGTGCACACCCACACTCACAGATACATATTCTGCCTCCATGCTTCTGTGAAATCCTGCTCTGTTTACTATTTATATTGAGTACTAAAGAAAGATGTCCAGTATTTATGCACTGCTGCCTTAGAATCTGTTAGCACATTTCCAACTTCTGTCCAATTATGTTACTTTAGAAAAATAATTTCATATATATATTCATTTGAAAATAAAAGCAACCTGAACTATTAGTGTCAAAGATAAATATAATAGCCTGTATTTCCTCTAGCTCAGCTGCAAATTTATGCACCAAAACCATCTGTACTGATGTGTTTAACCTACAGCTGCTGTCATCTATCGCCTTATATGTTAAATGCTTGCAAGCAATTAAAGAATTGTGATTATTTTAAAAACAGTTTTAGAAACATTCTTCCCAAAATTAATAGATTTTTCTGATTAGAAATTAATACAGGAAGGAGAAGTAGAAACCTCCATCCAGTGAACACGTGGGAACTGTAAAAATATATGTTGGTCAGTAATATCCCCTTTTGGATGAAAGTGATTCATATTCCTTCTATTTTTATTTCATTTATTTGATTGTTTTGGGGGGATGTGTGGTTTGTGTGTGTGTGTGTTTGTTTTTTCTCACAGAAACATGAGAAGTGTATTCAGCTCTTGAACATTCTGAAAGCAGAATTTTCTTAAAGCAGTTTGCCAAGGAATTAATTACCTTTCACTGGAAGTTTTTAGATATCTCTAGACACTGTGAAGTTGTTTTATCAGGCTTAAGACTGCAAATGACTTGGTTCCAGGGACTTAAAAACATCAGAAGGTAACACGTAATTTTTTAGAGGAAAATCTTATGCTTGAATTTAAGAGATTAAAATTAAGGTCTTTACAATTCTGTACTCAAAGTATAATGGAACAGTGAAGGCAGAACACAGGTCACAACAATGAATACAAATCATTGTGTAAGGGACTATTGTGGAAGGGGTGGAAATACAAGACTGGAATATAATTAAAGAATGGCATGAGCATTTTGGTAGGAGGATGTTAGAAATAATTTCAATCCCATTACAGAAGCAGTAGTGGATGCAAAAGCTTTGTTATTGGCTGGGCAGCAGCAGTGAACTCCTGAAGATTTCCTTTTCATGTGGGTGTATAAAAAAAATTGGTTGAGTAATACTAATTCAGTTATGGTTATTGTGAATTTTGATTTGCTACACTATTGAAAAAAGGACCATAGAGGGAAAGAAAGAGGAGGGAAAAAGTGGAGAGTAGCTTGAAACACTAATAAACCTTAGGCTATCGTAAATATTTAGTTGTATGAACTGAGTAAGATGTGGCTGTTGTCTATAAGGTATAATTACCTACATGAAAACGGCTGATTAATTTCTGCACAGACTGATATTCTCATGGTGTGAGGTAAACTGAACCGTTGGACTCTTTGTGTTACGCACGTGCTGAGTTTTGCAGACAGCTCCAGGACTTCCCTCAAAGCCTGTCTCTCAACTGGGTAGACACGAAATCTCAAAACGTTGTCCTGGGCATTGCTGGAGTTCATTATTACCACTAAGGTGAAATTATCACAAGGATGTACAGGAACTTATGTCACCAGGAAAGATTTCAAGAGTAAGTGTTAGGTGTACATCACAGATTAATCTTCTTGCACTTCCTTGCCAGTCAGTTCGATGTAGCCATCATCTCTGTAAGCATCTGTTTCAGGCAGTTTACTTTTAGTCAGTTTACTTTTTACTTTTATCACCTCTATGCTGAATTTTCATTCGTTTCCCATTTGTATGACTCTTGAAACACTGTACACCTGTGTAAACTGGCCATACATATCTGCTCATTTCTCATCTTAATTTCAGACAAGCATGTTCCTGTTATTTTGTAACAATTAATCCTGAACTATTCAGCATTTATTTCTAACTCTTTTCAAGATTTGATAGAATAAAAAAAAGGCAGAAAGCCAATAAAATTATGTACCTTGGCCTAGATCAAGTGCTAGTTAATGATTTTTAAAGCTATTCATAGACTTTTCTAGTCTTTAAGTAACACAATCAAGAACTCCAACCTAGAGCTGCAACAGCCAAGCCATACATATTTTTTATCAAAATAAGACTGGGAAGAATAAAATGCAATAAAAACGTTTTGTGTATACCTGCCATGGTGCATGTCTGGGGCAATCAGATGAGCCAAATCCATTGCTCTATCATCTCTCTCATGTAATCAAAATTAACTCTTAATTTGGAAGAGATCATCCAAAAGGCTTGTACATCTTTATATTAATACCAAATTGCTTTGGCCAGGTTCTTATGCTGAAAATAATGAGATGTAAGGGATGATCACAGATCTTGAAGATGGCTAAGGACTTGTTTTAGTCTGTCTAAGTCCAGACATCACAACTCTATTCTTAGTCACTGTTTGTGTGTCCCAAGGAAATTATTGTAGCATGTAAAGATCTCAGGGGTTCAAAGATAGACTTGATGTAATACATGCCTACTGAAGGACAAAGGAGCAATTACTGTCAGATTATATCACTTCTATACAGGCTACGAACACATTCCTTTTAAGTTGCTGTTTTTACTGATTACTGAAGGACCAGCACCTCAGTTTACCTATCTCCCAAAGCCTGAGATTCTAGAGGGAAAATCCCTGTTTCTCAAGTTACCAGATATTTCTGTGTCAGCACACATCTCCTTCTGTTCTGCAAGCCTATTTGAACAGATTCTTTACCTTTTTTGTTTCTATTTCTTCCTTGTGCATGAGACTTTCTTCATCTTGTTACACAAGAACAATAAAGATAGCTGTGGGTTATGGGATGGCGGACGTTACAGTAATGAGGACCATCTAATAGCACTACACCATGCATAGACTGAAATACTAGCTTTTAATTTTTAACATATTTTGAAGCATACTTGCTCTGGAGGTTTATACTACAATAACAGATGTAGATATAACAGGTATCGGCACTTTGTCTAAAAGTCCATTAGTAGAACAAGAACAGTCTCGTCAGGAGTAGTTATGCCTGCTTGTCCCTGGTTACAGAAATCCTGAAGGGTCTTTTTTTCAGTCATTTTAACATTAAAAAAATGAAATAAAATCAAAAGACATCTACTCTGACACTGCTTCCAGAGGTACTGCCATGAACATTAACATCTTCATTATTAGTGCAGAATTTAGTTCATGGATACTAATTGTGTTCTGCTTTAAGTTACAGAAACACCGGTATTGGTATCTCTGGCTTTGGGTCTGTCTCTTGTTTAATCCCCTTAATGCTAACACTTTTGTAGCTTGAACTGTTGGCTATTTCCTATAGAAGAAACAAGCAAGTGGACTTGCTACACAACATTTAAATAAGAAATAAAGATTATGAAATAACTAGCTGTGGAAACAAACAGATTGAGCTGCTTTACTGAACCGAGTGTTGAGTCCTACTTCCAAAAGAGGGTTTGCTGATACAGTCAGAGCTCTGCAGGAAAAGCAATACGTCTGACTGCATTACTGTTCTCTAGTGCCATTCACTCTGGTTTTGAGTAGTACCTAGAACTGTATTTCCAATATTTGAGCACCGCCTAGACAGCAGTAAGTATTATCTTAGTCTCTATTATTTTCGGTTGGGAAGTCCATTTTATGCAGGAAGAAATTGTTTTTCTGACTGTGACTGAAACTTCCATATTCACATTTTCATGTTCATATGTTGTTCTGATCC
This sequence comes from Patagioenas fasciata, assembly GCF_037038585.1. Lineage (NCBI taxonomy): Eukaryota > Metazoa > Chordata > Aves > Columbiformes > Columbidae > Patagioenas > Patagioenas fasciata. Next base: position 87,797,310 of record NC_092520.1, read on the forward strand.
TCACTGATTTAAAAATAATAGAAAGTGCAAGGTACATGGAGACTTGATGTATTGTACATTCAGAATTTAGCTGAAAGAATGGAACTATAACTTTGATGCAGTGAGATACGTAAGAACGTGTAAACAGTAAAAACTTGACTGATCCCTTTGATACCTTTAAATTGTGGTTGTGGCTCTTCCTCATTTTAGGAGCTTTGAACGTATTTCCAAGTCTTCTTTTATGAGATTTCTTATAGTGCTATATGAATGCCACTTGGAGGAGCAGTAAAGATATTTTGAGAGCCACTTGTATTTTTCTAGTGTAACATTAAGTATATAAGATACTCATAAAAATGCAATCAACTCTCAAGTGCATAGACTCTGGAAATGTCAACCACTTATACTGATCACTTTAGAAAGAGCTGGAATTTTGGCATTGGTATTAATCACTATAACAATTCTGTTGACAAGAAGTATTTACCCAAATTATACTAGCTACAGAGCACAAGGAAATCCAATAATGCTGTGTAAGGTGATAGGGATAAGGAAAATTCTGGATTTTGTTCACTTTTGAAATATACTACATGACTGGCCTCTCACTGAGGTTGTTAGAAATATTGGCATTGTGTACTGAAAATAGTCTCAAGCCTTTAGTGTACAAACAGTTTGCTCTCAGGTTGTTGCTTACCTTCTAGTGCTAGCTATGTCATTACCAAAATTTCTTGGAGTTTTAAATATTCCACATAGTTGTGTAGTATGATGCAAATACAATTGAAAATACAGTTTTCTTTTTCAGAAACTGAAGACCACATGTATTTGAACAATAAATGTGAAGTGGTACAGCTTTGCTGCAAGCAACATTGTTATATGGAAGAACATATTATTGTCTTTTTTCTTTTTTTTCTCTTTCATGGTGATGTTAACAAATAGACATCATCCTTGGAAAATTCTCCAATGCTATCTGGCTTTAATTTCAAACACTTTTTTCCTCAAGAAAGCTAACAGTTAAATGTTCTTAGAAAAATGCCAATACAGAAAAAACTGTCTGAGTTTTCTACATAACACAAGTTCTGAGGTTAGCTTTTTACAAGTGAAAAGTTTTGCTTCAATGTTTTTATTAGATCACATCAAATCACTAAACTTGATTATATTATCATAACAAGAAAGCTTTAAGATACTTCATTTTGCACTATAATTTTGATTTGATTGTCTTTATCTTTCATTGACACCTTCCTCAGAATATGTGGAAAAAATGTGCAATCATGTCAATATTATGCAAGAATTACTGCCCAAAACTAACGAGAGATAGGAAAAAGGTCTTTCTTATCAACCTAGTAAATCCCATTTATTTTTAACACACTACGAAGAGGAAGGATTTAGTTGTGTCTGATCCATTTGACTGGAGACTCTCAGTCTCAATGCCAAAGATCATAAGACAAAAGGGATTGTTTATGATGTTTGTTTAAGAGAAGGTTACTATAACAGGAATTTGTCTTTTCACATGTGTTTTAAATGCAATGTTCCCCAGTGACTGAAACTTAAAGATGAAATACAGATATGTTAATGTCATTTTGATATAGTTCATTTAATGTAAAATAATATGTAATTCACATGTTGATAATTATATTTCAGTAAGTGTTCATTGACACAATGTCTCACCACTGCCAACACGTAAGAAACATAGAAGTAAGTCTTCTGTAACACGAATTTAAAACTGTCAGTGTGGGATAATTCTGTTTGTATATTGATGCAACATTTCATATCTCAATTTTATGCTTCTATAGCATCTCTGGTGGTAACACAAAGTGGGAATTATCTATTCATATACAATGACTTCCAGTTCAATGAAACTTGGTGACAGTCTTGCACTCAGATTTATGTGGTTTTATATTTTCCTTCTCCATTGCAGATAATGTTTGTCAGGGCAGGCAAAAAAAGAGCAGTAACCCCAAAGAGCGGACCAGGTGCAACATGCCCCACTCGACTGGGTAGGGACTGCATTTGGGCGTGGAGGCTGCCTGCAGTCACCCAGGATCCACGCACCCAGAGGGAGTTGCTCACTTTCCAACTGCGAAATCTCTGCTACTCTCTTACATCAATTAGATGACCTCATAAAATTAATGAGACATGTTTTTACAACCTTCCCTCAGACAAGGCAATAGTAGTCACTGTATTTTATATGATAGAGTGTTCAAACTGTTAGCATGAAGGAATCCTACAAATCCAGTGTAAATACTTTAAGTTGCATAAAGTAATTATTAATCTTAGAAAAAACATAAAACTTGCACAGTTAACTAATAAATGACAAATGAAGAATTTATTCAAGATAAAAGAGAAGGGAAGAGAGGCATTAACATGTTACCCACGGTTACTCTTTTTCTTTGACAAGCTATTACTGAACCACTAGATATTTAGTCTTACCATATTTATTCAAAGCCTTGCAGCAATGCGGAGATATGTAACAACTTTGAAGGACATATGTGAATGTGTCTTTGTCTGTATATGGGTGTCTCATATCAATAGATTATACATAGAGAGAGGGTGACTTTTTGCACTATTAATAGTTGTTTTCAATCATTCACACTGAGTAGTTTGAGGACATTAGTGGGGCGGCAATCTAACATGTAGGTTCCCTAAAGAAACATATTTGCTAATCTACTGCATCTTTCTTACTTCAAAATCCCATGGTCTTTGTGTACACATATGAGCTAATCATTTGTGAAATATCCAGATTTTATATTTCTGAGAAATTTTTAACAAGGTTGAAAAGAACTTGACGTAGTACCTCAAATATTAATTCGCTTTTTGGAACTCAGGCGTCTCAGTTCACAATAAACAATGAACCCTTAGTATTACTTACAATATAAAGCTAAATGCTTGTGAGAATGTATATTACTCAGCCATTAATATTAGTTTGTCAGTAATCCAGAGTTGCCAACACCCAGCATTCAAAACTCATACATTAGTCCCAAAAAAAAAAATAAATTAAAAATAGATAATATTACTTTTTCATTATTAATTTCAGGGCTTTTGTATCTTCTTTTTGGTTTTCAGCCCATAGTTTCAAGGTTTTCTTTGAAACCCAGAGGAACTGAAAACAAATTTAAAATTGTTATGTTACCAGTGACCTTAGGGAGCTGATTTTTTAAGAAAAATGCCAATTATAATGTGTGAAATGGTAAAGCCACTGGAAAATTGCATCACATTGTTTTGTGTGTCTTAGTTCTTAAGAGATTTTCCCTTTTAATTTTGTTCCTCACCTTTTAATATCATGTTTGATACCATGTTTCCCTTAAGAACTGCTTAGGTAGACATTCATTGGGAAGCACATTTATGCTCATTTTGAGTTCTCTTAATTATATAATCTTAAAATAACAATCATTTAAAATTTATCTGCTAGACAGGTCAAATCTTTTGTAAATTCTCTTTGGATGAATATATTTTCAGATTGTTTTAAGACAGAAACACCAGTTCACATCTTAAAGACATGGGAATTTCACCCTTATTCTTTGTACAGAAATAACATGTCAGCCTTCATCTGCTTGAAAAATAACTGTATTTTTCTTTTCCTCTCTCATTGTGCAGATAAGAGTATCCACAAGGTGATTAGAGACACAAAAAGAGCCCATCAGGACTGAATGATTTTTTTAATGATTTGACTACATATGAGAGGAGAAAAGTAAAGTGTCACTAGTAGAGAGGAACAGAGGAAATATATATCATTTCTTCTTTCCTTTTTATTCAAGAAAGAAAGTGCAAGTACTTCTGAGACTGACTTGGAGATGAGAGGACACCCCATGCTCTTACTGAATGAACTCTTGTAATTAAAAAAAAAAATATATATATATATCTATATATATCCAGCAAAAGGAAGTTTGGGTGTCATGAATCAACTTAACTTCATCTTAAATAAAATTAGGAAGTAATGCAATATTTTTATCCTTTGTGGCCTCTCTCTACATTTTGGAAATGAAAATGTGGGTTTTGGTTTAATTTGTGAACCCTTAGAAAAACATTACTGTATTTTTTATTTTCTTTTTTTCCCCACCCCTGCTTGAAGCTTAGAACTTATTTCAATATTTCTTTCAGGAGAATAGCACTAACATCATGCAGAGCTTGAGATCTAATAGAACAATATTGGAAAAATTCAAATTTGCCGGTTATTCTGTTGATTATTTCTTGGGACAATTTAAAAAAACTTGAGGTGTTGCCACAAAAAATATTGTGCACTGTATTTTCAGAAACAGAACTTGGACAGTCATTGAATCCATAGGAAATAAGAAAACTGATACATCAATGCATAAGCTTTTTACCAATGTAACTGAATGTCCTTTCTGGGTCTGAAGAACTTTAAGCCAGGACTTCAAGAACTTCAGAGCAGAAACCATCAATACACAGCTACCCCATTGTTACTGGGGTTCTCAGTATCAATATAGTAAGGAAGTATTTGAAACAAACCAAGAGCCCAAGTCACATTTCTCTTTTCTTCTTAAATGGCAAACTTGTGCAGGTTAGTAAACTCTTGGAGATTTTTCTGTGAGGGTGATGGGAGAGTGTCTACAGACATTTCAGTGATATGAGCTGTATAAAAGGTTTCTGAGTACAACACAGACAAAGCTGCAGTCATTTCAGCCATTAATTTGGACAGCAAAAGTAAGGAATGTAACCTGTAAACCTTATCTGTGTTTGTTAAACATACTGTTTACATATCTATAAATACATTGTGAAGTTTTCAGATGCTTTAATATACTTAGATGACATAGGAACACAGAAGTCAGTGCAGTTCCAGATAGATTGACAGGTTCAAAAACCTCAGGTAAAGCTAGATTGCATTTAAAAACATCAGCTCTCTTCAGAGTGATATTTGTTGCTAAAGTCTAATTTGTATCTCAGGTTAGTTCCATCTTGCTAAACCACTGCTTTGTTTTATCTTCACAAAGGTCTTTATGATCTGAAGCTTGTTGAAGCAAGCCATGTGTCCCATTAAAATCTCCTACTTTTTAGGTAGTGGCAGAAATGGATAACTAATAGCTGATAGTTTTGAAACCTGTGCAGAACTTATTTATAAACAAACAAACGAAAAGTTTGAACAATTTTCTTTCAGTATCATCAATAACTCCTCCGAGATGCTACTGGTGCCTTTCAGACCAAATCCGTGCCATGTGACTACAGAATGGAATAAATAAGCACTTAAGGATACAAGTTGAATTAATGACAGCCTGTGTATCCCAGAGTGTAATAAATTATAGTTTGCTGCTAGCAGCAGGAGCTATTCAAACAAATATTTCTGCATTATGACATTTTCTCAAGGCTTCTATAGTATTAATGTATAATAGAAGAACTGCCTATATGGAAGATTATTAGGACACTTAGAAAAAGATTTTCATTTTGTGATTTCAGCAATGTCTGTAATTATCAATGTAGCCTATCATTTATTAAGTGGCTAGTTGTATATATGAGACCTTTATCTTGTACTGTAATTACAGTATATAGAAACAATATACTTGTTATTGGTGACTGCACATAAGTGGGTGGTTAAATGTCATTAAAGCTGCTTGGGCATATATCTGTTTATAAATAAACTTTTTCAGTTTTCCTTTTAGAAAACTTTACTGCATGATCCTTAGAAACAGATGACAAATAAGAAATTTCTGTATAACAGCAATATGAGTTCAAAGTGTGTCTTACTAAGCACATTAGAAACCCTGTTGATAAGGAGATTTTAAACTTGACCATAGATGAACCCTGTATTTATCATTATTTTTTCTATCACGTGTCTTTCAAAGCCCTTTTGTGCTCACTGCATTTTGTTATCTATTGTCCTCATATTTTCTTTATGCTTGTGTAAATTTGGAGACTTGTTTGCTTTTGTTCTAATATTGTTCTGATATTAATGTGGACAATCCTAGGATTTTAATTGAATGCCTGTCAACTCAATATTCTGACTTCAGAGGAACACCACTGTTATCTTTTAGAACTTGGTAGGAAAGGCCTGGAAATCAAAAACAAAGCTTCGATTTGATCAGGAGCTTGAATTACCAGAAAATTATGCAAGCAGGCTCCATCTGAAAAGAGGAAATTTAATTGTAATCACTTCTGACCTTCACATAATGATGCAATATTACTTTAGAGCTTTGGTTAAAATTGCCAGTATAGATCTCCCAGCACGTTCCCATGCCAGGCTTCACAAACAGACAAGACAAGCCTACTACTGCTTTAAAACATGACTATTAATAGTGCATAACATTGACCAGGAAAGCTTCTCTAAATTAATGTACTTGACATCTTTCACTCAGATCTGTTATGTTTATTTGATTGTTATGTTACACATACAATGGAATCTTATTTTAGTCTGTTTTCCTTTATATAGATAGAAGATTTTAATGAGGAGAGTCTGTCCCCATTTCTTCTTCTCACAGACATCCCCCATACACGGTATGGGAAAGGGAAGGACAGCTAAGAGCCAGTGGTTCCTTTGCCCCTATCAGCTTTACATCTGTATCCATTTATCAGCTGAAAGAGAAGACTGGCTCTCTGCTGGACACCTACAACCAGGATATAAATATTGTAAGTATTTTATGTTGTCTCAGCAGTGTTAAGTGGCCAGAATCAACTGATAAGTCCAGTCAGTAATTTTTTTCAAGGAGCAAATGATTAGTAGATTTATATTTCTTAAATGAAGATTTATTTGCTTGATTTAGTGTAATATTCTGAGTTTGCTGTAGACCACATCTGAAACCCTTCCCCACAGTGATTAATGAAATGTTCCCACAGTGATTAATGTTACATGGAGAAATGGATTGTTGGTGTGAGTAAAATGGCTGATTCCAGATTTCTGTTTCCTGAGTGATCTGCAAGAAGATACAAAATTCAGTAAGACAGCAAATTAAGTATATAAAACCAAACCAAACCAAACCAAACCAAACCAAACCAAACCAAACAACAACAACAACAAAAACAAAACCTGACGTTTACACTGTGTTTTTTTCCTGAAAATAGTATCTCTATTTAAACTTGACTATTTCAGGTACTTAATTTTGTTACAACTTAGCCAGCTGTTCACCAAGAGTGTCAGCTCCAGTATTTGCCAACAGACTATGAACCAAAGGGAAAGCTTACTCTCCTGGTCAGTGATCAGTATCTATCTGCAAGTGTATAAATACATGCCTTTCTGTATACATATATGTGTGTGTGTATATATGCATAAAAAGGTTGAAAATTGATGTATTTGTATAAAGGCAAAAATAACAGTTGGCTATAAAGTGAACAGTTGTTCTCACCTTCCCTATGTGTCAGAATGCAAGATTGAGAGATAATTACACAAGGAACACATTAAGAACTTCGTAAACATTTAGTATACATAAATGTCACTTTTGTTCAAGCATTACTTGCTTAGTGTTTGGCAGACATAATCTATGAAAGAAAATATCACTTGATTTTCCTAAAAGAAAATCCTAAAATAATTTTTAAAAGAACAATCTCGATGATTTCCACAGTTACTGCTACAAAACCCATGCTTTTGGGCAGGGTGGTCTACCTGACCTACATTCCTCAATTTTGGTGGCTAATTTACTCCAGGAGAAATGATTTATGCATTTTAACATCATTGACATGAATAATCAAAAGAAACAAAAGGTGCATACTGTACCCAGTATCTAGATATGTCCTGAAGATATTTAAAAGACTCTTTTTAACTATGTCTATGCTAAAATCAATAGGGATTGTGAGAGACAGTAATATATGCCCACGTAGTTCTGGTTCTGCTTGTCTCTTAAAGACAATACAGCTCCACACACGATCTCATAACTTTTTTTTTACCTTGCAGATGGGTGAACTGCAAGTGCAGCATCTCAGGGAAACAGAGGTGACCTCTTGCAGCACATCACAGATACCTGGAGTATCTCTATAACATGTTGCGTTTTGTAGCTGCTAATGTGACTACTCTGTAAGACAATCACTGTGGGGTGAAACAGAGGGTAATTCATTATTTAATGGCAAGTATCAATAACACAAGTTATTAAAGATATGCAGAGTAATTCAGTGTTTGACCATTGGTAGCAGTGATCGAACAAGAAAAAGCTCACACAAGCCCAGTTCTAGCCTACTTAGCTTATACAAGAATATATTTTAGTGGTCTCATATCAAGAGTTAGAGATTTTCTAATTTAATTTTATGAAACTTATTATTGAATCAGAATATTTTACAGTCCATTAGAAAAAAAACTCCCAGAATTCCAAAGGTATTTTGTGTAGTACACGATTTTTAAAGATGGTAAGTTAGAAGTTAGGAAAAAAAGTTATAACCACATTAAATTATCTAGAGTGGTTCAGGTATTTAAAGAACTTTTTTTTTTTCCCCCTCATAAATGAGGTTTACGGGAGACGACTACACTTGAAGGACAGTTCATGCTGGTATGTAGAGTGAAAGCATCTGTTCTGTGCTGAAAACTGTCATTGCAAGTCATGGGGGCTTAAGCATGGATAAATTCAGGCTTTCTGGATATTTATTTTAGTGTTTGCATTTGAACAGTGCTATTATTATTATTATTATTAGTATTATTATTAGTATTATTATTATTATTATTATTATTATTATTATTATTATTATTTTAACTGTAACTGGACTGTAACTGGAGCAAAGAGTATGGATAATGGAGAACAATTTGTTTCAATTTATTGTTATGCTGAACCTGTATTTCTTCAACAGCACTACGCTTGTCTTCCTGAGTGGCTGAAAAGTGGGTAAAGAAAATGCAAATTCAATTCTTTACTGTTATGAAAATGCAGGTGCCAGAATGTGGGACTCAACTTTGAAGTGATATCCATTTTATGAGAAAGATGTCAGAAGATGCAGGCACTCTAGATTGTTTTTAGCCTTTCAATTAATGAAGAAGAGATTTAAAGAAGAATTAATTTCTTTTTTTATACTTTGCCATTGTGCAGAAGAATAACTTTTCTCCCAGTTTCATTGGCTAAAGGTTCAGGAAACTGAATGTATTATTTTTCCAAAAGTCTGTCTGTAGCTATTCAGGTGTCTATTGTGAATCTGTCTGTTTCTTTCCTTTCTTTCCCTCAGATACCTAGCTACTCCCAGATTTGACAGTGTTATTTGCTTTGGGCTGCAGGGACAGAAGGGGCAGAACGGACAGAAAGAACAAGCTCATGGCTGTCTCCAAAGGGCAGGTGATGCCCACCACTGTGTGTGTTGCCTCATTCCCCAGTCTGTGAGGAGGGCAGGGCTGCCCCCAGCCCCTATCCTGCCTCCACAGTGCCCCTTAGTCAGAACCAAGGAAGCAATGCAGGTAAAAAACTGACATGTGGTGATCCTTTTCCAGAATATTTTCTCCGTTTCAAGCAATTTTTAAATTAGGAAGATTCTTAGTGAAGAGGAAAAGGAAGATTGTTACAGGCTTGTTGAATATTCCTCAGTGGAATTAAGAGACTCAGTCTTACTTAAGCTGTATTTTTTTTTGCATAAAAATCAAGTATTTATTGAGGCATGGACAAGGATCACTTCCATGACATGTTTCTGACACCATATCTCCACAAAGGATCTTGGTGACCTTTTGATTTTGACTTAGTAGGTATTTAAATACTTGATAACTGCAATAGAAGGGGACTGAGACTGTCTCATGCTCTGAAATCAAAATATGCCTTCTTGGAAGAGGATGTTCTGTGTAAAAAAATAGATTTAAATCTTCTCAAACAGATGACAGAGCTGAAACTCCCATACACTTGGTAAACTCATCCAATGTATGTGCTATTACAAAAAAAGGGATGGAGAGATAGGATTACGAGTGGAATTGCCTGGTTACACAATTTTAAGAAACAGGCCTTTCATTTTCTTTGCTTTTATGATAAGCATTTGAAAAGGAAAAATGGTTTCTTGGGTGAAAAGGAGTATTATTTTAATGAAAAATGAAAAAGGAACAAAGAAAATTAACAAAGTATACTCAGTTCAGTACTATCTTTTAAAAAATCCTTCAATAGCTATTCAATAATCATTCGTTCTTAAAATAACATAAAAACAATGATATTTTCTGAGGTTATTATTAAATAAAATTAACGAAATACATAAAATAAGACACTAGATTTTGAAAATTTTGACCTTTTCTCTTTCATTTTCAATACTTTGTGGTTTTGCTTGCTGGCCAGTACCTTTATTCCCACAGTTTAGTGAGGCTGTAAACTGTGTCGAAGAGAAAGGTAGAGCAATCAACATGCAGAATATTGAAAAGGTTGAGGTAATAAAACATCTGCCACAGATTGTATGAGATATTAAAATTCTGATATTTAATTTCAGCGATCATGGTTTCAAAGGAAAGAAGACAATGGTATAATACAGAATTAGTCGCCTGAGAAATATTACAGCGAGAATAGATGTAAAAACTTGAGTGATTCTTACAGCAATTTCAAATTGGTAATTTCATGGTTTTCAGGGTGGTTCTAGTGCTATATAAAGGAGATGTAGGCAAACAGAATACAAAATTCAGCTCACTAAAATATATGTGGAGTAAGATAAGTCCATTACAGCTTTTTCAATACAGAAGGCTATATTTTAGTCCCTTCTTACTTCCCACAAAGAAATAAGGTGAAAAAAGTAATTCACATCACCAGGATGAACAAATTTTTATTGCCTTCATTGTTCTAAAGTGTGCAAGCTCTGAATAAAACCTTTCCTGGGACTGAGCTACTTGCAATGTCCCTTTTCTTGGTGATTCTCTGAACTCTAATAATGCTGAATATGGTTATTCAGTGCCATGCCCAGTGTGTCCTCTTTCCCCAACCTGGCTAGACATTTTCACAACCTTTGTGGAAACATAACAAAATTTTATCATTCAGTCAGGCTGAAATTAGCTAGCAAGTTGAATACGCAATGATGTGCGTAGGTACAGAAAGGGGTTGCATATGTCTTACTGGAAAAGGAGATTCAGCAGAATGACAATGACGGAACCTTCAGGGAGAAGAGAAAGACAGAAAGGGCATGATTAGAGGAAAGGATAAATATGATCAGAAGAATTTATAAAGGTAATGAGTGTAATAATACTTGATGTGTCAGAAAGAAGAAAAGTTCTTACATTCGATGATATGTTGTGTGCACACACACTTCTGAATTTACAATAGCTTTTACACTTTTCTGTAGCGAATGTTTATACTTTCCACATGCAGGTCGATTTCCACATTCTAATTCTTCTAAAAAGCAATTCTCATTCCCCCACATAATTTCACCATATGATACATAGATGTATATTTAAAATATTTTCTTTTTTTTTCTTCTTTTTCTTTATGAGAGGATAGCCTTTGGACTGAAGATACCCAGAAAAGTATAAAAAAGGGAAAACATACAAAGCAAATGTATAAAGAGAAATCTAATTGGACCTCAGGACTGAGGAGGAAGACACCATCACAACTCTCCCAGTGAGACCTGGAGATGATGGTGACTCACTGCAGCACCCACAAACTCTCATTCTGAGGATAGCATGTAGGCTTAACATCTGATGAAAGTTTTCTTGTATAATAATTTTAAAGGTACTAGTAGTTATGCTTTCTGATATTCATTTGAGCTATGCTTTTAAACAATTAGTCCAGTTAAATTATATTTATTGTTAAGATTTTAAATAGTTTGCCAAAAAAAATCTTAGCTCCATGTCTATCATGAGTTCCCTTTTTCCCTCAACAAGATACCAAAAGGAACCGTATGAAAGTGAGGACTTCAAACCACAACCCATGCACCACAAAAGGATGTCTTTGCCATTCGTTTTTTGGCTATTTCTGCAAAAAGTTACTATCAGTGTTTTTCTTGTATAGTTATTTATTTTGGATTAGTAATTTGAAATTTACTTTCTGTCATCAAAGGTGAGCAAAAACCTAACTATTACCTATTTTCTTTCTGTATCTTTTTCTTCTCACCAAAAAAAAAAAAAAAAAAAAAAAAAAAGTTTAATTATTTACTTAAAAGAAAATAGCTTAAAAAGGATAGATTAGTGAACGGTCTGATAAATGGGACTTTCTCCTCATATCCAGGTATCTCTCTGTAAGTTACTCTGCTGCCATTTCAGTCCAGTTCTCCAGTCTCTAGGGGGTACAAGGAGTAATGGAGTTTGAGTACTTAGGGATAGAATCCATCATTCCAGGAGAAGAAGCAAGAGTGATGTTAACTGCCTCATTGTAGGACAGTTTTTGCTCAAGAAGGTGGCTTGGTAGGGCTGGGCATTTTGCCATCTGCATCTTTGCTCTAATGGCATGAGTAAAAGCAAAAATTTGTGTTTGACATTTATGTCACCTTGTTCTACTGGGCTTTGGCACTATTATTTCCTTTGGGTTTGCTTTCAACTGCAGATCCATGAGCTTTTTCACTTGTGCAGCTTGTCTCTTCTCTTTTGACAGGTTTGTTAGCCCCAAGCTGTTCTCTCTTATACTGTACCTCACACTAACTTCTGAGTATTTTCTTTTCCCTGAGTTAATTTAGCATCTTACTGATGAGAAGAACCTTGCTGATCAGCATTTTCCATCAACTCAAACTCTCTTGTTAAGCAGCAAAACTGAAAACCCTTGTGTGACATACATTGAGATTGCCAGTTCAGACCTCTTAATTCAGTGCATTAATAGCTTTCACAGCCATCTTTCCCCTCCCATATTCTTTATCTTCATTTTAGTTTATAGAAGATTTCACTTCTATACTGATGTATTGCCAAGGACAGAGAGAAAGAGAGAAGGAAGAAAAGTGCTTTCTTGGATTTTATTTTTTCCCCTCTGGGTTAGTAGCCGACCAAACTTCCCCAGCACAGCTGTTTAGCTGCATTTTTAAACTCCAGCTTTGTTAGAAATGTTCTAAGAATGGTTGTGTTACAAGGCTAGCTATATTTTCAAATATTTTCACCCCATTTTCATATCTTTTTCCTTCACTTACTGAACCAACAAATAAGATACTTCATAAATAACTGTTGTTCAATCATTATAGAATCTTTTTTTAATAAAGAATGGAAAGGATAGACAGATTCTAAGGCATCTTATCCATCACTTATCACTATTTTCTGTAAGTTTTATCTTCAGCTGTCCATAAAAAGCAGTGTGGTCTGGTGATGTGGCTTCAGGAATTGAAAGTACTAGGTCTCACGCTAGTGATGCCCTTGAATTTCTGTGTGATTGTGACTAAGTTTATACCACTGTATCTTGCCTTTCTGCTTGAAAATATGAGGATATTGCCTTCTGTGTACCTCTGTTTGTCTGATAAAATGTGCACAGTAAAATCCCAACTACATAATGTCTTTATTCATATAACTGACTTTAATCCCTTTACTAAACAAGCTAAGGAAGTGTTCACAATGCTTCTGCTCCTTACTCAAAGCACACGACAATATTCGTCCCCCTCTCATACCAGTTTAAGTCATATGTTGAACAAAAGGTTTTGTTTTAATTTACCAAAAACTCCAACCACTGTTATTGTCACAGTGATACTTCAAAATGCCTAGGTGTAATACAAATTTTCAGTAGTTTGATATTTTGTATTCAAATAGTTGGAACTGGGTAGTTTCTGTGAAAGTCGCTTTTATTTTCATCAATTTGTTCATTATTTGAACTAACATAAGTCTGTCAATATCCTGTGGTGTAAAAGGAAAACACTTTTTGTTCATAATCCTATACACTCCTGAGACAGGGATAGAAGTCAAGGAGCTGCTATGCATCATTCCAAAAGCTATCACTTTTTGTTCTCTGCTTAGAACTACAGTCTGTTATATCACCTTAAGAACCTTATGCAATTGTAAGTAATGTCAAAGTGAATCTTTTGAAGGGTAGTTACGACTTGCAGATCCTAATTAAACCTGGTTAAAAATATTGACATCTTACTCATCCACTGTTAACACACAGTATTATAGTGTATTATGTTTTATTGAGTTCTTTGTATTTTTAGCTTTTAGACCATTTAGAAATGTATGATGTTTTACATCATAAAAGTACTTGGTTAATTTTTAATTGTACATATTTCAATCTAATTTGTAACAATTTTGTTGCTCCTTTGCCTTCCTAATTCTCTTTAATTTACTAAACTCTATCTCTTGTGAATTCTCCTTGCTGAAATCTGGAGATATTTCTTCCTATTCGTAACTAGTTTCTTTCACTATTTCAGAAACTTACAGTCTCAGTACTGGAAAACATTTTTCTTTTTTTTCCCCTTCAGTTTTGTTCTTGAGAATAAAGAAAATGCTTGTTAATAAGGTTTTTATTATACTTTCAAGAGCAGAGAATGAAATTATTTTAGATAAATGTTTATGTTGATTAACCTGTATCAGTTTGTTTTATCTCAGGGTAATAACAGTATGGCTCATGTGGAATAATTGGAATCAAATTGTTGATATCTGGTTCACATTTATTTGAAAAGAACATTGATTACTGTCTTTTGTCTGCATTCCTGCTACTTGCTGTGTCTAGAATACCCTGTAATCTAATGACGATGACTGGTACAGTTACACAGAGACACAATTTAAACTTGGATGCCAACAATTCTTTCCACAAAAAAAAAAAAAAAAAGGATTTTTGATTTCCTAGGTATATGTTGTGAAGACTGTTTTGTACATTCTTTAAGTAGTCATTTTCATTTTGTAACAAAGGCAATGTGCATTTCAAATAGCTGAGCTTATATTTTTGAAGAAGTCTTTCATCCAGTAGAAATGTAGTGAAACAGCAAACACAGTATCAAATATTTCAAGCCACTGGCAATTTTTTTGTTTTAGCCCAACACTTACCTTTTTATAAGGTGAATACCAAAACTTCTCTTAACTTTAATGCAAACCAGGTTGTCATATTTGATACTCGAGTACAGGAGCAGGCTTCAAATTGGGAGAGAAGTATATCTAGAAAGAGGAAGCATGAAATTATATTAAAAAAATATAATAATAAAGTGGTCTTTCACTGTAGTATTTACCTGGCTAAATAAAATCCGTTGAGTTTTAAGGAAAATATCAGCATCTTTTTTTTCATTTGACACACAGCATCTCATCAGGCCTGTGAGAGACTGTCTTTAACATGATGATTTTGGCTCCTACTTAAGGGTGTCGTTTGCAGTGGACAGGACCTATGGGAATATACAGCAAATGACCCATTCATTTTGCAGGATTTTTGGCTGGACTCCTTAATTGTATTTGACCCCACTATTCTGAGTACCTAGGTGCTTAAACAGAAAATGAATCTTTACAAGGCAGTCAAACAGACCACTCTGATGACTCTCTAAATACAAATTACACAATATTGAGCATTTTGCCATTTTAGTGCTCACATGTTATTTTTATGTAATGTTCTATCATAGAGATTTTCAGATAGAAATTCCCATATTGAATGATAAGGAAGTAATTTGCATTAAAGGGTTCCTTTTGTCTGTTCTGATTATCAATAACACTTCTCCAGTTAAAAGCTTGGCTTGCCATGACAGCTATATGTGATGAACAATTTTGGTTTTTTGCAGAGTCTCAGGACGTCACACTATTCATGCATTTTAAATAGCATTTTAGCTAGGATTGTTCATGTGGAAATTCATGTCTGTTTCAAACGCAAATTTATTTGCTAGCCATCTCAGTCCTAGCATCCTTTTCTCTGCATAGCAGAGAATAGAAAACAAACATTTTGCCCAGATTGACCATGCCTCAAGATCAGAGGAGAAAAAGAAAACAGAATTCAAACACCCAGTTTGAGTGACTCGGTTTGTTATGATCCCAGCAAGAAAAGCCCTCAGGCTCTGTGAAGGATAATTTTAAACACTATTTATTAAAGCTAACAAGAAAAAAAAAAAAAAAAAGTAGATAATCCTACACCCCTTCAGATACTGCGAATACTGAGCTGTACAGCCCTGGTCAGGGAGCAGTACGCTGTGCAGACCCAATCCCTGGAAGGGCCTCTCCAATTTACTCCCATGAGATCTTAGAGGGTTTTCTTACAAGGAAAAACAACTATTCATCTCTTCTGTGACCCAATAAAAGAATGTTCCCAGGAAAAATTGTTACTGCAGCTCTTGATCGAAGCAAGGACATGCAGATAGTTTACTTGCTGGTACCAAGTGGCAGCTGCCTGCATCTACCTTTGTTACAAGTAAGTGGAAAAGCTTATCTTGTGCCCAAGGAATGTTCACAGCACAATGCAGCCTGAAGGCCAGGCTGTCCTCTCCATACAGTATGGGCTTGGACCTGCTCGTATTAACCATGCTGTGATTCACCAACTCCTGGATGTGCAAGGGTTTCATGGTCAGGATCTCTACACTGCCTTGGCCTTGAGTGCGGTGTAATTATCCTGCCTGGTGTGCTCTGTTCAATGTGAGGAGTATGACAAGTCTAGGAGGTGTCATTGAAGGGCAAATGTGTAGGTTTAACACATTTCCTTTCAAATTATGAGGGACAAGTCCATTGTAAAAGCACTGGTTCTCCCTATGCTTACATTGCAGCAGCTACTACAGTCATAATCCTCCTTTTTTTTTTTTTTTTTTCGGAGTAAAGTTACAGGAAAACAGCAGTTAATCAGGCTCAGGTTTCTCTCAAATCATGTTTCTCATTTGGCAGTTCTGCTAAACACACCTGAGAACCCTCAGCATGAAATTTGTTTTCATATCAGATTTGTCCATCTTTCGTTTTACAGCTTGTCCTCTTCTACTAATTGCTATGCAAATTGAGAGAGTTTGACATGCTGTGTGCTTGCACCAACAAGGGACCACATCACACTCAGGCAAACTGAGAGTTTTCCTTTAGTCACATTGTGCACTGACTGCAAAGAGAGAAGCCAATTCTGCACTAAACCACAGGAACATGAATTAATCTTTTTGACATCTGCATTGGGGAGCTCAGTACTTTGGGGTAGTTCTGCTAGAAACCTCCAGTGTCTCTTGTCAGACTTATCAACCGCAGCAGTTCCTGTTCATGCAGGCAGAGTGAGCAGACCAGGGATGTACTCTAACAGGCCAGATTCTTCATGGATGTTTCCTGACTGGTGTTTCAAGACATCTAAATCTAAATTGCCATTGTTGCTGTTCATGCCACCTAAAATAAGACACCAAATGTAGCATAGTTTCATCTGGGATTAAGAATACTTGTACCATGTTTTTAATGAAAGAGAGATTCCTATCGTAGAATCATAGAATGCCCTGAATTGGAAAGGACCCACAGGGATCATCGAGTCTAACTCCTGTCCATGCATATGACAACTCCACAGTTCACACCATGTGTCTGATGGCATTGTCCCATCTCTTCTTGAATATTAGCAAGTTAAGCTGTTCGCCTTATGTAAGGTTTGCTGAATCAAAGTTTAAGCTAGTGTATTAGTTCAGTATGAAAAAACTTGTAAGGAAATATTATTATGTTACCACTAGAGTGGAAATATCACCACAACAGTGGAATGAGAAGGCTTTCATCAGTTACAGCTGCCCATGCAAGTGTCTATGCCCTTGGTGCTTGGGCATTATAAGATGCCTTTCAGTATGCAGCAGCCTGCTGAAGCATTTTTAAAAACAAAACAAATAAACAAAAACTAAGCAAAGAAATAATTGAACACATTTGTCCTCTGATTTGCAGAGTTGTTTGTAGTTTGTTACCAACCAGAGAATGGTCAGGACTGTACTTAGCCTTTTATCTAAAATCTATACCAGCATGATGATCTTCTAATTAGAATGCCTCTGGGTTTTCTGTATGTGTGTGGGCTGGGTGGCAGCAGAGAATAAAGTAGGCAACATGAAGCTCCTCAGTAGTCCATTCTGCCAGTTTAACGTTCCATAAGCATTGTTCTCTCCCTCTGTCTTCAGAAGTCATCCAGTTTTCATGTTACTACTTGATGTTTTGAAGTGTCTATGACTGAGTTGTGGTGCATTGAGGAGATTGTTTCAAATTTCCCTCTTGTGTCTAAAATAGATCTTTTCTTAGATTTCAAACATCTTTATTAAGAATTAACAAACATTAACTCTTGCCTTTTATATAGTTTATGTGACTAAATTAGCAATGCAATAACAACAAAAAATCAAGTCAGTTCCAGTGTCTTACAGGTTCCCAGGCTTGGTCTGGTTTGGTCTCGTTTTTTCTTGTTTGGTTATGTTAGCTGAAGGCACTTCAGAAAGTGCCTGGATTACTAGAATAATAAGTGTGAACTACAGTGATTGATGTTCTCCTAACTAATAGTGATGGATCCAGACCACTTCTTATAGTTTTTATTTTGCTTGTCAGACTGAAGAGATTTCTTCTTTCTTCCCCTTTAGTATCTTCTATTGCAGCTGTTCAGTGGTTCGCATTTCTGAATTTATTACCATTTTTTAAGTCCCACAATAATTTTATAGTAGAGAAGTGATATCTTACGGTACAGTAATTAGTATCTGCACATGCTTGTTTTCAGTATTTACTTTATAGCTTAAAAAAATGGATATATATTTGAATTCACCTTCTTTTGGGTTTTCTCTTCTGAATTTGCTCCTACATGCAATCTTGTAAGCTAAGGACAATCAATGGGCATGGCAACATTATGTAAAAATACAGCCCTGGTTCTATAGGGTGTATTCATTAAATGTGTGTTTTGAATACACCAATTTTGACATTCCTCTCTGGTAAGCTAAAAAATGTTAAAAAAATAATAATCTCCCATTTTTATTCAGATAAAATTTCTATAACATCCAGTTGTGAGCTTCTTGTCACGGAGGAACCCCGAGGCTAGTTTAAGGGACAACAGGGTCCAAAACAACTTTTATTAAACCAGTGAGAAACAGGGTTTTATCACTCCAAATGTGAGGTTCGTATATCAGTTGAGGAAAATGATTAAGGGGCAGCAACTAATACAACAGGCGGTCCACAGAGTGCATGCACATGGCTTCACCAAAACAATGCCGGAACCATCTCTGAGTCCTGGAGGAGTACGCACTTGCCCTAACACGGTGCAGGATTATTCTTAAAGAGATACATGTACTCGTGGTGAGTACGGAAAGCGTACACTCGCGATTCTGCGAGGGTAAATTTATAATACACTCGCAATCCTGCGAGGGTTAATTTACTTACACGTGCAAATGTGCACAGAATATTACACGTGTTTATGTGGAAGCACGGCAGGAAAATACACTCGCCATTGTGCGAGGAAATAATTTAAAGTACGCGTGCAAATGTGTACGCAAAGTTACATGTGCGAATGTGCACGGAAAGTATACGTGCTTGTATTAAGCATGGAAAGTACGCGTCCAAATGTGCAAGGAAAGTTACTCGTGCTTGTATTAAGCACGGAAAGTTACACATGCTTATGTGGAAGCACGGGAGAAAAATACACCCGCGATTATGCAAGGAATAATTTTACATGTGCTCATATTGAGCACGGAAAGTTACACGTGTATATGTGCACAGAAAGTATAAATATACTCGGAATCCTGCGAGAAGTTTTACTCACACACATGGTGACAAGGCAAGTGGAGTCTCCATCCTGGGGAGGGGGCTCTCAGTGACAGCATCTCCCTCATGCTCCGAGAGACCCGGGACAATGGGCGGAGTCTCGACGAGAGTCCCGTTTTTTATATTGGCTGATCAGATCTGACTGTAGGCATTCCAGAAGCTTCCTATTTAAACAGAGTTCCCTAATTTTATATACAATTTAGAAGGTGATTTTAAGGAATGAGAAATAGTTTTACTATTGGGTGCACAAATGTAAATCTCCACCATAAAAATGATACAGTTATGTAACTTTGAGGCAGTTCTCCTGTGAACAAGTATGTAAAATAAACTTGTGAGTACATAAAAGGAAAACATCAGATAAAAATATCAGATTTTCCAATGTGTCTTTTAAATTTTGTTGTTGAGAGAAGCGCTTGACATAGTTAAAAATAAAAAGACATTTCAAGCACTTGGAAGACTTATTTATGTTGGGAATAATTTATTTCAGAAGATTTATGTGTCTCTTGAATATGTATCTAAATCCTCTGCAACCAGAGCCCACTGAAACAGAAAGCACTACTGTACAGATTAAATTTCCCTTATCAAGACAGACTTGTGACTCCAAGAGTAAGGTTTTGTTGTTGCAGGTACAAAAACTATTTATTCTGCTAGCAACCTGTGCTGTTTTAAATAATGGATGTTCCCTTTTAATGTATAGTGATAAAAACTTGCTAACGATCTTTTTTAAGGGAAACATTAAATCTCACAAAATGCAATTGTACAAACACTAATAGCTAAATAATGGGGTCTACTGTACTGTTTCATTTTCAGTGGTGGAAAGGATGCATCCGAGGTGGGAGGAAAAGGTGTCCTATGGTCCCTGTTAAAGGTATCTCACTTTCATTTTCATGTGGGTATTTTCCCACCTGTTCTTACTGGAGTGTAGTGTTTTGAACTGAGGAAAATGTAATGTCCATATTGAAATCCCTATGCCAGGCACAATATGTATTTATTCAAGCCTAGTAATGCATGGAAAAATAATTGACAAGTACCTATTACCCTGTTACAGGAGAGAGGGAAATGAAGATTAAATAACCACATAAAAGAGTCTCAGAATTCAGAAGACTTGACATTGATCAGACAAACATAATACTTTCTGCCCCACCAGTCCTTGTGTAGGGGGAAGATAATAGAGTCAGGTAACAGTCTTTAATTGCTTATAATGTGACAGAGAGAAAATAATGGAGAAATAAATTCTAAATAGTTTCATGCCGTGTTTACTTTAAGTCAACTTATTGGTAATATAAATGCTACCTCTGTCCCATGAGTGTCATAAGACGTGAAATCAAAATCATTAAACTGGATTACAATTTAATTACTTTTGTGTCCTTTGGAAAAGTGTACAAATATTACACTGTTTGTTTTCATATTTGCCATCCTGTATACATTTTTTATTGTTTGCAATGATTTCCTTTAGAATGTCATTTTGGTCTAAACCTGAAAAACATAACAGAAGTGGTATAACCTGGAAATTGGGATAAACTGGCTATCAGCAATTATATTTCTCAGCTCTTCAAAGGACAGAGCTCTTCTGAAGTTATCTACAAGCACTTTTCTTAGAAGGCAGGTATCACTGTTCAGATAAACTGTTTTTACTCAGTTCCTTCCTGAAGGATGCCGGTGAGGTTGGGCACCACATCAATGGGCAGTATAGCGGCTTCTTGAACCATCAGCATTCTTCGTCTGTTTCCCCTGAATCTCCTTCTCTATTAATCAGAAGAAAAGTTTCTCATGAGTTTCCTCTCTATAACTAGTAGAGGCAGAAAAAAATGGACTGTTTCCAGAAGCAGAAGTTTGCTTTTGAACAAGAGTTAGTCAATTCCTGAGAATCAAAGCAGCTGTAAAATATTTATATGTATACCTATGTTGAATACATACTGAATGCTCTTCTTTTTTTTGTGTCTTTATCTGTTTAGTATGACTGAGAAACCACATGTTCTCACACAGATATATGGAAACATTATTTTGAGCAGCAAGATACTGCTATCATTCTGGTACGCTTTGGAGCTTTTGGAAGTGGTCATACTGAAGTCATTAGGATCACGTGTGAGATAACTTGTTATTTAATGTGAGAAAGGACATCAGAGCTAGGCTGCAATGTAACATGATTCAAAATTTCAGATCATAGTGTTTACATCTTGGGTCATCCATTGAAACTTCTGGTACTTTGGTATTTAATTCAAGTTCAATAAAGATTCTATTTCCAAGAGCTGAAAGGGAGAAGATTGTACTAAAGCATGAGGGAACAGAGTTATGAAAGGTGACCTATTGGAAATTATATACTGAATGCAGAAAATATCTATAATTTTTAATTGTGTTCAGAGTACGCAATTTAGATAACTAAGTGCATATAATTTCATTGGCAGTTATTTCATTTCTACCTCTGTAATAGAAAAAAAAAAGTGTTCATTGAAGTTGAAGTGTAACAGTACATGAGCATATCTTTATCTTCATAACTCTGTGAAAAAAATAATGTGCATTTTCCATATTTTCAGCATAAGGACTATCAAAAAACTGTAGCAAGGTGTAACGGGAACACAAAATTAAAACGAAACTACCAAGCAACAAAATACTTCTCGGAAAAGAGAATAACTCTTCCTCAAATATTAACTTTGTTTTATTACTCTTACTTTACTTATCCGCATAAATTATGCATTCTGTATTTGTTATCAAGGGGTGAGAAAACTAAACTGCAATATACTGAAATTTCCACCCATTATTCTGATTCATGTAACACTTCAAGTATTTAATGAATGTTAGAAAAGAAACAAAATCACACAATATATCACTTCCTATTCATTATAAATTCTACCTTGTAATGGTAACTGGGAAAGACTCTAATACTGGAAAAGAAATTCTGCATCTTATATTGTGCATTTAGAAGATACGAGTATTTACTATTCCTTTTTCACTTTACAAGGTTAATTTGCTTTATTCCTTATATGCAAGAGTAGGGAGACTCCCTAAGAAGCAAAGCAATGCCAAGAAAATGTAATTACAAAACCATAAATTGCAGTATGACAAAATAATATTTTCAGATGTAAAGTCCAAATTAACCTAAAAGCAGAATGACTATGACTTAAAATTAATTAATTTCTTTTATTTTTAAATGTTTTGACTTACATTAAAATTTTATAATTTGAATATTCTATTAACCCAAAAGAGCTGGTTGCTTGCTCACTCTGTGTTTAGCAAAATGTGTGCTTATTTTTGGTTATGTTACTCAAAGTGATGGCATCTGGTACTATAACTTATACTTTGCTAGTAATGATCTAATGTTAAACCAAAAAAAAAAAAAACAAAACATTAATTTACCTGTTTAGTTTATATGAAAGCTAAATACTTTCTCATTGTTCAAACTAGACATGGATACACTATGTGAAATTGTACTATGTAATAGTACTGAGTAATAAGCACTGAGTAATGGTAAGTCTAGCTACTCCTCACTTTTTTGTAAAATGCATGTCAGAAGAATCCAACTTTTTTTCCAGCTAGCTGAAAGGAGGTCTGTAGGATCTGTGAAGTGAACTGAACAAAATTAGTATTTCATAAGTCAGATCTTCAGTAGTGTTCTTAGTCATCTGTGTGTTCTGGGAGAATCTTAATTCCTAGACAGATATAGGGCTTATCTGGTCCCTTCTTGCTACAGAAAATCCCTGTCAGCGAACTGATCTGTGGTGAAAAATAATATATAAGAATTACATTTTGGTATTTCTTTGAGAGACAGTTTTCTGAGTGATACCACTTTCAGAAGTATGTCAGAAAAGACAGAAAAGTCTAGATCACCCCAAATTCTATTAAAAATTAGGCTAATGATGCTGATTCATAGTTGAAGGTAGAGAAGTCAAAAAAAAATTAAATGCAACTTGTTGCCAAAGCTATGGGCCTATATAGTGTTTTTATGAAAGAACAGTGAACCATAGTAGAATAAGCAAGGGGCAGTAAATCAAGAACTGAAATTTATTCCTGGTTCTGCCAGGAAGCCATTGTGTGCTCTTGAGCAAAACTTATGCAGTTAGTTTTTAAAAAGCAACTGCTCCTTTCTGGAGGAGCTGAGAGACCCTGAAAACCTCTGAAAAACCTTAAAATTGACTCAGCTGGAGACGTCAAGTTGGAGAGCTTACACAAACACACACAACACCACCCCACTTCAGCTCCAAGGACTCTGGTGTTGGTTTCTAAGCCAAACTTATCATTAGTTTCATTCAATGAAGCAGTACTGTACCTAGCCAAGGCTGAAATAAATTTGTTCTAAAAAGTCTGTTTCTCCATTGGCAAAACTCAGGTAATGCTTAACAGCACTACACAAGTGAAGAAGTGATGGTTATGTTACTCATCCAGTGATGTTTGGACATCATTCTTTAATTTTGAAGGAAATACTTAGGCGGTCAAGATTGCTGTATTAACAGCTACTGGTAGATTACAAGAATGCTGTAGCAGACCTTTCAGTGAGATTATTTCACTGAGTATAAGACTGAGGGCAACACCTATTCATGTGCCATTTAGAAGAGCCCTGTTCTATGTCAAGTAGTTGACTTATTGTCAGTGCTACTTTTTTATTTTTCCTAATTGCGATGTTAAGAAATGCTTAAAAATACATTTTTAAAAAATTCTACTGAAATTTCATACAATGATATTCAGTCATTACTGGAGAAGTTGGATTGCTTTCCTTGCATTTAAATTTGCAGTTATAAGTGCAGAAGCATGGCGACAAGATAATGGAATTTCTCAAAACTTTGAAAATAAATTAACTGTCACCTTAGACATTGCAGCAACCATCACCACAGTACTGTAGAAATTAAAAACACATCGTTACTTATGAAAGTGTAGACCATCACTGCAAACTTCAGTTTTTCTTCTTCCAAAATAGATTACAAACAAAATGATTGATCACTCATTTTTTTCACACAGTTTAGCAGAAATACTGTAGCTATGTATTTTGGAAGCCTCTCATATTATGATTGTCCTGGTTTTATTAAAAACAAGACCGGTTCTCTTTTAGTAATTTTTTCCTTTCACCGAAGTTCTTCTAGATGGCTGTATTTTTCTGAGGTTTTGCCTGCATGTTTTTCCTCAGATGCTGTACTCAGTGATGATGAGAAGACCAATGGAGTCCTGAGGAAGCTCATGTTTGGATTTATTGCTATGGTACCCAAGAAAGACTTATGGGTTTTCCCATGTTCCATTGTGAGAGGAGTGTTTAGGGAGGGGTGGATGGAACAGTTGACTTAAATTGACCAAATGAGTATTCCGTCCCATAATCGTCATACCCCCTACATAAGAGGGTGATCCCGAGGATGACTCTTCTCTTCGACCATGGCCGGCACCTAGAGAGTACCCTGTCTGTCTGCCTGAGATCCACAGGCCTCAGGCCCTGCATCCCTGCAACCAGTTTCGTTTTTGTTGTGGAGTCCCGCCTATGACTTCCGGGGGCCTGGCCTGAACCTGCTGGAGCCACCAGCTCTGCACACCCAGCTCCGCTGATGCTGGAGTGACACCAGCTCCACATCGAGCATTCTGGATTAGTTTTGTATATTTTGTATGTATTTTCTATTTGTTAGTAGCATTGCAAAATCCTTTAAAATCTTCCAACTTGAAGTCTAAGTCTCTCTTCCTTTCCTCTTCTCTTCCTTATCATCTTTCTGATCTAGAGGAAAGGGGTGGTGGGAGGTATGGGGGTAACAGGGAGCGTCTGCTGCAGTTTATTAACGCCTTGCCTTAAACCTTGACAATGACAATGACATGCACTTAAATGCAATTAATTGTTACTATTATAAGTTTTGAAATCATAGGGACAAGACTGATGTTAATGACAGAAATAATGAAGAAGACAAGCATGTGTGATTTAACTACAGGATTTTTTTTCCTAGTCTCTTGTTATAGATGATCATGATAAATAGCATGCACTCGTCAGAATAAATTGCTTAGAATTTATTGTAGCAAGCAGCAAGTGGGCAAAACAGCGCTGGGTGACTGGGGAGTCTGCGCTCCACCACGGCGCGCCTTTCCAGTAGCAGCAAGCTTGGTTAAATGGGGTAAAGGATTACATATTCATGATTATTCCAGGAACGCCTATACATATTCATAACTTTTCCTCAAAAAGGCTGTTCTTATTAAAATGAGTTCCAAGGAATTATATCTATAGTCTTCAGCTTTGGCTCTTTCCTGTTGTGCCTGCGCAGTGTCTCCAGGTGGTCATGGGCAGGGGTCTTTTGAATAAAGACTGAGGTCTATTTTGTCGTGCGTTTCTTATCTTTGGTCTAGCACACTGGGTTTGGCCAAGGCTCCAACAGCTTGAGGTGGTTTTCCTTCCGCTTTGTGCTGAAGACCCCCATTATTCTGCTCACACAAGGATGCAACTGGCCCTTATCTCTGTCAGTCTCTTCCTGAATGTTCTGCAGGGTACACTAAATTAGGCTTTTACACATATCTGTGGAACAAGTTTTTTTACAAAGACTACATACAGGTTGCACTGTTTAATGACAGCATGTACTAATATTATATGCTCAGGTTTCACAGCCACTGATAACATATCCATTTAGACCGGTTTGATTAACAAATATATTGTTAAGTCTATTACACTCTTACGAGTGATATCCTCTCTATCTTACATGAATGCAGAATAAAAATCTTCACAAAGAAACATTATTGGTTTAACAGGAAAAATGGGTCTTAATGGGAATTTAATTTTCTTCACAGGAAGCATTGAAGCTGTATGAGGTAGTGGCTGCAGCTGTCTTTTTCTGTATGCAGAGGATTCCTAACCTGAAGTGATTCCCTGTCTATACCACTTTGACAACTTTAAAAGCCTTTACAGAGATCCTCTTCTCAAGATTGTGAAAAAGTCTTCACTATAAGACTTTAAAATGAAAACAAGACTTAGAATTTTTAGGTTAGCATTTTATCAGATCTGGTGCATATGCAGGTCTGTTCCATGTGTGACTCACTGAAGTAGTCTCTTAAAATGAAACAGTAGAAGCATAACAGCAATCACATCAGATTAAATTTGAATAAATCTGTCTTCTCTTTCCAGCTAATGGTATGATGCCAGATAGTAGCATAATTGAAAAATAATGACTGGGAAAGAGTACAGTGTCAGGAAGAAAAAAAAAGAAAAATCTAATTTGTATTTAAAAACTGATTTTCATCAAAGATTAAGATCAACATTTATCTGATAACTAAAAGTAAGTTATCTTTGGATATATTAAGACATATCTTCTCAAGTAAGAGCCTATGGATGACTGCAACAGACTAGAGAATAATTTGAAGTGTGTGAACATTCTGGCATTTCAGCTGTTGGTGAATGATGAATCTGCTGATGGATACTGTCCAGAAAACACCCTGTATGTGTTTGTAGGAATTGTGAAAAACATTACAAGAGCAATATCAGGCAAGATTGTTAAAAGTGCATGAAAAATGTGCTTCTGAAAATACATAGGCAAAGAATAATGGTTGACCCACAAATGGAAGAACACATCCCAGTTTTTAAGAGCTGTTTAATATGCATATATTATTAATTTTTGAGTGGATCTCTTCTGTTCAGACCTGTCTAAACCTGCCAAGTTTTAAAATGCAACTGCACGCGTGAACTGAGGAGAAAACACTGCTCTAGAAGAGCAATATTTACATCCTTAAATTTTGGAAAAAATCTCCTTCGTTCTTTACTGTAGTTCATTTTTTCTGATATATACTGCTTTAATTTTATTTAATAGCAGATTATGCAGAATGGTTTGCAAATAAAATTAAGTAATTATAGGGTTAAAGTGAGCAACTAACAACAGGGCAAATTTCAGAGGCTGAAAAGATACTGTTTTCCAGAGAGATTTCAGGTGAGATTGAGAACCTAACAAGTGAATAGTCATTGAAGGGCTAATTTAGATATCAAGAGCTGTAAATGAGAAGAAATTCATATGCTGTCACTACTAATTCAGTGATAGGATAAAGTAAGAGAATAAGCATTTGCTAGATTGCCTTGGAGAGTAAAAGGATGTAATATTGAGAATCAGTTTGAAACAAAACCATGACTTAAAATAAATAAACAATTAACAGAAACGAAACAAAGACAACAAACAAACAAACAAACAAAACCACATGCAAACAAAACCAAACCAAACCAAACCAAACCAAACCAAACCAAACCAAACCAAACCAAACCAAACCAAAAAACCTCAAAGCAAACAGACAAAATCACACACACTTACACACAAAACCCAAACAAAACAAAAAAAAAAACCCTCACACAAACACATAAACAAACAAAAAACCTACCAAACCTTGTTAAGAACAAAATAAACTGAATTTCTTTTTAATTTACATTGATTCCACTTGGAGGACTTTTATTTTATTTGTGACTGTAGGCTTTGGTTTTTTTGTCAGCTCTGCAACAACTAAACCAGCCTCAGTGGTGATTGTATAAGGAGCTAGGAAGTAGCACACTTGTACATGCAGAGTTAGGCTCAGAGGAGAAGAGTAGACATGAAACTTGAGAATTATTTGACTGAGACTGTCTTTGCAAGATGGCTTCTTGCAGTAGTGTCTTCTGTACATTTATGCAACATGTAAGAAAGTATGAAATAAAATAAAAATCAGAAATACAAATCAGGAATGAATTTAAATAAATGAAGTTTCTAATGCAGAAACCTGCTTCCTTAATCTCAAAGCAGCTGGAAATCTGGCAGTGGTGTCTTCTCTGACTTCGTGAAGGTCCAGCAGTCTTCAGAGAGTCTGGTCCAGCACAGAGTAGCACTGTAACAGATGGTGATGTGAGGATACATAATATGAGCCTCCAGTGAAACTGGTTTCTGAGCCCTTAAACCATTCCCCTTCACAATTCATGATGAAGAGTGTATCTTCTCTTCCATGCAAATGAGTACTGTCCTTCACTGCAACTAGGACACAGTTGTCCATGGTGGCAAAACAGATACACAATTTCAACCTCTCAATTTCAGCTTCAACTGTATGATGACTAAAGTGCTGAAATCCACTCCTTGCATATGAAATGTCACTTTTTTGTGTGTTTCCTCAGGGCATGTCTGTTTGCATTTCATCAGTTCTGCCCATACCATATTGAGATAGAGAGAAGGGGCTAAATTAATTATAAGAACTATTTGTGTGATTTATGCATTATGCAAGCATTCTTACTACAGTTACTGATGGATGTGCTGCACTGTGGCAGTATTGGTTTTAATTTTACATTGTTATTTTACATATGTTTGCAACTGATATAATACAAAACTCCCTAGTTTGTGTATAGCCAGGAAAAACTCATATTTTATTTGTAAGAATATACCATCCTACTAACTTAAAAAATACATACTATTTACATACTTGAATTAATACCATTGCAAGAAAAAGACCGTTAGTATAGAATTTTTTCTTTTTTTTTTTTTTTCTGTTTGTTTTTTAATAAAAATATTGCCTTTGGGGGAAAAAAATGCCTGAGAACAATGATAATTAAGCCAGGAAGAGACTTCTGGAAGCCTCTAGTCAAATATCCTGCTCTAAGCAAGGTCAGATACGGGATCAAACCAGGATTTTGCTAGTTGTGTCTTAAAGTGTCCAAATATGGTACCTGTATGGATTGTCTGGGCTTTCCATCATGCTGAAAACGTTTTCCTTATATTCAGCCTGAGCCTTGCTTGGTTCAGTTTATGTCTGTTACCTCTACCTATATGCATCACTGGCTCCATCTTCTCAATGATGCCCTCAAAGATACAGGTAGGCAGCCATTAAGTGTCTCCCACAGCTGCCTCTTCTCCAGGCTGAAAAAACACCAGTGTGTTAGCCTCTCCACACAGGTGAAGTACTCCAGCCTCGAAACAGCTTGGTAATCCTCCCTGGATCTTGTTCCACCTCATCAATGTCTTTCTTGTACTGGGGATCCAAAAACTGGACACAGTATCTAGCTGTAGTTGAACTAGTGCCAGTTAAAGAGGGATAATCCCTTCTCTCGATCTACCATCTGTGCCCGTGTTAATAACAGCCCAGGACACTGCATCTTTGCTGCCAGGGCAGACTCTTAGTTTGCTGCTGACCAAGTTAGCCAGGACCTTTTCTGCAAAGCTGCTTCCCAGCTGGTCAGTTCCCAGACTATAGGGTTGCCAGGCATGTCCCCTGCCAGAGGTAGAAATATACATGTGCCTCTGAATTTTGAGAGTTTCTTGCCAGCCCTTTCCTACAGCTGTCTAGATCCCCCTAGACAGCAGTCATGCCTTCAATTGTATCGAATGGTCCTCTTAATTTGGCAGCATTTGCAAGTTTGGTGAGATTATGCACCTTCCCTGAAGGTGTTAGGCAGGACAAGTCCTAGGACAGATGCTTGTGGTACTGCATGTAGTAGTCTTCTCTGAGTATTGCCCATTAACAACTACTCTGAACCCAGCCATCCATCTCAACTAATCTAGTGGTTCCTCCATTCAGATCATAACATCCCAACTTAGATACAAGAGTATTGTGGGAGATGTCTGAAGCCTTACTACAAAAGCTGAGGTAAATGGCATCTACTGCTCCACTCTCATCCACAAACCTAGGCATTGTACTACAGATGGCAATGAATTTGGTCAGCCATTCATTGCAGTGCAAAGTATACACAAAATTGTTGCTCAGATAAGGGAGGTCTTTACATCTGGCCAGTTCTAACTCAGTATTCTGATGTGTTTTGGGGAAGCAACCCATGAGCAGATAACTTTTGAATAGGAGACGTATTCAAAAGCTTTGGACTACAGATGTTGTCTGCCCAGAACATGCACAGAAAAACAAAAAAGCACCACATATCCAACACCATGTAGAAGGTTGAGCTCAAGGTAGAACTACTATGTGTAAATCCCAAGCTGTCAAACTGGACTGGACACCTTGCCCAGAACAAGTGAATGCCCTGTTTCCCTGCATCAATGGGAAATGGAAGCCTTTAATAGGCAGGGGCAGGGTGAGTGGTGGTGGTGAGGGGGAGCAACAATTACGAGTGACGTTCTGTCCTTATGGCTGTGACAGTTGATGAAGAGTGAGGATAGGGGTATTTGCGTGTTATGGAGCAGACCTATGGTTTTGTCAACAATGCTAAACACTCCTTTTATGTGACACTGTTTATGTATCACTGTTCAGGCAGAATTACTGCTTTGGTGTACCAAGGGTGTGAATTTTATCTCTTTCTGTACTGAGTTCATTGACACAAGGAAAACCACAGATCTTAGTTGATTGCATTCATTGGCCTGACTGGGTTCTTGCCCCTTTAATAATGAGGTGTGTCAATCCAGGTGGCACGGTGCCTTTGGCATGCTGGTGTGGTGTCTTTCCAAAAGGTGCACTGCATGGCTTCTTGGTGCAGAATTTTGCTTTCTGTTTGTTTGGGAAGGGGGTGTATTGTGAATGAGCATTTGTGTGAGCTGCTTCCATGTGTACTGGATGTGGCAATTTGTTCTTCTGGGCGTTCAGAAGTATGTGGTGTCTGTGTAAAACATTCCAGCATTTGCGGTGGAGATGGGTGTCAGCATGACACCGGCTAGCATGCATTGAGCTTGATTAGCCTGTGAATAAGAGCAGGATCAGGTCATTTGTACTGTTCCTCTTATGCAAGTTCTGTTTGGGTGCATGCAGTGCTTGTAAAAGCCCAGTTCTGTCTTCATACATCCGTTAGTGGCTATGCCTGGGCCTGCCATTCAGAAATGAATGTTCAGGCCTAGTAGGCGTAGTGAGGAGAGATACCCTCGAGGCCCAAAGTCTTCCAGCTTCATTAACTCCTTAACATGCTGTGAGTATTCCTGAGGTGGCAGCTTTAGAAGCTCAGGTGTGAGGAGGGTATTGTTGCTTTTGCAAATATGCTCAAAGTACTAGTATTTGTGACCAAACAACATAACATTCACTTAAAGGAATATACTCAATATCTCTAGAAAACAACAGAATACCACATGAAACCATCAATTGTATTGGCTAAAGAGCAAGCAGAGACCCAAGAGAAATAACCTAGAGCTGAACTCTTTACAGATTGTGCCCTGAACATGTTCCAAAAAGTAAAATACCTCTGAATATTTAAAAAAAAAAAAAAAAAGAAAGAAAGAAATCTGATAAACAGTTCAGACTGTGCTCACAGATTAACATAGTTTTGTATAATGTAAAGGAAGGTGATCTTGTCAACAACAGTTAAATCTTTGGAAAATTGCTCCAAAAATATACTAATTTAATGGCCTTTGTAGGTATGCTCCAAAAATGCACTAATTTAATGGCCTTTGTAGGTTTCTTTTAGTTTGTTTTACAGGATAATTCTCTGAAGAATAACAACCTGAAGAGATGGAATCAATAAATAACAACACAGATGGATGACTGCTGAAAAGTTGCTTAAGAATAATGGCTAACTAATTGGAAAAACAAGGGAAACAAAATGGCTTAACACCTTAGTACCCAGAAAGGCTCCTACTGATGGAGACATTCCAGGTTGAATAACTAAGATAATTATTAATAACTATTAACTATAGTATTTTGTTATTTTTGTCTTCCATAGACAGCACTGAAGAACAAGTCATTTCTCTTCATAGGTATTTTTAATGTTAAGTTGCTTGCCTTTGCTTTTGCTACCTTTATTTATTTGTTTCACTTTATTATCATATCTGGGCAGCTATAGTTTTTTCTTTGCCAAATCTACCTTCAACACTTATCATTCAAATGGACATTTAATATCAAGCTTCAATGCTCACAGGCCTTTTCAGGACTCAGAACCAGATATTTTACATCCTGAATATATACTTCTATTTACAAAGCTGTAACTGACTTGATGTCTTTGTATTCTTGTGCATCACCTTCTAATTTCTATTGAAAAATAAATTTATTTAATTAAATAGTTGTAGGCAAAAAGAATAAACACTCTGCAGAAGGTAAACAGTACACGTAACCATTGAACTGAGCCCTGAGTAAGTCTGTAGGAAGACTGAACAGCAGTGCTGCAAGGAGTAAACAGTCTCATTTGTCTCTGTGAGGTCCCAACTCCTACATAGTCAGCACCAGGCTTTTGAGTAAACAATGCAAACATCTTCATTGACTAAAGAGGGAGAAAACTACAAACCTGCACTAATTATCATGAAGTGAATACTTCATACCCAGTCACAAAAGTATGATGAAAAGGTAACATGGAGATGAAAAATGGTTTTAAAGAGACTAGTGGAAATAAAACCATTTTGATTATATGCACAGTCTATTCTGAGCAACATGTTTTTGTCAGATCGTAGGGTTGTATCTTTTATGGGCTGTTTGGAAAAACAGAGCTGCCTTTGTTCTGCCGCACTGATTGTTCTGTTTCATACATGACAATGCCTCTAGACTTGCCTACCACAACCTCAACAGTCTCTCTGCACACCAACACCCTCATCTAAAAAAAAAAAAATCATGGTTATATTATGTCTCTCGGGCAGGCACAAAAGCAACTGCATAGAGATACCCAGCTTGACCTGGGTATCTAGCTTGCTATTCTCGTCTTGAGAGCAAAGCAGATTCATGTAACCTGCAGCTTGGTTAGGTTTTGCAGTCTGTGCTGTGTTTCTTGCTGCCTCAGCAAAATTGGTACTAATATTTAAAGTAGGCTTTGCAATATATCTAAGTCAGTTTTACACTGTTTACAATCACTACTGTAACCTCAGAATTGATTTATAGCCTACAGATTCAGTCTTCATTCCATCCACTTGTTCTTCCACTAGGCTTTTTGGCTTTCCTTCACATACCAAATAAATTATATGTTTTCTCTTACCCTCACAATTATTTTTTTCCTATTTGGCTTCCATATGTTTGTATTATCTACTTCATGTTACAGAATGTTGCCAGGTCCTTGCTGCTGTAAAGGTATCAAGGGAGATAAAATTAGTTAAGGTTTACATTTCTAAATTTCTCCAAATACCTAAATTTCTCCAAATATCTTCAAGGGAACAAATAAACTCTATGAAGCTCATTTAGAAAATATTTTTTCTTGGCAGTTTGCTTCCCCATGAAGTCGAGTATGCCTCACAAATAATCCATATTTCCCAAGCATAAAACAGAACACAGGGATAAAAAGTTTAAGGCTGAAAGCAAAGGAATAGACTTTAAAACACAAACGCTTCTGTAGCTGTATATGTTTTAGCAAATTTGATCCATCAGATTCAGTGTTTCGGACAAAAAAAAAAAAAAAAAATTCATTCAAAGATTCTGTTAAGCATTAACATTGCTTGTGTTTGCAGTGAGTCTAGATGTTCTCTTTCTACTATCCTTTTTCTCCAAGAAGCCCCTTTTATGTGGCAATGGGAGAGAACAGAAGTAGTATTAAAGTCAATTTCCTGCACTTGTAGGTGGTGACGGTATAAAAGTAAAGTATAAACAGAAAATAAAATATATAAATATCCAATTAAAATACAATTCCCCTCAAATACCACAGATATTAGCATATACCTTAAGTAAACAGACTGAAACTCATTTAAAAATCCTTCAGTATTTAAGCAGGTAAGGCTCAATGCATCAACGGTGGCTGGGTTCTCAGAAGATGTAAGAAATGGAGTAAATAATCCAATATCCAAAGTAGGGGATAATCCACTACAGAAGGTAAAAACAACCAAACCACTATAGTAGTTCCTGCTTGTATTTGCTAACCCAACAGCAAGTATATTCTGGACCAGAAGGAAAATGCACTGGTAACAAAGGTTTTTCTGTACCTGTACGAGCAATCATATGTTCTACCTTTGCTTGTCACTCCACATTTATTAGTTACAGGTTTGACGTTTTACCTTGTTCATTATATAAATACCAGTTCATAGACTTAAGAATTCAACAAGTAAACACTGTAAATAAAATATTGAGGAAATTAATAAAAGAAGTGTAGGAGTTCTCTCAAACTTCATTTTCAGATCTGTGTTTTTTTCACTGCTGCTTCTAGGTTGCTTAATGTGCTGTATTTGGACTTTAGGAGGTTGTCTTGTACAATTAGTATAATATGAAAAGTTCACCTGCATCAGCTCATTTTTTTCTGAAATAATGGCAATGCAAACAAAAGTGGAACAGAGATAGCCAGGAAAAATAAATAGGTAATTAAAGGTTCCAGAGCTTTAAAATATAATGTGTCTGAATTACAATGTAGATTTTGAATTTGCTAACATATGGCTTGGAAATATATCTATTAAAATATTATCAAGAGATTATTCTGTCAGAACCAGAGAAGACTAAAATGTATGAGCACACAAAATTACAGCCTTGCCATTTATAGGTAATTTAATGCTGTAATATTTCAGCTTTTCAGAAAAGATTTTAAAAAGTTTAATCATGCCAGAAATGATTATACAGATACAGTTTTCTTTAATGGAGACCTTAAGGTCTTGAAATTGTATTCTCCATTCTCAATATAAGAATATCATTTCTTACTTTAAAAAAAAAAAAAAAAAAAAAAAAAAGAGATCTTAAAAGAATTCTGCCTGATATTCAGAGAATATGCAGTTTGCACACACATGACTGCATATCTGTGTGGAGGCACACAAAGTGTGCTGACATTTAATTTCCATATATTGTGTTTATCACAGATGATTTCCAATACATGGAGTTATCTGTAAAATTATTAATAGCTTGACATTTACAGAAGAGTAAGTCTGAAAATCCTTTTAGATACATACCTTGTGGCTAGCACTGATTATGCAGCTAAGTAATACAAGTAAGGGTTTATTGCACAATACAAAAGAAACATGGGAAAGCACAGTTATGTTACTGATTGCTCAGTCTTTGTTGGCTAAATTCATGACTAACCAAACTAACATATCTGCCAAATTGTTAACAGTAAAGTCTGATCTTATTCACTTCATTATAGATAATGATTTTTTACATAAACATATTGCAAGTTCTTTTAATGTTAGACTAGGATCCTTGGAGAATTCCACACTTGGTTTTAGGGAAATACAGTTTCTCTTTTCACCAGGATAATGAACCTTAATGTTGCATCCAAGTAAATATTAAGAAAAGTAAATACTAAGCAAATATTTAAGCAGATATTAAGAACTTTAACTAATAAGTTGAATTTACTATTTATACTGATGATCTGCATTATTACAACCTGTTTCTATTGTCATAAGACTTTGTATTTAGTAAATTGTAAATGGCCTGAATATACAAAAAACAATCTGCTTACAAACTGTACTATTTGTGAACCACGGAAAGTTACTTGTGTAGTATGTTGTACTTGTTTTCATTTTTATTTATTTATTTATTTTTAGACAAAGCACATTTTCAGTAAAGCTCTAGGCAGTGCTAACTAAAGATTATGAAACACAACATGAGACATTTTGGAAAGAAAGTTTTATTGAGTTGAAAGAAATGGAGTGTACTTCAATCCTTTCTTCAAAATGTTCTTAAAATTTTCCAGTTGCTATGTAGCCATAACACTTCCAAACAGACTTGGAGTAATTTCCCTTCTGTCATTGTCATTTTTGCTGTTAACACGTATTATTTCAGGTATTGCCAGTGATTACCTTGAAGCATTTCAGTAGAAAAACAAGTGGAAATATTCCAAATTTTACTTTATTTGGAGGCTGACTATACAAGTTTAACTTTACAGGTTTCATTATACACCCACCTCTGCCTCTTCATCCTGACAAATACTTTCTTCTGTGACAAATATAAGTAGCACTAGTAACTGTAAAATTTCAATAAAAAGTGGGTTTAATAGGTAGGGAGAGAAAAATGGAGGGAACACAGAATATAGTATGTAAGGGATAAGTACAGGTATTTTTCTTAGAGCAGCTTTTTCTTACAAAAGTTCTAAGGAAATTTTAGTTGGAATTTTCTGTCACTCATTACAATTGAAATGAGGATTTTGCCTGAAACTCCACAGGAATGAGATTACCTTTTTATAACTATTTGGCTGTTGTAAAAGAAGCATCACTTGACAGATTATGTCATACACTGTGGATTTAATTTGTTTATTATGTTCCTCTTAAAAATAATGCCAATTTGATCACGAAGGGTGGTATGAATAGAGAAGTTGTTCTCACCTGGGTGGAATTGAACTCATCAGGGGAAAAATAACTTCCAGATTGCACAGGGGGAGTGAGATGATGGAGAGGGTGGGGTAGAACAGAGAGAACGATATCTGAGAGGCATAACAAGCAAACAAATGCAAAAGCAATCTAGGGATCAGAGGGGCTGTTTAGAGTCTGCTGCAACTCCTAAAGCCACGGAGCTGTAACAGAAATTGAGCCTGGTAGCAACTAGCTCTCCTACAGGCCAACAACTTTTATTAGTATTTATGCACATTTCATTTAATAGTTTCTTACAACCAGTAATAGCACATACCCATGATCTTTAACAGCATTACTGGTCCAAAAATCAGGAATTAGATCAGCACAGAAAGCCATAGATAGCAACAGAGCCACAGCTTTTTTGTGGCCTCAGGAAGGCCTGAAGAAGCTTTACGAGAGTTTGCAAGTGGGACAAGGACTACTTCTGTCATGTCTTGCTTAAGATGTAAATTTTGATGATGTGTTCTGTGATGCTTCCTGTGGCTTTCTTTAAAGATGTCTTTAGTTTTTAATATAGGATACTTGTGAGGCCTGAGAAGCAGATTCATGATACAGGTGCATCTTATAATGAGAGGAAAAGGTCTATGCTTTGCCATGAATTTGAGCTTTCATTGGGGCTGTATAGTAGCTGATATTTCTGTACAATTTATGTTGAGTAAAAACATGGGAGGGAAAGCAGTAAAGAGACTGTTCCTCTGTCTCTATCTGAAGCTATAAGGGAAAGAGAGAAAAGAAAGATAAGAGGGTCTTTTCCTATAATCTGTTGCTTTACACATAAAATATTTCATTACCAATGGCAAGAAAAAATGAGAGATCTTGTCCATGAGCTTAGTTAGCTGGACTAGTGGAAAGGCTTTATTATTCTGAATTTTGGAAGATTTCTTTATTTATTCATAGACAAGTAAATTGTCTAGGTCATGCCTACTGGGTGCAGGTAAAACCTTCCATAACATTCTGTCATTCATTATATATATGCCGTATTCTGACATGTTAAGAAGTTTATAGAATTTTTAACTTGTGTTTTTTAGATGTTTTTAAATGTATTTTCAAGAGGCTTTCTTCGCTCATGCCATATTTACAGAAACCTGGATTGTTTCAATGGTATTAAGTGTTGGCCTCTTGGCATCTTGATTTTTACTATATTGAACTCCACTGGGTGCCATAGGTTTTTTTCCTTCTCCACTAGAGGGAAGTATCCACTAGTACTTAACTGTTTTTACCTGGAGAAATACTTGCACCTGCTTTAATCACCTATCAGTTTCCTTCCTGATAGTCGAAATAGTTTGAGTTTTTTAAGGTCCCAGCTGTAAAGCATTATTAACAGATTTTTAAAAATGTATATGTCTCTTTCCAACACCCCCTACAAAACTAGTTGTAGTACTTTATCAACAGTATTCATACCTACCTGGGCAAAACTTTTCCTGCCTCTTCCATCCACAAACTGAAGAATCATGCTATCTCTCTTGCTAAAACATATTCTATAAGTTCATGATTAAATGCTTATAGACCAGGATTCTTCAGTGACTTCTAGAGTAAGGGTGTTTGGGGGATGCTAACCCATCTTATAGAATTATATAATCATGGTTGGAAAGGGTTGTCAGGTATTGGAACAGGTTGTCCAGGGAAGTGATGAAGTCACCATCCCTGCAAGGGTTTGAAAGATGCATAGATGATGCTCTTAGGGACATGGTTTAATGCTAGATTTATGTTATGGTTGAACCCAATGATCTTAAGGGTCTCTTCCAACCAAAATGATTCTATGATTCTGTGATCAAGGATCATCTGGACTGTCCTTTTGGTGGAAAACCAGAAATCATCGATAAAAGCAGTTCATGTTTGAGTTATACCAGAACTGAGACTAGGCTTTTTTTACAGGTCATGATTAATTCCTCCAGATTCACATATAACGTTGTGGATGGTTGACTTTGGCCAGCTCCCAGATGCCCACCCAAGTGCTCTCTCAGTCTCTTTCCTCAAGAGGAGTGATGGGGAAAGGAAACAAGATGGAAAAGCCCCTTAGTCGAGATAAAGACAGTAAGATCACTTACTAATTACTGTCACTGGCAAAACTGACTCAGCTTTGGGAAAGGTAATTTAATTTATTGCTGTTTAAAAATAGAATAAGATGGTGAGAAACAAAGATAAAAATAAAAAACACTTTCCCACCACCCTCCCTTCATCCCAAGATCAACTTCACTTCTTGATTCCCAATCTTTCTACATCCTCCACACCAAGCAACACAGGTAGGATGGGGTGATGGGGGTTGTGGTCAGCCCATGGCATTTTCTCTCTGCTGTTCCTTCTTTCTCACACTTTTCCCCTGCTCCATTGTGGGTCCTTCCCATGGGTTGCAGTTCCTTCAGGTTAAACCTGCTTTGGTGTGGCCTCTCCAAGGGCTGCAGCTTCCTTCAGAGCATATCCACGTGCTCTGGTGTCAGGTCCTGCACGAGTTGCAGTGTGGATATCTGCTCCAGCATGGTCTCTCCAAGAGCTGCAGAAAAATTTCTCCTGAGATACCTTCTGTCACCTTGGTGCTCACAGTTGTTTTCACACTTTTCCCTTACTCTTCACTGCCTGTGCAGCATTTTGCCCTTTCCTGTCATGAATTTGTGGGGTGTCTATTGTTCACATGAAATAATCTCTTTGATCAACTACCTTGGCTTGAAAGATTTATCATGATTATGCAGGTGGATTTTCTTTTGTATACTACAAATGGTTAACTAAGTCAAGGACTCCGTTTTGTCTAATTTGCTGCCTAAAGATTTTCTGAAATGTTTGTGTTCTCAGAAACAGTGACTTGCTTTGGCGTAAATCTTCACATAGTCCATGTTTCTCCTGACTTTATTTTTTTTTGGCAAAAACAATGAGTGTATTCACAGGATGTGTGTTGCTCTCCAGCGTCTCTTCTCAAACAGTCCTTGCTCTGGACCTGTCACCCACATTTTTCTCTTGTTGTTAGAAAACAATTTCCCTGAGTAATAGCAGGAGGTGTGGCCAGGCCC
The DNA here is from genome assembly GCF_037038585.1 of Patagioenas fasciata. Classification (NCBI taxonomy): domain Eukaryota; kingdom Metazoa; phylum Chordata; class Aves; order Columbiformes; family Columbidae; genus Patagioenas; species Patagioenas fasciata. The sequence goes on from NC_092520.1 coordinate 87,836,729, forward strand.
AGGGGTCAGAGGCAGCCCTGCCCTATTCCTGGCTGTCATGGAGACATCCCGAAGTGACTCCAAGCAAATTATAAGCTCAAATCAACTTTAATTGTGCAGAACTGCAACCAAACAACAGACTGAAAACAAACTACAGAAGCTAATGAGAAATGGGGGTAATCCAAAATCAGTCAGCACTCTGATAACATTTAAAAAACTGCAAGTTCAATATACCAGTCAGGGATATTATTATTACATGATAACACATAAGAATGTTCATCCACAGCGTGCACACACTTACTCACAAGAAGAGGTCACTCTCAGTCAAGGGTATCCAGAAGAAATAATCACTTGCTTGTGGGGGGCAAGGCCTCACTCAAGGATATATCCAGAAGAAATAATAACTCACCAAGGAGAAGGTGAGGGCTTTAAATCCTGGGAAGTCTCCTAAAATGCCATCCTTGCTTAAGGGAAGAGGTTCCAATCACAGACCTGCTTGCCCCCAAAAAACACTCTAAGGGTGTCATCAACAGAAGCCACATTTTAAAGCCTGATCAGATCTGAGCTGTGTTGATTTATGGGTATGATCTGGAAGCTGCTCTGGGCCTGGGGTACCTTGTTGGCTGAGGACCTTGTCTGTTGATGGAAGTTTTGCCCCTCCTTCTCCTGCAATTGAGGAATGTTTGAGACTGGAGTCACTATGCTCTGCAGGGACACGTGATGATCTGCATCTGTCCAAGGTGCACACTTAATGGCAGCCATGGTGGGGCACAAAAAGTGCAAAAACAAGGTGCTAAAGAGCCAACTGCTGTGTTTAAAGACTCGGAACGTATCTGGGTGTGTGCAACTGTCTCACCAACACCCCCTGCCCAGGGTCCAGGACCCTCAAGTCAACTTCACCCTTATCAGCAGGCCGTGCCTAGGCTTGGTCCCAGTGGGACGCAGACCCACACCAGTGCCTTTTCTCTCATCCCAGTCCCATCTCCTGGTGGGACTCCTGGCCCCAGTCCATCCCGCTAAGGCAGCCAGGGCTCCCAACAGGCCCTGCTGCCATCCCTGGCTCTGCCCACCATGCTCAAACTGGAGAGTGAGGGCAGGGCCCAGCCTGCGACTGGGTCACCTCAACTTCCCTTCTGAGTCCAGCCCCATTCTGCCATGCTCCCTGACAAGATGACTGTGAAGGGACTTCTTTCCTCTGTTTCTAAATATAAATTCTCTTATCTAGATCAAAAACTCAGGAAGTTTATTTTGAATATTCAAAAGCTGAACCCACAATCTCTGTTGTTTTGAAAGGCAAACTATACGGGACTGCAACCAATATGTTTTTGTTTGGATTGTCTTATGCCTGAGGCTTTAATGATGTTTTTGATCTTCTGCTTAGTTGCTGTCTTTGTAAATCATTCATCAAAAGTTATTTTTTTTTGTACAGGAGACTAAAAAAATTATGTTACTATAGTTACGTGTTGAATATTATAAATACAATCAATGAATAGATAAACACTATAATTCAACCAGCATTTAGCTGACATTTATACTTTGCTGTTTTAGAACTTTATTTTGGAGTTATATCCTGTATATGCTAGTTACATTAAATATGAATGATGTGCAGTGTATTAATGAGGTAATGAAAAATGTTCTTTTTTCTTTTATCTCCTTAAATAACAATGGGGCAGAAAGCTGCAAAAAATATGTAGGTAAATCAGGTTACTAAACACAGAGTAGAGGACTCTGTCACATCTTTTTGTCCACTTACATGCTGAATTTCATGTCCCCAGGCTAATGAAAAGGTAAATACTGGGGGGAAAACCCTTTAATTATCTTCTTAGTACCTTTACTTTGTTGATTGATTTGTTCTTTTGTCTTTTTTTTTCCTATTGTTTATACATTGTAGTACTGGGAAAGGAAGTAAAGAAATAGGAGGAAAGAAACCACTACAACAACAAAAAAATAGTTTATGGCTGTCATTGATATAAATATCTTTCTGCAGAAGGCATATTGTATTTGAGCTACTGTCTTAAGCTAAGTGGTTGGCCACCTTTTTAATGGATGTTGTTTATAATATTGTTCTCTAAGAGAAGATACATGCAAAGACTGTTACAAAAGAAGTGCTGAGACATTAAACCCTGTCCAGATTACAAAGTGGCAGTATTGGAATTATGGAAGTGTGCATGACTCCAATGATATCTCTTGCTCTTGCTTTTTTCTCCCCACTACATTAAAAGTTAAAGGTGCAGGGAAGTCTTTGTAACACTTTCTGCACTTTTGAATTAAGAATAGCAATCCTGTCCCTGTATGTCTCCGTGCTCATTACCCACAGTATGGCCATGTAGGGCGTGACTTCAATAAAGTCAAAGAGCAGCTGAAGACGACTTGTCTTAACTCCCATTAAATTTGGCACATATTCTATAACCTCTTAACTGAGAGTTAGTGACAATGAATCACTTTTTTCCCCCCTTGTTCTTACACTTATTGCTTCACACCTTGTATGACTGTTAAGTGCATTCAGGAACTCTCTAGGCCAAGTTTGTGGCCTAGTAGGAATTACATATTCCTGTTGTCTGGGCTCTAGATGTGAAACTGTGAAATGTAAAGCACACTTCTTGCTTTGTATGGAGCTATATTTGCTATAGAATATGTAATATTTGTGCCCTGTCCACAGGAACAGAATTTGCTTATGCTAGTGTTGTATCAATCTCTTCAGAGAACGCATAAGAATATTTAGATTTGTTTATACATTCCTCAAGCAGGCATTATTTTTACACTCTAAGAAACTAATAAGTAAACCTGAGTATTGTTTTGGAACAGATCCTTGATTGACAGGAATTCTTGTGGTATTTGGACTTTTGGTCATGGCAGTTCACACCTGCTCTTCATCCTGCACTAATTTTCTTTTTGTTTGTTCTTGGGTTTTCAGATATTTTTCTGAACTTAGGTCCTTTTCTGTATTATTTTGAATCAAGGAAACAATTGTCATGTGTAACCTTGTCAGTTTCTAATGCATACAGCCTAGAAAAAGCTTCTTTAAATGAGAAAATAAAAATGTTTTTAAAAAAATAAATAAATAAAACCAAACACAAACCAAACCAAACCAAAACCAAAAAAGATAAAACAAAACGATAGCAAAACCAACAAAGCAGAAGACTGTTTCACTCAAATTCCAGGGTGTTTTCTGTTACAGAAGTTGATGAAGACCTGTGAAAGGAAAATCATGAGAAGAAAACTTTCAGGAAGCTTCAGAAAGTGTGCTCCGAGCATTGAAACTGTAATAGTTTTCCTATAGGTTTATATTTCCTGTATTTCTAAAGTACTATAGTAATGGACATTTTTTTCTATTTAACTTGGACTGATATAGAGCTATGATCTGTCTTGATGGTTAGAATTCATATTCATAAAGGCTTGTGGCTACAGTAATTAATAATTTCTTGTTTGTAAATACAATATATGTATTTCTGACTTTCCAATAAATGTATACTGTTTGTTTATAGCTAAAAATATTTTTTACTTAATTGGAGTAATTTTTTGAATCATATTGTTAATGATGTCATGGTTATATATTTAGAATGAAGCAAGTGAAGCAGTCTTACAATATATGTCAGAAATTTCTGGATTGTAGCATGGTCTTAATAAGAAACGTCTATTTGAAGCTGATGCTGTACTAAACGGAAGAAACCAGGTACTGCATGAATGGAACCTATTAAAAATTCTTTGCAAGACACTTCAGTGGGACAAGGTAAAAGATTATTTATTTTTTGCATTTTATTGTATATATATATTTTTAATACATCATCAGTTTATTTCTCATTCAATGGCAGATAATATAAATAACTGGATAATTCCAATGTATCCTTATCTTCTCCTATCAGACTTACTGAAAGCAGGTCTTACAGATGCTTTCTTGTCATAGGGAATCTGTTCCACTTTTTTTTTTTTCCTACAGAGTATCACAAATACTGCATAGATAACAGTTTCATACTTACTTACAAATAAATCTGATTGTGGAAACAAGCTCTAATCTCTTTCTCTAATTTAAATTAAATAAAACTGTACACAGGAGCAGCCAGACAGGTTCATTTGCCTAATGCACAGAGTAAACAACTACAGAGTTAGATCAGAGTCCGGGTCTTGTGGCCTCTGTCCTCAGAAGTGATTTTAGTAAAACAAAAATATAATAGCAATAAAAATGAAAACATAAATATAAAGGGCTTGTTGTGTGAGTGGGATATAAATCAAGATTTTGTGTGTTTTGGTGAAACATTTACAGAAATAGAAATCCTGTGGCACTCGCTTATGCAGGTGTTCTGAGAAAATTCACCCTTAATAACTGTCTTAAGTATGCACATAACTTCAAAGATCCCTTTTTGTGGTAAAAGTCATATAGAAGTATTATTGAAATACCATTTTCACTTTGGGAAGAAACCCTCTTTAAAGACTAATCTGTTAAACATGATGTCAGTTGTGCAAAAAATGAGGAACTCTGAACTGAAGAATGATGGACTGTCATCATCATCACAGTGTTTTGCTGTACCACTGATTTTTTTTTTTTTTTTAATAGCAAATATATAATTAAACTCTGAGAAAGAGAAGTTGTCATGTTTTTCACTATCTGTCAATATAGTAAGGCATCTTCATTAATGCCATATCTACGAGCAGGTTGCTGAAGAGGGAAGAAAGGGAGATTAGATATTTTCTGCATGTAACTCAACTATCACAATGTTTTACATCTGGTAGTCAAGTATTTCTTTATCAGAATTAATGTCAAAGCTGTATGGTTAGTATACTAAGTCTGAATTTTTCGGTTTTATCACTTCAATTGTCCCAAATTGACTAATTCTAAAGATTTTATGTTGGTGATTAAAATATCAGCCAAATAATTCAAATTATTTTTCATATACTGTGTAATTAAATACTGCAGTTGAAATTATATGTACTGGAATTGTGTATTATGTTTTAATTGACGTATCTCACAGTAAGAAATAATTCTTGCACAGTGTTTGATCTGAAGAGTGAATGTTCATAGGCCACTTGTTTGCAAGTCAATAAAATTCAGTTCCATTAAAGTATGTAATAGCTGACTTGTCAATAAATGTCATCAGCTTGCTTTGCCATGTCATCAACATGCTTTAAACAGCCATGCATATGGCAACAGATTTGTTTGAGTATCAAAGGCAAAACAGAACTGTTGCAGAGTATGTAGCAAAGCCCAAAACCAGTGAACTTTGCTGTTTAAAAGGATTTATTCCAAACATAAAACTTCAGCCTTATATCCTGAAATACACCTCAGGTTTTCATCCTTTCAGTTTTGGGCATGCTAGTTGTCAAGAGAATGTGTTCTGACTTATTATTTGTAATTTTGTAGGATTCAGGTATCTGCCTAGTTTAATAAGAAATCAAGAAATCACTCAAGGATTTTCTTGACTTTCATGTTAGGCTTCAGATTGTGGCTGTGTTCTTTTGGCTATACTAATGTGAGATCTGAGCAGCAGTTATTCCTCTGGCAAATATGAAAAAAATATTTCTGAGAGAGAAGTGGGAAAAGCTGTGACTTTGAATCTCTTAAAAGAATAATTCCTTTGTGGTGATGGTATAGGAACTGTGTTGGGTGAAGAGTACGTTCTCATGCACTGATACAATCATATTATTCTCCCTGAGATGGAATCTTTGTTACCTTAAAATAAAGAACTATTTTCACCAATAAAGAATCCAATTTATATCTTCTCATGAGTTTTTTTTTTTTGATAGAACAATATTTTTTTTAACAGTTGTCCATATTCCCCTCATGCCCTTGAAATAGTAAAAACGCATTCCAATATGAGCTAATAAGAAAAAGAAAAAAAAAGACATTTTGAAACCTTTTAAAAAAATGAATTATGATTTATTTTACCTTCTTCATACCTCTAAGCCCTTGCAGCATAATCAAATATTTTTAAAGTTCTTCCTTCTTTAAAGACCTAGTGTAGAGTTGAAACTAATAATTTGACTAGCTTCAGTGATACTACAAGGAAATAAACACTGTGGGGTTGTCATATGCAGGGACAGGCCTGGACTCAATGGTCCTTGTGGGTCCCTTTCAACTCGGGACATTCTATGATTCTATGGAATATTTTGTTTTCTCTTTTTTTGCTTTTTGAACTTTAAAAAGAAAATTAGTTTCATAGCCACTTTCTAGTTCATCAGCAGTGGCTTTAGTGAAGACACTGAAGAGTAGACGTAGGTGCTATCTCCATAAAGGCCAAATTCCAAAGCAAAATGTTTAAGATCACACATCCCTCTAGTGCATCCACCTCTAATGTGTTTTATGACTGGAGACAAAAGGTTTGTTTGAAAATACAGTGTTTAGCCACTAAACTCTCTTTGGTAAATCTACATTTGGACTACATTATGAAGTAGAATTGGTAGGTTTGTGTGATATGGGTGTGACTTAATATCATATAAAAAAAATAATCTTGATACTAGCAACAGCCTTAGGTTAAGAAAAAATGAAATCTGTTTTAATACAACTCATCCCAGTATATTTTTATGTTTTTCAAATACAGGACCTACAACATGGCATAAAGAGTTGCCATTATATCTGCACCAGTACTAGGAAGTTGTCACAGAGGCACTCCAAAGTCAGTTTTAGGCGGACAATAAGTTCCAAAACAGACTTTATTCTGGCCTGAAAAGTGCAGCCAAAAAACTGACCAAAACAGGGTTTATACAATTAGTTAGCACATAAAATACAGGTTCGGATGTCAGTTGAGGAGACTATTGGGGTGTAGCAAAATGAGAATAATGAAGATCCACAGTGTTCATGCACACACTCACAAGAAACAAACCAGAGCCCTCTAACTCCAGAGTACCCACAAGAAATAATCACCCGCCTGGGTTAGGCAAGGACTCACACTCGCCTGGTTAGGCAAGGACTTATCACTCACCCAAACAAGGAGGTGAGGTGCTCCAAATCCTGGGAGTTTCCTTAGATGGTGTTCCAGTCAAGGGGAGGGCTCCAGCTCAGCGGACCTGCTGCTCGGAGAAGACCACACAAAGGGAATCTTTGGCAGGAGCTCTGTTTATAGTCTGATCAGATCTGCCTGTGGGTATTCCAGAAGCTTCTCAGCTTCTCTGGTCCCCTCCTCTGCTAACGATCTTGTCAGCTGACTCTGGGTCCCACAAAAAAGCCACTAACTGCACCATTGAAGGCTCCGGTTCTCAGAGGGGGAAGTGCAACTGCCACAGAAGTCCATCTCTTTTCGCTACACCAAGATACTGAAGAGGAAAAAAAAAAAAAAAGCTGAATTTTGTAAAGAAGCATAAGACACACACACATTTTGTTCTTATTGTGGAGCAATGGTGCACAAAGGTGAAGAATAACTGATTAGATGAGAAACTATTTGTTCATTTATTTTTGATCTCTAAAGATAGATAATGGAGGCAAATCCTGCACATGGAAGACAATAGATAATCAACAGTCCTTTCTTTACTTTTTTGACATTGTATTATTTGTGAGGAGGTACTCAATTACTACTTTGTCTGTTACATATTTTTTTTAAGTTTTTCAGCAGTACTTCACATGAAGGAAATTCCTTTGTTATTTTCACTTAATACACCTTACCGTACTTCACATTGTGGTGATTTTGGTCCATGCAGACTGGATTCCTTGTGGAGCAAGTTAAACCTAAGAATCCTTCAGAGCACATCAAATGTTCTCAAGCCTGTGAGAAAACATGAGGGTCTGAAATAATGACTGGTCCTTCAAGTGGTGGCAAGACATATGCCTGGTGAGGGGCTTGGTGTGGGGAAAAAAATCTATTTCTGAATTTAAACCCTCAAACTATATAGCACAGATACAGGAACCTTTATACCAGCTGTTTCCAAATCCTGATTTATCGTATTGCTCTGAAATTCTTGTTCACAGAGTCAAAGACTGGCTGAGGTTGGAAGGACCCTCTGAAGATCATCTTGTTCAACCCCCCCTCCTCAAGCAGGCTTTTGAATATCTCCAAAACTGAAAGTCCACAACCTTCCCGGGCTACTACTCAGTCACCCTCACCTTAAAAAAAAAAAGAACAAAAAACCTCTTTGTGTTCAAACAGAATCTCCTTTGTGCCCATTGTGTCTTGTCTTATCACTGGGCACCACTGAAAGGAACCTGGATTCATCTTTCTTGCACCCTCCCTTCATATATTTCAATGCATTGATTAAATCCTCCTGACCTTTTCTTGTCTAGGCTAAAGAGTTCCAGTTCCTGCAGCCTTTACCCAGAGAAGAGATGCTCTGGTCGATTAGTAATCTTAGAGATGGCCCTTCACTGGACTTCTCTCCAGTAGTTCTGTATTTCTTTTGTACTAGGGAGCCCAAAACTGGATCCGGTCCTCCACATGTGGCCTCACCAGTTCTGAAGAGAAGAATCACCTTCTTCCACCTGCTGACAACATTCCTCCTCATGCAACCCAGGACACCATTAACCTACTTTGCAGCAAGGGCACATTGTTGGCTCATGTTCAACCTGCTGCCCACCAGGATTCCCAGGTTGTTTTCTGCAAATCTGTTTTCTAGCTGAGAAACTCCAGGCATGTATGGGATTGTTCTCCACCCAGGTGAAGGACTTTGCACATCCCCTTGCTTAAATTTATGAGTTTCCTTTCAGCTTATTTCCTTAGCTTGCCAGGGTCTCTCTGAATGGTAGCATGGCTCTCTGGTGTCTCAGTCAATCCTTCTGGTTTTGTGTTATGAGCAAAGTTGCTGCAGTTACACTTTGCCTTATCATCCAGATCACTGATGAAGATATTAAGCAAGATTGGGCCCAGTATCGCCCCCCTGGGATATACTGCTGCTGCCAGTGCTCACCACCCACTGGGACTGGCCTTTCAGGCAGTTTTCAATCTATTTCACTGCCTGCTTATCAAGCAAGTACTTCAGCAGGTTCTCTATGAGGATCTTATGGAAGAGAGAGTTGACACAGTCCCTCACAACATTCTTGTCTCTAATCTGGAGAGGGATGGATGGATGGATGGATGGATGGATGGATGGATGGTTAAGAAATTGCCTGGATGGTTGCATCCCAAGAGTTACAGTCAGTGTTTGATGTCCAAATTGAAACCAACAATGAGTGAAGTCCCTCAAGGATCCATGCTGGGACAATTACTGTTTAATATCTTCATTAATGAGACAGTGGAATTGAGTTCACCCTTGGGAAGTCTGCAGATGACATCAAGCTGAGTGGTGCAGTTGATTAGCTACAGCAAAAGGATGCCATCCAGAGAGACCTTGATAGGCTTGAGGAGTTGGCCCATGCAAACCTCATGAAGTCCAACAAGGTCAAGTCCAAGATCCTGCACTTGTATCAGGGGCAATACCCAACATCAGTACACACCAGATGATGACTAGATTGAGAGTAGCCCTGTAGACAAGGACCTGAGGATACTGATGAATGAAAAAATTTGATATGAGCTGGCAATGTGCTCTTGCAGCCCAGAAAGCAAATTCTGCCTTGGCTGCATTAAAAGAAGCATTGACAGCAGAAAAAGGGAGGTGATTCTCCCCCTCTTCTCTGCTTTCATGAGAATCCACCTGGAGTATTGTGTCCTAATCTGAGGTCCTCAGCACAAGAAAGGCAGGGACCTGTAAGAGCAGGTCCAGAGGATAGCCACAAAAATGGTCAAAAGGATGGAACACTAACATCTCTCAAATGAGGGAAAGGCTGAGAGAGTTGGGGTTGTTCAGCCTGGAGAAGAGAAGGCTCTGGGGACACTTTATTTTAACATTTCGGTACTTAAAGGGGGCTTCTAAGGAAGATGGGAACAGACTTTCGAGTCAGGCCTGTAGTGGTAGGACAAGGGCAATAGTTTTAAACTGGAAGAGGGTAGGTTTAGATTGGACATTAAGAATTCTTTAGTGGTGAGAGTGTTGAGACAGGTTACCCCAAGAAGTTGTGGATGCCCCATCACTTGAAGTGTTCGTGGTTGGGTTGAACAGGTCTTTGATCAAATTTATCTAGTGAAAGATGTCCCTGCCTGTGAAAGGGAGGTTGGAATCATGTAATCTTTAAAGGTCTCTTCCAACCCAAACCATTCTGTGAAAGCTAAACTGAAGTCAAGGTGGAAAATATCCACTGTTCTGCCCTCATCTACTAGGCCAGTCATTTAATCATTGAAATTTATTGAGCTGGTCAAGCATGACTTCTCTTTTGTGAATCCTTGCTGACTACTATTGATGACTTTCCTGTTCTTCATACGCCTGGAAAAGGTCTCCAGAGTTAGTTGTTCTGTCCACTTCCCAGGGATTGAGGTGAGGCTGACTGATCTGTAGTTAGCCTGATGGGCCCTCCTTCCTGCCCTGCTTGAAGATAGGATGAGTATTTGCTTTCCCCAGTCTTCAGATACCTCTGTCAATTGCCATGTTCATTCAGGGATAATAGCAACTGGCCTTATAATGACATCTGCCAACTCCCTCAGTACTCATGGGTGCATCTATTTCATCAGACCCCATGGTCTTGCTAATATAGCTCTAGCTTGAGCACATTCAATTGTTATAATAACTTTGGTGCTTTTTTTGAGATTATTTGAAAATGTGCATCTTGACAGTGAGTTCATGCATTAAATCTATTGTGAATTACTAGTTTGTTGATATAATCATCTACAACTTACCCTTTTAGTAGAAATTTAATTTTATTAACTAAAAAAAAATATAACTGTGCATATGAAAGTACTCAGTGCTATGATTTTCCATACACATTTACAGACTGAAGGTTTGATTTCATTTAAACATTTTTCCATATAATAAGCATATTTTACTCAATGTAGTTAAGTGAAAGCGATCTCTTTCTCATGCTTCAATCTTACTAAACGAATCTTGATTAGGATTTTTTTTCTCCTTTAAAATACCTTCTAGGTAAATGGTCTTGATTCCGCCACCAGCTTGAATACTTTGCTTGTTGCCCAGAAGATACATTCTATTCCTGTTTACCCTATTTCACATGAGAAATATTATTTCATTTTTGCATTTACTCGTGTAGTATTAATATGTGAATAAGGCCAAGAGGGTTGATATTTAGTTCTGCCTTGTCCTGGAGCTGCATGGATCATTCTAATAAACTTGTGTTACTATTTCCCTGTGGTGCCTTTTTAAGGACAGTGTTGAACCACTAGAAAACTTTCAGTAGGTATCAGGTGGTTCTCTAAGCCTGTTTACATCTTCAATGACAATTAGTAACATCAAGTGTTTTATATGTATGTAATAATTCAATCACTCCGTAGTTGTTATCACATTTATGGACTTTCTGATCGTTATGTTTATACTACTTTATTGGATTTTTTTGATTGAAAGACACTTTTTAACAAGTAAAAGGGTGCAGGTTGCATGTTTTACTGTCTGCAACCATTTAAGAACTCAGTTACATGCCCATGGTGTCCATAAACATTTCTGCTATAATCTTTCATTTATGTGGGAATGTTATTGAACAATATTTTGTTCCTTTTAATTAACCCCCACTTTGCCCCTAAGCCATAGCTATCATCTCTCCAAGAAAATGTTTGCAGACTAAAGAGTTTTTTTTAAAGTATATATGCTATTTCACTTAGAACTGTACTAAAAGCAATGTCCTAAGTAGTCCTTTACAGTGATATAAAAACTTTACCATAAATAAGATTCTAACAAGTTAGTTGATGCAATTTTTAAATTCCTGCTTTTTTTTTTTTTTTCTCAGTTATCATATGGAGTCTACTTAGCATGGGGAATGTGAGTGTTTTACTATCTGAAACTTCAGAAGTCAAGACAATTTAACACATTTGTTACCCACTTTCTGAGATCCTGTAAGTAAGATGTATAGTAAATAAGTAGGTATGTGTCTCTCCTACTTTCAGTTATGCCAGTGCATGCAATAAAAAGTAAGAATGGTCATGTGGTGCATTTTATGTGCTATAAAAAACAGAACACTTCTAAACTTAGGAAAAATAACTATTCACCTTCTGAATAAATGGGTTCATCTGATGTTAGTGGTCCTGTAAGAAAATCAATTTTTAAAAACAGCTTTTTGTAAAGCAGAACAAATATGAACATGGATTATTGTTCTTTTAGTATAATTCGTCTCTACCAGCTGAAAGTAAAAGTATCCAAATGCTAAGCATTCTGATAGTTCTATTTTCTTCACTGGAAGAGAGACAGGAAAACAAAGATCTGGGCTGGTGAACATCTCCTCCCACCATCCATAAAGATTTCCTGAAAGTCATCTGTCCACCCTGTTGAGCATGAAGCCAGTGTGAGAATTTCCCTATCCTATATGTGACCAGAATTATTAATTTCTGCAATATTTTGAACAGTGTATTATTTTTCATTTGCTTATAATATAATCTCTCATCCTGTAACCTGTCAGATTATGTACCATTACTAATATGTCGAAAAACAAAGTAAAACAATGATGAAAAAAGCAAATGTCAATGCTTTTCTGAGAACATGCATTGCGTATTATTTTCTGAAATATCTTTTTCACTTTGGAGAAATCTTCTCGTGTGAAATATTTTTGTTCTGCAAATCCACCAAAAGGTGTTTTCCTGAATGAGTATTTTCTATCATAAAGCTGCTTTGATTAATACTTTGCAGTGATATTTTTCAACAAATATGCTGAAAGAATGTGAAAGTTACAAATTCAAGTGCAGTAGGTTTAGGACAATCCAATTTCCACACTCTGTATGTATATCATAATTCAATAAAGTACTCAAAAATATTTTTTTCTGTAATTCTGTTCTCATTCACTTAATGCAATGGCCTTTTCCTTCGTTTCCTACAAATTCCACAAAGCAGCCAGGCAATTTTCCAATGTGACATCTGGTATCCTAAACTTGCCAGACACTGCTTTTCAAAATCTCTCTCTTCTACATCTGAACAGGAGTTTATCAAGGTGAAGTGTAAAAACATTACTTAATATGATAATTTTTTTCCACCTTGTTCCAGTTCATAGAAGGCCATGCTTTGGGGAGTAAATTAGCCTCGTGTCTTCATGTTCACCTGAGGTCAACTGACAAGACCCATAGGAGCATGTAAGGCATTGGAAGTGTCTGAAGTCATGTACCCCATGATCTGTCTCCAAAGTTGTGGCCAGTATGGTAATTTAAGACATTTGAAGGAAATAAATATATATCTTTCACTGTATTTGATGAAAAATATCGCTACAAAATATTAATCAAAGTTACTTTATAATAGAAAATACTGGTTCAGCAAAATACTTTGTTTTTTATTGTCTTCAGCATGGGGAGCCAAAAAATCTTCCTGTGTTACAAGCATTCTCAAGATCCATGGAACAGCAGTTCTTAAATTAAATCTGTATGCATTATCTATTAACTCTTAACATCTCTCAAATGCAATCTAAGTTCAAAACTTGTTAACGTAGTTTCACGCTTTGACACAGACTTTTCCTGATAACTTTTCATTGACAAAAAGCCTAGGTTGTCTATGCTGGCCTTGACAAGACTGTGTATTATCTTACTGCTCTTTATCCCTGTTCTGTAGCTGGCTGCTTTCTGGCATCTAACATGTGCCTGCTCATGACTCATCTGAAGATGTACTTCTATGAGAAAGACTTCAAAATATTCAGGAGTCTCGACCTGGGCCTCATATCAAATGATGTGAGGTCTCAGCAGGACCTGAGCTTTGGCTTTTAGGTTCTCCAAAGCACCTGTGGAGTTGGCCACCTGTTCATGTCAGAATAAGCAGCTATGCCTAACTCTCTTCATGGGGTTTATGAGGCTGAAGCTGCCTATTTTTTTTCCCCAAGACTGCCAACAGCGGTTCTTAGAGAACAGTGCCAAACACTGTAGTCTCAAGGAACTGATAGGCTCGGAATCACGAAATATTGGTAGTGTCCATCCCCTACCACATCAACATACAGGCAGAAAATGCTAATTTTCCCTTTGGAGTTGTGTGAGGGAGGAGTGATGGAGAAAGAAGAGGAAATGTTGTGAGCCATGGCTATCACACAGATCAAGAGACATACTGCTCCTGTGACCTATGCATCTGTTAGGCTGTGCAAATGGAAGAGTATTCCAGAGACAGTGTTCCTGGTTTAGTCACAGTACTGATTATATATATGTATATATGTGTATATATATATAGATGTATGTGGTTTTTTTAATTTGGCTCCTTTGTTGAATGAAGACATGGAAATGTTGGATCAATGGATCTCTGCTACCTCCTGGACAGAAAAGCAGGGATGTAGGACTGGGCAGATGCTTGTCACACCCCTGAATAGCCATTGCTGCTACTGCAACCCGTGGAGTGCAGCAGAGAGTTCTGACATGGGGTAATTGCTATATTGGACTGCAGCACAGTCCATTCACATTCCCCAACCCTCGGCGTCCTGGCATAGCGTGCCCCCTGCCTGAGGGTGCCAACCCACGTGGCTGGGAATAGGCTATGGACCAGGTAGGAGCTGATGTGTGGTCCAGCCTGCAGCTCCCCTGGGAAACTCATCTGTGGCTCTTGATGCCTGCTAAAATGCACTGTGACGGACAAAAAGACAGAAGGCCATAGCAACATCAGTTGCTCCTGTCTGTGCAGGGGCACTTCTTGCTCAGGGGGCAACTGCCACCTCGTGGCCCCCGTGCCAGCTGTGACACGTCTACTACTGTCCTGCTGCCCACTGTGACGTGGCCACCACATGCCCTGGAGAGTAGGGAGAGGGTAGCATCTGCCACTTCTACTGGATGAATATTGCTCAGGCAGAGTTCAGCCTGAAGGTGCAGGCAAATAAATGTCAGTGTCTAAACACCAAGGAGCATTCAGGTGTTTTATCTACTTGCTTGTAATCACTTTAGCTCTCCTATGAATATACATGAAACTGGCAGATAAGACATAGGACATAGAGAAATGCCCTTTTGGATCACTCAGATACCAGGATATGCAATGGCATTTCAAATTGCAACAAAAGATTATTTTAATTCCAGTTGTGGTGCACAGAACTGCATTGACCCTACCTACAGACACAGTACACATCTCCATGCACAGAGTAAGATGCAGGTATCTGAAAATAGGCTTTGCAGTATCACTTCAGGTATTGTGAGGAGTTCCTCCCAAGAACAGCACACTTTGGACACAAGTGCTTTGTTGTATTGGTCTCCTCTGCCTGGATGTCCCAAATATCTCACAAACTCCCAGATGACACAAATCATTTATCTGTTGGTAGCTGAATGCTCCCTGTAGATAATAATTTAATTGCTCTAAGTTAGATGTCTGGCAGCATTTTAGATATCCTAAGGTATCCTGCAATCCCAAAATACCACTTTGCAGATGTCCCATAGATCCTCAGTCACATGTGGCAACTCCATGCAGACATCTCAGGTATCCTAGGATGTCTAGAATGGCTCTAAATAGATATATTTATGCTTTTTAATTGCTTTATTACATTTAAACATCTAAATTTAGTTGTAAGATATCATGAGGGATTCACTTCTGTGCCAGAGCAGTTACAGCTTGTCCGGACTATTTTAGAACTGCCTGTCAGGATGGGATCAATCCAGTCCTAGAAATCATAGAATCATAGAATAGTTTGAGTTGGTAGGGAACTTCAAAGGTCATCTAGTCCAATCCCCCTGCTATAAGTAGGGACATCTACTAGACCGTGTTGCTCAGAGCCTCATCCAACCTGGTCTCATATGATTCCAGTGATGGGGCATCTGCGACCTCTCTGGGCAACCTTTTCCAGTGTTTCACCACCCTCAATGTAAAAAATTTCTTCCTCTTGTCTAGCCTGAATCTCCCCTCCTTGATTTTAAAATCATTACCCCTTGTCCTATTGCAACAGGCCCTGCTAAAAAGTCTGTCCCCATCTTTCTCATAGGCCCCTTTTAAGTACTGAAAGGCCTCAATAGGGTCTTCCTGGAGCCTTCTCTTCTCCAGGCTGCACAGCCTCAAGTCTCTCAGCCTCTCCTCATAGCAGAGGTGTTCCAGCCCTTTGATCATCTTGGTGGGCCTGGTCCAGACCCTCTCCAACAGGTCCATGTCCTCCCTTTACTGAGGGCTCCAGAGATGGACACAGTACTCCAGGTGACGTCTGAAATGCTGTTTTTCTTTTGTACTTTAGCACTAGGGATGGGCCCTTTAGTTTGACAGATCATTTCGTCTCACAAGTTACAATTGCACTACTAAATGCTGAGTTGCTTATTACAGAATACATACCACATACATGTGTACATATATACATATATATAGCTACATCTTATTGCAGTCTATGTATCTTTCAGAATCTCCTGAACACATAGTGATGGCCCAATTGCCCTGTTGTAGTAGTTCAGTGCAATACTTCGCAGGAAGGAAAGATTAATTTAAAGGACAACTGATTTCAGTCTCACACTCACAGTCCCATAACCCACCAGCACCCCCATCACATTTTCTGTATGCTTCCATCAAAGAGTGTGTTTCTTACAGTGTTAAACATTGATACACAATTTTAAAAAACAAGAACTTTTTATTGTCGATCTTACATTCTGTTAATAATGACTGGAGAAAAAAAATTTCATAATTGGAAAAAAAAAAAAACCTATTTAAATATTTCATGTTCAGACCATTAAGTTTATTTAGAAAGATATTTCAGAACCACTAGTATGATTATGAAAGTCGGATGATAAAAGTGTAAGAATGTAAGCCTGGAAAGACAGATTATATAAACAGAATCCAGCCTCCTCAGGCCTCTGTATTGTTTTGGGCTGTTACCTTCCATTGCCACCCTGGCATGACATCCAGTTTCCAATACTGCAGTTCACATGAAGGTAAAATACAGCTGAACTGTTCCCCCTATGAGTTTGCATGACCCTTCTGCTTCTTTTGTGTCCTTGAAGCCTAGAAGAAAGCCAGCAAGGAGGTTGACAAAAGGAGATATTGAGGTGCTGGCCGCCCCCAGGTGTGAGGTGCTACCTCACAGACAGGAGGGATCGCTGGTGCTGCACGTCGATGTTTCCCCAGGGGCTTGGGTTGTGGATTTTGTTCATCCCCATGCATTTGAGCAAGCATCAAGAGACACAGCCCTGCTTATCTGGGGAGCCACGAGCTTGGTCCTTTGTCAGCCTCAAGGCACTGAAAACTAGTGATGTGGTGGCCATGTCACAGTGGGCATCTGTGACATGGATGACACCAGGTATAAAAAGGGCTTTGGGCTGGGGCAGGACTTAGTTTTGGAGGCAGTACAGGATACATATTGGTCTCCTCCCTCCTCTGTCAGTCACTGGAGATTTTTATGACTTTCTATGGAACAACATTGGCCTGAGGAGAAAGAAAGACTCACAGTCCTCACCTGCAGCCTGCCATGGCCTCAGAGGTAGCTGCGCGGTCCGTGTTCCCCTTCCCTGACACATGAGGCCTTCCTGAAAAAAGCTTCTGATTCATGGACCCATCAGATGGGTATTCTGGTTCCTTATGGGAATTTTCTTATTGTCCTCACTTATGTGTTCTCCTGGATTGGCATTTTGTCCTGGTTTCCCACACATGCATGTAGGTTTGGCTGTACCTGTCAGCAGCATGCAAAGCCCAGAGGCTGACCCGGAAACACTTCAGGGGTGTCCCATCAGGCTAGGGCAGATGGGGCCTTTCAGTCTCCACTTTGCATGTGGCAGGAGGAAATGGGCAGCAAATCTGAGTCTGCCTAGAGAGCACATGTGTATGACAGGTTCAAAATGGCCACTCATGGGTGGAGGTCCCATGTGTGCTGTGGACAGCATGGAAAGAGTGTCTTGTAGAGGTTTTCCCTGCTATGGGGGGGAAGCCCCTATCAGGTGCCTGATGGATGTGACAGCCGGGACGTGACAGTGCGTGGGTGGGCTGTCTGTGATGTGTTGCTTCCAAAAAAATGCATCATAAAGAGCGGGTGGGGCTGTGAGTTCTGATGTGAAAGAGTGGGGGTGTGACAGGCAAGCCACACCACTTTGGGGTCTGACAGCCGAAACATTCGCTGGAGAGTGTCTTGATACCTGTCGATGTTCCCACCATGCTGAGTATGGTGCGTATATCTAGCATGTTAGATATAGCATAGTGACAATTTTGACTCCATGACATTACAGGGGATGCAATGAGAGAATGTACCTGTAGCCACAAGAAGTAGCATCTGCATAATTCTTTGTGAAACAGGTATTAAAATAATTTATTAAGCATAGGGACAAAAACCTTTCTCTTGTACTACTACCTCGTTGTCAAGATGCTGATAAACTCTTCTTTCTATGATATAAGCATCCACGATGTACGAGTACTGCTTCATTTTACTATTGTAAGTGGTAAAAAGCATGTAGGTTTTTCAACCAGAACTATTTTAGGTCTGTGCAATGCTCAATTTGTTACAGACTAAAATTGTTTGTGGTTTTGAATTCAATAGTACTATCAGACTGATAAAATATCTGCTCTCTGCAAATATACTTCCTAGTGATATATTGCAATTCTCAGCAAAGTCTGTCTCTGTCAATTCACACAACAAGCTCAGGCAGTCAGACTGGGACAAAATGAATATTTTCTGAACTAATTTCCCTTGTGGTTAGTGGGGCATGTATGTGTGGACAATAGAAGCTTTTCGCATTTCTTTTTTCTTTAAAACCATGTCTGTGACTGGCACGCATATCCCACAGAAGGAAAATTTAGAATGTTTGCTCTATTCAAGTCAGTAAGCAAATATTTTGTACTGATAAGATTTAGCATGGAATTATGGGAGCACAGAGATTTCATAAACTAGCTAGGTTGGCTGTTGGACATCTATTTACGTAATAACAGATTTAGGGGATGAAATGAAGGGTAATGGGATTTTGTAAACAAAAAAATTGGAATGGTTATATGCCACCTATGTGACTTGCTACCACTGTTTCAGTCCTCAGTTGGCAATGTATTTTGTACTTTGAAGTGCAATGATTTCTCTAAAACTATTTCAGTAGGAAAAAAAAATCACACAACAGGACTGAAGCAGACTTTATGTTAGATTGAATTAGGTTTCCCTACCTGCCTGTACAAAGAAAAGATGTGATGAAGTTGGTCATATGCATCACATCTACAATAAGTAGTATCAGGCATACTGAACTGTGAGGCTTAATCTTTATGGGAATCAATGCATGTTCAAACTGAGCATTTTCTTCTCCTAGAACACCAGTTTAACTGTTTCATGGCAGGTTTTCTGACACTCTGTAGACATCTTTGCATTAATAAGCTACTTTAGAGATTGCCTGTTAGCCTTCTAGAATATGATAAAAGTATTTTTATTTTGTGTCTATTTGAAATCAGCAGGATTTGACAGGGAGGCAGACAATACAGCAGGTTGCCTACACTTGTTAAAACCATTACTTGGCCCTACCTGTCTGTACATTGATGTCCAGAGCTAAGAACAGAAAATGCTATCACAGCACAGCTTGAACGGGCTGTTACTGACCTCATGTCCAGAATCTCCCAGCTTCTTGTCATGCTAACCATGACTTCAGCTTGAGCCCTAAAGGTCCTTTACCCCAGTTTTCTTTATAAATTATGCAGTTCACATTGGCCTACTTGACTCTTACATTAACTAGCTAAGGACTCTTAAAATAATTTTTACATCATCCCAATATAACATTTTTAACTTAGGCCAGCTTGTTGCAGGCCTACTGGTCAACAAATAGGAGAGCAAACTGTGGGGAGAAGAAAAACTGTGTAGAAGGAATCATAATTTAATTAAATTCTATTGAATCGAAATAGCAATACAGGAAAAGTAAAAGAAAAGCGGAAACAGTGTTTGGAGAGAAACAAAACAAATAGCAAAACAGTAAAATTAAGGATTTCTGTTGATGAGGGAAGAACAATGAAGGCAACAAATAAATTCATTACAGAAGTACAAGTGTACAGGTTCCAATGAAAGGGCAGTAGATGAGCAAAGTATAAGCCATATGGCAATTTAGCAATTATGCAGTAAATGAGAGAAATGGAAAATAAGCATTTAGGCAAATAATGAGCCGTTAATCAGTCAGGCAATTAAACAATAATATGCAATGTCCTATGGCTCCTACCTCTACCATTAAATTTAGGTAGAAAGAGCTTTAGCTACTCTTTACAGACAAAAGTATTGAGACTTCAGTTCAGTGCTCATTAGAAATTAAATAACAAAAAAGTCAACTTAAGATCTTTTAAAAATACGACTCATTTACAGTAAATGAAACAAACAATGAATGAGCTCCTAACAGCTGGTTTAGTTTAGATGTGTTCTTTGCATTTGTAAGCAACACATTACTGGGATTTGGACAGTGAAGTTTGTAGTAGATTATGAGAAATGTTAAAAGTCTTGTCATGTTTTATGTTACAAACATTGGGTACACTACCAGAAAGGATGATAGAAACAGGAAAAGCTTTCTGAATATAAGACTGAAGTTTCTCAGATTGATGTGATTGCTGTTAAAAGGCCAATGAATAACAGTGGTGAATGTGATGATAGTTATAAGAGAAGTAATTCACACTTAACGTGAAAGGACCTTCAAAACATTTCAAAGGACTTTCTGATGTAAACACGTTTCTTTCTACATTCATGTTTAGCCGCCTGGCATATATCTGAAATATTTTAAATTGTTAGACCAATTGGTGTAAAAATATGACTGCCATATAGTCCACAGAATTCTTATTTTAAAACTACTTGGGAAAATAACTTCAGAAAATCCCATACTGTTGATCAGCCATTTACTTACACTTTTTTTGAAATAGCACCTGTAAATGTTGTGAGTATCTAAAACATACATGAGATAAAAAGGATTGGAGATCTAAACTGTTAAGAGTGAAACATCAGTATCTCATTTAATGTAACATGAAACCAGATAACATTTAGTACACTGACATAATTCACCATCAGTCACATAATGTCTGCCTCATCTTCTGGAGTTACCTTCTCTGAGTCACAAATCACAGCAGTCACTACAAATAAGAAACCTAGTGCATATTGCATTTTTAAAATAAGCTGTCTGTGAAAACAAATCAACCTTATGGGTTTGTGTTATTGCCATAATAGATGCTCCAAGTCACATGGTTTAGATAAAAATGAGAATGGTAAGTCAAACTAAGTGTTTTTTTTTTTTTTTTTACAAATAAGCTAAACTCCTTGTATTACTATCTTTCCTCTTCTGCATGTTTCAACTGGTAGGAAAGCACATATGGAAAAGAGATTGAATTCAAACTTATGCATTACTTAAAAAATGGAACAAAGCAGCAGTATGTCAGTAGCTAGCACAAACAAGGAGAACAACTGACCCGGATATATACTTGCAATGAAAAACAAAGCCAGAGTCAAAGAAACTCTTGAGTAGCTGGCATATAATAATTATGGTCCTCAAATTTGTCATGCTTGTTTCTCTTTCAAGGACAGGACTACTAACCCAGAGATTAATAATAGTTAGTGTTTCATTTTCCATATAGGGAGATATGCCTGGCATATTTTTGCATATATTTGTGGCACTGATTTTTTTTTGTCAAAACATTAATTTCAAAGGTCTGAAGGGCACAGAGGATTTGCTCTCATTTCAGCTACCACTGCTGAATCTTTTATTTGGCTTCATAAAATCAAACTTTTAACACAGACTAATAAAGCTGAAATCAGTAAAGCATTTTTTTCCTAATTTCAAACAAATTGTTATAGTGAAATTTAAGCCTAGTGTTTTTAAGCTCAGATATATGAATAAGTAGAATTGAAAGTAATTTTCTTTTTAAAAGTATGGAAAATCTAATTTCTAAAGCTTAAGTACTCAATCAGGTCATGCTGCATCAGAAAGAGAAGCCCAGACCTGTTGTTAATAAAGATATAATCTAAGTTGAGTGAAACTGTAAGAATATGCTGTGAAGAACGCTTTCTTATGTTCAAAAATAATTTGTAATAATCCACTGTGGCAGTAAAACATCTTCCTCTCATTTTCTCATAGTACTTCTGAACCATTAAGGAAGCCCAAGTCATGCCTTTGCAGCTCAGCGTGATGCTCTGTGGTCTTCTCACAGAGGTCCAAGAAAGTGTGGTTCTGGACAGGCACCATAGCTGAATTTGCAATAGCTGTACAACCACAGTAGCACAACCTGACAGTTATGCTGATTAGCTGGGTGTCCCAGCACAGATAATTAGCTCCATATTTATACAACTCTGCTGTACTTATTGCCATTAGTTCTTTGTTTGGCACTTGCTCAATGTTCTCCCCAGTTGATAAGTTTATGACATAGAAACTACTCTTAATTTCTGTAGTCTCTGGGCAAAACGTGCCATAATAACTGGGAAACCAAGACACAGAAGTGAAAAGGATCGCACTGAGGGCAGGTGACAAAGGCAAGTCACTAAAACAGTGAGAGCTTTAGTGTCTTCTGTGACTTGTAGATAAGTCCACATTTCAAGTCTGTCCCAACAGTAATCTCAGCACTGTATCTATATTTGAATGTGTATGGAAACTAAATTAAAAAGACCAGCACAATAATTGACGAGAGAAGCAGAAGGCTACTTTTTTTGTGAAATGGTGCTCAGGGAACCAGAACTTGTTTTTTCTAACACAAACAATTACTGTGATGTGTTAATATCTTCCTTGCAAACTGGTGTTTCTGTGGAGGTAGACCAATATGTTGATGTTAGAGTTAGATCAGTTTCTTAAATCTCTTAGAATTTCCCAGCTTCTTAAGGGATTTTCTCACATCCATAAGAAACTAGGTTTGTCCTCTATTTCAAAAATGTCTTCTTTCACTGAGCTGCAGTGTCAAACTCACCACCGCCATTAATATGATATCTAGATAGAAAAGGGCATAAAAAAGGTTTTGTGTAAGAAGTGTACTAAGTTTTTTGGTGGTGGTGTGTTTTTTTTTGTTTGTTTTTTGTTTTTTTTTTTCTCCATGTGACAACCTTACTTATAAATGCATAATGCTATCTAGTTGTTGTTGACTATCTTTTCTAGATAACAGTCAACATTATCTGATATAAAAGTACTCAGGGCTGCATTAGGAGGAGTGTTGCCAGCAGACTGAGGGAGGTGACCCCCTCTGTTGAGAACTGGTGGGAGACTTCTGAAGTGCTGGGTCCAGTGCTGGGCTTCCCAGCTCAAAGGACATATGGAGCTACTGGAGAGAGGATCTGTTATGCAGGCTTTCCTTCCTATTGGGAAATAAAGGTTTTAGGCTCATTTCATCTTGCACACTATTTAAATGCTTACTCTTTAGAAAAAAAGCTGCAATATGAATTTCCCCATTAAAAAGTACTTAAGGGGGAGTGAGTTGTGGGATTTTTTTCTAATACTGGAGCAGTGAGAAGCACTGATTATTTACATTTTTTTTACTGTATGCTCACAGTCGTTATATGTGTATAAACAAATTTCTGTAATGTAAGCAATAGATAAAGACAACAGTTAATAACTTAATACCAGTGCTGTATATTATATTATATTGTTCACATACTTACATAGAATGAACTTTATGTATTTTCATAGTCAAAAATGTTGCCTGACATTACTGTTTTTGTTTTTTTGTAAATAAGTATCAAAATAATTATGTAGGTTTTATAGGAAAGATATATTATTGGTCTAATTGGAACATGAAGCAGTTTTTAGGCTAATATTTAATATTATGTCTTTATAAAAACTTCTATCCTTTAATTGTCACATTGACTGCTATTTAAAAACTAGGAAAGTTATAAATATACTAGATGAGATATGCAAGGTTTTGTTTGTGTACTTGTTTTTAATCATTGCATGCTTCTGTTTTGCTATGAAATAATTAATGATAATACTTTGAATATCTTGGATAACTAATGCTGTAAAAGTAGAAAACAGTTAACTAATATTTACTCCTTATGCTTTACCACACATTCATGCATGTAGGAAATAGAACAGAGTGAGGGTTGGTTTGTTGTTTTTTTTTTTCTTCCCCTTTAAATTAAAATATATACTTCCTAAATTTGAAGTGCTGATTTAGGTACCATTTTGAAAATCTCCCACTTGACTGCTGTAGTAAGATGTGATTTTGAAAAATTCAGGAGTGTTTTAAAATACTGTGTCATTAAGCATTATTTCCAGTTATTAAATCTTGTTAGTTTACTAGACCTGTTCCTCAGATACTGATGTTTGTAGTATGCCATTAAGATATCAGTTGTGTGTGTATGGCTGTATAGATGGACAGTGGTTCCTCATTTTTCCTTTGCAGAAGGATTAGTTCTGTACTGTGATAGCTTGGCTGGCAGAAATGAACTGTCAGTGACTGGAGGGCACCATGCTGCTTTTGTCTACGTGCCTTCTGTCTCTTATGTCCTAGACTGTCAGTGGATATTGTACTACTAATACTGCAAGTCACCATAGCACTTAAAAGATTGGGTTTCTATCTAGTTCAAAGAGTTCATAATGCAAACTAAACACTAGCTTTAAGATAGTAATTCTGATTAGGAAAAGTATTCCTTAGTACAAGAAAGGAGAAATTACAGAGTAAAGCTCTGATGCAAAATATGAAATTTGGAAAGGGAACATATTTTTAGACATTTCAGAATCTATTAAACATTGGGGGTTAGCAAGAGTCTGAGAAGGCTGAAATAAGAAGAAAATTATGGAAGGGAAGAAATAGATAAGGAAATAATGCATTAAGCTTTACTTAGACCTGCATGGGCACCTTGGATTCTCAAATAAGCCATTTAATTCCTTGGCTTTCCACCAATTGTGGTATCAGTTACTGTGTTCATATTCATTAGGAGTCAGTGGCACCTATCCTGAGGATTTCCAGAACTTTTTTTTTAAAGAACATTTAGAGTAAATTACATTCAGCTACTAGAAATCTGTAAGAAATTTTGAAATTGATTTGTTTCAACATGTGATGAATTAACAAGTGTCTGCTCTGTGGAATAAAGACACCTAGATAACCGTGTTTTATCCACTAACTTATAGTGGACATAAGATTGCTAGATGCTTTACACAGAAAAAATCAAGTTTGTGATATTTCCCCAAGGACTTTAAAATCTCATTTTAGAAGCAACATAGTGAAGACTGTTAATTACTAGTAGAAGTGATTAGGTAAAGCTATACAAAGTTTAACTTAAAACAAGCAAACAAACAGCAACAACAACAACAACAAAAAAACAACAAACAAAAAAAAGGAATTGTTAATCCAGAATGCATAAAACAAATTTTGTTTGAGATTGATATATGGGGCCATGCAGTAAAGCCATAACACTCTTTGCAAGTATCTAGTTGCACTTCTACTCTCCTGTCTTTTTCTTCTCACCTGAATATTCTATGTTCTCTGATTCCTTGAGTTTTAAGGGGAATACTTTATTAAATATATAGATTTATTCAACAACTTACTCAATTTTTATAAAATCAGAGTGTATCATATTATTAACTCTGTTGGTTACAACTGTTCTTTTAAAAGTAATTAGCACGTCACAGTGATCAGAACATGAAATCTTTAATTATTTCAGATGCAAAGAGAAGTGAATCATTATGGGCCAATTAGTATGTTTGAATATCTTATGAAACATTCTGATATGAATTCTTACAAGGATATATGCATAAGTGCATGTGTATATACATGTATACATGTATTTTATGTACTAAGTAAGGAGATCAAACACTTTGAAGCTGGAAAACTGTAGAATTAAGGTCATTTAGCTAACTGTAATTCAAACGCTTCCATTGCACATTTTAAAGGGAGAGGAAGTAATATGACCTTAGCTTGCTTCTGTTACAAGATTGTGTTAAGCGCTTGCTGTTTCCCTCCCATGCACATTTATGTCATTAAAAAATCAGCTTACTGTCTGGTGTAATACCTTCATTGTTATACTTATAGACAGAAGAGTTGTTAATGAGCAGTAGCAACTGATGGAACAATTAGTGAAAGCTCGTACAGTGGCTTAAAAGGAAATGCAAGGGCAAGCACAACTCTTGGGCAAAGATGAGACACAATTATGCTTTTCTTCACTAATTGGTACCTGCTGGTTTGAGTGCTTATCTATGGTGTATTTGTGGAATGTATTCTTAGTTCCATTTCAAATATGGTTCAAGAGGACTTTACCGAGCTATTAATTTTCTTCTCTTTTTTCCTCACATTTATTTGCACAGCTCAGGTTCTTAAGAGATCTCTTTATAGGACCTTTTGTTCAAAATGTACAATAACTGATTGTAAAATATTCTAGCCAAGGATCACCCAATCCTTCATGTCACCAAAAGTCTACCATGAGGTATACTGCATGTTTTTCAAAAGCAGCATAAACACTGGCTGAAAGCCCTCCTCTTCTCATATGATGCACACAGACATTCAGACAATGACCCCAGAATTTTGAGTTCTTCACTTGACTACAAAGAAGGAGTTTTCTCTGACTCTTCTGTAAGAAAACGATTTCATTAGTTTTACTCGCCTCACACTAGCTAGTTCCTCTAACTCTTCCTTTGTGTTTACATATGATAAGGACCTTGCATAGTTCACAGAGCTTAGAATTATGTCCTTCCAGTTCGCTGGAGACATTTACTGGTTATCTTTCTTTGCTGCATATTATCAGCACCATCAGATGTCTGTCTAGAAAAATTTGTACACAAGATAGCTATCATGTTCAGACACACACCAGGATGCTGGTTTGTAAGTTTTAAATGTCACATCAAATACTGTAAACAAAAGATGGAAGTCTCTACAAAATACTAACCCTACAAGGAAGACAAGAGCTAAAGTGCTGAACATTAGAAAGAAGAAAAAAAAAAAATCAAGATGGATATCTCCGAATTGTCTCTTAAAGAGGACTTTATAGTTTCAGATTATATAAACAGAACTTCATAGTTCCAGATTATATAAAGAGAACTCATACAACTGGTAATTGCATATTGATGTTACCAAATTTTCACAGAAATATTTTAAGCAATTGCCTTTTAAACCTTTTTTGTTAAGACAAGCAATATACCATTGTCAATATGCTGCTTGCTGAACACATGCAGCATTGACTCTTTCCTACACCAGCTTTGTCAATGGTATATGTATACTCTATTGTGGAACATGAGCATTACACACAAGTAATAGAATATGCCAGAGTAGGCTGGTATTCTAGACAAAGGGAGATTGGTGCGAAAGTAGAACATACTCAGATGTTTCTTTTTTTCTCCCAAATCAGTACTGCTAAATTTTCAAAAGTCCTGTTTGATTCCTGCTGTGGATATGCAGATAGTTATACACATATACATGCATAAATGTATCAGTTTACATGCAAATTAATAATAACAGAGAATTTGGAGTAAGACTCAGTATACTTTTCAATTGACTGCTTTTCACTAACATAGCAACATTAATTTACAGCAGCACATTTATTAAGCTGATCAAATGAGGTGGTTTGAAAACTCCCACTAGGCCATTATGACGGATCAAAGCTTGATGAATGATGAATAATGCATAAGGGCCAACATGTTGACATGTTACATAATTATATTGTCAATGCAACCATGATACAAGAATTTCAGAAGGCAAACCTGGACAAGTCTGAAACAGTATTATGGTTATCTAATTTCATATGGCAAAAATGTCAAAGACTGAATAACAAGTGTGACACAAACAGAAAAAGTAATGAACTGTACACATAATGTCAAAAATATAAGAAAACATGATAAATATAGTGATGATGATAGATTTGACAAAATATTAACAAAAGAGTACTGAGACTTGTATCATTGTCTTAGTGCTGCTGTCCTCTTAATCACTCACAGTCTGCTGTGGAGGGCTTGGGTAAATTAACATGCATAGGAATGGGCAACAATATTCAGAAATATAGTGAGCAAAGTAGCATGACCTCAATTGAGATTGATTTCTGTGGTGACTTTACTATATCTGAGACAGACACATCTTCTTATAAACCTGAAGTTCTTACTAAAGTGTTCACTATATTTTCAATGACCGTAGATTATGTTTTGCCACCTAAACTGCAGGAACTGCGCTTAATAGTTGCCAGGGCAAACCAGACAGCAACATAACTCTATTATAAATCAAATATAAAACCAGATGGTTTAATAGAATACTGATAATCAATTATAGTTCCTGTTAGTGATAGAGAGCAGTAAGTGATCACCCAAGGCTTCTCTAGAGTAAATAGTCTCCTACTAACCATATTAACGATAGTGAGTCTTTTGGTAAACTTACAAAACCAAGAGTAAGCTAGCTCTCCTCTATGTGCATGAACCTGGCTGAGTTCATGAAGCAATTAAAATAGGCCATTTCAATTTGATTACCTTTCAGGGGCAAGGTTTGCCAGTTCTGTTTGAACTTGAGTTCAGATTTTCCCATCATCTACCAACTGGTCTTATTCATTTCCATCAGTAATGATAAATATTAATACAAATATTCTATCTTGTGCTAGTACTACTTCTGAAATGTGTTTTCATTTTGATTGGCAAAATTATTTACTGAATGTAAAGTGTATAAAGTTATGTACATAACTTATGATTAGTCAATTTATATGACTATGAAAAACAATTTATTGCTAATTTTAAGTGTTCATTTTGATAATATGGATCTTTGATTTTCTATATTCTATACCAAAAGTGGGTTTTTTTTGAAAATTACAAAAATATATTAAGATTTGCACTTGAGCTCAAGCAGAGATTAATTGTATGTTAAAAGTAATATAAATTGTGCAGATTTCTTGATCTATTTTTAGGCAAGTAGAATACATTGTCTAGAATCTGGGTTTATAATAGAAATTATGTCAAAGACTTAATTACTGAGGTCTGTAACTTTCATGTCTGTTTTCTTGAAAGGAATGTGTCAGTATTTTGCTTATCAGTAATTTGAACTGCTAATATAAATCCATTCTGCATTATTGAAGTAGATTTAAAAGCGTAGATTGTGCCAGTTTTCACTGGATGAGTTTATGAAAGACATTGTATTTCAGCACTTAATCAACATTCTCAAAAGTTTTTTTTCTTTCCAACACCCACATTGGATATTGTGATACTTAACTGCCCATCGGTCTTGGATAAACAGGATTATATCATGGAGGGAAATCAGACTTCGAGTAGAAAAGAGTGAAATACATTACAATAAGCTAAAAAGAAAGTTTCAATCAAAGTTAAAACTGCTTTTATTTTTTCCTAGAAAACAAAAAATATAATCTGGATGTAAACTAGAAAGTGCTGGGATAATGAGACAAATATTTGGGGAAAAAAAGGCAAAAAGCTGAATAATAATAATAATAATAAGGAAGATGATCTAGAAAGATATAAAGCAATCTGTGTAGCTGGGTTAATGATAGATACTGAAGGTTAAAACAGAATTAAATGGATTAAATGGAAGAAGGTGATTAGTTTCAGGGGATAAAAATAAAAATAAGGAGAAATGAAAGGATGAGTATTTTCTGTAGCAAACCCATGAACTATCAAGTAAGGCAGATGAGAGGAGGGATGAAGAATAGGTGCATTTTCTGTGTGACAGTGTGGGTGAGGGCATGCTTCTGAAGAGATGTGAAATAACACAACGTAGGAATTCACAGGCCAAACAGCGTTGAACCCTAGACTTCCGTGAATGGAAGAGTCACTGATTGTGCTACACTAAGAGTAGGTTAACTCCTAAAAAGAGTTACATTGTGGTTTGTGTTACCTGATTAACATAAAAAAACCCCAACATGATTAGAGTTTTCAACATGTGATAATTAAGCTATCTATGTAATATAGAAAGTGATATATTAGGCTGCATTGAAATGGTGTGAGATTTGGATTGATGACTGTTAAAAGATAGTAACACCACCTTTCTTGTTTTTACACATTGCTTCTTGGCTTCAGTGGCTTGAACTGTTTGCCTACTTGACATTTTAGGTAACCAGTTTCCTCCAAAGACACAAGCTGAACTACAATCTGTTCTGCTTCTGTGCTTCTAACTGATCATACTGTTTACTTTGGCCAAGAAATCTGTATACCAGGAATCACTGTGTGAGAAGAACCTTGGTGTTAACCATGCCAGAATATTTCATGCAGCAAGGGTGCTTCCTTCCTGGCGTGGGTTAGGTTGCTGCACTTTGTTTCTAATCTGCCAGTCTCAAAGGAGTAGCCACTGATCTTTACAGCAATTTGATTATTCTACAAGTGATGAATAGAGCTTCATTCCTCAAATCTTCTCCATGGTAGCTTGAACTGCCTGCAGTCACAGTGGCATATGTAAGCCTTTTTGGACCATGGGAACTGAAAATGGCTTAACTGTTCCTGTTACACCCATTTCAGCAATCTCTCTTCTGTGAGAGCATGTGTCCACACTGTCAATTTGCCTTGCTCCACATTACTGTCAAGGTTCTTGTTCCCTCCATCATCTGTGGTTCATTCACACCTGCTCACTACAGGGCTTATTTCTTGAAGAAATTACCTACCTCTCAGAGGAAACCTGGGCAAAATTAACAGGTCATTCGCTCCAGAAAGTACCTCAAGCATACAGTGTGGATGTTTGTTGAAATAAACTCAGGCCCAACACTAGCTCAGCAGGCCTTGAACTTTCGAAAACCCTTATCCCACACCTCATGCAATAAAGATTAGTATCATTCTATGAAAACAAAACAAAACAACACTGGCCAGCTGTCACATAGCTTTCTCATTAATTCATAATGAATTTCATAATTTGATATTTTCATGAGTGAAGAGAAACACACAAGTAATCACTATGAATGATGGTAACAGGAGTTTCATGGCTACTAGATCAGACCAAATTTTGACACAGTGGAAACTCTATGAGTCTTTTACAATCACAGAGTGACTGAGGTGGGAAGGTACCTCTGAAGGCCACTTGGTCCAACCCCCTTCTCAGAGCAGAGTCAGCCAGAGCATGTTTCCTAGGACTGTATCCATCCTTAGAGTCCCAGAGTTCTCTGAAAATCCCAGAAGCTGTTCCCAAAAGCGCTAGAAAAGGGGGTCAGAAACTGCTGCACAAGCGACTGAAGCTGTGGTCTTCTTCTGTAATTAAAGAGGTTTGTAATAAAGATCAGGACAGTCTTTTTTGCAGGGCTTGTTGCAATAGGACAAGTGGTAATGATTTAAACTCAAGGAGGGGAGATTCAGGGTAGACATGAAGAATTTTTTTAAAATGAGAATGGTGAAGCACTGGAATGGGTTTCCCAGAGAAGTGGTGGATGCCTTATCCCTGGAAACATTCAAGGTTGGGCTGGGTGTGGCTCTGAGCAACTTGATCTATTTGAAGATGTCCCTGCTCATTGTAGAAGGGTTGGACTAGGTGATCTTTGAAGGTCCCTTCCAACCGAAAGTATTGTATGATCCTATGATTCTGTTATCTGAAAGCTTCTTTAATGTGATGCAAAAAGGATGTAGGCATGTACAGTTGTACTTGGGTCAACCTTGCACGCTTGGGTATATTCTTATTAGGTATGTCTGTGTATTTTTCTCTCCTATGATTCTACTCATGTAATAAGTATAAATAAATATTCATTGAACTGAAAAAGACAGGCTCTAGTGTTAAGAAAACTACAAATTATAGGAACTAATTAACAGTTCAGAGACCCTTCATCTTTCTCAAAGAAGTAAGAAGGTCTTTGCACATGAACTGGCAGGGCTCATTGACAGAGCTTTAAACTAGACATGATGGGGGAGGGGATGATAACAGTCTCACCTGTGACAAGCTGTGTGATGAGACACCAAGAACAGAGTGGTGGGGCACTAGAGAGGACCCTCAGCCAGTGGCCCTGAAGTGTGCTGGCCTCACTGGCACACAACTGAAGTCTCATGGAGTCAGGGGCTCCTGAGGTAATAGAGGCCAACTGGAAAACACCAGTGAAACACTTCAAAGAAATTAAGGGATGTTCCTCTAAGAAGGTGATGCAGCCAACAGCACAGCTGAAGTGCCTCTACACCAGTGCACACAGCATTGGCAACAAACAGGAGGAGCTGGAAGCCACTGTGCTGCTAGAAGGCTACAAACTAATGGCCATTACTGATTCTATGATTCTATTACGCAAGTACATTGCTGACTTTGTTTTCTCCTCAGTGTAGTTAGCATATTAGACTTCAAAACAAAGAGGATGCCTGCAGAAAATCTAATTTTGACCATCAGGAACATGAACTGGTACATCTCATTATTTTTTCCTAGAAACAATTAGGCTTTGAACTTGAGAAAAGCATTTAGTAGTTTATTGTTAGAGGCATATGTGACGTGAAAGACTCCTGAATATAGATATATTATTTTTTAAAAAAAGGTCACCCTGCTGCTACGGCATGTAGGATTATAGATGTAATAATATTTTTATTACTTGGAGTACTATAAAACAAGCAGAACTAAAATAGTCTTTTTTTGGGGCTCTTGAACCCTTTGCATTATTCTCATAAACAGCAACATATACAAATAATTTTATAGTAAATGTGTATAAATAAGGTGAGACTTTGTTAACACACTAAAACAGTGAATTTTGGACTGAGGAAATAGAGTAAATGTCACATACCCACTCACTTTGTCTTCTTCAGCCTTGTACTATGGAATTTTATCTTGTGATTTTCATGGATTAAGCTTAACTCTCTGTCACTACTTTACTATCTGCTGCTCTCAAATCTGCAGGTAGAGTGGTTCTTATGATCATTTCTGATCCTTTTACTTCAATATTTTTGTTAAATAGTGAGTCTTGGCTAAGGTTTATGTCTTTCCATCTCCTTTCACACTTACTGTTTCCCTTGAACCATCAAAATTCACCAAGAATACACTTTCAATTTTGCCCTTGTGTCCATACCTCTGGCAGGCACTCTAGATAAAGAATACACAGAGGTTCAGATGCAATCTTCCATTCAAACTAAATTTACACAAAACAATTGTGAACACTGCAGAAAACAGAAGAACTCTGAATGATATGCCAGAACAGCTTATTTTCAGTCCCAGTTTCCACTAGAGGTAGTGGATGTCAAATCTCTGCCTGACGGCTGATTTTTTTTTTTTTAATTTCCATGTGTTTATTGCATACAATAGTTATTTTGAAAAGAAGCACCACTAAGCTCAGAAGTGTTGCCTTAATGCAAATATGGTGACATGTCATGGGAAAGCTAGGTCTTCAAAACTGTCTAAGTATTTTCTGGTATATACCTCTGAGGGACATGTCCTAAGCTGTTAAAATTGTTTTCATGTGTTTGGGTAGCTCTGGTAGTTTTCTCCACTGGAGCATCTGCACCCAGGCGAACAAATCCTCGTCTTTCACTTGAAGCTTCTGAATGTTGAAAAATTAGCTTCAAGTTCATTTTCTTTGGCAGAAAAATAGAAGTGATCTAATCACATCTTGTAAGTATAGGTCTTATTTTTATTAGCATAATAGTTTGAACACAGTTGTCAGGAATGTCTAAGGGCTCATCCTTCTTGTTCAGTTCACAGTAATTAGTATTGCTACAGATACATGTTGTTTTTAAGAAAATAATAGATACTTTAATTATACAGATATTTTACAGATGTTTTAACAAAAAGCCAGTGTTTTGCTTGTGTGTAAACAAATGCATAAGAAGAAT
Organism: Patagioenas fasciata; assembly: GCF_037038585.1. NCBI lineage: Eukaryota > Metazoa > Chordata > Aves > Columbiformes > Columbidae > Patagioenas > Patagioenas fasciata. The sequence goes on from NC_092520.1 coordinate 87,870,097, forward strand.
AGCTTTGACAGCTTTTATGAACTAAAAAATATAATTGAAATTTCTCAAGTTAAAAAAGAGTGCAGTTTTTATATCCTAATCTCTTATATTTCATTACTTTATTTTTAAAGTTACAGACATTTTAGAAAAATATATACCTAATCTGTTACCTTTGTGGTAGCTCAGAATATGCTAGTCATAATTATGTGCAGCTAATAATTTTTGCTTTCTTTAATTTTATGACAGTCTACTCTGTAGCACTGTAAGGCTTTTTTTTTCAATTTAAAGACTGAGGAGCTCAAGCTGTACTGTCATACAAATATAATTATCTGTATGAAATTGTAACTTTAAAGCACTGTCTGTCATCCTTTAATCTCAGAACAAGATTTAATGTAAAGATTCTTGTTAAGGCAGCAGCAGTTCAGTAATATCCTGAACACTGGCAAAGGCAAATAAGACAAGTGATTATCACAACTTTTCTAAACTGTTTCATATTTGCTGTCCTTATGACCTGGTAAGGTTTTTAAAGCTTTTTTAAAGCTTTTCTGGTGTAGAGTTAACAGGTGTGTCTTTACCAGCTGTTCTGAGGCTGATCAGACCCTGACCCTTGTCCACTCCAGTCTCCTCTCATCGCTCGTTGCTCAAATGTGTCACCTTGAATGAGGATAGTTTGCATTGATGTTCATCATAATTAGACCAGATTTTATTAAGCTTCTTTGTGGTAGATGAGTATGTGCTTCTTTGGTATATACAAGGTCACTGCAGTCTGTGTATTGAAATACTGATTGATGGTTTTATAGATGAGGTTCACATCCTTGAAGGGCACAATCTGTGATGGAAATATTGGTCTTGGTGTTCTTTTTGCTAGAGATGCCAACTTTTATGTTTAGCTATACACTGTATCTATTTTTGTTTCTGGTTTTGATAGGTTTGTTTCTCCATAGAAGGAGTTGCTAATTTTCATTAGCAGTCAAATACGTCATTCATCATGGGATCTCACTAGGCAGAAAATCCAGATCTCTTTTTCCCATGTTCATTTCTGCATCCTTGGCTTTCTGCACTTCTTGGTGTGTAGGAAACCCATATTTAGTCACAGAGGATGACAGTTAATTCATTTTGCCAACACATTATTTTCAGCTTTCTTCTTCAAAAAAATCATCCTATGTTTTGTCTCACTTTTTGGTACAAAGGTTGGAGAGCATAAGTAATAATATTCTGCTTGACTGCAGTATCACTATGATATTACTGTACTGTAGCTCTCTTGGCTTTGCTTTTGCAAGTGTCATCGTTTCAAGCAAGTTGGTGGAAACTATAAAAAACAAAGAATGGAAAAATAAATAATTCAACAGTCTTGGAAAAACAAATGTACTTTTTGTAGAGTAAGTCATTGCTTGCAAGTCTCTTAATGTTTTACTGTAGTCAAAAGCATGCTGATAGGAATGATACAGTAGCTTTACTGTACTTCACCTTTCAAAAGGCTTTCAAATTTTTTTTACCAATTGTTCTTATAGAAATTAGGTTCTCTTAGACCAGATGGGAAGGCTATACATTAATAACCAGATTAAAAAAATCAGGGAAAAACAAGAAATATGTGATTGTTTTTCAGAGAACTTGTTTCCAAATTAGAAGTGTTATTTGGTGCTAATTTTTCTTCCTGAAAGAGTTATCTGGATATTTTATGAACTCAGTTAGCTACAACCAAAATGCAGAAGGGACCACTCTGAAGTGCTGTTAAGTCCTATATAGGTAACAGAAGGAAAGAATTAATAAATAAATAGTTAACTCAACCTGCCTTTAATTACTGTTCGCATATTATTACAGGGGTTTGTGCAGCTAGTGTGTGGTACACATCAATATAATCTCCTGAAAACAGATACCACCTTGGCTGCTGTATAATCCATGAAGACTCATGGTCCTTTTCCTGTTAGCAATAAAGTGCTGTATAAATAAGCACAGTCTGACTAACATGAGGTAGGCTGAGACAGGTCTTGCTGCAGTCCCTTCTGAAACATTGCCCAGGAGAGTGAGTTCACCATCTCACCTCTCCTGTCCCCTGGGGGAACAGGCACCAAGTCCCCACAGCAAAGCTGAGTTTGTGCCGCATTTCCTGCACAGCCCAGGCAGTCAAGGAGATGCAGCCATCTCTGGCTCTTCCAAGCTGTGCTGGGTTCCAGGGAAGACCCCTCTTAGCCTTCTACAAAAGGATATTGCATCATTTGTATAATAGCCACCTTCTGGATTGTCCATACAGTCTACATGTAATCTGCTGCTTGTAAGCATTGGCAGTTTTTAATTTTTTCCAAGAATTTGACTATCTGAGTTGTGCTGCCATTAATGAACCCTGCCACTTTTCACCACACTGTTACCATTTGATTAAATTTTCCACTGCTGCCTTTTGGATTTTGTCCTGTTTTTAATTAATTACTGCCATTTCATTAACTCATTGTCATTTAATTTAACTTTTTATTTACTCGTTGTTGCCAGTGCAGTTAACCTTGTTTTACCAGACAGCCTTATTCTGTCTTGCATCTCCTTCCCTGATCCTTACCTCTTCCTTCAGCCAGACATTTCCACGGTTCTCTCACAAAAGCTCAACCAGATCTTTTATCATATTACCTCCCAGTTTTGGTCTTCCTTTCTGGGTAGGTTATTTTTCTTGAGGCATTGTTTTTCATGTTGTTTTTTTTTAAACTGAGTCATATGTAATGCATTTGGTAATAACATAACTTCTGAATGACTACTTATTTGACAATTGTCTTGGGAAATGTTTATGTTGCCTTTCACACATAGGTTTTAGTTTGCTACTGTTCTGGGATGGTTGTATTACATTTCAGGAAAGTAGGGGTAATGGTTTTAAACTAAAGGAGGAGAGATTCAGGATAGACATGAGGAATAAATTTTTTATAATGAGGGTCATGAAACACTGGAAAAGGTTGCCCAGAGAAGTGGTAGATGCCCCATTACTAGAGACATTCAAGGTTGGGCTGGGTGTGGCTCTGAGCAACCTGATCTAGTTGAAGATGTCCCTGCTCATTGCAGGGACGGTTGGACTAGATGACCTTTGAAGGTCCCTTCCAACCCAAACTATTTTATGATTCTATGATTCTATGATTCAATGATTCTATGACTCTATGATTCTATGATTCTAGTCTTCAGGGCTAGAACTGCTTCCCTAAAGTATCACAAAAATATATCCTGTTTGTACAGAAAGTTAAATAACTGACTTTTGCCATCCTAGAATATGCCTAAAGTACTCAAACTTCCACCTAACACGTCATTAGGATTTTAATAAATAAAATTAATATTTTCTTTATTTCATAGAATATTGTTCACTTTCTACATGTCTCTGGGCAGCAGACTTTTTTAATTTGTTACCTTGTCATCATACCTCCCTTTATATTTTTTTTTGCTCTATATCAAACTGTAAATAAGCAAGTAATATGTATGTTTTTTCTTTGTTACTTAGCCATCAACATGGACTACACTTAGAGTCTGTCCAGACAAAAAAAAATACATAGGCAATAGAAAGGAGAGTAAACTACATTTTAGCTTACAAATGGGCTGTGTTATGCTACTGATTCTTCAGGAAAGATTGCCATTCCAGGAGCTAGCACAACGTTTGAAAAGTTGAAGGATATTTAGTGACAATTATGGACATAGGATGATTGATTATACAATTCTATACTAATCTTTTGTAGAGATTTTTGAATCTTCCTGGGATTTCAGAGCTGATGAAGAAGAGCAAGAAATATTGCGATCAATCTTCGCTATTTATTTGTTAACTTAAACTTGCTTAACTCACTTCCTTTATGTTTCTATGGTTATTACTGAGGATTATGACTAGATCAATAACCTTTGGAGTGATGTGCATAAGTCTTAAAACCCATGTCTTCCACACTTTCACCTTTCCTTTTCTTTGTATGTGTGTTTTATCTCCTTATCTCTCTGGTAATATATTTGTGGATGTGAAAATCTCTCCACTGCACTGCTAGCTATCATCACTCATACTGAAGGTGATTAGGGAGTCCAGTCCATCCCCACCAGATGTGCCCTTGCTGACATTACAGAAAGTACACACATTTCCTCCACCCCTCCTGGGGGATACCTCAGAGGCATCTACAGTCACAAGGGGTTCATTTTCCTGTTCCACCGTGCTAATTGGGCATCAGGCTGCCTGGCAGTCCCTGGACTGTCAAATCACATGGTTTGCTACCCCTTAAATTCCCTTTTCCTCTTTCTCTTTTCCAAAGTTATTGCCCTTTCACATCCTCATTCCTTTCCAGATAAACACCTCATCCTCTGTTTATTCTATTTTTACATCGTTATTCAGTAGTTGTGCCATGATTGCCCTGGCAATTACTACCTTGGGTCAGCAACTCTGTGAAGCTACATCTCACTTTGCTGTCTCTAATGTTTCCCATTTCTACCATTTCTGGTGCTGCTGTCTTGCTAGTGCAGTCACCGGTCAAGGCTGGCCAGCTACTGCACTCCTTTTTGCTCTCTGTAATGACCTGTAATTTTTCATGTTGTAATCTTGTTAGTGTAGCTGCAGATCAAGTCTTGGCCTTCTGCACCCATTCCCTAATGCTTCCCCTTTCACAAATAATATGAGTTAATATGAGAAGGAGCTGCATGACCCCATGTGTCTGCCACAGAGCCTGCATACACCTCCCATGGTCCCCTCCATGGGCAGCAATGGTGGGAGCTGGACCCGGGCTTGTAGTACCATGGTGACAGTATCTGTCAGACATTTTGGGCCCTGCTCTGACTCACACAGGAGATGTACAAGACTTAAAAGCAGTAACATCACAAGAAATTTAATAGTCTAACATGACCATAGAAAAACAGTTCTTTGGGCCTGATAGCACATATCATGCCTCTTCACCCATCTGGCAGCAGGACATCAGAGGCAGGGTGAGGTACTTGCACTGTTAAATGAAAGTGTGCTTGAAATAAGGAGCCTTTGCAATGGAATTGGTCAAAAAGTAATGACCTTTTCACCACACCTCTGTATCCACCCATCTTTCTGTTCATCTCTCTCATGAGCTATTTGAGCTATTTAATACATTAACTGTGAGAGGGAGTCTGAGTGAGAAGAGCTCTACTTGAAGCAGTTAAGGGTCTTTAACCTAGGTCTTCAGTATACAGTGGGAGTGCTCTTCTTTGTGATACCAATTAGTCTGGGATTGGACTTGCTCCTCCTTCTCCTATTCCTTCTCAAATGTAAAAAAAAAAATTCTCCAAGCATTTTTGTTGTTGTTTTTGTTAAACAGAATTTATATCTCTACATTTTACAGGACAAGAGGTAGGAGATGGGAGCTGAAGGTGTTCATAACTTTGCAGTGTTTAGAGCTCAGCCTGATAGCAGTCTGAATGCGTAACCATCCAAAATCCAGCTGTATCACAGTATCACAGTATCACAGTATGTTTGGGATTGGAAGGGACCTCAAAAGATCATCTAGTCCAATCCCCCTGCTGGAGCAGGAACGCCTAGGTGAGGTCGCACAGGAAGGTGTCCAGGCGGGCTTTGAATGTCTCCAGGGAAGGAGACTCCACAACCTCCCTGGGCAGCCTGTTCCAGTGCTCTGTCACCCTCACTGAGAAGAAGTTCTTTCTCAAATTTAAGTGGAACCTCTTGTGTTCCAGCTTGATCCCATTGCCCCTTGTCCTATAGTGGTTTTAATCTAGAAGAGGGATAAGTGGCAATCATATAACTCACCTAATTCTCCTTTGAATGTCTCCAGGGAAGGAGACTCCACAACCTCCCTGGGCAGCCTGTTCCAGTGCTCTGTCACCCTCACTGAGAAGAAGTTCTTTCTCAAATTTAAGTGGAACCTCTTGTGTTCCAGCTTGATCCCATTGCCCCTTGTCCTGTAGTGGTTTTAATCTAGAAAGAGGGATAAGTGGCAATCATATAACTCACCTAATTCTCCTTTGTCCTCAGAACTGTCCTTTCACATTGGGAATTGGAAATTTGGATTGGTTTATGTGTTATATTGAAAGAGTAATAAGTAAAAAATAACAGAACAATGAAAGGAACATGATGGCCAAATCAAGGCAAAGACTGAAGCTGAATTGTAATATTAATGAGCTATATGTGTATGGTGAAGTCATCTTATCAGAACCTCATACTAGTATAGGGTGTGGGTTTCAGGTGGGTTTCATATTGCTAGAGCTAGGTAGTATTGTTTGAGTTAATCATACATTAAAATATTACAGGAAGATACCTTTATACCTCACTAGCGAAGACAGCCTGTTTTACACTAAACAGCATTCCTAGCGGAGGATGGGTCATCTATACTGACTCCAGTCTGACAAAGAGAGAATACTGAGAGCTTTCAAATTAATGTATTATAAGGAACTGAACAAGTAGAGAGTTCAGATGATTTTGTTTAACTAAAATGTCACTATTATTACACTTCAGTCTATAAAAATCACCATTATTTGCATTTACTCTTACCCACCTTTACCCATTCTTATTTTACACTTCCTCCTAGGTCTTAATTAGACAAAGTGATTTTAGAATGGTGCTGACTTTTGACTCAGTCTCATGTCTTCTAGCAGTAGCTCTGAATATCATCTCTTCTAAAGTCTAAGGTGTTTCTTAAATTGGATGGCACTCTTTTTGGATTCAGGATATAGCAAACTCTTTATGACCTCACTTTTAAAAAAGAAATGAACCTAAATTCTGAATCACAATGTTATAGATATTTGCTTAAAAAACCAACCAAACAAACTAACAAAACAGTAAAGCATTTAAACATCTTGTGCTTTGTGATTTCAGGATTTCTCATTCTTTTGACTGTATTTCTCAGTCAATACAAGAGCTGGATCAGAGTTCTGGGTTGCAAAGCTGGTCCCACCTAGCAATTGCTAGGACTGGTGTGGTTAATGACAAGGATGGTTCACAGAATCACAGAATGTTAGGGATTGGAAGGGACCTCAAAAGATCACCTAATTCAGTCCCCCTGCCAGAGCAGGAAACATAGACAAGGTTACACAGGAATGCGTCCAGGCGGGTTTGAATGTCTCCAGGGTAGGAGACTTCACAACCTCCCTGGGCAGCCTGCTCCAGTGCTCTGTCACCCTCACTGTGAAGAAGTTTCTTCTCATATTTAAGAGGAACCTCCTGTGTTCCAGTTTGTATCCATTGTCCCTTGTCTTATAATTGGTTGTCACTGAGAAGAGCCTTGCTCCATCCTCGTGACACTCACCCTTTATATATTTATAAACATTAATCAGACCACCCCTCAGTCTCTTCCAGGTTAAAAGGACCCAGCTCCTTCAGCCTTTCCTCATAAGGGAGATGCTCCACTCCCTTGATCATCTTTGTTGCCCTGTGCTGGACTCTCTCCAGCAGTTCCCTGTTTTTCTTGAACTGAGGGGCCCAAAACTGGACACAATATTCCAGATGCTGTCTCACCAGGGCAGAGGAAAGGGGGAAGAGAACCTCTCTTGACCTAATAACCACCCCCGTTCTAATACACCCCAGGATGCCATTGATTTTCTTGGCCACAAGGGCACAGTGCTAGCTCATGGTCATCCTGCTGTCCACCAGGACCCTCAGGTCCCTTTCCCCTGTACTGCTCTCTAACCAGTCATTCCCCAACGTATACTGGAACCTCTGGTTTTTCCTGCTCAGATGCAAGACTCTACACTTGCCCTTGTTTTTTTTCCCCACCCAACACTCCAGCCTGTCTAGGTCTTGCTGGATGGCAGCACAACCTTCTGGCGTATCAGCCACTCCTCCCAGCTTCGTGTCATCAGCAAACTTGCTGACAGAGCACTCTATTCCGTCATCTAAGTCATTGATGAATGTATCAAATAGTACTGGTCAAAGTACCCGACGCTTGAGGGCCTCCACTAGATACAGGCCTCCAGCTAGACTCCGTCCCATTGAACACAATTCTCTGGCTTCTTTCCTTCAGGCGGTTCGCAGTCCACCTCACTACCTGATCATCCAAACCACACTTCATCAGTTTAGCTGTAAGGATGCTGTGAGAGTCCTGAAGTCAAGGTAGACCACATCCACTGCTTTGCCATCACCTGTCCATCCGGTTATGTCCTCATAAAAGGCTATGAGGTTGGTCGAAACACAACTTCCCCTTGGTGAAGTCATGTTGACTGCCCCTAATGACCCTCTTATCTTTGACATGTCTTGAGATGGCACCAAGGATAAGCTGTTCTATCGCCTTTCCAGGGATGGAGGTGAGGCTGACCGGTCTATAGTTACCTGAGTCCTCCTTCTTGCTTCTTTTGAAGACTGGAGTGACATTTCCTCCAGTCCTCAGGTACCTACTGCTTCAACGAGGAAAGCAGGAACAGGAATTTCAGATGTTGCTAGTAGAGTCAAATGATAATGTTTCTCTTGTCAACAATGTTGACCTTGATTAAGGCTTTCTGCTTACTTTGGTTCCAGGACAACCTTCATAGCTTTAACTGGTTGAGTGATTCAGTATGCTAGAAGCAGTTTAATCTTCACAATGGGCAATCATCCATTCTGAAGTCACTATGAAATATTTCTCTTTGGTGTGACCATGGCTGAGAAACATGGCCTGTCTTAGCTACAAATACAGGTGCTCTGTATATAAGCCATCTGCAAAGCTGATTTTAACTATCTGCCTAGAAGAAACAGATCTTCCTGCTTCTACCATTTTAGGTGTAAGATAGTTTCATTTAAAGCAGTAACGGTTCCGTCAACTACATAGGATTGCTTGTGCCTTCTTTCAGTAATCTAAAAAGGGCAAATCTGGGAAAGAGGAAACATATTCTATATCTTCAAAGTATAATTTCCATGTGTATGACGGATTAAAATATGTAATTCCCCAAACCCTCAGTTGATCCTGCTCATGTACATTGAGATTACATGACTGCTCAGGATCCAAGAATTTGCTTTGCAGTTTCAAATAGATTATTTACCATAGTATCTGGTGCTATGCTGATAACAAGCCCTCTGAAATAATATGGGATGATAAGTCAGTTAATCATTCCATCACACTAAGATCTATGTGCAGCTGGCAAAATATTGAGAGGCTAACGGTGAATTTATATTCATTTGCCAAAACTAACAGTCTGATCACAGTATATATTTTCAGGAGCTTTTTGAAAAATGGAAGAGACTATACATACTAGAAAAGACTTCCTAGAAACACAGTTACACACATGTGAAAACAACACCTGACAGAAAACTTGTACCTTCCATGGTGATGACATTTTAGTCCTTCTAGGACATTTAATTGCTCTTACTATGTTTGGGGAGCTGTGAGTTGGGCAACACTGCTGCTTCGGGTAACAAAATATATCTATGAAGTTGTTTGACTTGCATAGACGTCTCTGTGTAAGTTAAGGTTATGCTTCAGAGACCACATCATGTATTTCTTCTCCCCTGGCTTGTGCTTTACACAAGATAGAGTTTAAAGTGAAAAGTGCAGGTACATGGCCAAAATTAACCTGGGGACTTTTGCAAGCTTTGAACTTCTATACTATGGCTCTTGGGCAGCCAGTAAGGGATAAAATCAGGTGTTCTCTGTTAGGATAATGAGTCAGAGCTTTATAATGTTGCATTAGCAAGCGAGATTCATTCCTGTCTTTGCTGAGATGAAAAATCAGTTTCACTTGTCTTTTGACCTTCAAGTGGAATTCTCGGGGTTCACAAAGGTTTGTAAATTCTGTATTCTTCCTGAATTATGTCAACTAGTTCTGCAACTTTCAGGAGTGAGCCATGATATTCTAATCCGTCTAATCAGTGCAGTACCTATAGGAAATGGGTTCATTGTCTTTTTATAATTCGAAAGACCTTGAAAATAAACAGTAAAAATGTTGTGGATTTAGCTGATTTTAGCTTTTAGTTGGTGCAAGTGAGAACAATCTGATTCTATTATGGTTGTTTTGCAAAATTATTTTTAGATGTTGTTTGTATGTTGATGTCGATGTAATTAGAACATAATCAAATAATTGAATCTGGACGTATCTCTTATCTCAGCTCCCAGTGAACACTACCATTGGGGCAGAAAATAAGCAATGAAATCTATCCTTTTGGTGAGGGAAGGTTCACTTCTAAAATAACAGAAAAGCTGTATGACCACTCAGTCTCAGAGAAAGCGATGTCAATGCTGGGGTTTATAGTAAAACACAGCAATACGCTCTTTGAGTGGTTTACCATTGAAAAGATTATTGCTTGTACTCTCTCCTTTAGAAAAGCGAAAGGAAGGATTGTGGAAATACTCACTGACTTTGCAGCAGCAGTGTTGTATATAAAGTGTTAAAGTTATATAGGAGTCTAAGTTGCACCAACTTGTAGTGAAATCATAGTTGAAATCAGAGGTGGGACTGTAGCCCTGAGTGAACCTAAGTTTGCAGTGTAGCAATACTTCAAGATTTCTTCAGTACTGCCTGCACTCAGAGGGTTTTCAGGAGGTGGACATAACATCAACAGAAAGGGATAAGTGTTCCCAGGAGTTTTTGTACAACAATTTTGAAAGTATTATTAATGAGATTTTTCCTGTATTAATTTGGCATATCAATGTTATTAATTTGACTTGTAATAACTTGTATTTTCATTACAGTATTAAGATTTTACTTAGGCCACAATCTAATTGTTGTCTACCTTTTGGCAACAACAAGATTTTGATCCTAACACGGGTGACAAAATGAGTCTTCTAGATTGTACTCTTTGTAACTCTTATATGAAGGCCGTTGATAGGCAGGGTACTACTCGGATTAGGGAAAAATAGACAGAAACTTAGACGCCTGGAGAGTATTAACCAGTGACCTAGTGATTTTAATTACTTTGGTCTTAGATAACAGATGAGCGGTCACTCGAAGATTTGGATTTTGACTTTGGGCTTGCCAGTTATGCCTCCTTGCTGGTTTATGTGCTTAGGACAGCTAATGAATCCAGCTTTTTAGTCATTCTAGGGCCTGGCAATGTTTTAGCCGACACCTGGGAAAATAAGTGACCTCTGAGCACTCTTTCCACATTATTTTACATTAATTGGCAATCCAATGAGCTCTACTGAAAACTAGAAAAGTTTGCAGCTCTCAGCTGGGAGTAGTTTTGCTCACATCTCATTTGTTGTCTTTTCTAAGCTATTGTCAATGTTCTAAGTATTCCAGAACAAACAAAAAAATGAAATTACCTTTTCATGTGTTGAAATATAAATTCTAACACTACCAATCACAGAACAGAGATCTCTCATTAGATACTAATTTAATGCATGCTTATTGTTCTACATAGTAGGGTTTTTTTTAGAAAAAATTTTCCCACAACATATAAATATTTTAAGCTTGCTGCAGCACCATGTGAAGTTGAATAATGTAATCACTGTCTTCAGCAGCCTACCATTTGAGGTACTTATTTTTTTCTTATAGGAATATTTTCTGAAACAAATGTTGATTTAGAGGAAACTGTTACTGTTTCACAGTAATAACGGTAGTTTTTATTTACTTTGCACTTAGAGTTGCCTCATGCTCTTTCTTTATTGAGCAAATAAAATGTAACCCTTTTAATTTTCCTGGTTAATAATTGTGCGGTATACTAAAGTATTTATTTCTTGCAGCAGTAAAGAAATATGGCCACATAATAGCATTTCCCTGATCTGAATGGAAGACAACAGGTCTGGACAAGATAGATCATGCAACCCATTTTTTCCAGAAAAAATGCCTTTTCTTCCTCGCAGGCAGTGATAGGAGAATCGCAGAGCAATTGCAACTTGTGAGACAGAAGAGACTTGAACAGCATTTCTTATTTTTCTTTATGTTACCCATCTTTGTGGAATTAAGCTTATCTCTGGAAAAAATGAGTTAGGAGCAAAACATACACATGAAGAACACTCAGGGCATTGCTAGTGTAGTCTTCATTTATGAATAGTCCTTAACTCCCAGACTGTTTGCACTTCAGCAAAAAGCTGAATCACAAATAATATTTTTGATCTTGAATGTTGGGGTCTCTGTTTTTTGAAAGAGCAGGATTTATAATGGTCTTCAGTGCTTACCAACCTATACATTTTTCTATTGCATTATGCAACAAATTTTGATTAAATTAACTATACATTAAAAATTTGAAGAGGACACAAACAGCTAGAATTGTGGTAAATATAATTCATGTTTTTTACAGTAAACAAAATTATATTGTTTTCTTGGCTAATAAGATTTATGGATAGGAAAAGTTTTCTTGCTGAAAATTCAATCCCGTCTTCTATAAAGAACATTACAAAAACAAAGTATGTACGAGACAAGTAATTGACTTAAAGAGTACCTGTGCAAAGATGTAATCCTAAAAAGAATTATAAAATCATTTTTGCAGCTATTAAAATAGCCAAACTTAACATCTCAGATGCCTGAAAACAAAGATGATTGATTAAGCATATACTGAAGTTACGTTTGAGAAACTCCCATAAGTAGCATTTTTTTCTTCCCTGAGTTTTGATTTCCTGTTGAGAATAAAACCAGTTAAGCAAAGTTATGTCCTAAGTAGGCTCCTTGTAGTCACCGAATAAGATAACTTTTGTCAGCTTGCTGGCATGAAATACTACTTTTTAATCTAACATTAAAGATTGCAAAGCTGTATGGAATTGTTCAGTATCACTCTTGACCTTATGTATCTTCTTGTTTAAGAAGCTATCAGGTGAACTGAAGAGACAAAACCTATTATCTAACTTCTGTGATCTGTGAGAAGTCACAGACATGGAAGAGCAAGCATAAAATGCAAAAAATGTCTTAATTAAGGACAATTATGAAAATGTGGTGGAAAAGATAACAATTTCCCTGGTACAATCTCAGAAAGTACATACTGCACTCACTAAAGAAATGCCACTTAGCAATGAAATATAGAAACTTCGTTCATAAAGGTCTTGTTCTGCTCTTTGCCTTCCATGAAGTTTCATGAAGTCTGTTTTCTTTCAGCTCTGCTGCCTGCAGTTCAGACAGGTGATGCAGAAGGTGAAGCACATACTGGGTTGCTGTTTCATGGGGCACAACTTTGGCTTCCAAGAATATCTTTAAAATAATAATAATAACAATACTTCTGGTCTCAGAAGTTTCAAACTGCAGTATTTTCTCTATTTGAATATCTGTCCTTTACATACTAAGCTTGTTCTAGATTTTTGTTTTTGTTTGTTTTTTCCCCATGTTAATAAAAAGAAAGCTAGATCACCTCTCCATATCACACCATGAAAGCATACTACAGTTATAGGAACATTGTATTTTTCAAATCTTTTATTTTTTGGCATCTGTATGTGTTCTAAATGTTTCTCTTCACCTTGTGTTTTTGTCATATTCTTTATTCATGGTTTATTCTCATCAGTATGTCAGATTTTAATACTCTGTTTAATGTAATTTTTTTTGTTGTTTTCTATACACTTGATTTGATATTATTCACTGTATACACATCTCTCTTTATCCACTTAATGACTGTTAATCTTTACATAGTTTCTGTGTCTTCGTCAGTGTTATATTGTATCTATTCCAAGGAGATGTTTCTCTGTAAATATTATGTCTTTGGTAGACCTTGTACCTGTTGTCAGGAGAGCTAATAAAACTGGCCAGCAGGCAGAGCTCAGTCTCTTAGTGTTGCAGCCTGTTAGAGCCTTTGCATCCTATATTTTTGTCTTGGGCTTGCCATGCCTGTCTCACGACATTTGTGTAGCTGTCTCCAAAGATTTCCTATTTCTTATTCTTCCTAATATTTATATGATATTTGGTGTTAAAAGTTGGATGAGTTTTATGTATCTTTAATGTTCAGAAAGACAATTATCCTTCATGATGAAAGGTAAAAAAGCCATCTTGAAAACACTGTTATGGATAAAAATAAGAATTGTTGTGTATGACTCAGAAAGAATACTAACAAGCTTTTTGTTCTGTATGTTATTTCATGGTCGTTGTTCATGGCAAATTCATGAGTACATATTTAAATCCATTCCTGCATAACACTTAAATGAATTATCCTTTTTAAGAACAAATTCCGTTGGCATCATGGAAATTCAGTACAAAAGACTAGTAAATCCTGTCAAATTATTTAGGGATTTTCTACACCATAGGGAAATTGGGGGTGTTAGCCTCGTAAGATCAGCCTCTGAGGATATCTGGTGTTCATCACACCATAGTAAGAGTAAAGAGAATATCCTGTTCTCATTGTTGCAGCCTCTACTTAATACTACTGAGCTCTTGTCTTTTCTAACACTTGTGGTGTTCAGTTGTGCATCTTTTTGTGCTTCTAGGAAAAGTATGCACTTTGACAGATCTGCTGAACTTTAATTCAAGATAGTCCTCTCTTAATGATAAGTATGAATGCAAACAAACAAACAAACAAACAAACAAAAACAAACAAACAAACACACACAGTTTTTTATCTACTAGTTTGTCTACTCCAGAAGGTTTTTGTACTCCACTGTTGTACTTTAGCTTAACCACAAAACACTTAGCTGAGTTTCAATTTATATTCATTATTACTGACTGTAGCTGTTATATTCTGTTGGGTTTTCTCTTTCACGTAATCAGAGACAGCTGACTAAGTAGCACTGGTTCTTAGACAATGAAATTGAATTATTCTTCCAACCCGTAACTTTTGGCTCCTAACCAAAAGCCATGCTGATGTATAAAGTTTATTCCCATAGGGAAGCTCTTTCAAGGTATTTCTAGATTCACTTCTACATATTACAGTTTCAGAATAACTTTACGGTATGATGGTACATGCATAATATATGTCAGATGCTCATAATTATTGTTGACTTAAGTTTAGGAAAGTCCATAAATAGTGTTTCACTGTATGTTTTTAATTAATTTTTTTATTTTATCTTGTGTATTTATCTTCTGTGATATCTACTTAATCAAAGCAGTCTTAAGGAATGTTGATATGAAATCGGGACATCTCACATTTGATACAGTAAGGACATTATTAATTCATATTGTAGTCTCAAGAGATTACTATCTCTAATTTGGTAATTTTATATTTTGATCAATTTTTTGAGGGCAAAATATTATTGTGTTACAGGACTAATGTAGAAAATATCAACATATGATAATCTATGTAACTTTCTCACTATTGCCAAGTCCAAAACCAATTATGTTTTTCTTATCTGTGGTACATTCAGTATTCAGAAGAGGTTTCTTACACTGAGCTTGCATGCAGAAGACAGATCCTTTCTTGATATATTCCGATGCATTTTTATTTTTCACATCAGAATTGCTGACTGAAGAATATTTTAAGTGCCAAAGCATGGGTAGCTTTCTGCATATCCAAGTTGTAAAAACATCCTTGTTCCGAATACTTTGCAGCTTTAAAAGACAAAGCATTCATTATAGTGAAGAAATATAGATACATGGAGATCAAGATGAGTTATACAGCTATCTGCTAGCTATGCACTAATTGATAACCAGTCATTCCTTTCAATTTACTAATAACTAGTTCTGAAATTTACTCCTTGTTTGGGTTAGGCTAGAGGATCTGAACAGTGAAATTCTAACCTGAACCTTTAACATCAAGCATTTCACATGTTTGAAAAGAGATATGTTGATTTACATCACTTGAGCATCTGGTCCTTCTTTTGGTCCAAATCACTGGTGATCCTCCCTGCCATTTATATATAATTTAAATATTTCCTCAACACTACAACTAATTCTCTGGTATTCCCTGTTGTCACTGTAAGAGTGTGGATCTGAGCCAAGAGTAGACATCAATTAAAAGAGGTCTCACCCATCATCCTCAGTTTCTTGTGTCTGCTGCTTCCCCAATCCCAGCACTGGCCTCATTGTGGCCACGCAGGTTGGATGGTTGGTTCTGAGAGACAGTTCTCATGCATCGT
Organism: Patagioenas fasciata; assembly: GCF_037038585.1. Classification (NCBI taxonomy): domain Eukaryota; kingdom Metazoa; phylum Chordata; class Aves; order Columbiformes; family Columbidae; genus Patagioenas; species Patagioenas fasciata. The sequence continues at coordinate 87,885,876 of NC_092520.1, forward strand.
CATTGCAGCTCATTTCACTGTATGGCTGGATAAAAGGTGCTGCTGCCATAAAGGAAGATGAAGGAACAAAAGGGGCAGTTTCTCTCTCCATGTCAGCCCTTATGGTTGTTGGATTGATCTGATGGTTCCCATACACCTTGACTATGTTGGACTAAGTGGATAAAATACAAGTTCTTGTGAGTATGAGAAGTGAGATAGCTTATGTTCCTTGTGTTATCTTGCTGTTTTTATTCAAGCAAATATCTTTTGTTTACAGCATAAATCAGAAAATATGTCTGAGTTTTCAGTACCTAAAGTTAACTTGATGATGACTTAAGAGTACAATAATGCAGGACAGTTTAAGTTTTTAGTATAAACTTGAAGTCATATTCTAGTACTTCAGTCTGTGACCTCAAAGACTTCAACTCTCATTTTAGCATGCAATAGAGGTGCTCTCTTTCACTAGTGCATCACACAACAGTTTTGAGCTCTCATCTTTTGTCTTTTCTGTGATAAAAGTACCAAGGCCTCTGCTATCAAAGCATAGCTCTGTAGACAATGCACAAACAGGCAAGAAGAAAAAGGGATCATTTTCCCATTGGGCTTGAAAACTATGCTTCCTGCAGAAGTCAACAAATAGGTGAAAGAACACATGTAGAGTGGAGGTGTCAGTTCTGAATTATTAAGGGTTGTTTTATACAAATGTTCTTGTCATAACCCTGTGTGTATCAGCAGTTTCTGGTTGTCCTGACCACCCTGTCTTTCTGTGTAATATTCTTCTGAAAACTCTCTCCTCCTGATTCTCATTTTTTATGAAAAATGTAAGGACCCTGTAGGGGCAGTGGAGAAGTAAATAAATCCAGGTTCTGGATACTCCCTGAAATACTCCTCAAGGGCTGATAATTTAGAGCACAAGGCACTGATTCACATGAAGAGCATCTGCTTTCCTGAGAGCCACTGGATACAATGGTCCTATGGGTGAAGGTGTTTCCCTCTCCTTCTTAAAGGTGACGGCAAAGTCACAGCATGCATCTGGGAGTATTGTTGAAGGAGACTGAGTGACTGGGGTGAAGGCATGGTCCGGGGCTGCAGGGAGCTCAGCATAGAGGGGGCATAGTGGCAAGTGTAGGCCCATGATTTGGGGATGTCATACTTACCATGCTGCGTTTGAATCCCTGGACAGCAGTGGTGGTAGCAGCCCTCATCCCTCCCCCACACCTCTACCCCCAAGCCCCAGAGCAGATTCTTTTCCCCAAGTTTTCAGTTATCACTTTCCTGCAGATAAACATGAAGTTCATGATCAATTTGTGCTCCTGTGACCAGGGAAGCCCAAGGATTAGGAAAAGGTGGGGAGAGGTTACAAAGGAGGGTCAAAGGGGAAGATGGTTACAGGCTCGTGAGAGCAATCAGAGCTTGCTGGTGCATCTGTGGCACTGGCAGTCTTTAATGCTATGCATTTTCAACTATTGAAAGTTTGATTTCTGGGAACAAGAAATCTTTTACTCCTGCAGTTAAAAATCTTAATGAAACTGAATTGTCTACATTCTGCAAAAGTAAATCTTTCTCAGACTTTCCGAAGAACAGATGACTGTACGTGTTAGTGAGTCACAACAGGGATGGTCTCAGAATACACATACAAAATTTCAGAAGGAGTGATCTTAGGTTTTAGTCTGCCAGGTCCAAGTGGTTCTAGACAAATCACCTACTAACTGTTTGGTTTCTAAATTGTGAGACTTATAAATAACAGATGTTTCATGATGCATAGTGACTAAGAGCTAAGCATTTCTATGAGATCTGAATATTTTAGACCAGGACTTCATCACAGCAAGTGTATCTCTTCTGTTCATTTCTGTTCTATAAGCAAAAAGTGATTAATGAATACTTATTTGAAAGTAACTCCTGTTTAATAGTAAAAAATAGTAAATTAAATCTTATTGGACTTCCTAGTGGTAAAACAATTTGAACTGAAAAGAATATATATAGCTACTAACTTTCTAAAAAGCTGAACCGCTTCCAAACCTTGTAGTAATCTCACAAAATCTGTGTTCTAGTGTGGAAATTTTGTGAACACATATACAGTCCATTTACTTACAGGTATATGATAAACAATATAAGATGGATGTTAGTGTAAAGTGCACTTATACATGTAGGGTCTACTGGAGCTTCGTAATTTTGGTGCATTTGTTGAATAGTTCCTTAATGCAAGTAAATTACTCTACTTGATAGAACTGGCAGCAAAATTGGAATGGGCATTTGCTTTCTACATTTTCCACTAGAGATGGAGCTTTTTAATGGGAAACACTGTGGGCAGAAAATCTGGAGAGGAGCAATGTGCCATAAAACTGGAAAGCCACTTGTCTTGCAGCATTTAGTTTTCTACAAATACTGGTTCACATGCATAGAAAAAAAAGTACTCTTACAAATATAGTAAGTTAATAACAGGTTTCTAAAACCTATTTTACAGGCTGTTTTTATGAATTCAGCTTCCAGCCATCTCTTAAAGAACAGATCCCCATAAAGAAAATGTCTGCAAGACTGAAGCAGCTGGACTCAAGTCCAATAAGGACATGCTAACTATCACCTGCTTAATAATATGCTAATTATATGTTCCATTCTAAGCATGCTGGTCAAAGAAGTTATAGCAATAATGACTATTTTTTCTGTGGTAAGAACATAGGTGCACTGGTTACACAATTTTAAAATAATTAATAAATAAAAAATAAGAATTAATACAAAAATTTTTATGAAATTAACATTACAAGCAATTACAGTAATTCTTTTTTTCTGATCCCATTCATTTGAAACTACAGTACCTACTTGTGATTTTTTCTCATAAATGCCATTTAAAGTGATATTTTATTTATTTTGCCTTCAGCTGAAAAAGAGGACAATAGCTTTAATAGTATTTATTTATTTGCTTCTATCTCAAATTCTATTTAATGTTTATATAACCTCCCAAGTCATGTCCTGTCATGGTGATGTTTTGCTTTTCGTAGTTCACGGCTGTAAAAAATAACAAATTTGGCCACAGTAATGTGAATTGTGATACAAGATTTGTGGGTTTTAGAGGTATTCTGTTCTGTCCATTTGTTACTTTCACCAATCTCACTATAAGAAGACCTTATCTTTTTTTTTTCTTTTTAATGAATTGTAATGCCATTTTTTTTTCTCCACTTAATTAATCTTGAGGTATATGGTGCAGATATTAATCAGAAGTAGGGCTCATCTAACTTTCACTGTAATCACAAATCCTTTACCTGTTGGAGAACAATAGTATCCTTCAGGAGGTTGACATTCCTGTTGCAACTTTTGATCACAATAAAAAAGCATGGAAGTAGACCAACTAATTTCTGTGGCCAATGATTTATGAGAGAAATTGATCCCTATCTATTTTAGGCAGCAAGTGTCCTTTGCCACTGATGGTTCTGCTTTCAAAAGTGTTTTCTGGACAGCAATAGTGCTCATGCTTGTTCCTTATTATAGCAATTATGGTATGTGGTTATGAAGAGACATACTAAAGCTTCTGAGCAGTGAATGCTGGCAGGCCTCAAACTTCAAAATATCTGGAGAAATAGCATGTTCCTGTTGGCATCATTGATCTTTTGCAAGCATTCTGCCCCAACAGCCCTTGTAGTATGTAGCAGGGCTATAGAACTTGCATTCGTATATGAAGTCCAGGAAACATTGGATGAAACATCCCATATGTCATCCTCTTCATAGATGTACAGAAGCTTTCTGAATTTCCACAGATATTCTACTTTTCTTACTTACTGGCCAGTCTCAGATCATTTGGTTTCAGACTGTGAGGGAGTGAAAGAAAAAAACGCAAAGTGATCTAAACGAAAGAATAGGGGGACTTTTTTCAAAGCTTGCTTCAAGCGTTAGTAAGGGTGTTTCAGCAGTCTCCCGCCAATGGTTTGAAGAGTTAATATGGTTTAGGCAAGTTTTCAATAAGTATGTGAAGAGATGTGAGAAAGGTAACTGGAAATGTTATCTTCTACTAAATTTACAGAGAGATCTGTTTTAAGCAGAACGTGTAGGTGGTGATACAGAAAGAGATACAAGGTTTAACAGAAAAGCTAGAGAGTGTTTTCATCTAACTGGAAGGATGCCCATCTGTGGAGTGGCCAGAGAAGCAAGGCAGAGAAAACACTCATCAGTATTGCAGAACTGTTCTTTGTCCATCTCAAAGTGGAGTTAATCAATAGCTGTACTTGACCTTCATTGATTGAGATTCCTAAAGATCCCATCCATTCTATTCTGTCAGACAGACTTTCTTGGTACAAGGGATGAGGGACAGATGGCTTTCCCAGAAGCTAGGAAAGCATTTATTATCTTACCTGATGAAGTTCTGGATCAGTATGTATTTGAGTGTTTCTACTGTGTGTTGCTGGAATACAGGTTATTCTAATTTGATCTTCAGCTTGATGTCCTGGGTCAGGGGATGTGTGTCCCATTCCCAGGGATAAGATGATGTCTGTAACCATTGGTGAATTTGGTTAGGTGCTTGAAAGCATTTGAAAGGTGCAAAGACATGAATCATGTCTTTCTCACAGCCATGAGAAGTGCAACATTCATGACATTGATGGTGATATTACTGAGAGAGGTCCCAAGACTTGCCCTCTTTTCTGTCTTGGGTAAAAATAGTGGATCTGGGCAGTCTGAAGAACAGTATGTGGCTGCTGCCTCAAAACCCATGAAGTTGAAAGGCCTTGCTGATCTTTTAACCTCCCCATAGCTTTGTTCTTTCTGGAGAAATAACCCTCCATTAAACTTTTAATTTAGTGAACACATAAGATTATCATTCAATTATGTAATATTCTTTCTATCCAAATGTGGGACTGCTACATCTTGATGCAGAGTCAGAAGTGACAAGAGGAATTGGGAAAGAAGTGTGTTTAGGAACACGATTTCCTAAGTCTGGGAAATAGCTCAGTGGGTGCTATTTCTTGCTGTCTCAACTTAAGTTACCAATCATTTCCTGTTGATCATATTAGAACATAATAAAAAAATTCCCCTTGCAAAAGAAAGTTGTGATAGTTGGGATAAATGTTTGAAGTGCTGTGCAGAATCACAGCTGGGGAGGAAAAGAGTATCTTGTGGGCCTGACATAAGAACATCTTGCAAGTTTCAGGCTATCCAGCTGCCCACCTTAAGATAAAAGGGAGATGGATCATTCAGGATGAGTGCCTACCATCCAAAGTACAGCCTATGGGACATAAAGGGGAAATTATTTATGTGACCTTAGGGTGTTTCTTCGCAACTGAAAGGCAGTTGGCTAATTTGGGGAACCATCTAACTGCTTTTTGGCTGACTAATTCGGGGGGGTGAATTCAAAGTCAAATTGCTGAAAAATATTCTTTCATATTGACAGCTTGGAGGTAACCTCATAGCTAAATAGCCATCTCTGATTGTATTTTTTGATCTGCAAACAGTTTTAGAAACAAATTTTAGGGCTTATTTACTTGTATTTTTTTTTTTCCTAATAAAATATTTAGAGACTGGAATAACAGCTAATTAAAAAGGAAATGAAAAACAGAATGGAAGTTTTTTGGATTTTAGCTTTTAAGAATGTTTTTCCTCACAAGACCTTTGGCAATACTCAAGAAAGGGAAGGTTAATTGCCATGAGCACTATTATCAATATTTTAGCTCTGTAGAGATTATCTAAAAGAAATTGCTCAGAGTGGCAATGTTTCACAAAAGTGAATGTTTGCACTCCAATACTCACATCACGTGAGAATCATATATTCACCCATAAATATGAAAGACAATAGGACTTTTACTTTTGTTGGTATGTTGGTTGAGGCACAGATGTCATGGCTGAGGAGTCCACAATCATGAGTAACTTGGATTTGATGCAAAGCTCACTGATTTATCTTAGGCGGTCCCTAACCAGGGGGAAAAAGGACTTCTGGGAGCAGTTCAAAGCCTCCAAGTGCCCAGGCATTCTCCAGTAAGCCTGGAAGAACTGTCACGTAGGTAGAGAGTTCTTTCCCATCCTTCCATCCCCCTGCTTTCCACAGGAATGGACAGAAGAGACTTAGATGAGTGGGTAAGCAGTACCAGTGATACACTGTGGGACACATCTGTTCTTCATGCAGATATGTCCTTCTCACTCTCATTTTTCATCTGCACATAAATACACTTGTTTAGTACCATATTTTGCCCTCTTATTTGTAGAGAAATGGATTTGACTCAGTGCTTTAATCCATTGAGTTATGTCCTCAGCAATAAATTTACCACATTAGTTTAATGTGATTGTACAATCAAGGTCTCAGGACCTAAAAGCATAGTTTCTAAACTGCCAGCTTTCAACCTTCTTCTCTAAATGGTATCCTATGCAGATACACACTGCAGACTGTCCCCCCTAAATTAAACTTCCAAAAAGAAGGAAGGTCTCATATTATTTCTGGAAATTAAAATGGGACTATTGTTCTTTTTAGCCTTAGCTTTAAGCTTTAGAGTGTGACAACAACATTTTAAACCACAGTTCTACTCTTGTTGGTGTTTTGGTTTTTTTTTTTTTTCCCTGCAGTTTTGCTTAATATGAAGAAAATCTACAACAAACAATAACAACATATATCAGTGCATTGCTATATATTGTAATTGGAACAGCTTATTGACTCAACAAAAATGACAGTTTACTGTAGGTTTCAGCTGTCTTCCTCACTTACAGTTTTGGGGGTTTTTTATATTGTGAATTTCAATAACTTGCAACATTTTGATTTTAATGTCTCAATTACTTCTTGTAGAAATTATCATATACAAGTATTAACAACAGAACATTCAAATATATAATCCAGATGGATTTTACTAATAAAGCAGTACAGACTGCTAGTTTAATGCCATTTTTCCTTTTTAGTATGTGTGTGTATTGCATTAGTAAATAACCACACAACAAAAATCCTTTGTTCTCCATAAAAGAAAAATAATGACCCTGAATCAATCCAATTAAAAGACTGAATTAACTTGTAGAATTACAGTAGAAAAGGCAAAAGTATGAATTGCTTATTCCATTGTTAAGTTGTTCTTTTACGCTAAAGTCTTAATTTTCACTTCCCAAGATGCAATGAGTAATGCAGCAATTTAAAATTATGTTTGTAATTTCTGTTTGTTAAATGAACAAAACGATAAATCTTCTCATGGCTGGTAAGTAGATGACAAAGTTCAGTCAAGCAGATAAACAAGGATAAGTCTTTAAAAAGAAAGATATCAGACTATTATGTCATTCAATTAAAGGTATTAAAAAGACAAAACATCAAGTACAGAACATTAAGTATGAAGATGAGCAATAAGGACTAATGATAAAGTGGTGAAAACAGTTTCTGTGCATGTTGCAGACTTGCAGGAAATTTGTCTGAAACAGAAAAGAAGAAATGTTGTTTAAAGAGGATGCCAGTTCCATACATCCCTCTCAGTGTGTGCCTGTGAACACCACTGAGTGAAGGTGCTGCTTTCTAACAGTGTCTGCCTGGGCTCTCCTTCCTGGGATTGAATTCCAGGACAGATACATTTCTCTTCCTCTGAGATTTCAATTTACATACTGGATTTTAAGAAAATAGAGTATGAAATGATAGTGTGCTTCTAACTATTCTGGTTTTATTCTGCAATTTGTGTATTAGCAATAGAAAAGAAAAAGAGAATAAAGAAAATAATTGAATGTTCTAATGTGGTCGCATAACTGAGATAACTGTTTTGACCAAGAACATTTTTTCCACAACTGTCCTGTTCCCAGCATGTTTCAGTTATATGATCAATCCAAAACATTTAACCAGATTTGTGCCTTCACCCACTGCTGGTTCTCTGGGCCCAGTGTCCCAGAAGCTGCCATATTCCTTGTGCAGCTGTGGCAGAGCATTGTGTAAAACCCACCATGGAAATGCGGAAGTTAATGAAAGCAAAAGTCTTCAAAAACTGCTTCTGCATCCTTCCTGGTCCTGGAGCACAAGATGACTGACTGAGATGCTCACCAGCTTCCTCCATGCAGATAAAAACGAAGCTTTCGAGCTGAAGGCATGGACCCTAAAAAAGACTGAAGCTGAAGTGAGAATATAGAAAATCTGCTGGAATAGAGCTGTCAGAAATGAGTCAGAACCACGGAGTTTTTACCTCAAAGAGGTTATGATTAACGCATGAATAAGTGGGTGAAACTCTCCAGGATGCAGATGGGTCTGGATATTTTCTGCCTTTAAAAAGCGTGAGGCTACACACCTCCCATTCAATTGCAAACCGAGCGAACTCCTGTCTTCTCAGATTCAGTCAAATGCCAGCCCTGCAGCAAGGACTTACTGTGAAAAATGTTGCTGGGAAATTACTGTCTATATTTTTACAGTGCCCCCCAAAAAGAACCTAAACACATCATTCTTCCCTTCTTGCAGGTCTTTCAGGTAAAGACCTGGCTATTAAAGTAAAATAAGAATTTTTCCATTGATTTTAGTGGGGTAGGATTTCAACCCTTGTTTTTACGTTATGAAATTTATAGATCAAACATTTCTTTCATGCTTTAGGCTTTCAGTTCATCTCTATCACAAACATTTTTATATTCATAGCACTTTCTATTCTGTTCAGGAAAGATCTGTGCTCTTGAGTGAGATTTTTAGCTGCTTTTCTCAAAGAAATAGCATGAGATACAGAGACTTGCGATCACTTCAGTATCTCTGTGCTTCCCTGAATCTGGGATATTGCAGAAATAGTTCAGTGCCTAATGTGAATTAAATCACTCAGCAACTCCTCCATTTTTTTTCCAGTTGTCTAAAGGATCACTCCCTTTTTTGAAAGTACATTCCAGGGCTTGGAGCATAACACTGATTTAAGAAGAGATAAATAATGTAAAGTGTTATTTGTCAGCTATAGAATAAGATAGCCAGCAAAACCAGTGTAGTTCTGGATGTGTTATTTAAAAATGGGTTTGAACCTAAAATCAGAAGTGATGCGTATGGAAGTTTGTAGCAGTAGAAAAGTAGTAGAGCCATGAATATGCAAACCTGTAGAGAACACAGAAATTACAGATTAAAAGAGAAAATGAATCTATTTATAGATAGTATAATCAGTGTAAGAAGTGTCTTCTTAAACTAATGAACAGAGCTTGTTAAAACAGAATTAAGGATATACAGGGTCAGCTCCATAAATAGCACTTGTAATAAAAACTGATGTAGTGGGTCCATTTAACCAAGGCACTTTTAACATTATGCTTTCAAAAAGCTATAGCTGCTGATGCTTGACCAAAAGCTTGGATTGTACTCATTGTCCTGCAAATGACAACAGATAAAATTATTCACCAGTCTGCCTGCTGTAACCACATTGCATTGCAACCATAGAGTCTACATAGTCCTTGGTTGCTATAACTGCAGAACATGCATCATTTGCTTTCAGTGTTTTTAGTGTGCTTTTGATCATGCTTGTTATGTCACCAAATCACTGCTCTCCACAGTAGTGGGCTCAGTTCATATGACAAAAGATAAAGTCTACTTGGTAATTTGATGCACGTGCTGCATGCATTAAACTACATTGTGTTTAGTTGAGTTTAGCTGCAATCCACAGGCATTTAGAAGTACGTTTTTTCCTACAGACGGTATCTCATATTTTTTTCAATCAATTTAACAGGAACACATCAAGAATTACAAAGAAAGAATATTTAGTAGCCATAGAACATTGAGTTTCTGTTTCTTTAGTTTATTTCAAAATCTTCATGATTACAAAATAGTAGAATATTCTATTTAATGTTGATGCATTTTTGTTATATTGTAATAAATGAAGAAATACTATTCTGTACACTAAAATACATATGATTGTTCTATAAAATACTTTGTAGTTGCTTTTATGTTCAACTTGATTAACACCTATGAGAGTAACAGTATGTCACTAGACATGCACTGACAGGGAACAAGAGGGACGAAGGCTGCCCCAAACTGGGGCCAGGAGTTGGGAAAATCTAGGCACTGGCAGGGCCTAATTGTAAATTATCCTTGGGAGCACTGGGAAACTGAGGTTTAAATATTACCAGCAATGTTTCACTCACATCCTTTTCAAAACTTACTTGACTTAACAGGATTCAAAAATATTGCAATGCAGATAATTTTTCTGACTAATTTCCCACGGATATTTTGCTCTTCTTTTTTTCCTATATTTTGTTAGAAGGTTGAAAAACAATGGTAAAAATATTAGGTTATAAATGTAGCATATCGGAACTGTGACAACTATATAGGCACTGAGCAAATACATTTTCATGCTCTCTATAACATAAGCACATCATATGACTTGTAAGATAGATGATTTATGATACACAAGTAAGGGGGCTTCTGAAGTTTTCAAGTAATTGTAATCACAAAGTCTAACAAAGGTGCTTATAGCATTGAATAAATATAGATTACTTTCATGTATTTTAGCTGTTGATGCACAGATACATCACAATCTTTCACACTAGTTCAAGCTTTGATATTGCCACTTCAGTTGTCTCAAAAGGAGCTATATCTCTTTCTGCATTTTCTCAGTAGATTTAAAAGTGATAAAAACACATACAGTACTGAAAGTACAATTAATTTTGCAAAACAGACAGTGTAGAATAGTACTTGGTTTTCCAAGATAATTTTGTTTATTTTTCATACAGTCTTATGAAACCACATCCAAAACTGAATGATAGGAAGACACAATTTCCCTCTGTAGTGCCCTACTGATAGCATGGTAACCAGTAAAGTTAGTAGAAAAGTAAAAATCGAAGTGTTGGCCCAACATCCAAGTGAAGATGATTAGTATCTTTCCAAACCACGTAAATAGATAAGAATATTTAAATAGGTTTATGTTATTGGAATCTAGATTGGTAAATAAGGAAAACAAGTAACCAAATGTGGCAAAGAACTTTGGAGAACGAAGTAAATTCTTGATTTCATATTTCAGAACCTGCAAACTTGTATAGAAGTATGGCTTATGAAAGCAGGAGCTAATCTCAAATACTTTGTACTGAGTTCTAAAGGTCTATGAAAGCAGAGAGCTGATCTAGTAATTGCTTACATTTTAGGCATCAGTAAGGAGGTAAAGAAATAGAATATATTTGCCTAGTTGGAAACTAGGTTTTATGACAAAATCTCATTTCCTGATTGATGAATGTTCCTGAGCTGATGTGTAAACAAAAAAAATGTCTGTAAAACCCATGTTTATTGATTCAAGTACTGGTAACTGACAGATCTCATGAAGCAATTTTCAATGCAAAACCATTGTAAAAGAGATTTTGATGTAGGATTTTAGATAAAATAGGAAGTTATACACCTTTGAACAAGATACAAGGACTATCCTTATAAAACAAGAGCGCATCACAGAAATCAGTATTTCTGGAAATAATTTCTGAATACATTGTATATAGAAGATCTTATTGTTTACTATATTAAGACAAGTTCATAGGGTGATACTGCTATAAAGAGTTGCATTTGACACTTGTTTATACAATGAAAAAAAGAAATTTAGTAGACAAGACCTATCAGTTTATTTCATAATAGTGTTTGGCAGAGACAAGAATAAAATTTGTGGGCTTGATGTCTGTAAATTTGAGAAGGGGTTAGAAATCATGCTGGATGCCAAAAGAACTACACACATTGTTTGCAAGCTTGAAAAAAAATCTCTGGGGAGTATTCAATTAGCTTAGAATAACCAAGGAAGATTGAGAAGTCATTTAATCTGAGTACCAAAATATCTTCCATAAAATAATTAAAAACAAAAAGAAAAAAAGAACAAGCCAACATTGAGTGATTATGCTGAAGTTCAAGAGAGATTAACCATTGGAAAGTTCATATATCTTTTGTATCCTCAGACAAAGACAAAACTTTCCTACACAATTGCTTCAAGCTAGCACAGTTTTTTAGACAAATGCAGGAATTCGATGAAAAACAACATCCTGTAGACTGCAGAAAGTGAGGCTAGACACTCATAATTGTCTTGTCAGTCTTTAGTTCTGTATTAGAACAAATATTTCCTGACAAATCTCTTTCATCTTTGAAGTGTTACAGTCATGCAATGAAAAAGATCTTGGCATTTTAGCCCCTAATGGCTTCCTTGAAAACTCTTTTAACTACAACACTAGCGAGGACTCCCAAATCAGTTGCCAGTTGCCTTAGAAGATAAGCAGATTAAGATTTCCAAATGACATAAAGAGATGTAAAAGTGTCAGTGTATGGAAGGCACATATCTGCGATTGCTTTCCATATTCATGAAACACTGATTCATTTGGCTGTGAACTTGTGATGTCTGCCAGAAATCCCAAACAGATGACTGATAAAAATATGAAATAGCAGGCTACAGAAGAAATCCTAATGGGCTGAAGTAGTTGTTGAAAGGCAATTTAAAGTAGAAAATTAGTTTTCCAGAAAATAAATGGGAAATCAATTCTGCCAGTGGAATAAGATCTGATTGTTTACTATTTGCTCCCTGTTTTTGATAGCTCTGTGTAGTCTGAGTAACTTCAGTCACAGAGATCCTGTATAAAGAAAGAGGAAAGGGAAAGGGAAAGGGAAAGGGAAAGGGAAAGGGAAAGGGAGGAAGAGGGAAGGCGAGGGAAGGAAAAGAGAGGAAAGGAGAGGGAAGGAAAGGAGAGGGAAGGAGAGGAGAGGAAAGGAAAGGGAAAAGGAGAGGGAAAAGGAGGGGAGGGGAGGGGAGGGGAGGGGAGGGGAGGGGAGGGGAGGGGAGGGGAGGGGAGGGGAGGGAAGGGAAGGGAAGGGAAGGGAAGGGAAGGGAAGGGAAGGGAAGGGAAGGGAAGGGAAGGGAAGGGAAGGGAAGGGAAGGGAAGGGAAGGGAAGGGAAGGGAAGGGAAGGGAAGGGAAGGGAAGGGAAGGGAAGGGAAGGGAAGGGAAGGGAAGGGAAGGGAAGGGAAGGGAAGGGGAGGGGAGGAGAGGGGAGGAGAGGGAAAAGGAAAAGGGAAGGGAAAAGGGAAGGGAAGGGAAGGGAAGGGAAGGGAAGGGAAGGGAAGGGAAGGGAAGGGAAGGGAAGGGAAGGGAAGGGAAGGGAAGGGAAGGGAAGGGAAGGGAAGGGAAGGGACGGGACGGGGAGGGGAGGGGAGGGGAGGGGAAGGGAGGGGAGGGGAGGGGAGGGAAGGGAAGGGGAGGAGAGGGAAAAGGAAAAGGGAAGGGAAAAGGGAAGGGAAGGGAAGGGAAGGGAAGGGAAGGGAAGGGAAGGGAAGGGAAGGGAAGGGAAGGGAAGGGAAGGGAAGGGAAGGGAAGGGAAGGGAAGGGAAGGGAAGGGAAGGGAAGGGAAGGGAAGGGAAGGGAAGGGAAGGGAAGGGAAGGGACGGGGAGGGGAGGGGAGGGGAGGGAAGGGAAGGGAAGGGGAGGGGAGGGAAGGGAAGGGAAGGGGAGGAGAGGGAAAAGGAAAAGGGAAGGGAAAAGGGAAGGGAAGGGAAGGGAAGGGAAGGGAAGGGAAGGGAAGGGAAGGGAAGGGAAGGGAAGGGAAGGGAAGGGAAGGGAAGGGAAGGGAAGGGAAGGGAAGGGAAGGGAAGGGAAGGGAAGGGAAGGGAAGGGAAGGGAAGGGAAGGGAAGGGGAGGGAAGGGACGGGGAGGGGAGGGAAGGGACGGGGAGGGGAGGGAAGGGAAGGGAAGGGAAGGGAAGGGAAGGGAAGGGAAGGGAAGGGAAGGGAAGGGAAGGGAAGGGAAGGGAAGGGAAGGGAAGGGAAGGGAAAAGGAAAAGGGAAGGGAAGGGAAGGGAAGGGAAGGGAAGGGAAGGGAAGGGAAGGGAAGGGAAGGGAAGGGAAGGGAAGGGAAGGGAAGGGAAGGGAAGGGAAGGGAAGGGAAGGGAAAAGGAAAAGGGAAGGGAAAAGGGAAGGGAAGGGAAGGGAAGGGAAGGGAAGGGAAGGGAAGGGAAGGGAAGGGAAGGGAAGGGAAGGGAAGGGAAGGGAAGGGAAGGGAAGGGAAGGGAAGGGAAGGGAAGGGAAGGGGAGGAGAGGGAAAAGGAAAAGGGAAGGGAAAAGGGAAGCGAAAAGGGAAGGGAAGGGAAAAGGGAAGGGAAGGGAAAAGGGAAGGGAAGGGAAAAGGGAAGGGGAAAGGGAAGGGAAGGGAAAAGGGAAGGGAAGGGAAAAGGGAAGGGAAGGGAAAAGGGAAGGGAAGGAAGAAAAGAAACCCACTTTTTTAATATTTTTTTTTCTTTTGTGTACATGTTGTAGTATTTCTCCAAGGTTATTAATTGGCAAGATGTTCTGTTTAGAGCACAGATTGTCCACCTAAAGCTTATGAGACATGAGAATTAAATGATTTATTCAAAATAGAGATGACTATATTCTAAAAGCTCAGAGGAAATTATGAAAATGGTTTAGAGAGGTACCTAACCTTCTCGATAAGCCTTTCCAATATTTTTTTTTTTCTGATCCATGACCTTTACTGTAGTCTCCATACTTTTAAAAATTGCTCACATGGGTAATGTGACTCAAACATATATATAGTTATGTATATAGGAGATCAGCTTTTTAGTGTAACAGAGGATTAGATTTCCTTGTGAGAATTGTTACACTGAGTTTAGATAGCTGGACTTCTAAAAACAAATTAGGCTTCAGTTCTGTTTTCAGTTCTTTAGTTTCTGGTACCATCAGGAATCAGGAACTGCGAAGGGGCACAAAGCTGGAACCTAATAAAATAAACAAAAGATTCACAGGATATTTATTTATTTATTTATCTATTTATCTATCTATTTATTTATTTCTTTCACATAAATAAGATTAATTTTCAGCCAGTAGCACTGTTTGCTGAGTGAATCTTCATGGTTTTGTGGGATTATTTTCCCACCTCAAAATATTCTTATCCCAACTAATTGTAAAAAAGTCTTTGATAATGAGTAAATGCATAGGTATTTAGAAAACTCAGCTTTTTCCCTAGGGAACACAGCTTTTGAGGAACCGTTCAACTGAACATTATCAAATGACAAAGAAATCTAAAAGTCTTGTGTTTTAATAGTCACGAAAGACATGTTTTGAACACCTACTACAGCTATAAAATGTATTCATACTATGAGAGATTTTTTCAAGAATCAGTCCAAGCTCTTTCCATGCATTATAGATTCTTGTTTTCTCATTCTTCAGTTAATACACTTCTGGTGCAAAACGGAGAGTGATGGAGAAAGAAATTAAATATGTTCCTACCCAAACTGGTTTATTATCCAAGGAATTATTATTATCTAAGTATGTGAGATCCTAGTTTTGAGTTTTCGATGTGATTAGTTGAAACAAGTTTGAACCAAATTCTTTTACATCAAAACGAGTAATACAAACACCAAAGAACTTATTAGGCTAGACTAGAGGAGGAATAGCTTTAAGTAGCTGAAGGAAACATAAAGCAAGTAAAAAAATGCAGCCATACAATGTAACCTGTCAGACACAGAAGCATTTCAGTGAGTGCAAGAATGAACGTTAGTTGGATCAATTTCTCATGCAGCTAATAGTTTTAAAAGCAAGAAACCTGTCAAAAGGACTTTAAAAATAAACGAGGCTTCCAAATAAACAGCAACATGGTGGGTTCCAAAGACAAGTGGTGTAATTTGAAAGATACGTCAAAGGTGAACCACTGCTAAAAAAGAAAGGAAATAAACAGATCTATAATGGTTACCATTTAGAGACACGGGAGAAAAACAAGACTGAAATGCATGTCTCATTAGCTCAGTCTGGCTCAAATCCGGATGAGAAGGTAATAAAGATTATTTCACAAATAAATAAATTTCATTTCTGTAATTATTTATCTATTACTTATGCAAAGGAGGACAAGAGAAGGTGAACACAGAGAAACAGGAGTGCATTTCAGATGTATGGCATTCCAAGCAAAATAATAAAAAATGAACAATATTCAGAAGATAACAGGGTACAAAAGTTACTACTGATTGAATAATCTAGCACAACCTGATCCATGAAGTGCATTGATGGGCACAAGTTCATTGGAAGACAATATGAAATTGGAAAATATTATAATGTATCTCAATATGGCAACATTTCCAGAAGACTAAGTCATGGTCTGAATACATGGACATGAGGAATCCAGCAATCCTTTGCTAACAGTAATAATAATAAAAAAACCCAACAACTAAATTTTGAAGGGAACAATGAAGTTGTATTGGTTTAGAATCTGTCCCCTTCATCAGCAGAGTTTCACTGACTTTAACTAAGTTCTTATGGTAAGATGCTGTTTCTTCTCATATCAGACTCAGTATCCAAATGTCTCTAATTTTTCTTAATTTTTCAGTTGTAATTCTTTGCCCTTTGTTTGTCGATGTAAATGATCTACTATGCTTCCTGGTGACCAACTGGATTTGTATTTGTATCTTTCAGTTCCATAGCTGTGTATGCATATTATGGAAAATCCACCACTAAAGTGTGAGTTAGTAACTCATTCATATGCCTAACTTGCAACACATTGTCATGAACATGCTTTTAAAGCTTCTACATAACCAGCAGACTATTGAAAATCAAACCATAAACCAACCCAATTTAAATCAATCTAGTCAGAAACAAGTACCTCGAAGCAAAGTTAAATTAAATGAGTATCAGTAAGATGATAAAAATATCTTACAAATTCAAACAATGAAGATTTATTCTAAAATCATGTTGAAACCCATGAGAAGCATCAAAACACCTAAGCTATTCTTTCTTATTTCAACTGGACTTCAAAATTATTTGGTCAATGAGATTTGACAACATCCTTTTGGAAAAGAAAAGTAGTTGTTTTTTTTTTTCAGAATCAATTTTCAGTCTACAAGGAAAAGCAACATATAAGCCTGTTTTAGCTCAAGTGGATTTTTTTAAAGCTCTTTCTTGAGACTCTTTGATATTTCTACCTGCAAAAATAACCCAGTCAATGTTGTTTTACTTTCTTTGCTGAGGATCAAGTAAGTTCTCTGTAGTTTGAACATGGAATAGAATCCAGATTACCAGGTTAAGGTTGATTTCTATTTCTCAATATCTAGCAGTTTGATTTTGAAGATCTGAGTATGCAAAAAATAGAGGTCAAACCCACATCAAGATGTACCTATAGGTTAGGATACTAAAGACAAAGCCAATGATGAATCAGGTAAAGTGATACTTCTTAGGTCATCACTTAGGCTGGAATTTCTCCAAAAAATTGTAGGAAATACAACTGCTGAACAAGGGCAAAAGGCCTGTGATTTTCATTACACTACTGCTATGTAGTGTTACTAATACTGTTAACATTAAAGCAATATTGGAGTGAAACTGCTTAGAATAGCTGATATCTTGTTAAAGCTCCATCCCCTTCCAGACTGCTATGAAGTTTATGTGAAACAATCTCTGAATGAGTTTTGTAACCATGTCACCAGGTCCTAAATAAATCAATGGTATGGCTTTATAATCAGAGAAGGTGGGGCTAACTGGACTGAAATTGATCAATTACATCTCAAGTTCTCAGACTAAGATGTATTTATAGTCAGTATAGTCATGACCACAGCTAAGAGAAATCAGATAGATCTTATTTTGAAGAGTCAGACTACACAATGAAAGTGAACACCTCAAGAAGTATACAGCCATGAAGGATGCACCTAAAATTATAATAATTTTAGCGACAGTAGGGTCATAGAAATGTTGATTTAATGCTACCTGTGGGGGTTATCTATCCAAACTTCCTGTTTGAATCAGCTCTATTGCCAATGCTAAATCAAGTCAGCTGTAGCTTTGTCTAGTGAGCTTTGAAAGCCTCCAGGAATGGAAGTTTCTCACCCCTTCTGCACAACCAGTTACCCTGTCACTCTTCTGAATTTGCCAAATCACAATATATGGTTTCTACCCCTTGCTACTGCCATTTTTCCATTGTTTCTTCTAAAATTGATTCTAATCTTCATGTATGCAAAGCTGTTCTTTCAAAGATGTACCCAATATAAGGGATACAGAGCTGTCTCCCTGGATGTTACTGACAAAGAGCAGTTTGCAGAGTATTTATTTTCTTCAGACAAATAAGTGTTTTGAAGTGACAAGCAATTTCTAAACTTGGGTAATTCAGTTATCAAATACATACTAGGCAACATTTTTTAAAATTTAATGGTCCAGATCCTTCAAAGGCTGCACTGAACAAGCATGCCATTTGACAGGATCCTCATTCTGAAGATATTGTTCCTTTCTGCTCACAAGCAAACAGTCTACTTTTTGCTTTCTTGTCACTCTATTATGTTTTTTCCAGTGGTACAGGACTTAACAACAAGTAGTAATAATATACAGTAGATGCTTTAGTATGTTGGTGTATATCATGGGCAAGTAACAAATGTATCACATTTGAGCAGTATAAGAAGGACAATATTTGGAAAACTACTAGTTACTCCATCTTCAAGTCATGAACCTATCCTTTTGGTTTTTTTATTGTGTAAGGAAGAATTACTGGCTATAGTTCTAGATATATTCTGTGTTTCATTCATCGACAAGCAGAGGTAGCACTGGCTTTTCAGCGAAATAGCATGTATCTGTTATTTACACAGAAAAATACTCCATTATGGTAGTAACCTGTAGGCAAGTCTGCAGGATAATTTCATTGACCTGATTTTCTTCAGTTTGCATGAATTGAATGAATTTCATTAATTCAATGTATATGCCTCAATTTATTTGTTTTTTTCAAAATAATGTAAGGTGTGAGGAGAGAAAGAATAAATATGTGTATTTTAGATATTAGAGAAGGCAAATATAGATAATGTAGTTCTATCAGAATATAAAGCAAGGAGAAATTTCTGATTAAAATAATGCAGGAAAAAAAATGGGAATAACGCAAAAGACATCCCCAGGAAATAATTCATAAAATGTCATGCTAATTCTAGTTTAGTTTTTCCCAGGTCCTAGAGGAATGAACTCCAGGATCCTACTTTAAATAACTTACTGCCACCTGTGGTCATAAATTGAAACTAGGGATTGTCTAGTGCATGCACTTTTAACTTCAGCTTGTTGTCAGTGGTGAAATTATTTTGATCTAATGTTTAAATAAATGCATAGTGAAATCTAGAACTGAGGCTACAGATGTTTAGCATTAAGCAAAATGATGCAAATAGTTGTAAAAAATAATTGAAGTTGAGCTCTATGCTAATTAACTTCTCAAGTACCCACCAAGTACATTTTGTCAGGTACGTGAGCAGGTTACAGGTGCATGACTTCTACAGTTCGGTTGCTAGTACAGATTATTATGAAATATATCAAGAAGACTTACAATACCTTGGAAAAAAATTGATCCAGGAATACCCTCCAGAATGGATATCCAGTTTCACTTCTGGTTCAGCTGCACAGTTGTGCCCATTGCTTTTTGAAGTGGAATCATAGGTACTAATTAAATATTTTTCTCATAGCAAGAACTTTGCTTCTGTCTAATAATTAGAGAGCATAGGTGGTAGTTGCTTCTAGGTTCATTTTTCAAACTATAACTTCTTGATAACATGAGCTATTGTACATCATAGATCAACAAAGCAACACAGAACAGCGTGGTGCATTGTGCAAAATATCTTAGGAAAAACTCAAAATTACAGCTCGTCAGTTTTGCTAGACCGTCATAGTCACATTCAATTTCCTTAGATATTGGTTATCTCCCTTCTTAACTGGGGAGACAGCTGTAAACCCAATCTAAGTGTTAAATTTCTTCTTGATTGGTCTTAGGTATTTTTCCTATTACTAGCTAGAGTCAGTTTCTAGATACAGAATTAGAAAGGCTCTGTTCCTCCAAGTTTTCTGGGAGAGGACAGGACAGGTTGTCATCAATCTCTCCCCCATGCTGCTGGCAAAAATTTTCATTGTTCTCTTCATCATATTCAGACTCAAAAGTTGCAGTCCTGAAGATCAAACTTTTGCCATCCCATCATTTAATGGATACTCCTTTCCATTTTCCTCTAAATATTATAGAACTGTGCGTTGTGAGAAAGAAATGACATGTGAAGTGGTAAGCTCTATTATGATATGGAGTGTAAATAAAAAAGAGCTGTATAAATAGTCAATGGCTCACATGTTATTGGCTTGTAGATGAAATAAAAAATCTGTGTATTACAGGGATTTTCAGTACTTGCACATTTGAAAAGCTATGGCTGCAGCCATCTAGATTTCAACATTTTTTTTCAATTGAAATGCCCAGAAAAGTTATGGTAAGATTTGGAGAGCTAGTATTAGGAATAGAAGATATTTTACAGCAGAATGCTATTAAACCATTAAAAATACAATTTATGATGGTAAGTGGGACAATGCTTGATTGAAGGAAGCGTAGAAACTCTGATCTGCCCAGGAGGAAGGCATCAGGGCAATTGTTTCTTAGAGTCATGCTAAGAGAGCAAAATAACAGGAAAGCCACCCAGGCCACAGGAGTTGCAGTGGCATGGTTTTAAAGCTGTGAAGGAGTAGTGAGCAAACAGATAGAATGGGAGGTACCTCACAAAATGTTTTTAAAAAGCTTTTCTTCTATTGGCTAAATCCAGCATACCATAATGTAGTAGTCTTCAGCCTTTTCCTCACACTGACAAAGAGGCTTAATTTTTGGGAGAACAGGCTAACAGAGATTATCTAAAGATAAATAGATAACGCCATTTCTTTATGCAAATACATACAGTCACAGATGCACAGCAAGTTCATGCATTTCTGTAGATCTGCAGTTACCACATTTCTCTCAGGGCTGACTTTTGAGTCAGTATTTTATACAGATTTTGAACAGAATTTATCAGAAACAGAAATATATATATATATATATATATATATATATATATAAACTTTTCTTTACATACAAGCATTCTTGATGTTCCCAAAGTCAGGGGGAAGCGTATCTATTTCAAACTTGGTGTTAATGATTCTGGTTTCAGAAGTCAGATGTAAGCATGCAGAAATGAATGTGAAGTCATTTTTTCAAACTAGCTACTAACAGAAAATTATAAATGAAGGAACTTTTGCCATAAATCTTATGAGTACATATTTCAAACAGGAAGACTTTTACAGAATTATATTTTGTATACATAATAACAATGAAATGACAATGTGGTTGCTGCACAGTTACTGTGGATGTTTTATGAAGAATGCATGATATGCCAGTGTACCTGTCACCATTATCTGCTTGCTTTCAAATTAGCTTTTCATAATGACTAATCAGAATGTTACTGAACCAAACAAATCCAGACTAAGTAATACTGTAGCATTAGGTTGTTGATAAGCGACTTAGAATATTGTATATGTTAGATACACAATATCTGTGTATGCTGTGTTGAATGTAAATCATGTTTGCATTTATTGCCTCAGAAATCTGTCTTAAGAAATGAACTACATAACTGATTGTTGGGAAAGAAGGTGGTCTACTTAGCACACTTTGAAGATGGATCATTTCTGTGGCAACTTTGTCTAAAGAACTATAAACAAAAAAAGCACATATCAAACACGTAAGTGAAATATATGCCCTTAAAAAGTTGTAACTGTATAACAAGACAATTCCATCAAACTTTCTACATCAAGCAGTATGGAGAATATGAGCAGAATACTGGCATTTGCTTCTGTGTTTGGGTGTGACTTTTTTGCATAGTTTCAGACCCACAGAAAAATCATATTCTTATTGTTTATACTCAGTCAGATGGAGGAGTAGGGAAAAGCGAAGTGAGTTATTAACAATACATGTAAGTTACAGTAATGCAAGACAACACCTAAATATGGAGAAAAGAGAATACAATAAATGGGAAGGATTAGTGCATTTATGACAGAGCTACTGGCTAACAGTTGAAGGTATGATTGCATTATAAAATGTTTGGTTTTAGTAAATACTTACTCACAGGCCTTAGTCTTACAAACAAATACACAATCTTTTCCACTTCAATGGCTAACTTGACTAGCTTCCTTACAAAAAATGAATGTATGTTAGAGTACAAGACAGAAATCAGATTATATGCACAGATAACTAATGATCTTCTTATATAGTGTTGAGAATAAATGTTGTTTTATTATTTTACTTTCTCTCTCTTTTGCCTTTGGCTAAAGTTAAATTCAAAGCCTGAAGTACCATAAGGATAAACTATGAGGTACAGTATCTCTTTGCAAATTAAAATGAGATTATTTTAATAATATAATTACCAAGTTTTGTATTCTGGGTGATGTTACAGCATCCTTATCAAGTGCTTTAGAATCTGGAGAGTGAAAATATCTTCCCTTCTCTGGGTACCTTTGATGCAAACTCTTCCAAAATGCCGGCATTAATTCTCTGAGATTGGCTCTTGCCATACTTTCTATAGAGGTATTAGGAAGGTTTTAACCTAAAACAACCATGCAGATAGAAAAGAGGTTAGAGGATGAGATAACTAACTGCACTATACTGTAGATATTATTTAGTAATCCACTGATAATCACTGCATTCAATTTTAGGTTAGCAGGGGCTATCTTGGAAAAATGAAAGAACTAAAAAAAGTAAAACACAAAAATATTTGTGTAGCCTTCTTGTACTGTTCAGAAATAGAGCAAGGGACAAGCAAAAAGGAATGTCATAGAAATCTCAGAATAGCACATCAGATTTCATTATTGTTAAACTGAAGTGAAAGTTGCTATGATTTTCTGACAACCTCCATGGGAAGAGCTGAAAAACTGCCTGATCATCCTGTGCGGGAGTTATGTAATTTTTGGCAGTTTTCCCTATAGCTTTCTCTATAATGTAACCTCATGTTACAATTAAAAAACTTTCAGAATTGTTTTCCCCCTTTCTCCTAATAATCTAACAAATTAGATTATTAAAATCTTCTAATATTATTCTAATAAAGAAAATAACAAAATTCCTTCATCTTGTTAAACCTAATAGCAACCTTAAGTAGAAAAGCTATGTCATTTACAAAGCTTCAGACTATAACTAGGATCTGTAAGTGGATATGACCAAATGACTATTCCCAAACTGCATGCAGCTATGCAAGTTGTTAATGCAGCTCCTGCTGAAATTCTCAACATACAACTGCAACGGAAGAGAAGGAAAAATGTTCAGAGTGTCTATAGCCCTTGGATGGCCAGGCAATCAGTAGTAGCTAGCTCCCATCTACAACTGGCAAAGTGTACCTCTAAGGCACAACAAGAAAACAGAAAAAGCAAAGCAACCGATACAATTTTAGAATTTGTTACTTTTATCAGAACTAATGTCATCTGTAGAATAATTTGACAAAATATTTTAGATTTATTCTTTGTTACATAATGTTAAGTTATTGTAGCAACACCAAATGATGCACAACCAAATTTAAAGTTCTTGTTTTCTTTTATTGGGAATGAAGATTATAATTGTTAATCCTTTTAATGAACAAACCATAATAAATATAATTGTATTTGTGAGGCTGCAATATATCATTGATATACTAGTAATTGTATTCACAATAAACATATCTCTGACACTAACTTAATAACTTTAAATTGTTGAACATTGTTATCTTCCTAGCTGTTGGTTTGTAGGAAGTTGGAGACAGTATTCTAAACCAATAAAGAAAACCTACCCCTCAGACACTGTCATCCTTAGGTTTGGTTTGGTTTGATTTGGTTTGGTTTGGTTCTTTTGGTTTGGTTTGGTTTTATTTAGCTGTCTCCTGGGTATCCTAAACCTGTGTAAAAATGAGCTTTCGATGGACCCTTTTCAATTAATTTAGTCTATTTTTTTTTTTCTGACTGCAGAGAAATCTCTGGTATTTGCAAAAATCTGGAGCAATGAACTTGACAATTTATGTATCCTCTACATGAAAAATATTTCACTGTGTTTGTTCTATGGCTCCTATTCAACAAGTTCATTTCCTACCTTAGTATTTAATGCATTATGGAAAAGCATGTCATTTTGTCTTTCATGTCAGTTAATACTCCTCATTGACCCGTATCTGGAATACTAATATAATTCAGGAAGTTCTGTACACCATCATATTTCAGATTTTTTTGTTTGTTTTTTTTTTTTGTTTTTTTTTTTTATTAATAGTATTGGTGATTTAAAACAAAACACAACAAAAAAATTACAACCTCTCCAAAACCTAGGTGCACAGTCCACTTATAATGTGGCATAACATACCTCTCTCAGGCATGACATAATGCCCAATGTTAGTGACAACAACATGACATTCCCCATACATTCTCCCTCTTTACATCTGTCATCACTACAGAGAAAAATGAACACTTGATGAGGAGAAAAGGGGAAACGCTGACAAATAGACAGGTCACACTGCAGAATCTTCTTGACAAACTCTCAGAGGGGTACTGTGTCAAAACTTATGTTATGACGTGCATCGGTAACCAATGCCCCAGCAGACCAGGAGGAGAAAGAAAAGTTCATATCCATGGAAGTGACGGGAGATTATTGTTTTACTGTCTACTTGCATCCTTTACTGGAATGGTGCAACCATCCGATACACCTTATCTAACACTTTGTGGAAGCTTTTTTTTATAATTTCTTTCCTATGTTCATTCAGTGCCTAACAAAATGAAGCCTGATTGTGTGAATCCCTGACCATATGAATAATAAAGTCAAGGGAATAGTTTTGTGTTACACAAATAAGTGTTCTGTCAAAGACAATTTCCAGTTTTTATATCAAATACCATTTTGTGAGGCTGCAGGTTAAATTGAAAAAAAAAATTAAAAAGTCCTTTTTCAAAGACTGGGTGGAGACAAATTTAAGAAATAAATGTTGTGGAAAAAGAACTTGGTTTGTTACAAACTTCAGTAAGTTTGCAAACATCTCCACCCATCCCAGCTTTCTGGTTTTCTACTCCCCAACCCTATTTTAAGGATTTCAGAATTTTCATTTCTTTGCATAGTGTTTGACTCATAAGAATATTCTTCACAAAGAATTTGAGTTATGTCTGGACTTCATTTCCATTCTTTCCTGAACTGTTTTTGTCACAAGATGCAGAAAAAAGATGCAATTAAACAGAGCATAATTTGCTAGTTTTCTTTGCAGAAATGCTGTTCTGTTACATAAATTTCAATGCAGAACAAAGCATTTAATGATGTTCTTCATTTGCTGAAGAACTGATGTTATTCCATCTTGAAACAGCTTGTCTGTTAAGAGCTAAGAAAACAATGACCCTTGTATCACTCAGTCTCTGCATAAACTCCTTCATCATTTAAACCTGTCCTATTTGCCTGCTCTGCTTCTTGTTCTGACAGGTACAGCAAATAGTTTGGAAAAACAATATGTAAGAGGGTATGTTAGAGCAAAACTGTTCAGGAATATTTCTCTCTCATAGATTTGCATTTATTTAGGTAGGTTTATTTTCCATGGTTTGCAGAATGTCCAGTCACATCAATGATTATTCAAAACCAGCATGGTATTCTTGGCTGCATAACACACAATGCATAAAAAGGCCAATTTTTCAATAAGTATATACAATAGATATTCCAAAGCCATTTCTCAAAGAATGTTGCCAAAAGCAAAATGCAATATAATGGCAAAATGGATTATTGAAACATTAGAAAGATAAAATTACCCAGCTATGTTATCAACCATCAACTGTTCCATGACGGGCAGCCTTGAAACTATTCGAGTCTGTGCTGATGTTGATTCAAAGATGCTGAAGGGCTATCCCAAGAAAGAATCTAGTAATGAAGTATCATTACAAGGAATATTGAAGTTATTCATTATGTTATCTTGCAATAGGTGTTTTATGATGGCTCTTTATACCCAGGAAAGCAAGAATGTCTAATCCCTAGAGTTTTTAGAAAGGTTTCTTTTGCTGTGGTGGTGTACTATGCATTTGTAGCTCACATTGAAAACTTATCAGCTTATGGAAACAGGCACTAATGAAGTGTGTATTTCAGTCCAGACTCATATAAAAGACAACGAGCTATTTATATGGCTATTCAAAAGAAGAATGTAAAGAAAGAAAATAATGAACTGCCTGTGAAAATGAGCTTGACTGCTGTGACCTCTGGTCTTGATAATGTCATCTGTGCAGGCAGAATTAAGACTGAAAATGTTGGTGAGGAAAAAGAAGTCTTATGGTGTTTGAGGGATAAAAGGGCAGATCTAGAAAATTACCTAAGTGGAACTGGGGCAAGACTTAGTGGTTCATGACATCAATTTTTAAAAACCTGTATGGAAGATAGACTGAGAGAACTGGGTCTGTTCAGCCTGGAGAAGAGAAGGTTGAGAGGGGATCTTATCAATGTTTATAAACATCTCGAGTGAATGTCAAGAGGATGGGACCAGACTCCTTTCACTGATGCTGAAAGATAGGATGAGGGGCAATGTGTATAGACTGAAGCACTGGAGGTTCCATCTGAATATGAGGAGAAACTTCTTTACTTTGAGGGTGACCGAGCACTGGAACAGGCTGCCCAGAGGAGTTGTGGAGTCTCCTTCTCTGGAGGCATTCAAGACCTGCCTGGACACATTCCTATACAACCTACTCTGGGTGTATTTGCTTTAGCAGGTGGGTTGGACTAGATGATCTCCAGAGGTCCCTTCCAACCCCAACCTTTCTGTGATTCTGTGAATAATCCCCTTTGCGGTCCTAAACAAACTCTGCAAGGACAGAACTCAAATTCAGGAAAGACTACAGTGAAAGATAGCAGGGAGTTTGATGAAGAAGAGATACAAGCTGGAACTAAAAAGCCCCACCGTTCAAAAAATCATCCCGAAACCCTGACAGGAGTCTCATCCTCTCCACATCCTGGTTATCTGTGCAGCCTCAACAGAAATGGATTATGCAGAAATTGCAGTATGACAGCATGCATAGAGTTTGCACCACTGCCTTAGAAATGCATTTCTCTGGCAGAGACCTTTGTTACTTTGTTGTATTTTGGGTATTTTGTGTGAC
Source organism: Patagioenas fasciata (assembly GCF_037038585.1). Lineage (NCBI taxonomy): Eukaryota > Metazoa > Chordata > Aves > Columbiformes > Columbidae > Patagioenas > Patagioenas fasciata. The sequence continues at coordinate 87,912,570 of NC_092520.1, forward strand.
CAATATTTTGTTCTTCCTTATGGGTGCAATTGGTCAGATGCACCATTTCTGTGAGTTAGAAGTGTATTTGGGTGGTGATTAATCTAGCGTTTTCCTAAGGATATATGCTTTTGTACATAATGAAACAATTGTTCAGGTACTTGTGAAAATGCCAGTTGAATTAGGAAACAGTTTAACCAGTTCCCCAGGAGCCCAAATGCTCCATCTGTCTGCTTGGGAAAACATGCGGGCATGGTTATAGTTGCCAATATTGTCCAGTTCTCCATATGTCATCACAATATTAATGAGGTCATTTCACTGTAATGGGAATCCACATACCTTGAGATAAATTTATAGCCATACCAGCTGAGAGCTTGCTTTGGAACTAATTTTGAAATGGGACTCAGGATTCAGTAATTTGCAGCCTTTTTTTTTCCCACTTATTTATGCTGTATTTGGGTTGTTCCAAACTGGATTAGCTGCAGGATTGTTGATTTGCTCTTATCCTGTAAAGAGATGAAACCAAACCAAAAACCAAAATAAAAACCAGCTCTGATTGAAGATTTCCCTGAATTCACCTCTGTGGTTTTATGCAGTGAAAATTCACATCTTGACGTTTTCTTGCAGCTGTGGTCTCAGTGCTTCATGGTGGACATAGCAGAAGTAGGGAGAAAGTACAGGGAAGTAAAAGAAAGAGCAATTAATGTGTTCAAAGGCATGGAGTAGCTTTACAAAGTGAGACTGAAAGGTCTTGTTTTGGAGAGAAGACTGAGAAGAGATGTGTTTCAGGTTTATAGAATAATAAAGGTAATAGACAAGGTGGATGACAAACAGTTATTCACCAAATACCATCATTTTTCAGAACAAAAACTAATCAGAGATTAATTTAAAATGCACTTTCCAGACTTGTGCTTATTCTGCCCAGGTTTATCTGAAAGGGTGGCTGGGCTATACTTGGCCTGAAATGGGTTTAACAGGCAATCTCTGTGGGAAAAACAGCCCCCAGGGATATGGGGGGACTGTAGGGTCAGTCTACATGCCTTTCTTAAGAGGAGGGGCAAGGGAGAGCGCTGGTTAAGAAAGTACATAAAAATGGTTCAAGACTGAGAAAGAGCAAACCCTGGCATAAATACCAAAGGTGCTCCTGTCAAAGAGCTGGAGATGACAATGTCTTATTACAAACTCCACTTCCTACACAATTTTTGAGAAAGATTGATACTGTCAAGTATAGGATGCTGAGGGACATCAGAAGGGTGAACATAGCACCAGGGAAGAGGGTTTGATACTAGAAAGGGCTTTTAAAAAATATAAATAATTTTATCTATTATTAATAAAATTTCTTGATTTTGATAATTTGAACTGCTAGAAAGCTAAAACATTAATTGAATTGTTTATAAATTATTTGCTCCATATATGATACATTCCCTTTTAGTTCATTTCAAGTTTTTGGGTGTGACACCTCCTCCCCTATCAAAGTCCTTCTGTGCAAAGGATGTGAGGGAGAATCTGGTAGGGGCAGGTGCTGTCTCCCTGTGAAATGCGAGTCATGTACACCAAAGTGATATAAGTTACAGCTGCAACCCATGTCTTTGGATACTACTAATGGTTGTTCAGTCCAGGTGCTCATGACTGTGTAGATGGCCATAAAACAAATGGTGATTGCTGTAGTCTTGATGGAGGAATGTTCCAGGAGATGTATTTGATTCTTCTTCTTGATATAGGAAAGGTGGTGCAGGAGAAGACCCTCTGCAAACACTGTTAATCCTGCTGCTGTTGTGCTTAGTGGGTCCTTCACAAAGACCCAGAGAAAATGAGGAATCAGTCCTTCTCTCCCTGCAGTTTTTGTGGATTCTGGAGCATGTGTGGGCACACACAAGCTAACGTAGCCAGCCTGACATGCTAGTCCTTAGAAACTGGCTCATATGTAGTGATAGTGTTGTGACTGCTGGAGACAAGAGTACTGGGCTAGAAAGATTGAAGATTGTTGTAGTAGTGTATTTCTTAGGATTTTTCTCCTGTTTATAATTCCTATAAATTTCATCAATGCAGTATATTAAGATATGTCAAGTTCATAATGGAAGCTAAAAGGGACACTCATGCCCTCTGCTATGATGATCTCAAAATATACATTATTAGCTATTTTTTAACTGGCCTGGGTAAATATCTTTACAAAATCAGTGCATAAAGCTGATTACTCCAGTAAAAAATATCTCAATAGTACAAAGTCAATATTCCCTTCGATACAGTTACTTTCAAAACCATATGCAAATATTTCTTAGAAAAGAGATTACTGAAAGCATTTAGCTGAAACTTGGCAATTATATGCACTTAGTAGGAAATTAAATACATGACATTTTAAAACTATACTTAAACTGTCATGTTGGTGTAGTTTATGTACTAAAATCAGACCTCTGGCTTGCAAACTGTTTCCATTAAAATTAATTCACAGCCAGTGACCTCCTTGATTTTGCAAAGTAAAAGTTCTTAAGTTCATTAGTGAAGTCCTTGGCTATTCTTTATGTGCTCTACTACTATTTTCTTTGTTTAATTAATTAATAACTGTGCCCTTTGTTTCTCCTTAGACAAATTACTGGCAAGATAGTTATTGAATGGACACTGAGATTCTTAGATCTATTTCTTAAAATGATCGTCACACACATCTGAGAAATTTTAAAGATCAGTTACTATATCGGTCATATACATAAACAAGGGACAACACATAAATGGATATACAGATACAGAGAAACAGAAACAGAAAGCATACCACTTTCTTCAGGAAAATTTAATTAACAATAATCATGTAATTAACAACAATCATCTACCATGGTAGGGACACCATTGTCTCCTTTTCATTTGTCCATGTATATTATAGAAGCAGATCAATAAGAAATAAAGCAAAGTCCATGAATCACAGCATTTTTGTAACCATATAAAAAAAATTCATTGGGAGATTAGCATGTAGACACCCAGCAATGTTCATATTACACATGTTGTAGTGACATTTATAGTCTTGTATTTCACCAGTGCTGCATTTCTTGTTTGATTTCTTCTGTTACAGGATTCTTACATATTGTTTCTAGCTCTGTGAAAAGCTAAGTGTTTAGAAGCTGATAAAAGTGCCTGTGATTTGAGAGGGAGACCTGGATATAAAATAAATGGTCATAATTTATCAGTAAGAAAGGAGGAATAAATCAGATATAAACCAGATAATTCGAATAAAGTCATTCTAGTCTAGTGGCTCAAATAGTTTTATAACTAGACAGTAAAGACACTTTTTTAACCCTACTGATCTCAGACAGTAAGTGTTCCACCAAAGGTACAGGTGATTACACAGTTTAGAATATAGATTTATCTTCCTTGGAAAGCTATCTGTCTGAAAATAGTATTAAAAGAACACAGTATAGGTATTTCACAATAGAATATGTTTCTATATAATTGTTTTAATAATATTGGAATAGTTTATTCTTGATTTTTTACTATCCATTATATAATTCATTTTGTTACAGACATCAATGTTTTGTAGCTTTCTATTATTTCAGTGTGGGTTTTTTTAATTATTTTCAAATAGTTTCATAAGTGACATTGGGTAGGTAGATTTTATGTGAATATTATCTCAGAATCCAAGCAAATTATTAGAACAATGAAAAATCTTACCAAAAACCCTAACATGACAAAGCATCATGCTAAAAGATAAAAGTTAGCAGAAATCAGGTGACAAGCTGCTACTCAGCAGCTGAAAGTCTCCTTTGTGTCTCGCTCCTGTGGATGACACCTCCTGACAGTGAAGGGCTGAGCGGGTCCATCAGGGTACATGTCTGGGACCTTGTTGGATGAAGCTCTGCATTCCCAGCCCCATGGTTTGTGGTCCTCATCACCTCTGATGTCTGAAGGAGAATGGAATTACGCGAGATCCTGGCACGTACTTTGGGTGATGAACACCTAAGAAAAGACTTCCCTATGCTGACTCTGAACTGCCACAGAGACATTCACCTACTGCCACCTCCTCAAAAGTGGTACATGGGGCTGCATGTGATCAGGGAAGGTGAAGCACTGCATGCTCAGGGACCTTCCTATTTTCTCATTCTGCAACACAAACAAACAAATGAAAAATTGACAAAAAGATGAGTGAGATCCTGAACCCAGCAACAGAGATGAAAATCTCTGTATCAACACCTCTATCCCTTGTGCCACCTGATATATTTTAGCAACCTGCTTGTGTCCAGCATGAAGTCACCTTTCTTATCTCCTGCAGGCTGGTGGTAGCTATTATAGACTTGTCTTTCTGTTGTTGCTACCACGATTTCCTTATGCTTTCACTGCTTTCTTGTTAATTTCTTAGTTACAGGAGGAGCCATTTTGACACGTTTAACCTTTAAAAATACATCACATTTTATTTTTTTAAACTTTAACGCTGTACATTTTGGAGAACCTTAGACTAATGGTCTGGAATTTCTTCTTAACAAATCAAATCTTAAGGGTTGAAGCACCCACAGCGGTTAAGCCATAAAAATCCTTCCTGTCTTATCCAATTTTTTTCTTCTGATCTTAACATTTGAAAAAACACTGAGTTTTAAACAGCAGAGTGCATAAACTGGAGAAGGAAAATATCTTGAGATCTTGAAGACAGGTGTTGTATCTTTTAGGTAGCACTTATAAACAATATGTGACTCACCAAAACAGTTCTATAATATGACCTATTAATACTAAACTTTATTTCCATTGTCTATACCAAACAGCAACTCTGATATCAGACAAAGGAATTTCTCTAAAGGTGGAGGAGAGACACAGCCCTTCACCCTAGACCTACTTTATCCATTTTCTTCATGACAGATTTAATAGCTAATAATATCTTCATGCTTTAGAAGAAGCAGCTTTATAAAATCCTAAGATTAAAGCTCTTTCAGATTTATTATTTATTTAAGAAAAAGTTCTCCTTACGTTCATAAAATGTGTGAACTCAGACAGCCTGTTTGAAATTACATTAGATACTCTGAGACATTGGAAGGATGAGTATTTAATCAAAGACATGAACCAGCAGGACTGGACACAAAACAGGCTCTTTCTACACTTTCATTTTAAGTTAAAGAAAAGGGAGATCACTCAGCACTTCAAAGGATCTCAGGGTTTTAGATTGTGTGGATAAATAAATCAGTGGCCCACTTTGGCTTGTGTACAACTCAGTGGGACAGTCAGGGATATTTTTTTAAAAAAGAAAATTTATTTTAAGAATCACTATTTTCTCATAACCGAGTTCTCTTGATGTAGGATAGAGACAGTACACTTGCATAAGTAGGATATGTCTGGTTGAATTAAGTTGTTTCTGAGCTATGCAAGAGACTTATCTTTTTTTTCTTTTTTCTTTTTTTTCCTGTCTCATCCACACAAATTGCTAGAACTCCGAATTTTCTGTGTTTATGCTCATTCTCCACTGACGCGTTTCCCCCATCCCACCAAGGTGATACTGAAATGCTCAACACAGGTCAAGCAAATTTAGTTTCACACAGATTTTATTACTGTTCATTTTCTTCAGCCTCTTCATTTAATTGTGATTAGCATCTTCTAGTTTTAAAAAATACATGAGGAGTACCTAGGTGAATCCATTGTAGCACATTCCCAAGACTTATTATTAATTATGTCTTTATTTTGAAAGTTAAAATGCTATCTTTTGCTTTCATTTTACCCTTTGTTTTCAAGGTGCCTCTGTCAAGTGGGCTGGGGTTGTCCATGGCATTGTCCATTTTCTCTTTCTAAGCCCCTGGAGGACTTCTAAGCTATTTTGTAATGCAATTTTATATTCAAAGTATACTATAATTTGAAACAGCAAAATATTAAAATATTTAAAAAAATCAACATAATCAAAAAAAATCAACAAAATCAACATAATCTCTCAAATATTAATTATTTTAAAAATCTACCCCAGCAACATAGTAATATATGTAAAAGTACTTAATGTCAATCTGGGCTATAAAATAATACTTCAAGTGAGTAACTAAACACAAGTTAATTCTGTGTGACGACAAAGGAGCAGAATGCATTGGTGGCTTATGAGACACTGTAGTTTATATTTGGAAATCTAAGAACTAAACTTTTATAGTTGCTGTACCCCAAGCAACCATAAGTGATACCCAAAGACTAAATAACAGATACAATCTTTCTATAGAAAGAATTTCTAAACAAAATACCTACCTGTTTTCTAATGAACAAGTATTATCGACAATATTAAATATAATTCCTTAGAATGTATTTACTGCTTCATATTTGCATTCTGTCAGCACAAGTTAACTGTCTGAAAATGCAGTCCACAAACAATATCCTTCATATCCTGTACCTTAACATTTGAAGAGATTGCCATTTTAATTTGTGGAATGGGTGACATTTGCTGTATAGATTCTTATGGAAACCTCTCATAATATGTTAAAAGGGGAAAACTGTAATGTTTTCATAGCTCTAAAAAGAGTTTTAATATTTATTCCAAGCTACTAGATAAATATTTCACATGATACTTGAAAAGTTTAATAAATATATGTAATTGCTATTGTTATTGATAGTACCAGTAACCAAAATGGCTCTCTGGGAAATAGAAATTTTGTCTTAAAACACACTTTTAGTTTTCACTTTTCCTTCCTTCCTTCCTTTACTTTCTTCAAAAAGTAGTAGACAGACAATGTAAACTCAGCCTGAAAAAAAAAAAAGTTTTCTTTTTGTTCAGAAAAAGTAGACTAAACCAACTAACCAACAAAACAAATGAAACCAGCCAAAAAACAAACAACAAAACCAAAACAAACCAATAACCAAAAAACAACAAAAACCACCACGACAATTTACCTGGAATGATTTTTTTTCCCCTTTCCCTTTCCTTTTCCCTTTCTCTTTCTTTTTCCCTCTTTCGCTCTACCTTCCTGTCCTGTCCTTTTTTTTTTTTTTTTTTTTTTTAATTTTATTTTGTTTCTTGTTCTCTTTCTCATGGTACAGATATTTTACTGATTATTTTTCCTGGAATTTATCAACGTTCTTTATAAAATGGTCTTTACATAGTGTGTTTTCACCCTTTAGTTGTCTCCTTTGAAGAAGTTCAGACTGATTTTTTTTTCCATGTGAATCATTACAAGTTATGAAAAGATAATTAGAATCAGAGTGTCTTTTTATAGCATACATGTAATGCTTTTAGCTCCAAATTTCACTGTACACTACTGATTTGGCAGAAGTTCCCATGCCTATAACCTGAACTTTTCACAGAAGACAGTGTTCGGGCAGAGATATATATAGAAATCTTAGTTTTGAGCCTGCTTTAGCATTTGAATGTTACTAATGTTACTTGCTTCTGTTACTTTATTAATGTTATTTTACATGAATCTTTACTCAGAAAAGTCAGAAAGAAGAAACATCTGATATATTGTTCAGAGAAAATGTTTGATTTAAGTTATAGAGCTACTTTTGGTTAATAACAAGGTGTGAGTTTAAGTTGCAATAATAATAATACAACATCAGTAATGATAAAAAATGGAAGTGACTTGTGTAAATAAAAACTACCTTAATGTGCTATTGTGGTTGAGAATTGCTTAAAATGAGATTGCAGTTTAGATAAAATGAGTGTCACCGTTTAATGCAGGGCGACAATAAACTGTGGCAGATGGTTTGTTAACCCTCTCCCCTTCTCCTCCTCCTACTCAGTCCCCTTCCTCCCAACTAAGGAAAGGCAATAGGAGGGCAAAGAGAGGCAAAGAGAGAGAGGACTTGTAAGTTGGAAAAAGTTAAAAATGTTTTCCTAATGCTACTAATAAAACAGAGAAAATAATACAAAATATACAAAACCAATCTTGATTTTCTCAGTAGCTCATCACTGTTCCAGCAACTGCAGGGCAGGCACTTGGTAGTCTTGAACTCGACTCTGCAGCAAACCAGAACTGGATTTAGTGATGCAGGGTCTGTCACTAGGCCTCAGGTCTCAGGGACGGCAGGCAGGGTTCTCTCCAGATGCCAGCCATACTCAAAGAGAGTGAGACCCTCGTGATCTCCCACTTTTATATTAAGTATCATGTGGATGGGATGGAATACTTAATTGGTCAGTTTTAGTCACTTGTTCAGTTTGCTCTTCCTTGAAAATACGCAACGTGCATTCTTATCAGTGACCTTGCATACTATTGCTATGTCTACCAAAACATGTATCCAACTTCAGAAAAATGCAGTTACCAAGAAAAACTTAGCTGAAAGGAAAATTCACTAAAAGAGAAACTGGTCTTATTTTTAACAAAAGCAGGACAATGAGATCCAAAGACACCTAACAGGCTTGGGGCTGTAACTTCCTCCCTGGGGAGCCTGTTCCAGGGTTCCATGTAGCTACATGCACTTCATATTCTCTCTCCTGATTATTGTTTCATCCTGTTCGGATTTTACTCCTTTTTTTTTTTTTTCTCAAATTGATTTACTTTATTTTTATCTTACTGCTTTCCCATTACAATATTATGCTTTTTCTAAAACCTAGGACATTATGTTGGCCAATAATGCTCTTTTACATGTTTGCATTCAATAAAGAGGAGGAAATGCTTTTAGCTTTGAGTAGGTATATTTCAAACTACTTAAAATAATTTGGATGACACTAAGGTGTTTACCAGCTAGTGAACAGACAATCTGTATGCTGCCTTCAGTTCAGCTGTCATTTTGGAGCTAGTAAGTGGCTGATCATACCCACAAGCAAATGACTATTCAGAGATTAAATTAGTAACTAATGCTGCATTGTATCTTGATGAATTTAGGCTGCACTTTAGAGCGATGCTCTGTACATATTTAGAACCTGCTTTTCAAATCAGTCTGAAAAATACTGAATGGTTTATTTCCTGCTTCTTTGATTTTTGAAGATACATTTCTCATTATAAAGTAACATTAGAAACTTAGGAAGGTTTTGAATCTAGTAACACAGAAATCAGTGACAAGACTTCCAGTGATGATATGAATATGAATGTGAATGTGATATGATATTATATGATATATGATATGATATGATATGATATGATATGATATGATATGATATGATATGATATGATGCAAACTCGTGGATTCTGAATGGAAGGAAAGTAATAGGAAAGATGGGGGGAAAAAAGAAAAAAAATTAAAAAAAAAAAAAAAAAGGAAAAGAAGAAAATGTGGAGACAAAAATTAATTCAGCTGTGGTAGAAGCTGAGGTTTGAGTTTTTCACTTTGAAGCTCCAGGGATGAGGCAAAAATTGCTATTGAATTCTGAGAGCAATGATACAGTAAATCTGATATTTTAAAAAATATACACAATGCCACAATGATTGAAAGGCAGCAAGTAAAGACCTTTTAGTCTGACCACAATAATATGCAAGACTTCAGAACAGATTTTGAGTTTACGAATAGTTGAAGAAATTACAACAAATTGACCACTTTACAAGGTCCCAGGAAAAACATTTTTACAATGCTGTAAAATTCATTCTTTCCCAACACGGCTGATTTCAGAGTGGAAAAGATACAGTCAAGGAAATAAGCAGAAAGGAGAGTATTTTTATGGTTGGAAAACGTACTTATTTTTTTGATTTAGCAAAAATAGAGAAGGACGTTTGCTGTCTGTTATATATTGAGCAAGGGGAAGGTGAGATGAGGGGACAGAAACTTTATTAAAATAAATTATTAACACAAGAAAATAAAGTTAAATTAATTAAATTTAGGTGAAAATGAGTATGGTTTTGTAACCATTAGAGCAGTGAGACTTTGTGAAAATTGCCTGTAAAAGAACACTATTAAAGTTGGACTTGATCCATTTCTGTAAAGGATGATATTTTACATATTTATTTGTAAAAAAGGGGGAGGGTGGAGGGAGTGGTTTGTGGAATAGGGTGGCAGGAAAACTTTTTCAGTTCTACTTTTTTACAACTCATGGAGGAACTTCTGGGTCTGCTCTAGCAAATTACTGGTGGGATGGTAAGAATAAAAAAAGGAAACATATTTCTGAAAGCCCTTTCTATTTGATAAATACTGATTTGCCAGGGGAAGTTTAGGCTGGATATTAGGAAGAAGTTCTTTACGGAGAGAGTGATCAGGCATTGGAATGGTCTGCCCAGGGAGGTGGTGGACTCACCGTCCCTGGAGGTTTTTAAACTGAGATTGGACATGGCTCTTAGTGCCATGATCTAGTAAATGGGCTGAAGTTGGACCAAGGGTTGGACTTGATGATCTCTGAGGTCTTTTCCAACCTAGCCAATTCTGTGATTCTGTGATTTTTTGCATCCAAGTTTGGGATACCATCAGGATGTGGGTTAATTAGGTGATCTATGAGGAATTAAACGATAAATATGTTGTTACAGTCTCTAACAGAACAACAACAACAAGAAGAAACCACAATCTTCCAACTGATTCACTGTTACCACAGCAAATTTGGAGACTAGGGAATAATAGCTGGGTATCACATTGTTAATTTGTTCTGGCCATGTATGGCCTGGTATTATAAATAATTTCCGCCATTTCCAAGGAAATATTCCTGGGGGATAGAAATGCAGTGAGTACACTATGCAACTATTCTTTTCCATGCCTCTGTGGGTCACATGTGTTTGCCCTTGTAATTCACCAGACTTGCTCTGAAACTGCATATAGAGGGTGACTTCCATTTGCTCCCTCTGATTTTCCCAGTTTGATAAAAAATATTTATCTATTCATCTTTTCTTGAAGGAATAATATTTATTATATTCAACTGAACTGGCAGAGCTTCATAAATTATTGTTTAGTAACTTAGTAGAAAGAAACTGCTGAATGGATTTTTTGGAGGGATGTTAAATTCTACTGCCTGATGCTTTTTGGGCAGCCAAAAATTTTAACTGTCAGGAAATCTGATGCTACCAAAAGTAGTGATAAACATCAACTTCCTTTAGCAAGAAAAGTTATTTTCCAGCATCTTCAGTATGACAATCATATATTTAAAAAGGCACTCTTTAAAGCCTTTTTGTCTTGGCCATCAAAAAAACACCTTTATGTTTAAGATGAAAGTTTGTGTTTCTGTTTAATCGTTCTGAAGAGCTCTTCTTTTTGATATTTAGGCTTTCAGTTACTGAGTACAAATATGGAAGTTTTCTTTCAGTCAAAAGTCTGAAAAATTTGAGGGGATTATATGTTAAACTTCAATCTTTAACAGCATCCAGCAATCTGAGTGTATGGGGATATAGCGGAAGATTTGGCGAGGAGGTTAGTTAAATGTAAATACGCTCAAGTGACTTGCACCTGTCTGTAGAAAAAGCACACACATCACACTAATTGTCTTACTGACCTTGTGTGCTTGATGAGTAGAAGCTCTGTGTTAGATAACACAGGCCTGGGAGAAACTCTGGGCACCTTATCACTGTGCCTGAGATTTCTGCTTTGTTGTGAGAAAGAGCGGGAGGCTGCGCCTGCCTGAAGCCTTGAAATACAGGCGAGCTCAACAGGCCCAGCGATCTTCCAGCAGGGCTGAACTGACCAGCGCCTGCGTCCCCGTTTGTGTCACCTCTGCCTGGGAGCTCAGGTGTGGCTTCGGAGATCCCCCAGTAGAGAGGTAACTAAAATAAAACTTGCTCTTTGCAAATGCATCCGTGGCCTCTGGCTTTTCGTGCGATGTGCCTGCGTATGTGCACACACTGAGACAGTAGTAACACCAATGATTTCTCATATTTTTGCATGTATGATCAGAAGACTTTAAGGTTGGTAGTGATATATACATACAGTTCTATATTCCCACAAGAAATGACTGCTAGTGAGAAGCCAGGGTTACGGACATATGACACTAGTATTTTCAGCTGTATTATTCCCCAAGGATTTTCCCTATTTCTCATTTTCAAGGTCAAAAAGTAAAAAAACTTTATACCGAAGATGAAAAAGGAGCTGCAGATAAATTATATGTTAGCATCCTACGTTGGGAAGGGTACCTATACAAAGTGCAATTAAATACATAGTTTATCACATTGCTCTCACATTTAAAGTTAAGCACATTTCTCAATATTTAATAACTAAGACATGTGAGAGCTACTTCCTTGTACATTTTAAATTTAAACCAGATATTTTAGTTTTATGGGAATTTTGTTCTCAAGGTAGAATCTACTTGAAATTCCATGTTACTCAGTACTGATCTGATGTCTTTCCCATTAATATCAAAGGTAAAATACCCAGTTAATTTGTGGGAGTAATGTATTTTTTTCCTAATGGACATGAGATGAACATAAATAGAGTATCGGTATTAACTAAAATTAATATAAGAAACATATTCTAAGTATGTTGAATTATTTCCAAATTATGTTTTCTCCCTTTCTTTATGCCTACATGGATACCTAAACACATAGTAAAGACAGCAAAATACTTAATATTCCTTTAGTTTTCATCTGTTCAAGTATTGGCTAAGAAGCACAAAAAATTTGGTCAGGTTTCACTAGTGAAATCACAGAATAAAACATGAATGTCAGATTTTCTATTATTAGAAGACGTACGTTATCTTGGAATACAAACACATATCAGTAGTTTTCCATGAATTTTATCTTATACCCTTACTAAAATAATGTCACTTTCAAGTTTACTAACTGCTGTAAATTCCTAATTAAAAAAAAAAAGAAACAAAAAACTGAGAGACATTCCGATCTTCAAAAAGGATAGCAGCAGTTATGGTTGTTATGATGGACTGAGGTTTTAATTCTACATAATTAAAAGAGTAGGAACTGTACTTCATCAAATACAATGGGATTAAAAAAAAAATTAATATACCCCATAAAAGAAATAAAATTTATGGAAAAATAATATTTTCTAACAACTTCACCCATAGGTTATCTTATAGGTTAAAATCCTATCGTGACACAGTAAACTGGAGTCTTGATGACTATTTCTTTCCTCTGGGAAGAATTGTTTGAGTATAAAACAACTTAATCACTTTTTTTTTTTTTTTTTTGCATAAAAGCATTTAGAAATCTTATTTGGCAGGACACAGAAATCTTGATGGAGCTGGAAACAAAAATTTGAACTGAAACAACCCAAGAAAATAAATCTGTAAGTGTACTTACTGGGACAATATTCCTATTCCTTGTTGTAGTTGCTTCATGCTCTGTTCCTTACTACCCAGTGATGGTATCCAGTTTAATAATTTGAAAAGAAAAAAAAAAAAAAAGAGAGAGAGAAAAACACAAGCTTGGGTGACTGCTGTAATTTCTTTTTTATGCAGAGAAAACTGAATATACTACAAAAAAAATAATTAATTGTGTCTAAATTTTCTTAAAACAAAAAAAAGACTGATGGAACCGATGTTTACAAAACCCAAGGCATCCAGTATTTTTATGAAAATTCCAATGCAATCCTGGCTATAAGAGTCATAATAATGAAGCCTGCATTTGGTTGATAAATTTGCCTCAGTCCCACTTAGATTCACATTGACCTTACCAAAGTATGAACTTTTAGTCTGATACCTTATTTTCTCTTTTTGTAAATATATTTTAATTATTTTTGTGTTTTCATTTTAACTTTGTCTGATTGTTTCTGAATGTTCAGAGCAGCATAATAGTATTTCTTAGTGATGAAATTGCCATTGCTATGATGTTATAACTTCTAGTAACAGGCAAACTGGCTAACCACACCTTAACTGATCAGCTCACTTTATCTCTCTATACCTTTCACTTTGCAAACTCAAAATATGCAAGACATTTATTTGACAATTAAAAACCAACCAACCAAACAAACAAACAAAACTGTGACAAACAAGGTAACTGTATTACTTGATATTGTTTTAATGGAAATGGATTTAAACTATTAACATAAATAGCAATTTTTACTTAAATGCAGCAAATCAATGTGAGCTTAATTTTAACTCTTCCACAAGGAATACTAGATAGCTTTGTTTCTATGATTTTAGGATTTTGATATTAGAAATACACAGTCTAAGTGTCAACAATGTGTCAGAAGTTGTAACTATGGGTCTAAACCAAGTATTGTTCAAAAGTCTTGTCTTCCCTATATCAGGGTTGATCTTGCAGCATTCAGTACTTTCTTCTTCCTTTATGTTACTTTATTTTCTGGAAAAAGGTGCACAATGAATTATTTGAGGGGTGAATGTGAAATGTTCATTTATACATAAAAATCATCCTCACCTGGAAAAGATTTAATAACCTGCATCAGTGGTAGACCACACATTGAGGAAGTATTTATTCACAACAATTCCTAGATGTAGCACTGAAGAAAAATGCCCAGTGATCGCTGCTGTGCTTGATAAAATGCGGAATGCTTCCTTTATAGGAAATGCACCTTCACTTATTTGTCTGGCAGAGAAGCTGAAGTCTAAAGGCCTGAACTTATCACCCATCCTGTTTTACCTCTAAAGTTTTCAGCTTTTCCATCCACTCAAATGTCCTTTGGTTCTCTAAGACTGAATGTTGCCCACTGCTCCCTTGACACCTTTGCCTACTCCTTCCTGTTCATGTTCTAAGGAAACTTACTTTTGCTGGAACATTTTAGAAGCTTCATCAGCCTACATTTGTTATTGCAAATAAAGTTGAATTCTCTTTTCTTCTGTTGGTACGTGTGAAAGATGTGTTTTCCTCTTGAGAATCCCAAAAGAAATTGTAATAATTGACCCTTCGGACATGTATGTGACTCTAGAAGCATAATAATTTTATTTCCGTAAGAGGTCAGTAGCTTTTAGCCTCAAGTGACAATAGCAAAAAGAGGTTAGTGAGTTGTAATTAATGTTTCTTTAACTAGGTCATCAGAGTATAAAATCTAACTTCAATGGTAATTGATTGGCACTTAAGCAAATATTCAACAACTCCCTTGTTAGTCTCATAAAGGCATCAGCTTCATCTGTAATTATCAGACTAGACTTACTCCATTATAACAAATTTGGAAAACATAGCACATGATGTGTATTTCACTATGGTTTTAATTCACTTTAAAATGTAGCACAATGAAGAATTTCAAAGGGATGTATAACTTCATTGTTTATGATATTAGATTATTCTTATATCATATTTTATGACTAGATTCTACTCCAATATTTTACCATTCTCTACTAAAGGCATAAAATCATTTTAAATTATTTGAAATATAACTCAAATGCTTAGTATTACAGTCATAGTTTTAAAATATTCTAACTGATTCTTAGGAGACAGCAGAGAAATAACCACTGTTGCTGTTATCCAGGAGTCATTACATTATGCAAAAATATACAGTTTTTATTATTATTCATAGGAAAAAGCGTAGTTATTGGTTTGATATTGGCTTTTTTATTGTCACAATTGAGAATAGAAACCTGAATTGTATTAATGTTAATTAATTTACTAGCTACAGGGGTGTTGAAATCTGTTTTTACCATTACTAGCAGAAATCCACAGGCTATCCTATCTGTGCATGTCCCAGGCATGCCTGGGCTGCCCTTGGCCTTAGTGGGACAGAACTGGGTTTACCAAGTGGCCTATGGCCATGTGCCCATTGCCCAGCCTGTCTGAGCTCCAGCTCTGTGAGCGCCGCCAGGGAAGGGGCTGAGAGACCCAGGCTGTCCCTGCCAGGCAAACATCTCCTGGGGGCACAAGGGATGTGGGGCAGCTTTCACCCCTTCCCTGGGAGCAGGGGGAAAGGAGAAGGCTAGAGTGAGAAAGTACATAAAAATTGTCAAGTGTAGGATGCAGAGGGATGTTGGAAGGGTGAGCATAATACCAGGGAAAATGGGTAGATGCTAGGGTGGGCCTTTTTATAAAAATAATTTAAACTGTACTGTTGTTGAAAATTTCCTATACATCATAATATGCACTGTTAGACTGTTAAAACATGATTCTCACTAACAATAAATTCTTGACTCTGCTCTTTACAAGACAACATGCATAAAAATGTTATTTGTACTTCATTAGATTGTGCTTTCAGAAAGATGTAGAATTTCTCTGTTGTTTATATTATGAAAATAAACTGCTAAATAGTGATAGTGGTACAGGTGCATTAAGAAAACTTACTGAAAAGTTTGGCAAATGCCATTTAAGGAAATGTTTGAATTAAAACGAATCTGTACAGCAAAATGAGGTAATACTCTAGATTATGTAGTAACAGCATTAAGAAAAGGCACAAGTACCTCATTGGAAAAGAGAATCCTTTGGGTTTGAACAACCTTATTTCTGGTTGTAAGACTTTTAACGCAGCAGTAAAGATTCAATTGCCATAGTGTGGCCATCAAGTGCCATTTGAGTTTCTGTAACATACAATGCTTGGTGTCCAGCAGCTGCTAAGGAAAACCCAGTTCTGCCATGGGAATGTGTCATGTGAATACCTCACAACCCTGGGCCAGCTCAGACACTGTGTTCTGGTTTGGTAGCTGAACACCACAGAGTTTGGGTTAGGGTAACCAAAAAAACACATTAAAATAGTAAACTAACAATCTCAAGGACCTCAGGGAAATGTCTTACTGGACACATTATTTCTCAGTAAGAGTCAGATTCTGTTAAAAATTGTTTTATTAGAAATAATTCTTCTTTATTTGAATTACCTGATCTCTGGAAATGCTAGAAACAATCTTAACAGGGAAGAGATTGGGATGAGAAAGTACATTAAAAACCAAAACAATTAAATGAGCACTGTCGTTCAATGCTTTTTTGCCATACTGGCCACTATGCTAACTGAGCACTTCACATAATTAAATATTCCAGTATCTCTGGTTGGCAGCCAAACACTTCTATTCTTCATAAATTTGCTATGACTCAGGGGCATCCAATGAAGCTTATAGTATGAGAAAGCATGGATGATTGTTTTTTTCCAGCTGTATGACCGCACAGTATATTAATACTAATGAAGTCTCCCAGATTCATCCTACTGATACAAATCCAGAGCGGTACAATGCCTTCTTTAAGCCTGCCACCAGTATGAGTTTCAGTTTTTAATAATATGAGAACCGGAATCAATCGCACATATCCTTCCTGATAGTCACATTTTCAGTGAAGAAGCTAAATTGGTTTTGAAATGCTTTATTTTTTTATTTTTAATTATAAAGTCCTGTTTTAAATTTTTGAAACTGTAGTTCATTCTTGTATAAATGCATGTTTCATAGAATTTATAGGAGCATCCAGTTACCATGGAGCTTATGTATAATCACCTTTCTTTCTAAACCTGTTTATCCTCTAGTATTAGCTTCTTTAGTATTTTGTGCTGATTCTTTGGTAAAAGCTGCAAGTACCAGTAAGGAGAATATTTGACTTGATTTGCTAATTTTTCTAGAATATAAAATGGCTTTGAGACATGTCTTTGGGACACATATCTTTGGTATTATGAATTTCTCCAGGTTTTGGCTACCCAAAACAGATTTTTTCACAGGTATTGAAGCAGAATTGTTAATCATAAAGGATCAGATGGCTGCATCTAAAAGTGTTTGTTAGCTGCTAGTTCATGTCTGTGAGTCAAGGTTTTAGTACTTTAATACTTTTAAGGTTCCAGCATATAATTAAAGCTTACACAAATCTAGCAGATTATTAAAAAGTCAGTTAATATTGCAGTCAATCTTAGGGCAGGACCAAATGGGGTGGGAGGGTGTGTGTGGAGCAGGGATAAGTGTGCACTAGAATTAACTTGCTTCTAAAAATACGAAAAACTGTGACTTACCTTTTAAAATATGGTCATGCCTGTCTATACATTTCCATGAAATATAACATCAAGTTTTCCCATATATATACACAAGAGCATGAGAATTTGGTTTTCCTTTTTTTTTTTTTTTTAAAGAAAACTATCCAAGCTTTGAAGTATAGAAAAATCCCATTTAACATGGAGAGATGAAAGTATCTATGAATAAATACACAGGACTTGTAAATCTGACATTTAGAATAAATATACAATTCTCTGTCTTGGCATAAATCAATCAGTGTGCAAGACCTTTCTTGGGGTAAGGAAAGAAGAGGGGAGAAAGAACCGTTACAGGTTAAAGAAATTTGCTGATTTAAAAAATGAATTAACAATAAAACAGCATTGAGGATGAAGAAAAATAATGTTAAGCAATTTGATGGCAGGAAGAACCTTGTGTTAATATTCACTCATATTTAGAAGAAACTCTCAGGCAAGACATCTGCAGAAACCACAAGTTCACTTGTCGCTGAGGAGACCTGGTGTTTCAGTCTCATAACCTCCTTTTCCTATTACCTTAGTGTACTTTGCATTCATGTTTGAAGATTGTTTGAACAACAGAAGTTATGGGTTTTTTCCTTTGTCCTCCTGATTTTTCTGTTTACATAGAATCAGATTGGAGGATTGATCAAGAATAATGGAGGAACTGTCTATCGTACAGTCAGTCACTGGGTTTTATTGGCTTTATGCCCTTAAGCCACATTCTTTTTCTCCTAGAAGCTACCCTCTTGTGGAGTTATTTACTTACAAACAGAAATGGTCAGAAAACAAATACATTTTCACTCACAAGACATGTTATTTTCTTTCTTTTTGAAGTATTTATGTGAGCAGGACTTTGCTGTAAATATATTTATCATCTGTTATTACAGGGAAGGCTTACCTAGCACCAGAAGTCACTTTTGGGATTTTCTTTTTAGATTTTTTTTTTTTTTTTGGGGTATAGATTATAACTCACTTTGAACATGCTGGCTTATTTCTTCTGACAAAATTACTTTGATATAAGCATTTCTAGTAATCTACTGCTTTGAAAACACAAGTTAGTTTTAATGTGTATTTATGGACAGTCTGTACACACATAAATTTGTTACTACCTTAAATTTTTGCCAAAAGTTTGCACTTTCATGTTGAAGGATGTTAAGGTGTTATTAGAGATAACATCATAACAATGAAGGCAAGACAAGTAAGCATAATTTAAGTACAGAAAACTGCTTGCTTCTAAGATAAATAACATTACATTAATACCCTGATTTCAGTAGACAAGCATGTAGAGTACATGCTCATATTTGGGATTAGTAAAACCTGACTTTTATCCCCAAACTTAAACACCCTATTATTTTCATTAACAGTAATTTTAAATCCTTTGGATTGTTCACAAGTATAGCCGTATATAGTTAAGTTGGTCTACATTGAAGACTGCATTTACTGTAGAGATATCTGAGTTAGATTCAGAAGCAATTTGGCTCTGACACCCTGGAGCTCAGAGAGGTTTCATTTACAGTTTTGTAAAAGGCTGAATCAACCTGTGGAAATGTGTAGCATCTACCCCACTTTACTTGCAACATGCATAAAGTAGTGTACAGTGCAGTTCAACAACAGCTAATTTGGGATACGTGAACACTAAGAAGTTAATTAACATTTTAAAGGCAAAGAAACATAGAATTAAAATGGATGAGGAAAGGACAGGAATAGGATTCAGTCTATTAGAGGGGATGTCCTTCAAACCTCTAAAAAAATAGAACAAGACTGATGTTCCAGTTTAAGAAAGCTATCTATATTGCACTGTCCCTCTGGGACAATAGTGAGTTTCCCATTGTACACTTTATTATTTAAAGAAGCACTAATCTTAAATAAATGCAATGGGATAAAAATGAAAGAATCATCATAATTTTCTTTCTTTTTCAGTATGGTATTGAACTTCAAAGAAATAGGTGGTGTAAAATATATATATATGTATTTTCAATATAGCTTCTCAGAAAAGTTTCTTGACATTTACTATTGTTTCACTCTTTAATATTTAAAAATATCACTCTAATATTGAAATTTCCCTAAATTAATCAGTTCAAATACAAACATTTTCCCTGTATATAAAGGTTGTATATATTGACAAATACGTAGCATAAATATATGACCATATGTCATAAATCTATATTGGCTATATCCACCATGCTAAATAGATCTTGGAAATCTATGCAGCCATTTTATTCTTGTGACTTGAAATAAAAACAGATCACATAGGTCCATTCTCTGGTATGAGGACTGTTAAAATGGCCTAAATTAAAAAAAAAAAAAATTTAAAAATTGTCAATAATACCTAACCTCTGTGTGGATTCAGACCCCTTTTTTATATGTAAGTCAAGAAGGAAAACTAAATTTATATTCTCAATTTGCTATTAATTTATCTGCTCAAGCAAGTGCTAAAGAAAACTACTGGTATGAAGCCCAGGATTTCTGAAACCAAAATTAAAGTTGACTTCATTTTTAATTCAGGATGAGCATTCGTGTTTCCCTGCCTCTATTCTCACCATTGACTCTGTCCTCCTATCCTTGCTGAACTCTTTCATTTTCACTATCATTAGTCTTCCCCTTGAGAGGTATGCCTAGAATTACCTGTGGGCAGATGAGTGTCTCGAGCGGTTGATTTCACAGAAATCGCTTATCAGATTGGATGGTGTGAATAAATTCTGAACAATATTTGCAGGCTCTGGTTGAGGCACAAAGACTAACAAAAACACCACAGTTGTAAAAATACTGAAATGTTGTACTACTATCAGCAGTGTTGCCATCATTTCACATTTAATACTGGGCTAAATCATGATCTTTTGTAAATGAACTATGTCTGTGCTAAAAGCCATATCTTCAATGAATGTAATTGTAAAGGAATTCACTGTATCTGAGTTATAACACTGCCTTAGGGAGATGCTTGGTCAGGTGGGACTTTGGCTTCTCTGAAGCACACGCAGATATCCAAAAACCTCTGAAGTCATTCTTTATATCTCACTGTTGGCCCTAAGCAAGCAAGTTATTTATACAGATATTTAATCTGAAGCATTTTTATAATGCCACTAGCTAGGATTTCTTAAGTGCTTGATATTTAAGTATGAGTTTGAATAACTAGAAGAAGGATCAATTACAAAACAGCTTTAAAGTATGGTTCATAAATAGATAAAATAGAAAAAACTCTAAGGCAGCGGAATCCATTAGATCCTATCAAAAAACCATAGCTGTAACTATGTGGGAAGTCCAGCGCATTGTTTACCACATGAAAAAGCTCAAATAAAGAAAGCTTTTGTAATTCACATACTGAAAACAGGAAAGGAATAGTTGCAGATTTTGGAAAGATTTTCTAGACTTTAGTCTATACTTACTAAAATTGTTAGAATGTTTAACTTTCATAATGTAACTTTTTTACAGTTTTAAAAGAACTGTGCAAGGATAAGGAAGGATGGGAAAGATAAAAGAACGCAAAAACTATATGAGTAGTGGTCACACATTATTAATATTTGAAATCAATCACCTTAAATATGTTTTTTTGTAATCTTTCCTTGATATTCCTGACATGAACATTCAGATTAGGAAAGCTATTTAATTTGGGATGTCTAGATGCAGAAACCTATCTAACATCCCACCTCTAAGTCCCAGTGAGACCAAAGCACACATAGACTGCTGCCAGCTCTCTTATTTCTACACAAAAGCGAGCCAGGGAATAGCTCAAGCAGGACTCAGTTGTGCTCCAACATGAATGTTTCCAACAGTGATTTTCAAAACAAATTTGTTCTAAAATAAAGCAGCTGAAAGCATTGGGAGATGTGAGTCAGCTGATGACAAAGAGTAAAGGCTGACAATATTGAAATCAGTGAAAACAGACACCTGTATGTGGTTTTGAAGAAGCTTTAAATAAGAGGTGCTGATTCAATGCTAGTTCCCTGAAGATTTGGAAAGTTCCACTTTGACAAACTCTGTTTTTGCTAGGATCCCCATATTAATATATTCAGAGGCAGAAGGGATTAAATTAAACATAGGCAGAACCCATCAGTTGTCAAGCAGCGCTATAAATGGCATCCTTTACCCCGACTTGTAATTTTCTGACTGCATTACTTTGAAGATAGGCAATCTGTTTTACAAGGTGACAAGAGACAGAAAGATCTAACTCAGGACACTGACTGAGGGGAATATCTTATAATTTTCCCAATAATTTTCTGCCCCTTTTATGGCAACATAGATCTACATTCAGTGCAGTTATTACACTTCTGTATAATAGGTATCTTGCACATACTAATATTACGTATCATCATATGCATCAACACTATGGATGTTTAGTTTTTATATAAAGCCTTAAAGACTGAACAACTCATGAGCTGAAAAAAACACCAGTAAAATAACCTTGATGTTAAAAATTTATTGTCAAGTTATTAAAGTAGCACATACTGTGTAGTGTGCAGTGATAGATTTATTTAACAAGGACGATTTAGGGGAGGGAGGGGAATTAATGATTACCTGTGTTTTCATCATTCTGATTGAGACCAGTCTTGTGTAAAAGTTTAGGAGCTTTGATCAAACTACTACTTATAATAGGCATATACAGATAAAGTTTACCTTATACATAAGCTATAGTCCTTTGTGTGAATATAAACTGCTTTATCTTCCCAACATATTAAAAATCCTTTCCCTTCTATGTTTCTAATGCTCTCACCCAGTGTTTCTAGCAGCTGATTAAGTATGTATCACACTTTCTTCTTTTTGTCTGAAGATGCATCGCATATTGGTGGATAATGATTAAAACGACTTTGAAAGGTCATATTGTATAATTTATAACTTTACATAGTTAACTTTCTACACTTTCTTAAGAACAAAAACTGGCTAGTGTTTAAAGTACATTTTTACCTTCTCTTGCTGTCAAGTCAGTTTGTAGCATCTCAGTTTTCTTAATTTTTTCTGGTTAGTTTAATGTCTGGTTCATCACTCTGTAAAGCAGGCTGCTCACTTCAGGTATCTTCGAAACTTAGCAGCCTTTCTTCCTTTGACGTCGGTGTATTTTATATCACACCTTTGTCTTTTTTTTAGACTATTATTTGTCATTTTCATGAGCATGATTACAGAAGAGAGTACAATATAAATATATCCTTTTTAAATGAGTTAAATTCTCTTTCTTTCTTCATGATGAGAAGCCTAGGTGTAACTTTAAATTATGTAAAAGACTGATCTTAAGGGTAAAGACCTAAAGTAACTTATTCTACATAATTTTGAGATTTTTTTTTACTGCTTCAAATACTTCAAATAGAATCCTTCTCTGAAAAGAATATCCTACCCTGTTTGGAATTAAAATGCTCACATTTTTGAAAGAAATAATCTGATTAACTGTAAGACATATTGACAGTAATAATGAATGGAGATAAGGAAACACTGTTAATATTCTTGAGATGACTATTCTTCTCTATTTTGAAAGAGACAGCTTTTAATAACTTAAATCACTAATGCTTGATTTATTTTAATAAATATAGCCTTAGCATTTCTGATACAGTGAACTGCTTTTCTGTACTGGTGACGAAAAGTATAATCTTTATTGCATTGCTTTTGCCTGGGATAGAGTTAAATTTTATCATAATAGCTAGTATGTGGTTATATTTTGGATTTCTGATAAAAATTGTTGATAACACAGGGATGTTTTGATTATTGCTGAGCAGTACTCACACAGAGTGAAGAACTTCTCTACTTCTCACACTGCCTGACCAGTGAGGAAACTGGGGGTGCACAAGAAACTGGGAATGGACACAGCCAGGACAGCTGATCCCAAATGGACAAATGGATATTCCATGTCACATCGGATGAGGGAAGAAGAAGGAAGGAGAGACATTTGGAGTGATGGCTTTTGTCTTCCCAATTGTGTCTTTGTTGGATTCTAATCTCCACAACAAGTTTGGCTATGAAAAGGTCCATAATTTTCAGAGTTGTGTGTCTCATATTGATCTAAAGTTATTTTAACTCTGGCAAAAAAAACCCCACACCATACATTGTGGTTTAAAGTGTGAAGGGTTTTAGAGGCAAACACATTGGTTTGGTATCTTTAGAGCAAGGAGTTTCATTAGGTTTTTAAATGTGATGGGGCTTAGATCCCATATCAGAAGTAAATATATGAAAATACTTTGACCAATACTAACATGCAACAAAATTTCGGTTGTCTTTTGTCTAGAAATCTAAACCAAAGTTTCTGTTCTTCAACAAAGTGAAATGTTTTCTTGAGAGCTTTATTTCCTACCAACAATCCTATAATATTTTAAATAAGATAAAAGTGAAATAAATGGTGGATAGATTTCTCTTCAGTGCTATAATGGTCAAACACTCATTTATACTCTTTGTGTTTAAACTTAGGCACATTCATCAAGTATATGGCAGGATCTGCCAATTTTTTCAAATCAAACACTGCAGCATCTGTGTTTTGGATCAGGGATACTTGCTGTATTGCATGATAGAAGTGTGTTCTCACCTATCTAACTAATTTTGGAAATAAAGTGATAACTTTCATGGCATTCTTCTTTGCTTCAGTAGTTGCTTCATTAACTTTAGTAACAAGCTAAGGCAATTGAGCAGCTTGGATTTTTCTCCTGTCGTAAATCTACAGTTTATGTAGATTTGCATTGGTTTGTTAACTGCAAAGAAAAGCCCATCAAGCTATGCTCCTCAGAGGATCTCCTACACAATCAAAAGCAGGTGTAATATTTTTTGATCTAGATTTCTTTCATAGGAGAGTGAAAGGTCAAACTCAGCTGAAGAGCTCAGAAGGTCTTTAGTTTCCTAAATTAAAAGTATAGAATGTTGCCTTTCTTTTCTTCCTCTCTCTACATCCTTTCCTGCTCTTGAATATTTATCATAAATGCATTTGTTATGAGTTTGACAGTTCTTCAGATTTTGAAATCATACATTAATAACAAAAACATCACTTATCCAACTAGTTTCACAAATGAAACAATGAGGATTATTTTAAGGTTATCTGAATATGTGAGATAATTAAAAAAAAAAAAAAAAAGGTAACTTTTGGTGTAATTTATCTACTCCAGTAATTAGATATTTAGGTAATTATCTTACCTCTGTTTTGTTTCATGTGTCAGTTGTATGGCTTTCGAGCAACTTTCTTTCCTACACTAATTTACAAAATGTTGAGTAGTTTTTTCTAGTCAACTAACTAGTTTATTGTTACAGAAAATGTTCCATATTCTCATTAGTACTGATATGCTCAATCTTTTAAAATGAAGTTTAATTAAGTGCTATATTTGTATTTTCTCCACAGAATGAGAAACAACACCAGAAAAGCAAGTAGGCAAGCAAAACAGCACATACTTACAGAATAGTGATCTATTGATTATAAACAACTAGAGCTGGAATTTTTTGAAAGTACATAGGGGAATTAGGTACCTAAATTTCTATGGTGATACTTCTTAAGGTGAAGAATTATTTGATCTAAAAAGGATTTAATGCACTTAAAGGAGAGAGTAATCTGATATCCAGCATCTAAATTGAAAACTGTATAATTTTTCTGTACTGTGACTGCCTTTCCTGAGTGATAGCTGAACTCTCTTGGAAATTAGATTTTTTGCTTAAGATTTCTCTAATTGTCTACACAATTTAAAAGGACTTCTATAGTTTTTTTGTTTGTTTTTTGTTTGTTTGTTTGTTTGTTTTCTGACTGATTTTCTTTGTTGTGAATTTTAGTGAACATTGATTGGCTTTATGTGATTCTTGAACACAATATAGAACAGCTACATACAAGCTAGAGATACTATTATATAAGAGATCAAGATACACAGTGTCTAGGTCAAATTATTATTAATTTTAAACTGCAGAAGAATTTGCAGTGTTGTGGCTTTGTGTAGTTTATTAGGAAGTTTTCCCATCTATAATGAAATAGTGTTAAATACTGCAAATCGGAGTTAGTTAGCCTAGCAAACATAACCATGTTAGGAGGTCTACTGAACTGTACACAAAACACTTGTAGTTGCCTGGAAGCTAGCAGGCTTCTCATGTTGCATCCAAAGCTTTTGGAGAACAAAGACACAAAGGGAAAAAATAACTTCTTTAGTGTGTATGCAAGACTATGAAGTATTTTCTTGGTTCTGAATTGATCATGAGGATATAGAAGCATATTGACAGAGGAAGAACAGAAAATAATTCATCTGTTGAAAAAAAAAATCTCCAAATTAAAGCAAAGAAATCCCCCAGGCAACACCACTGAATCCAAGAACTCTCATTAACTGATGTGACAAATATCTTATTGATTTCACTCAGTTGTCATCAAGATTTGACATTCTTTGTCTATCTCTCTTACCAGAGAATTCAAACACACAGGGAAAGAATGAAGATACATAATAGTTTTACTTGTTCCTTAACACATTAGAAAGACTATTTGTCTTTTGTTTTGTTTTGTTTTGTTTTTTTAATTTCCTATAGCAAGTTGCTGTCTTTGCCATGGGTGAGCAAGTAACTAATTAAATGTAGGACCAGATCATCAACCAGCAAACAACCTTGTTCATTAAATCACTAGACCAGTGAAATATCTGGTACATTACTACTATGCACTGCTACTGTATTATCTCTAGTTCCTGTAATAAACATATTGGGAGGATGTTTTAGCCCTCTGTTGTATTACCTGCATAGTCAATCCAGCTCTTGGTAGTTGATAAGATTAGGGGAAAAAAGTATGTAATGACTGATGAGTACGTGTATTGAAGCGTGTAAGTGAAAGTGCCTGACTTACACCTGGAGAGAAACAATCAACCAAAAGCAATACCAAGTAGGATATTATATGTTTGCAAAGTACATACTCAAAATGAAGTGAATATTTTATTAGAAGGTTATGATTCAAATGTTTAGTTTGAACCCTTATTATCAGTGCTCACACTAAATACATTTTTTCTCCTTCGCTTAATCTCTTCTTCCTGAAATCCACCTATTATTAGGCCATAATTCTTACTTCTGATTCTATTATAATGAATTTGGTTCATTTTAGTCCTTGTGTTGGTGCCTTTTTATGCTTCTTTGGCTCGCGTGGGTTAGTAGTCCAATGCATTTAATGGTGTTTCACTGAACTCTACTTGTACAACCAATACTCCAGAGTAGAAACTTTAGAGTTATGAATATATATGAATTCTTCTTTTATTACATTCTTGAGATATATGACAACAAAACTTACAGCAAGAACTTGAATGTGTCAGAAGTTAGGAGCAGAACAATCTGACCTGAAAGAGGAGAGGACATGATGAGGAGATGGAACAGCTCTAGGAAAGACTAGGGAAATATAAAGGATGATGCAACAGTTGTTGGTAGCTACAAGGAAGGTAGAAGCAGATGAAATAATAGTAGCAGGGAGGAGAAAGAGCAGTCTGTCTCAAGAACAGCAATGGTTCAAGATTGATGTTTGTGAGCTAGGTGAAAGAAGAAAGAAAAGAAAGAGCAAGGGAAGAAAAATGGTCATATATGAAAATCAGGATGTTTGTAATGATGCAATTTATTACTATTGTTTCAGTAACACTTGGTAAAATAACCTGATAAAATGTATGAGTTTTATTCTTGGACTGCATGCTAAATAATAGTGATATTACAATACAACAGGATAACAAATAAAAAAGCACACACATTTAGTTGACATTTCTTTCCAAAGAAAAATTATGATTACTCAGTCCCTTGAAATGTTGAATAGACAAATCCATGTATTAAAATGAACTTAATGTAGTGCATCAAGTTGGAAATACTGCTTTGGGTTAACTTTGGCAACGCACTGTGCTGCAGTGCAGAAAGTTCAGTTAGCTCTAGTTTAAACTGATTGGTCAGGCAATAGTAGAAAATTCAAATTAAAAACCCCTCAAATTACAAATTATACAAAGGATTACTTATAATATCTCTAAAATCTCAGATTTTCAAAAGGTTTTAGAATCATAAATTCCTCTGTTACCGGGAGGAATTAGTTGCATAACAGCTTTTGTTAATCTATACCTTTATGAAAATTTGACTGTCTAAGCAGGACATTTCATGAAAAATTCAAGGAAAGGAACAAGCTTATAGAAATAACAGTCTAATATTTTTTTATGAACAAAGAATTTCATTCACCAAGGAAGTGAATCACTTTCTTAGGGTATTAACTAACAATAACTTTTTGCAAGGTTTTGATTTGTTTAAGACTATGCTTCTTTCCTTTGCCTTTGCTGCCACTTACTCAACACTTACGACCTTCTCTACTCACAGATACTGTATCCATTAAATCCTGTTATTACAGTCTTTATTCAGTCTCATCAGCTTCTCCAAATGGAGTTGAGAGAACAGGAGAGGGGAGAAATATGAAAGTAGATTTAATAGGGATAGGTAGTGATTCACAGTGTTTCATAGATACCATTAAGATAACAAACAATGTATTCTCGATGAATAAATAGGGTTTTATAAAAGCCTTGCAGCTTGTTCCTGGTGATAGCTTTTAAAGTATCAAGAACTAAAGCATACATTTTCTTCAGTCAAGGTTGTACTGTGCAGTCATGGGGACATTAATGTTCTAAGGGGCTCTTGAATGAATGTCAATCTTCTTTTATACTCAGTGAATATATCTTTCTTGGTTCATGAATTGAAAACAGATTATGATTTTTATGAACTTGTTCTATTTAGTATCATTCACAGGATGTTTTTTTGTGACCCTGCTGATTCCAACAAACATCAGTCACAAAAGGATTGTGTGGGCATAAGTGGGGGAAAATTGGTATAACAAGTCAAATGCAATTGGTATTAGTTAAATGAATGAATATTTTTTTTGTCTCTTTTGATAGCTGAAATATATTTCAGTTCCTCTGTTCCACTTTCATAGCATTCATATGCTTGAAACTAGGTAGACCCTTATCCCAGTTCAAACAGCTCTTTATAATCTCTATTAGCAGAGGAAAGTTCAGAAATGTAAGGTTATGGGGGATTCTATTACCTATGTTCAAAATCTCCACCTTATACCTAACTCACTTATGTGTTTAGACATCCTATAAATAAGTAAACTAAGGAATTGCCACATCATCTGCATGAACATCTGATATGGATTCTCCGACTTATTTTCCACTCTATTCCCCCTCGTCGTCTTTTTGTCACGACTCTGCTACCCCTCCCTTGACAATATCAACTTTCTATTGACTGTGTAAACTTCTTCAGTCTCCTCAGTGATCTTAAAACAATGTGTAGGTTTTGTGGGCTAATAATCTAAGCCCCCAAATTATTACAATAGGTTTCATGTAGGACTAAAGAAAAGGTTACAATTTCAATTGTACCTGTGATTTAACATACAACTGCCTTGCTAAATATATTTGTGTAATAAAATATTCCTTAGTATTTAATGTATTCATTCCCCTTACCCCCCCACCCTTTTTTTTGCTCCCTGACTTTTTAGAATTAGACATTGGAGAGATTTCTTTTCTTTGTAGAGTCTGAGAGACATTATTACTCATAGCTGACACAGTCCTTTAAAGTTTCTTTTATTGAAAAATAAACACTTGAAGTATGTTGCTGGATAAAAGGAATGGTTTGGATGGCAATGATTTATAGTGACAACCCAATCAATTGTAGCTATTAGTTTTTAGTATAGAAAAAAAATCTATCAGTCTCTTTGTCAAAATGAAGTTTGACTTATCTTTCTGACCAGCAGAACAAGCAATACCAAGGTCAGAGAAAACTGAAATAATTTAGAAAGTGTTAGGTTTTGGTATTTGGTTGGTTGGGTTTTATTTGTTTCTCTCTACATGTACATTCCTAATACTTTGTATAATTGTGTGTGTTAAAAGGAAATCAAGCTTGCTGGAAATTTAATTCAGCTGATTCATTTTGGAGAAGGCTAATGAGAATAATTGTAATGGTATTTTTCTAAGATATATTTGAGCCTCTTCACAGTCTACTTAAATCACTTTGCAAACCCATCTTTTAAAAGCCATTGAAAGAAAGAAAGTCAGAATAAAGTGGGCTTTATTTCTTATGAAACAGTTTTTCCTATATAATAGTATTTTCATTGGTGATTTGTAACTGTGTCTCATTGGAAACACAGTGATGTTTGTAATTTTTTTCATCAATAATGAAGAGTATTTCTACTGATCTGGTAACTGTTCATAAGAAATTGTTGAATGCATGCAGGAATGTTTTCTAGCTTGCACTCTGTGAGAAACAAACAGAGTAAGTGGAGGAATTCATCCTTGTAATCCACAGAAGTCAGCAGCAGAATGAGAAGGATTTGATATTTTGAATCCTCTTGCATTGATGGAGTGAATTTAAATTTATCTTTTGTAGACCTTCATAACATAAAGCAGAAATATATGTAGAGTTTCATGGATGCATCAACAGTGAAGAGATGTACAAAACACTGATATTAAAACTATTTCATTTATTTTTTTTAAAAAAGGAAACAGTTAATCTAAGCACAGTGACATTTATAAAGCAAAATATCAACATGTTGGTATATGGAGGGGCATAAAATACCCTAGTAATCAATTAAAAATATCCGTAATAATATACATCAAAATCACGTTTGTCTATTATTGCTGAAGAATTTTGAATATTTAAAAAAATTCATTGTCACTTCAAATAATGTATTTTTGTTCTAGTCTGCGGCAGTTCTGTGTGAAAAGTTGAATGCTACATTACACTTGCTGAGGAATAAATGTGCATTATCTACTTTAACAATTTTCATAATTGGGGACTGTAGCTAGTAGATGATATGCTAGATTGCAAACAATGCCAAAAAATAGAGGGTTCTTTCCATTAGCCTACTAAAATTATGGACTTCAGGTTCCCTCAGATGGAATTGAATTTGTAATAGAACATGTCATTATGAAATGTACTTTCATAGATGGTGGCTCTTTTGCTACATACCTGTCGTATTAATTAAGTAATCTTCTACAAGAGAAGCTGTACCATTGTAAGTCCAATTAATGTGCAAAGGCATTAGGAATGTGTGTGAAGGGGTGAACTGATTCTGTCTGGGGTCAAATGGAATAAAACCTGAAGAAGAAATACATTGCTTTTAAGAATCTTCATTCTTTCTCTTCTTCCTGTGTGACTTTTTACTATTTATTTTATTTATTCAGTCTTTTTGTTTATGTGATTTTACACAATTAGGAATAATCAAAGACCAAATGTTAGAGTAAATACTACAGGCAACTATAAAAAACATTCTGCAGTGCCTCAAATTTAAGAACCTGCTCCTCCAGAAAAAATCAAATTATAATTAGGCATTTAGCAAATTTGTAAAGCTGTTCCAGTGTCACATGAGATGAATTTGTTACATAAAAGGGTGGTGTAAAAAACCCTGGATCCTAAGTGGGAAGCAGCTGATGATACACAACCATTACCAAAGCAGTGAGATGTGAATTTTTGCTGCTCTCTAGATATGAAGTGCTTACATGTTGCAAAATTGGTACTTGTGTCCAAGATGTCTAACTTTCCTTTACAGCTCAGAGTTTTCTAAACTCAGCAGGGATTTCTATACACTTGAGCGTACTCTTAAAAAGGACTGAAGAGGTCTCACTCTGTTTAAGTTGCTCCTGTTAACCACTCAATACAGTCAGCACACTCTGAAAGAAAGAAGCATGCAAGCTGGTTAATGTTCTCAGTATTAGTACTGGATTTTTCTTACCCATCATCTGTCTGAACTAACTCTTTCTAAATCCTAAAAAAATCCAGTTAAAAGTTTAGGTTGAATTTTGTCAATGTATATTTATTTAATTGAAGCTCTTTTCAGAAGTGAATACTTCTGAAATGAACTTACATAACAATGAGAGAGAGAGAGAATAATTTCCTCTGTCCTTGTCTCATGCATGCTGCATTGAGAGACAGGGGACAGAGGAGGAATTCTGCAGGATACAGCACCCAGCTTTCAAAGCCTCATGATGGTTCTGTCAGGATTATTGGGTCAGGACACTTTCCCAGTCTCCAGGCCTACATGCATACTGTCTTCCTCTACCACAACACCATCGTAAAAAAAGAACCAGGATATTGCTGTTCGTCAGCTGCTGCCTCAGACTTTTTCAATACAACAGAAATAATCTGTAGGGTATTTTTCTTTCTGCTGGAGGTGATGCAAACTGTTTCAGTGCTTTGATCTGAATAACTGAAGAACCAAATTTGCAAAGATCACTGCAGATAATCTCCAAGGAGACCACATGGCTTCACAAGTCAGGCAGAATTTGGTGCTGTCAATATTAGTAGTTGCATACTATTATAGTTGCCGCTATTTTCTTGGCAGCTACTTGACCAGCTGTGTTTCCCTGTGAAAAATACCTACGTTTCTGTGAAGTTCAGTGGTGGCAAGTGTCTGTTAAAATCTTCAAGACTATTAGTGCTAAAAGTGTGTGTATGGAGGGGGGGAGTGGAGAAAGAAAGAAAGAAAAAAAAAAAGAAATAATTTTAAGTTTGTGTTTTGTTTTGTTTTAAATACAAAAACCAGGAAATCCTCCTTCAGGTTTTTGTGTTCTGGAATGTTTTCTGCTCTGGAATGCAGTGCATGCCACAATGCATTGCTAGGTGTACTTCTGCATTGCATGTGCCTAATGTATTTCAGTAGTACAATTAGGAGCATTTGAATGATAATAAAGATGATAATATGCAGAGATTTTCCAGTGAGCAAAAAAGCCTTGAAAATATCCATAGCTTTCTTGCTTATTTAGAGGCATAGCAATTCACACATTGCATGGTCCAAATTGTACATTTTAATTAAAGATATTTTACCACAAGGATTGCATTCAAAGCACAGTTACTTCTCACTGTGAACCATAGAGTCCTAGCACTTCAGTGATCATGGTGCAAATACTGGTTATCTGGTTTGTCAGAGAAATCCTTGCGCTGAAGCAGGGGTGGTATGTGCTGCACTGCACTGAAATTATCAGTTACAGTAATGAAAATAGAGATAAACTGGACAACACATATCCTGAGCATAAAACAGGTTAAAATTAATGGGACAGACCTTCAGCTTATTTAAAGAAGTAAAAATAGTTGTAGACAAGCTGAAAATGCTTGGAATATGTTTTCTTTTTGAGCTATTTTAATATTTTTGTGGGGAAAATTAAAATGAACAAACAATCAAAACCAAACCAATAAACAAGAAGAAGACACCTCCTCCAGACTAATTTTCCATTGTGTTTTTACTAGTTTATTACTTCCAAGTTACAGAACAGGGGGTTTTAATTTTTTTTACACTCAAAACCTTATAATGGTAAAAGAATTATAAACTAGTTGTTGCATTCAAGGACTGACATTCCATTTGAGAATCTGGATACACACCTTCAAATAAGGCAAAACACATTAGACTAGACTTACGATTTTTGCCTTTGTTTTCATCATCAGCCTGGTTTCTTTTTGTTCTCCTGGGCTGAGCTCTATTGATTAAAACCGAAAAAGTATTGCCACACTGCTGGCTAGAGAATTACTAACAAGAAAACAGGAAATGTTCATAGGGTTGGTTTAAGATAAGATTAGGTACACTTCATGTCATTGAACTAGAGCTAAGAGTCTGAATTGTGATATTTATATAAATGCTTACCAAGTATTTTTAATTGAGTACTGCTTATGGAAAGCATTGGGTTTTAGCTTAGTAATTTCTGGAGTAGAATGGATTGTCTCTTAAACTTTTGTACATTGTTTGCTAGGTTGGAAATCAAAACTATTTTTACTTTTCACTTAAGGGGGTCAGATCTCTAGGATTTGAAATTTTTAGCACCTGTATAGTATTTTTCTTTTTAGAAGGACATGTAGTTGGAAAATTTCTCTCTTAAAATGACAAAATCCAGGTCATGGTGATGTAAGACAAGAGCCTAGGTAACAAAACTTATAATAGTTCATCCCAACTCTGCAAGAAATATTTAATAATTTCAACCAAAAAGCATTTATCTTATTTTAAAATCACTATGAGACTGCAATCACAATACATCTAAGATGAAGAATTAGCTGCTTATGTCTCTCTGACCCAAAGGGAGGTTAAGCTAAAGGAAACTAAGCTAAACTTGTTTCCTAGTTTCTACTTCCACAGCACATGGATTAGCTACATGTTAGAACAGGATGCAGCAGTGCCTGTAGGCCGATGCAGCACATCAGCGCGTACACTGAGATTAATTTCTCTTTCTCACTCAAGACTTTGTAAGTGTCATCAGGGCTTGCAGTGACTTTTACTTTTACTGAAATGAGTAAATTCTCTTCATCACAAAAGCAGCTTTCTTTGTTCTCCTCACAAATATAAGCTCTTAGAATAATTCAAAGGATCTGTTGCAAGTTGATTAAGGAAAAAAGTGTAAATAAAATGTGGTTACACAGTAGGCATACTTCTTCCTATAGAGAGCTGCATAAGCTGACCTTTCAAACTGTATGGAAGTGCACAAGAATATTACAGATATTTTAAGTAGGTAGTACCTATTAACACTGTCTAGTGTTTTCTAATAGATTATTTTACTGATGTGATCCCCATATTTAGAGCAATTTTCAGTTTTTGTATTTTAAATTATGAAACCAGAAGTTTTTCCCAATGTCTTTTAGTAGAAAAGTAAATGCAAAATGTCAAAAAAACCCTCAACATTTTCTTTTTAATGCAGCCATATATTTATTATTGTTGTGGTTTAACCCAAGATAGCAATACAACCACGGCAGTCACTCACTCACCCCCCTCCCTAACTTCCCCCCTCCCTGCCAAGGAGGGGAGAGAATCAAAAGGGAAGGGAGAAACTTGGATTGAGATAAACACAGTTTAATAAAATAACAAAATACGAATGCGCTACTAATAAATATATATATAAAATAGAAATAAAAGATACTCAAT
Source organism: Patagioenas fasciata (assembly GCF_037038585.1). Taxonomy (NCBI): domain Eukaryota; kingdom Metazoa; phylum Chordata; class Aves; order Columbiformes; family Columbidae; genus Patagioenas; species Patagioenas fasciata. The sequence goes on from NC_092520.1 coordinate 87,946,951, forward strand.
GCAATTCCTTATGAACTCTATCCACACCGAGCATCCAGTCCCAGGAAGCACCACCTGGTCCCAAACAGCCCATCCTGTTAGAGAGAAAAAAGGAAAAAAGGCAGAAAGGTCTAGAGGCCTCTGCCAGATGGCAAAAGGCCAAACTAAATGTCCTAAACTGAATTTCCCTGACTTCGACAAAAAAAGCGAAGAAGAACGTGCGAGAGAGAGAGGAAGACCGGAAGACCTTGACTCTACTTAAATATGAAGCACGACACTAATGGGATGGAATATTCTTATTGATCAGTCTGGATGTCGGTCAAGCCCTGCCTCATGCATGCCCCCCTTCCTTGATGCCTCACACTTGTGAGCAGAATTCTCAGAGTGCTCTCAGACCAGAGCAATTAAAAACATTAACTCTGTGCTGAGGTGTTATCTCTTGTTCTCAAACTAAGTCCAAGTAATGACCATCCTAGCTATGGAAAAGAAAGATTTCTAACTGCATTAAGAAAATTAACTCATCTTCAGTCAAACCAGCACAATTATGAAACAGTGATTCAGAGGTAGTTTCTTTTCCTCACCTTTTCTAAGGAGCTACTACTTCCCTCAAGAGTGGTCTCATTGTCCTTTTTATAGGCAATTGCATGTTCTGACTCCTAATTCAATTGTCTGCCCATATCTAGATTCAGCTTCAAGGGCTAATCAAACCATTTGGCTCCCATTAACACCGTGTCCACTATTGTGTGGTTTCTATGCCCCCTCACATCAGTACAGAACCAAGTTGATTATAATCTTGTTTTCCAAAGTCTGTGCAATCAGTGTTGGAACTACTAAATGAAGCAGTTGCCTAGCAAACAATGAAGCAAAATCAATGTAAACCTGTTAAATGTTTTCATGTTACCTATCTGTGCATTTCTCTGAAAATATATTCTTGCAAAAATATTTCAGTCAGTTCTAGTTTTTTTTAGCATCAGATACTTGTTTTTGATGTCAAATGTCTTAAAATGATCATCACACAAGGATATCTTACAGTATTGTATTTAAACAATGCATCTTTTCATTCTTTATATCTAACCTTAAGTTTCTTGTAATCGAAAAGAGTTTTTTCTATTTGATTAAAAGAATGAAGGCTTAAATATTTCAAGACTAATTTCAGAGAGATTTCCTAGAATTCTTTGCTTTAAAAGTGAACTACTTCTCTCTGTGAAGAAGATAGGAGGTAAAGATATGTTTGCAGAAGAACACTTAGCTTTTGTATCCTTTGTATCCATGCTATTTCTTTCAAATACCCTTGGAGCAAAGTATCTTCACGTTTTTTTAAAAAATGAGTGTTTCTGCTCTTAGAGAACAAATTCCTGTTGGGTGTATGCTTTTTTTTTTTTTTTTTGGCTAATCAATTCCCTAAATAATAGCCTTATTTTCATAATTCTCGTAAGCTGTCCATTAACAAACCTTACCATGTCATGAAGATTAAGGATACAGAGTAGTAGGGATCTAGGTCTTAATTTCTAAATCTTATATACATTATAAAAGGAATACAGAAGTCCAAGAACTATACTAGAAGAAATATGTACTGGAATTTTTATGGTAAGATACCATTATCTGTGGTGCTTTTAATAACTGACACGGAAGAAAGGCAAAGGTAATGTAGAAGTTCCACTAATTAGCTTGAGCACTTAACGTAATAAAATTATCTATGAAAAAGGATGCATATATCAGCTATATGGTTCTCAAAGCATCCTTTATAGAAAAGGCAAGTGTATTACAAGTGAAGATTATAATTTTTTTGCATGTGTCTGTGGTGAGGTATATTTTGATTTTCACTTAAAGGCAATTGTACGGTGAAACTTAGTCATATCCTTTTCCCCTTGAAAACATATAGTCATCTGCTGTATTGCCCACTTTGCTGTTTAATGAAAAACACCAAGGTTGTTGCAGCAAACATCATGTCTAGAACTAAAAGAGGAGAGATTGTGGAAATCAGCTCCAAATGAGGGATTAGGGTCAAAGACTGTACAGAACTCTCACCAACATTTCTGATGATAGATCAGACAGATTTCCTCTTTTTGAAAACAAATCTAGCAATATACTTACACATAGGAGATGAAGCCAAAAGAAGCCCACATGTGTTGAAGTGCTTTGCTGGATCAGGACCAGAGAGGCTGACTAACCTTTGCTTGCTACATTGATTTCATACTAAGTGTCCATATGTTCATGGAGAACTATTCTTCCTAGGATGCCTCAAAACTATTTTACATTACAAGCCATATAGATAGAAATTGCTTCAGCTGCTTTTGCTGTACATTGGTAGTGTAATATGCTGCAGTGGCTAATAGAGCACAGCCGTGCTGTAAAATGGCTTAGGAGAAAAGCAGAGGAATTCTGAATCTAATTAAAAATGCAAGGGAACATGAAGCAGGCAGAGTGTAATTACTTGAGCTGAAATCTAGACAGGATATCAGAATTAAAAGCTTATTTTTCAGAAGCTTTCTTGACTTTCTTAATAAACATTAGAGATGCAGGCTATTTCTAAAGTATTTGTCTATACGTATTCACTTGAATATGCGTTGAATTTGCCCAATTCCCTTTTGATATTAATATACTGATAAGCTACAAGCTAAGGGTTACTTAACTGTGTAATCTTCATATGGAAAGCGGTTGTACCTTCAGATTCAAGTTATTCACACCCAAAGCACTGTATTTCATATGAGGTATAGAATGGGGCTGGAATGCAGGCTACCCGAACCTCATTACTAGTGTCTTGGCATAGAAATGATAGAAATGCGAATAGCATACACTCTTCAAAGACAATCCAATTTATGTAGCCATATTTGTATTTTCTGCATGTAGTGGAGACAACAGCTCTGGTGCAGACCAGTGAAATTAACAAACCCACTAAATTTTGTCATGGATGGGTAGATGGGTGCTGGCATGGTAGTACCAGAGTTCCTGACCCTTCCATCAAGGTGCTCCCTCACTGTCTTCCTCCTGATCAAGGAAGCAGGTTTGACTTTTGTGTTACAAACAGAACAATTGGTGTGGTGACCACATGCTGGGCTTCCTACACAGCCCTACTTATGTCCTTTAAGTAACTTATTATCCATGTTCCTGTTTTCTGGCTCCTTTTTCCTACTCTTGTACTTCCTTTTCTCCACCTCAGTTGCCTCCCGGATAAACAACCTGCCCAATGATGTTTTTCCCAGAGGACTGAAAATAGCATAAGGCCATGAAATGAACTAGTGGTCATGGGCTAGGAATTTGGTTTAGAAAGCTTTGAGAGGTTTAGATAGGAGACATTAAAAGTTATATGTTAATGGCCAGGTTGCAGTTAGTTTTTAAAAGCATGAAGGATTTGGGACTAGCATACAGCAGATCTTTACTTAGATACCTATAAACATAGCCTTAGTTTTGCATTCAGGAGGTCCACACAAGACCATCTCATCCCCTTCTCTCTTTAACACATGGGACATCCAGACACCTGTTCATTTTCAATCCCCTCTCCACTGTCAGGTATATGGTAACCCTGTGGGCCCATTGACTTCAGTGGGAGGTAAATATTTAGATATGTGTGCAAATCTTGAAGACCCAGAATTAGTGTGACTTTTAAGATGAATGGAAGTTAATGTCACAATAACTTCTGTGATTAAAAATAATTAAATATGAGTTTTATACATCAGATCACAAATACACGCAATGAGTTTTTCATAATTAATTTACTGATTAAATACAAGAAAGAAAGTTTCCTCTGACCAGGCTATTAAAAAAAAAAAAAAAAGAGAGAAGTTTCTTCAGGGAACTTGAAATCAGCATACAGACCATCCAAAAGTAGGAAAAAAGTCAGCGATTCATTGTGACCTATTCTTTTAAGAATTTAATAGAATAAATGAATCTACTTATTTACCTTTCCATGTTTTTTGTGTTTTTCTAAAACAAAACTGTGTTTAGCAGATGAATAAACTGTCATTCCACAAGAAAAATGAGATATTTAAAATTAAAATGTGTATTGAATCTGTCAGGAAAAGTATGTTGTTTGCCTGATATGTACAAGATTTACAGGGATTATGTAAACAGATAAGTATTCACTAAGGCAGAAGTATGATTAGATGTTCATAGCTGCACTTCTTTAATAGAAGGAATAGTCAAAAGTAGCCAAAAGTACCTATGGTATCTAAACTGGTTTTCAGAGAAATTTGAAGTGCTATAAACCTCTATGTTCATGCTGCTGGCAACACCTTTAGCCTGTGTTTTACTACAACATTCTGCAGAGCTGGGAACAGATGAGCATTTTGTGATATGGAACTCCCTCCTGTGTCCAACCATCACAACAGACTAGATCAACCAACTGTGACTTGAATCCACTGCCAAGGTCACTGATTTCAACCAATATGAAGGAGACAAGTAGTTATTTTCAAATGTGAGTCTGTTGACTACAGAAAGGGTAAGCTTACAAAGAGTCAGTGAAGCAGTGCTGTTTCCATTCATATTCCAGCAGCTCATATATGAGGACCTCAGCAGAAATATGCTATAAAATTTTAAAAATCAGTATTGCAGTAGAATGGTGAAGTGATACCCCATATACAAGAGAGGGTCACATTGCTGCTCAGCTGCATTCACTTGTTTTGTATATTTTACTTTTGTCTTGCATAGTTTTCCTTTTGGATTTGTACAGTTGTAAGCAGAAAGAAAGAGACTGTGATTCAGTCACTGATACTTCATGACAAATTATTTATTTTCATTAACAGTTAAAGAAAATGTATTGTTTTTATTTACTTTTTAATTAAATAAAATCTTTCATCTGAATATATTTTAAGTAATGCAAATAAGTGTGGTTAAATCAGTTTTCTACTCTATCTGCATGCATTACTATTTTCTTCTGTTAATGTTCTTGAAACATCAAAATCATTATTTTGTCTTTTGATTTCTACCTAGTAAGTGAACATTAGGATAAGAGCAGATGATTTCAGGAACCTGAACTACACTTTTTTTTTTTTTTTTTTAATATGTTATTTTCCTGTTGACAGTCTTTCTAGAAAATATCTTTTTGGGTAGTTAATTCAGACTTTGACTTCTACTTCCATATTATGTGTTAGCAATTATGACAATATAACCATTAATTTATTAGAAATGTATTTTGAGCCTTTTTATTACTATTTTTCCCCTACAGTGTTCCTATAGAGTATGTAGTCTTGTATCTCTGATTAAAACTCTCAAAATATAAGCGTACTCTCTGCTATGAGAGGAGAATTTAGTTGTAATTTCATTTCTGATATTGTGGTTTTCTTGGAAATGTGACTTTCAAAGAAAACGATGAACAGCTGCAAAATAAATAGAATTCTCTAGATACTTGATTCCTGGGCTGAGGTGCCAGCTGGTTTGAATCATTGCAGAACTCCTGACTTGGTTAGAGAGGCAGCGATTTAGACTGATGATGGATTAGGTTCATTGTCCCTAATGGAGAGAAACATCTATATGGCAATTATGCTATTAGATTTGTTGTAATTGGTAGGATGTAGGAATGTTATGCAAGCATTGTTCAGAAATAGTCAAGACACTTGTGTGTTAACATGACTGCTTCAGCCACATATCCAAGCATAGCACAATATAGGCTATAAGGCAAAAAATTCCCAGCCAGATCCAGTACAAGGGCATAAGATGCTACTTCAGGAATAGGAAGAGAATGAAATTATGCAAAATCAGGTATTACCTACAATGCAAGATCATTTTTCTTCTCCTCTCAGGGTTTTCTTTTAATGGTTGATATCTGTTCTGTTCATCACAGGGAACCACACTATCCCACATTGGGGTCTGATTCTTAAGCAGCTGGAAGTGAACTTTCATCTCTAGTTTTGACTCTAGCACTTAAATTCCACAGACCATTTGGTTAGCGGGAGGCATTTGTTTCCTCTCTCTCTCTCGCTGTCCCTCTCTTCTTTTTAATTTATCCTTTGGGTAAATACAACTCTGCTTTAGATTCAACATTGGGGCAAAGATATCTAAGAGGGAATACTTTCCTCAGTCTTTGTTTCTGACTTTAGGCAGGAAGAGGACCAAATGCTCAGAAGCTGGTTATCTACAATCATTTGTGGCCTGAAAGTTCATGGCACATATGGCAGTCTAACAAAATAAGTCAGTTATATGAGCCAATTATAGATTTTATATAAGAAAAGCATAAGCAAGCAAATATTCACTTAATGAGACATATTTCTAAGCTAATATGCTACAGTTTTATTAGCTAATTAAAGATGAACAGTACAATGATCAAATAATGGGCACATTTAAAATTGAATCAATAAATCAGTCGGTTCCAATTGTTCAGTCGCTAAATTATTGCACTGAGTAATCAGTTCAAGTTATGAGTTTGACATGGGAAGGAACTGCTCAGTGTTAGCTTTGTCTTGGGAGAATTTAAGAGAGATCTATTTTCCCTTCCATTCAAAACCACATACAAATTCTTGTCAATACAATACATATTCATTAAATTTCTTTGCACTTAAACCTTAGATGAGCACCTAAACCAGGACAAAGGAGGAACTTCTTACATACACAGATGTGATGTAATATCTTCTTTCACCTTCTGGGTGCCTGAAAGTCGGTAGGTAGCTGGTTTGACCTTAAAACTCCTATAGAAACACTGGAAACTATTATGTATCCACAGAATGGATGTTCTATGTAGAGGACTGAGCATCTAATCTTCCCATCCACATCTAAGTATGCTATAAGACTAAAAATATTTGCTTTCCTATGTCAGTGGAAGAGTTAAATGCATGTTTGCACCTATCATAAAAATGCTTTTAGGACTGGGCTTTCAGCAAGGCTGATGCCCTTGCATCCTGTTTAGGTCATGACACTGGTAAAAAAAGCAGAACACAAAATTCCTGCAAGAAGAAGAAAAGTCACAAAACAATTGATCTGTGTAGCTCAGTAAGTAGGATTTTGCCATTGCCTGAGGCAGGCAGCCCTGTGTTGTGGCTGGTTGTGGCAGGTCCCAGGGGTACCTGGGCTGCCCTTGGCCCGAGCAGGGCTGAGCCGGGTTTACCAGGTGCCCCGTGAACAAGTGCCCATTGCCCAACTCTGTCTGAGCTCCAGCTCTGTGAATGCCACTGGGGAAGGGACTGTCAGACCCAGGCTGTGCCTGCCGGACAAACATCTGGGCTCATAAGGGTTGTGGGACATCTTTCACACCTTCCCTGGGAGTAAGCAGAAGGGAGCAGATAGGGATGGGAAAACAAAGCCTAAATCAGAAAAGGAAGGAACTCCTCCTAGGAACATCACACTCTTCCAGTGAATGGCTTGGGATGCTGGTGGCTCTCTGTGACACTCTGCACTCTGAAGTCCATTGAAAGAACTTTTAAGGCTGAAGTTCTCAACCTTAAGACTCAGGGTGAGCATAATGACCTCATGATTGCTCATGTACTTTTGCATTATGCCAGGACTTGACTGAAATTGCCACAAAATTTAAAATAGGTACAATAAGCATTTTTATATCAGAAATGTCATTTTGTAATTTTATTAGTTTATTATGCTTTTCAGTGAGACTGCAGTGTGGTAAGATCGTATGTAAGTTTAGTACTGATACAACAGAAAAATAAATGTGTGTGTGATCAGACCTTAAATCATAAGTAAAAATGCTCCTAACAAGAATGTCAACTGTATGATAGAAGTTTATGCTACTGTTCCTTTGATGATGGTCTTCATATTAAAATTCAGTTATACTTACTGTATTCAGTTTGCATTGCAGTTATTTGTGTACTGAACTTCCCAATAAAAAAGAAATCTTGAAAATTACACTGTTGGTTGTGTGGTTATTTGTTTGCTTGGGGCTTTTTACTGTTTCGTTGTTGTTGGTTTGGTTTGGTTTGGTTTGGTTTCTTTTAATACTTATTACTCTACTACATAACAGTTTTGTACAAGTACACTTATGGAAAATGTAAGGGTTAAATTCAGTGGAATATTTTCCTCTAAAAGTCTGAGTGATCTGATTCAACTTTAAAAAAAAAAATAATTCTTTTTTCTGGAGCTTTGATTTGTTTCTAGTGATATTTGATCTTGCATTTCCATGGAACGGTATATTATTCTTAGTTTTGTGGGATAGCGTGCAAGCTGAACATTTAAGAGTCATATTTTTAATCAACACTTTAAGCAGCATGAAATTTCAAAAATAATAGTTGTTTGTTTGAGGCTTATATGGTTGAACTCTTTTGTATTCTTGGATGTATGACAAGCAGAGACTTTAAAAAAATGGAACAACAGGATTCTCGCTATGAAACTTTTGTGAGTGGAACAAATTGTCATAATTGTCTTAGATTTTTCAGCTTTCCTGGTATGTTATTCCCTCTGTTTGTTAGCATCCAACACATATTCTGAGATATATACTCTGTCTTCATTCTCTGAGCTTTTCTGATTTTTTTTTTTTTTTTTTAATCTTTGGGTAACTTAATCTATAGAACCACTCAGATACGTACATGTTTATCCTGATTGTTACACCTTTTTAGGGCTTCCAATTGATTTTTAGTTAGAGAGAGCAAATTTAATGGGAGTACTCTCTTTTAGTCCAGCCCAGTGGTAGCTCATTTTGTATTTATTCTTCTTGTTTGCCTTTTTTTTTCAAGAAATGCTACAGAGAATTAAGTTGACCATGCATCACTTAAATGTACTTTAATTCCAGTCGAGAGTACAACATGAGTCTGCTTCTGTTTCTTCTCTTAGCTAAAAAAAATAATTAAAATATAAATGAAACCGACACTTTTAAAATAGCTAAAGCAAATATATCTATATATACATGCATACAAAATATGCTCATATGTGTACAAAGTACTTCAAGATTTCTGTCACGTATTTGACTAGAAGACCCTTTACAGAGTGTATTTCAGAAGACAGTTCCTCAAGGGGAAAGCTATTTATGTGTATTCTTGGTCACTTCCTTTAAAAATCTTCTACTTCCTGCTGTCAGAATTGGGATACAGCATTATATGGGGAATTGCTCTAATCTAATTCATCACTTCCCTTTTCCTCGCTACCCTAGAATTATCCCAGATATCTCTGCTAAACAACCTCATACTGTCTCTAGCAGCCTACCAATCTCCATAGTCCCTTATGAAACCTGCTGTGTATTGTGTATCATTTTGGGAAAATGGCAGATCAGATTTCATTAGAAACATTATTAAAGCATCAGCCAAAACCTGATTAACTAATATTACCTTATATTTCATAAAAATATCATTTTAGGAATAGTGTTCTCTTAAAAGAAATAAAAACTTACTTGTCTATTGAGATAAATAAGGCCTACTGAAACATGTGGAGTAGTAACTGGCGTTAGTGTGGTAAAATACTTGATGCTTTCTGATATTTTCAGTTAGCATGGATTAGTAAAAAGAAAAGTGTTGGATCAGGCAGCTTCCAATCATGTGTTTACAGTTGAAAATTAAATTTTGGTGGGTTTATTCATAAAAGAAATAAAGAAATTTAATGGCAGCTGCCACTTGCAAATGGACCAATCAGTCATGACTCAGCTGAGCACCCAAGACAGTATTTAGTACAATTTGTTTGTTTGGTGGGAAGTTCATTTACAGATTTTTCATGCTGATCTAATTGATTTGCAGGAGGGGTAACAACCCTATTTCCTGCACCTGGTTAGACAATTGATACCATCTGGTTCATTGGATTAGCAGCTGTAGTTCACAACTTCTGTCAATTCAGACGCGTTTGACAAGAGTTCTGCATCTTCGGTCTCTTCCGATTCATTTCCCTCTTTATATGCTGAAATCTGCAGAGCTTCTTTACTGCAAAGCAAAGTTTCCTTAATTTACAGCACAAGCATAATAGGATGATGATAATTATTATTCTAGTCTAGTTAGAGCTGAAAAAAGCATGCATGGTGCCTACAGCAAACACAAGGGGATGAATTAACATTGAGGGCCACATCTGCATTTTATTTACTTCAGTGAGAGATGGAGGGTGCTCAGTATCTCAGAGTAGTAGAACATTCATCATGAAGAAAGTAAATATAATTATAACATTTTAGAAATTGCTATCAGGTCTACATGATTCCTTGTTCAATGTCTCATCTGCTGTAACACAATGACTCCCTGATAGTTCAATAAATGTTTCAATATATCTCTTGTAATGAGAGAAACTGGAATAAATTTAAACCAGTGATTTCCTTCATAGATACACCATTTTAGAAGTACGAGTAAGTGCTCGGGGGACACACTGTCTCATTTGGGGACATACCTAATTACCAGGAGAGCTTGTTTCTCATCTCCATGTGTAATGCTGATGTCAGTTAACCTGTCGTTCTTAGACTTCCCAACCCCACAATATTATGAGATACAGTCATGCTACACTGGGTAATTAATTTCTGTTTCTAGAGTAATAAAAAAAAAAAACCAAAAAGGTAATTAAAAGCTTTTTGGTCATTAACATAGAATGATGCTAATTTGGGTAGATTACTCACCAGCATGATGATGAATGACAGCTGATTATCCAAGAGTTAGAAAGAGCATCATGGAGTAGTGTATCACTGTAATATCATTGTAATTGTACTTTGTTCTTATATCCTCTTTACTAAACTTTCCACATTTTCAGTCCCAAGAGAAGAAAAAAAAAAAAAGGTTTTTATCTATCTATCTATCTATCTATCTATCTATCTATCTATCTATTTATTTATTTATTTATTTTTAACTATACTATTCTCACATTCTGATGTTAAGGCAGATTTTGCTGAAAATCTCTTTTTTCACTGGCTGAGCATTAACACATAGGGCTTTTCTGGTCAATGCATTAGTGAGTTTTGTCTCAGCTGCTTAGCTCCTGCTTCTCTCAGTGTATAATTTTATAATAGCTATATAAATGCTGATGAACTAGAGTCCTTTACAAAATGGAGGGACTTTCTGTCATACTGTCCTGCATGAAGGTTCCTGAAGAGAGCAAACGAATATGCATGAGGGTATATAGTATGCATGAACAGGTTGTTATTTCAGGATGGATCTTTAATAAAGAAAATGAACCTACATCTCATTCATATTTATGCCCATGATTTTTTCAAGCCTTGAAAATATCTCAGTCTATTTTAAAAACTTGATATGCTCTTTAGGTGTCTCTATGATGACAAGGTATAGCAAGAATCCCACCTTTTGCTATCATATGTACATGTACACAAAATTTCAATGCTCTAATACAGAAATGTGCATTTGTATATGGAAACTTTAATGGACATTGCCTTGGGCAGAGGCTAGGCTAACAATATACCAACAAAAGGTGTTGTGATTGAGAAAACAATGAGAAAATTGCAAGAAATATTTCCATCCTCTCCATTTAGCTGGAATTACTACGATTTGTGTGGAATACTAGTGATCAGTTTTTGATAAATAAAGTGTGGCTCAAATATTAACCAATTAAACCTACAATATTGATTAAACAGTGTTTTACATGACCCACTACGTCATTAAAAATATTTAAATTAATGTTTACTGGTCACTGAAGATTAAGTTCCTTAACAAAGAAAGTTGCCAGTGCTGAAACCTTTGCAGCATATTTTCTCCCAAAGAATAAAAAAATCAGGTCTTGTGAGTGCAGGTACCGAGCAACCTTTTTCTGCTCTTGCACCTCACTGTCAACAGTCTGTTTTTTGAAAACACGTTAATTAGTAGTACTTGTATTTCCTGAGAAAAAAGGCTATCTTAACTGCCAGTTACTATCCAGAAAGTCATTCTTTCAGAACAATTTCAATTAGAAAAAGTAAGATAAATGGAAACTCGGGTTTTCCCATGGTCTCTTGATGTTTTTCTATTGCAGCATTTTATAAACTGTAGCAGAAACATCTCTATTATAATTTGCATAGCTTATTAATAGCACTTTCTACAAATGTAAATGTTTCTTTTCCATGTATTATAAACCAAATTAGGATAGGGATCATAGTATTTCAGAGTAATAAGATTTACATATACAAATATTTTTTTATATCTGTGTGCATATATGCATGATATACAAACATTTGCATATATGTATGGAGAAATAAAAAACTGATATTTAGATTTTATTTATAATGTAATTGGGTAAAAAGTAGGATTTGCTACCATTTTGATTTTACTGTATACTTACAACAAAAATAGAGCCACTAGGTTTAATGATGAGTTATGAAAGCTTTTCTCAGGAAGAAAAAAAAAAGGTTGATGTAAAGATTAGCATTTAAAACCTCTGTAGCATTCCTTACTATAATTTTACCTCTACTGTAGCTTCTGAAGTCATACTTATCAAAATTGACAATAACAATAAGATATTTACGAAACCAGTAGGCCTAGTGGAAAAGTGGTAATTACTGTGAAATCACTATTCATATAATGTATTTTGAAATGTAGAAATGCCTGTTCACAAAGAGATTAAGCACTCTGGTATATTTTCAAATCTAAGGGGATTTTAACAAACATGTTGAAATCGGAAGTTCCCTTCTTGCATGAGATTAACGATAAAATTTGCTTGACTGTTTCTTGTAGGGAAGTGCTACTACTTTTCCCAGTCTGCAAATGTGTGAGAGTGGTGGAGAGGAGTCCAAGATGTCTTTTGAAGCAAGTTATTCAGCCTGGGGTGAAGGTTGATGGCCTAATCAATATCAAAAGTCTTGCTTTCAGTCGGATGCTTGTTATATTCTGTAATTGGGAAGTCATATACCAGTATCTGTCCAGAGTGTAAATATACTTTAAGAACACCAATAAGATTAAAATGTATGGGAGAAGTCAGTGAAATAAAAATGGATGGATAAACTCAGAACATATAGATTAGTCAAAAAATTTGTAGTCAGAAAATTTGTAACTACTGTAAGTGAAATAAATTTAGTGCAATGGAGAAATTTGTGATAAAATTTTCTCATGTTTCCTAATAAATCCAACTAGTATATCTTTTTATCTCTGAAAATTTGAGAGTCTTATCAACTGTATTTTTGTACTAAATTATTTCTAAACTGATTTACAGAAAGCCATTAGACTGTAGATGATTTGCAGACCATCGACAGATACCTGCTTTTGACAATCAAGATATATTATCTAGTTTTGATTGGAAACACTTCATTCCTAGACTGTAATACTTTAACTTAAAGAATCATTTGCCCTGTATAAGATCAGTACACATTAATCTAGCATTCAAGTCCTATGCACATTCTATAATATTCATTTTAAAATATGTTCTGCCATAGATACTATTTTCCGAAACTTTAGTCTCCAGTACACTTGCTGAAAGCAAATATAAGAATATATAAGAAAACAAGTTATATACAGGTGAATTTTTATAATTTAAAGAAAATCTTCCACTTGCTCTGGTAATAAATCCTCATGTATAGTAATAACCTATCAGAACTTAACTCATGCATGGTTTATTTTAAAATGATTAAAACTTTTTTTCTCTTTTTTTTTTTTTTTTAATAAAAACCTTTCGAACATAGCAAGGTGAATGTCCTTTATTGCAATGTCATTGAAAACATATTAAGTTATCAAATTAATAACTAAACGAGCAGAATTGTTTTGGGAGCTGTGGATAAGTGTGCTGTACAATACCCTACTGAAATAATTTGAAAACTTTCAGTTAAATGAGATTACTGAGAAGCAGCAAAGTAATTTCATTTGCTGTTTTAAGTTGCATCCATATTACTGTTATCCAGTAGTTTCATTTAATTGTGCTCAAGGTGCATTCATAGACCTACTTTTAATTAGGGTAAATAACTCCACAGTGCTACAAACTATCATTTGTTTTCTACCTTCTTATTCTACCTAAAGGATAAATTTAGAGAATTGCATAAAATGTCCAGTCAGTAGTTGGAGATTAAAAGAAGTCCTGAAAAGAGCAATGAAGATTGTAAAGTTGAAAAGGTCGTTTCTCCTTTAACATTGACAAACCAGTTGAAAACGAAATGTTAGAGTATTTAGCAATTTCCAAAACATTCGTTTTTAAAAGGTTCTGAATTAACCTAAAATTTGGGTTCAAAGTAAAAAGCTTTCCAGTATCCAATTACATTATAGACAGGTTAGGTCTATTGTTACAAGGAGAATTGGGATTGCACAAATAATGAAATTACAATGGAGTTTGATGCAGAGACTTGAGCCTCATTTTATGTCACTACAGGGTGGGAATAATTGTATTAAGTCAACACTGATCTATAAAAGCAGAGTGGGGCCAAAGTTTTATTTCTGTCCTCTTTTCACAGAATCATAGAATGTCCTGAGTTGGAAGGACCCACAAGGATCATTGAGTCCATCTCCTGTCCCCTGCATATGACAACCCCATAGTTCACAACATGTGCTTGAGAGCATTGTCGGGTCTCTTCTTGAATACTGTCAGACTTGGAGCTGTGGCTGCCTCCCTGGGAAGCCTGTTCCAGTGCTTCACCACCCTCTGGGTAAAGAACCTTTTCCTAATGTCTAACCTAAACCTCCCCTGGCACATCTTCCTGCCATGCACTTGGGTTCTGTCATTGGTCACTAAAGAGAAGAGTTTGGTGCCTACCCTTCCTTGCCCTATTTGTGAGGAAACTGTAGGCCATAATGAATCCTCTTCTTAATCTCTTTTCCAGGCTGAACAACTAAGTGACTCTAGCTGCTCCTCATATGGCTTCCTCTTCAAACCCTTCACCAACTTTGGAGCCCTTCTCTGGACAATCTCTAGTAGCTTAATATCTTTTTTTATACTGTGGTGCCCAGAACTGCACACAGGGCTTCAGGTGAGGATGCACCAGTGCAGAGCAGAGTGGGACAACCACCTCCCTGGCCCAGCTGGCAATACTGTGTTTAATGCAACCCAGGACACGGTTGGCCCTCTTGGCTGCCAGGGACACTGTTGGCTCATGTTCAACTTGCTGTTGACCAGAACCCCCAGATCCTTCTTGGTGGAGCTGCTTTCAAGCATCTCGTCCCCCCAGTCTGTATGTATAACCAGGGTTGCCGTGTCCTAGGTGCAAAATACAGCACTTAATTTTGTTGAACTTCATGTGGTTGGTGATTACCCAGTTCTCCAACTTGTCTGGATTCTTCTGCAGGGCCTCTCTGCCCTCAAGAGTGTCAACAGCTCCTCCCAGTTTTGTGTCATCAGCAAACTTACTAAGCAATCCCTCAAGTCCTGAGTCTAAGTCATTTATAAAGACATTGAAGAGCGCTGACCCTAAGATGGATCGTTGTGGAACCCCATGTGACTGGTCACCAGCCCAACATAACCTCATTTACTAGAACCCTTTGAGCCTGGTCTGTCAGCCAGTTGCTCGCCCATTGTATTGTGTGTTTCACCAGCTGTATGCTGGCCATCTTGTCCAGGAGAATATTGTAAGAGACAGTATCAAAGCCTTTACTGAAATCCAAAAATATCACATTGACTGGCTTCCCTTGGTCAGCTAGGTGGGTAACCTCGTCGTAGAATGAAATTAAGTTGGTCTGGGAAGACTTTCACCACATGAACTCACGCTGGCTGGGACCAATGACTGCGTTGTTGTTCAGATGTTTTTCAATAACTCCCAGAACAATCTTCTCCATGATTTTGCCAGGAACAGAAGTGAGGCTGACAGGCCTGTAGTTGCTGGGGTCATCCCTGTTGCCCTTCTTGTAGATTGGAACAATGTTTGCCAGCTTCCAGTCATCTGGGACCTCTCCAGATTCCCAAAAGGGTTGAAAAATCATGGAGAGGTCTTGCTATGATGTCAGTCAGCTTTGGATGATGGCAGTACCCTTGGATGAACCCCATCAGGCCTCATCAACTTGTAGGGACCTAGCTAGAGTAGTAGATCCCGTACAAATTTCAGATTAATTGGGAGTTTATCGTTCTCTCAGTCATGGTTTTCCAGCGCAGGATGTGCTATGTTCATGGATGCCAACTAAATATTTTCTTTCCTCCCTCTTAACATGTACATTTCCCAGAAAAATATATATATTTTTTTTTAAAGAGCCCTGCAAAGATGTTAGTCTCCTTAGGTGGCAGCAGAGGATACTGGAGCACATTCACACCTTCTTCTGTTTCTTTATTTTCGCTGAAAGATTCACATGCTTCAGTCATAGACAGACTTGAAAATTCCCATGTGTGTTATATTGACACAAGTTGTCCTAGTAAAATCAGTAGAGCTAGTTGTGCTGGAAATATTAAGCAAATGTTTACTGGATTAGTTCCCAAACAGTGTGGCTGATATTTGTCATGTAAGGGTCATCTTTTCTGGAGGAAACTCTGTGTCTTTGTGTGCACATAAAAGGGGGAGAGAAAGAGAGAGAGAGAGAAAGAAAGAGAAAGAGAGAGACACTGACACTGGCGTTGTCAAACGTAGGGGCAGGAGTTGGACTTGATAATCTTTGTGGGTCCCTTCCAACTCAGGACATCCTTTGATTCTATGATTCTAGATACATGCCCAGCACAATGAAAAACATGTTATTTTTTTGCAGCATTGGACCACTGGACTTACTAATTTAGATCCTTCAGGTTTTCTGCTCCTCAAATAGATACAATATAGCTTTCATACTAATAAGCAATGCAAGTTTAAAAGTTGTCTGTGTTTGAGTGGGTTTGGATCTCTTAATGAGACAAACTTTGGTTCAGTTTAGGAAACAGAAAATAAATATGTGATCTGTATCATATTCAATTGCCTTTTTTCAGGGATTGGACCTGATCAATGGACAGAAAATAATCATCACACCTATTTGAAAGCTAAACTAACTTTGTTTTGAATATTTTCTTTTTAAAGGCTAAACACAACAACTAGAGGTAACAAGTGTTCAATCAAATTCTAAGAGTACAAAGTGTCATCATCTCTTTGCTGAGTAAACCTCTTCTGGCCATATGTTCACACTTTAGCTGTGCAAAAGTGCTTAACAGCAAAAACATAAGCAAATATATTAAAATACCACTAATAAAATCTAAAAGAGACAATAATGATGATACAATTGGATTTAGGACTCAGTGCTTTTTGGTATACCTCTGGCTTTTTGTACATTTCTGTCTTCCCTAAGCGTTATGCCGAACTGTTTCAAATGTTGTTTTTGTCAGCTGTGCACTCTACGAGTCTGAACCAAAATCCACTGACACCAATGAGCCTTTGTTTAAATAAAAGCCTGAACTATTATTTCAAAATATCAGATATCATAGACTGACTCAATTTCTCCTCTAAGTTATAAATTCTACTAAAACTGTTAGCAGGATTTTTAGAAAAATTATTCCGCCTCCTCAGTATCTAAGATATACTTTTGACTGGCTGGAGGACGTGACAGAGAAGAACATGATGAAATTCAACAAGGGCAAGTGTAGGGTCCTGCACCTGGAGAGGAACAACCCCAGATACCAGTACATATTATGAACAGACCTGCTGGAAAGCAGCACTGCAGAGAAGGACTTGGGAGTTCTGGTTGACAACAGGTTGACCATGATTCAACATTGTGCACTTGTAGCGAAGGAGGTCAATAGTATCCTGCAGTGCATGAAGAAGAGTTATCCTGCCTCTCTATTCTGCCCTGGTGAGGCCAAATCTGTAGTACTGCATTCAGTTCTAGGCTTCCCAGTTTAAGAAGGACAAGGAATTACTGGAGGGAGACCAGCAGCAGGCTACAAAGATGATTAGTGACCTAGAGCACCTTCTTATAAGGAGAGACTGAGAGAGCCGGGTCTGTTCAGCCTGGAGAAGAGAAGGCTGAAAGGGGATTTCATGGATGTTTATAAATATCTCAAGGATGGATGTCAAGAGGATGGGACCAGACTCCTTTCAGTACTGCCCAACAACAGAATCAGGGGAAATGGGCACAGACTGAAACATAGCAGGTTCTATCTGAGTATGAGGAAAAACTTCTTTATCTTGAGAGTGACAGAATATCTGAACAGGCTGCCCAGGGAGGTTGTGGAGTCTCCTTCTCTGGAGACACTGAAGACCTGACTGGACATATTCCTGTACAATCTGCTCTAGATGAACCTGCTTTAGCAGATGGGATGGACTAAATTATCTCCAGAGGTCCCTTCCAAACCTAATCATTCTGTGATTCTGTGATTCTGTGACTGTGAAAAAAGTGATTTAGAACTGGTTGAAATAAAAAGGAGGTTATTGCATGTTCATAAACCTCGTAAGTATTTCTGAGTTTGAACTTCAGGAAGAACGCCAAGCTCTGAAAGAGAGTCAATAAACTTCAGGTTTGCCACAAAACTATTTTTGCACAACAATTTCAAATATGCATTGCAATCTCGTTATTCAGGTATGGTTTGTAAGGATAAGTGTTTCAAATATGTAATGCCCCTTGGACCTAGACAGGCAGGAGGAGTGAACTTTGTGAAATACAACAAGGACAAATGAAAAATTCTCTACCTGTAGAGGGCTAGTAAGTATTTTTTAGCAACACAGACTGGGGACTAACCACGTGGAAAGTAGCTCTGTTGAAATGGTCCTGGGGATCTGAGCCAAGAGCAAGCTTAACATGAGCCAGCCAAGACAGACAGCTCTTTCCTGGGCAATATGAACAGCCAGTAAATCAAGGGAAAAGATTATCCCCTGTACTCAGCACACCAAATGTTCCACATGTGGGTTCCCCAGTACAAGAAAGACATTGATAAACTGG
Source organism: Patagioenas fasciata (assembly GCF_037038585.1). NCBI lineage: Eukaryota > Metazoa > Chordata > Aves > Columbiformes > Columbidae > Patagioenas > Patagioenas fasciata. The sequence continues at coordinate 87,965,481 of NC_092520.1, forward strand.
GACAAGTTCAATAGAGGGCCACCAAGATGTTTGGGGCTACAGCATCTGACCTGTGAGGAGAGGCTGAGGACCTGGAACTTGTTAAGTCTGTAGGAGAGAGAACTTTGGGAAATCAGATAGTTGCCTGTGTGCCTGTACCTACAAAGAAGACACCAAGAAGACCCAGAGAGGTTCTTTACAGTGATGCATGATGGGAGGACAAAACAAAAAGGGCATGAATTGAAACAGGTGACATTCTGACTGGAAAAAAGTCTTCCTTCCTGAGGGCAGCGAAGCATTTGAGCTGGTTGCCCAAAGAGGTTGTACAAACTCATCTCTTCAATCTCTGAGGAGCTTGGTTTGATGCTAGAGCTGCTTCTGTTTTGTGGAGAAGGTTGGACTTCGAGATCTCTGGAGTGTTCTTCTATCCCAAGCATTTCTTGAGTTCTGGACTTGTGCAGAATACTGCACAAGTGAAGCTTCCCAGCATCACAAAAAAATATAGGTAGATATGAAATCTTTCAGAATTACTATTTGTTTCACTTTATTAGGAAAATATGTAGAGAACTAGGAATTTTCCACTCAATTCATTATGGCCAAGATATTTCTAAACTGCTGCTCCATTATGTGTTCTTAGGCTGAGTGGTGGTGAACTGTAATGTCTTTTCTTGGAACCAGGGAGAGCACTAAGCGGGAATAGATTGTGATTTCCCATCAAAATCTTAGAGCATACAAAAATATTAATGAGATATGGGGACTGAGCTGATAGTTAAGTTTCAGTTAATGTTTATTCAGTTGACACTCATTATGATATTTATTTTAGTTTGGACTTATTTTTTTGTTGAAATTCCAGAGTAGTCCCATCTTATTCAGACTGGGATAATGCAGTTCATCTAGTTGTATGGTACTTCAGATCTGAATCTCTATTTCTTGTAAACCTGCTATAACCTGCAATACTGCATCTGCCATTTGTGAGGAATCCTTTGCAGGAACCTTTAATGTTGTAAATTTGTACTGACATAGAAACAGAAGCTACAGAACAAGTTATTGTATATATATTATCTTATCCAGGGTAAATAACAGAGGGAGCAAATAATAATAATCTCCCTATATATTTTTCCTTATCTACACTTCTCTATTTCAGTATTTTCTTGCATTGTTTTGAGAGTTTGCCTTGGTTACCCTACTTCCCTTCCATTATTTCTGGAGGAAACAGACTGCCTCAGCATGTTCTCGGCATATTCGTTCTATCACCCTATGCCTTTTTGTGGGGCTGACAGCTTCCAGTGATACTTCATGGGTGGTCTGATCTTGTCCAGCATCTTTAAAGTTTAGGAGTTCTGACATCATGGCAGATTCCTGGAAACCATGCCATTCTCCTCCTCAACCTTGTTCCCTTGATCATTTCTTTCTCACTGATTCAGTTCCTTTTTGCTCTGTCTGCACCAGTCCCATTTAATCCCTTGCACTCAGACAGGCTAATGTCATGAACATAGCTTTACTTCGTTCCTGGAATTCATACCAAACTATTTATTTGTGCAATATCTAACATTCTAGGGTCCAGACTCTTATTTGGACATAAAAGATTAGCGAATAACCATTCCCTACATATACATCCCATCAAATGGCAGGAGGATATTGGTGATGTTTATACACCTGTACACTTCAGAGATGTTCTATGTAGCAGGAAGAAGCTATACATAACAGTGAAGTATTATTTCAAGAGCACTCAGTGTCCAGAGTTTAACTTTGTCAATTTCTGTTGAAAACAATTGCTCACCAACTTTTACTTTATTCAAGTAGGAAGGTGTGGCAGAATGCAAACCCCCTTTCTCCCCCTCCCTCCTTTGATATAGAAGGAGTAGACATATCTCCCTCTCTCTGCTGTTTGAGGCTAACAGCTTCTTTGTTTGGTCTCAGAGCCCCCTGGCCAGGGCTGTAAGGAGAAGGGAGTGCCGAGGTCACTTTCAGGTCTTGTAAGACTGGTGGGAAGATGACATAGATGTGAGCAAGAGACTAGCCTGCTCATTTTCACCAGTACCTCCTCTCTCTACCCTAACTCACAGCACATATTATTAATCTTTTTTTTTTAGACCTTTCTGTTAAAACTGATGGCAGTTAAAGTAGATGTTTCATCCAGTAAAAATAATTCAGAACTGTGAGCAGTCATTACTTCAAGTAGCTCACTAAGAGCATGTAATTTTCCCAGTAAATGTAAATAAACATTGTTAGCAACTGTCTTTTTTTTCCCCATAAGGATTCTGTCTGTATTGGCTAGTCTTATTTTCTGCCATTCTTGTAAAAGTGCAGAGACAGCACATGTATATCTGTGAGAGGCCCAGGCAGATACAAGTACGAAGTACAAAGTATGAAAGTTATATCTCATGCATTTTCAGAAGTGTTTTGTGTTGTTCTAGTTTCTTATTGTCCAGTAGAAAAACACACAAACAAACAAACAAACTAACTAACTAACTAAATAACTTTCTAACTAAATAAAGTCAAACTGGGAACCCCCCACTCAAGTTTTAATGTTTTCAAAATAACAGGGTCATGCAAAAATAGTGATTGACATAAGTTTTTAAATTGAAAAGCTGGAATTTTTTTCATCTAAAAATTACAGAAGTGTTGTCACTGTCACTGTCATTGACTTACTTTATGATAATGTGAAAATGCATAAAGACAATACATGAGGAGCAAGAGCATCATAAATCTTCATTCAGAAATCTCTTCTATCTCTCAGTATAACAAGAAAAGTGAAATGAACAGATTGCATACAGCTAGGCAGAGTTGTATTACCTCACAAAATTAAATGATCAGCATAGTATTATGTCAGTTCATCTTGTTGAAATTCACAGAATACTTTCAAAATGAACAGGTGTGTCATCAGTAGGATACTGTGTTAAATTTCCTTATGCTTGTAAGTATGTCTATGTCTTACATCCTTTTCGTTAAAATGGAAGCTGATTTATGACTCCTTTTTCCCCCAAGAAAATGTGAAGAAACTTCTAGAATGGAGTAAGCAATTAGCTTGACTGGATTACGTGTGTTCTGTAGTGTCATCTTTTATGGAGAAATCTCTAACTGAATAAAGTCCTACTAATTTTATAGCATCATTCAAAAAATAAATAGGTCTTATACTGACTATGGAACCTAACCACGTGCTATGTTTAATTTATTAATTGGACTACTCCTGTGATAAAACAAAGAAAGCAGAAGCCCATACATGAGCTGTGCAATGTCTAAAGAAAAGTAACCACTGCCTGAATTCTGCAAATCTGGAGGTATGTCTTCAGGAAATGAAGGCATCACATGCTGATTTGCCATCAGTTCTTAAATAAAGGGTTTTCCATACTGCTTTTATTATGCAGCAGGTAGATTTAAAATGGAACAATTTGTGGAACTGTAAACTTAAAGTATGTTGAAGGAGATTTGAACAATGGCTCCAATGGCATCATTTTTATCACACCACAAAAGCTGATCTCTGAGGCCTCCATCAGCTGATTCCACTGAGCCAAATGGACATAAAGAAGAAAAGAAACAATGAGAAAAATGCTGTCTGAATCTTCAAATGCATAAAAGGCCAAGAATACTTTTGGTTTAAAGTGACTGATGCCTTCAAAAAAAATGGTACCATATACGAGCCAACAGTGTGCCGGATGGCCGAAAAGGCCAACAGCATCCTGGCGTGTACCAAGAACAGTATAGCCAGCAGGACTAGGGAAGTGATCATCGCACTGTACTCAGTGCTGATGAGGCCCCACCTGGAATCCTGTGTTCAGTTTTGGACCCCTCACTACAAGAAAGACATTGAAGTGCTGAAGAGAGTTCAGAGAAGGGCAGGAAAGCTTGTGAGGACTCTGGAAAACAAGTCTTATGAGGATCAACTGAGAGAACTGGGGCTGTTTATCCTGGAGAAAAGGAAGCTGAGGGGAGACTTTATTGCTCTCTACAACTACCTGAAAGGAGGTTGTAACATGGAGGGTATTGATCTCTTCTCACAAGTAGTAAGTGATAGGACGAGAGGAAATGACCTCAAGTTGTGCCAGGGAAAGTTCAGATTGGATATTTGGAAACATTTCTTCACAGAAAGGGTTGTGAAGCAGTGCAATAGGCTGCCCAGGGAAGTGGTGGAGTCACCATCCCTGGAAGTGTTTAAAATACATATAGATGAGATTCATGAGATTCTTAGATGTTTAGTGCGAGAGTTAGGTTATGGTTTGACTTGATGATCTCAAGGGTCTCTTCCAACCAAAATTATTCTATGATTCTGTGATTCTATGATTCTGTGATTCTATTATTCTATAATTCCATGATCGTAGAATGTGGAACACAAATGCAGGTTCAATTACATTTTTGAGCTTCAGAAATCCCTTGTTTTTCCACTGTACAGGTGGAAAAAGGAGTCAGGTAGAGAATGAAGGATGTGATTGGTCAGCTGGCCTAACATTTTTGATGACCGTAAAAGTAAATTATGAACTCATATTAATGAGTAATAGACATTACTGCAAGTCATTGAAAGTGAGAAAAGACTGACACAGAAAAAAATATACCTATGAAATGTACAAGAATGGATACATATACTGTCTAACCTCAAAATAAGGAATGTGGTAGGTAAAACATTCAGAATTTTCACTTTAAAACTGCTATATAATGTTAAAGGAGGGAGAATTCATGAAAGCATACATGTATGGATTTATTGAATAAAAAAAAATCTAAAGTGAGTGTCTCAGTTCACAGAGCCAGTGAAGAAACTTAGTGATCAGATTTTAGACATCACTAATGTCTTCCCTAAGTCCAGAAACCTCGTGTTACTCACAATCCCTTTAAAGCATTTTTAAGGTGCTATTCTGTCCCTCCTTCCTCTCATTCTTTTTTTCTGTTCTTCCAGTTCCTTGCTTCCCCACACATGGACATATGTCAAGGGATAAAGAAAGGAAAGGAAGGGTCCATGGTTCAAATTGACTTATTTAGAAGCTTTGATAATGTTTTATTTCCTCATTATTCTCTCAGAATATTTTTAGAGATAAAACTACTTCTCTCTCAGAAATTATCCCTATTTATTTCTAATTCAAAAAGACCATCAAAGAGTAAATTTCTAGTTTGATTTTTTTCCTTCTTAGTGTTTGGTTTCTTCATGGATGACCCTTCACCTTATTATTTTTCCCTAAGTATCAGGCTCAAAAGAGGCAATATTTTCTGTTTGATGCACTTTAGGCGATGTATTTCTTTGTTTCCCTTTACTTTTCCTGCTTTTCTCTTTGGTCTACTGAAATTTTCTGTTTCTAGTCTTCCATTTGGTCACAACGATTCTTAGATTCCTTGAAGACCTTCATTGTATTAGAGATTTTAAAAAACTGGCTAATATGCTGAACAGATTTAGCTCGAATGAGGAATTACTCAACAGTGAAGAAATTTCTTGCTTAATTTCAAACTGACATATTTTAATACAAGTGAGAAAAGACTTATGTGTTGTTATTTCACATAACATTGATACAATATAATGATAGGAATGTCAGATACAACAGATAGGTCTTCACTGAAGAAATTATTGTCTGACTGTAAACCTTTCCTTGAAGTTGCTTCATGTGGAAATTATCCTAGATAAGAGATTGAAAGCAGCTACTTTGTATTCTTGAATAGATGGAATATTACTATATAATTTCTCTCATCAATTTCAGTTCTTTCTGTTTATCACTGTCATCTTGCTAGGTCTTTTCAAAACATAGATGAGTTTAAATCCTTTGGAATATTATATCTGCATAGTCTTTGATTTATTCTCCCTTTGCACTACTAAAGTTTCCCGTTCCTGCAAGGACAGTTATCACACTTCTAAAACAGGTGACTTATAGATTTATTACTTGCCAGTACTTAGCAAGAGTGTTATGCTTGTCTGCATGAATTTTTTAGTTGGAACAAAGTTTAGAGCTGAACAAAATTTACTTTTAATTAGTAGAATTATTATTACATTAGATTTGTCTAGTTCCTAAGGACAATGGCTATTAACTTAAAATACTACTATTTATATTCATAAAATATTCAAATGAGATGTGCAGACTGCAGAAATACAGTTGTTGGACATCTACTCACTGGAAGTAGAAATGGTCATTAATAATGAACAACAGGACAAAGTTGTGTCTTGTGAGGGAGAAGTTCAAGTTCTAATGAGGACAGTAGTTCAGAAGGTAAGGTGGAAATCAATAATGCGAAAAACATAATGGAAATGAGAAAATTGAAGAAATGCCAATTAAATACAATTTTGATTAAACTCTTTTATCTCATGGTTTGTAGACAATCTTGTCATACAACAAACTACCTCTGAATCCATAAAAATCTACCCTTGTAAAACAGAGGCCATTGCACAAGTCATTTTGTGCCATTTAAACTCTATTTAAGATAAAACAGTTAAAAATGATTTTGAATAAATCTTCAGTAAAATTCCATAAATGGAACAATTTTAGAAAATGTGCATATGTACACTCCAAGGTAATGGATATCTCAGCTGCCAGGGGCTGACAACCCACCCAAAAGGGGTTTTGAGATGAATACAAAAGCTCAAACAAAATTTACAAGATATTAAAGTGTAAGATTCCTAGGCTGGGATGCTATATGGCCAGACACTGAGTAGAGGGCTATCTTAAGTCCTCATACAGTATATGAAGTAGCTAAGCATTAAAATGTGCCTTCAGCTGTGCTCCTGTCTGAAAATATTGTCCTCAGGTACTGTAGCTCAGTTCCTGTGGTCAGCTGGTTGGTTTGTTGGGTTTTAACATTAATCCTTTAAAATTACTTATAAAACTTAGAATGTCTTACATTATAAAAGGTAGCATAAGAAGGATAATGAAGAGGAAAGGAAGAAAAAAAAACAGAATCATAGAAGAGTTTGGGTTGGAAGGGACCTTTAAAACTCATCTAGTCCAACCCCCCTGCAATGGGCAGGGACATCTTCAACTAGATCAGGTTTCTCAGATCCCCATCCAGCTTGGCCTTAAATCTCTTAAGGGTTGGGGCATCTACCACCTCCCTGGGCCACCTGTTCTAGTATTTTACCTCTCCTTGTAAAAAATTTCCTTCTCATGTCTAATCTGTCTCTCCCCTCCTTTAGTTTAAAACCATTACCCATTGTCCTGTCATAACATGCCCTTCTAAAAAGCCTCTCCCCATCCTTCTTATAGGCTCCTTTTAAGTACTAAAAGGCCACAAAAAGATCTCCCTGGAACCATATCTTCCCCAGGCTGAGCAACCCCAACTCCCTCAGCCAGTCCTCATAGGAGAGGTGTTCAAGCCCTCTGATCATTTCTGTGGCTCTACTCTGGACCCTCTCCAACACGTCCATGTCTCTCCTGTACTAAGGGCTCTAGAGCTGAATGCAGTACTCCAGGTGGGGTCTGAGTAGAGGGGCAGAATCATCTCCCTTGACCTGCTGGTCACACTCCATTTTTATGCAGCCCAAGATATGACTTGCCTTCTGGGATGCAAGCACACATTGCTGGCTCATGTTCAGTCTTCCATTCACCGGCACCTTGAAGTCCTTCTCAGAAGGGCTGCTCTCAATTCCTTCATCCCCCAACCTGTACTAGTGCTGAGGGTTGCCTTACCCAGGTGCAGGACCTTGCACTTGTCTTATTGAACCTCATGAGGTTTGCATGGGCCCTCTTCTTGAACTTGTCCAGATCCCTCTGGATGGCATGCCATCCCTCAGGTGTGTCAACTGTACCACTCAGCTTGGTGTCATCTGCAAAATTGTTGAATATGCACTTGATCCCACTGTCTATGTCATGGATGAAGATATTAAACAGCACTTGTCCTAGTATGGACCCCTGAGGGACACCACTTGCTACCATTGTCCATCCAGACATTGTGCCACTGACCATGACACTCTGGGTCCAGCCAGTTCCTCATCCACCGAACATCAAATCCATACATCTTCAATTTAGAGAGAAGGATGTTGTGGGGCATGGTGTCAAAGTCTTTACAGAAGGCCAGATAGACAACATCTGTAGCCCTTCCTTTGTCCACTGATGTAGTTACTCCAATGTAGAAGGCCACTCAGCTGGTCAGGTAGAACTTGCCCTTGGTGAAGCTATGCTGGCTGACTTGCATCACCTCCCTGTTCTCCACGTGTCTTAGCATAGCTTCTAGGAGGATCTGCTCCATGACCTTCCCAGGTACAGAGGTGAGGTTGACAGGTCAGTACTTCCTGGGGTTTTCCTTTCTGATGTTTTAAAAATAGGTGTGATGTTTCCCCATTTTTAGTCACCAGGGACTTCACATGACTGTCATGACTTCTCAAATATCATGGAGAGTGGCTTGGCAACTGCATCAGCCAATTCCCTCAGGATTCTGGGATGCATCTCATCAGGTCCCATTGACTTACATATGTTCAGATTCCTTAGGTGGTCATGAACCAGGTGATCATTTAAAGTGGGAGAGATTTTGCTCCCCCCAGTCCTTGTCTTGCAGTTCATTTTCCACATGAGAAGTGTCCGGGAAGAGAGTTTGCCCGTGAAGACACAGGCAAAGAAGTTGTTGAGTACCTCAGACTTATTATTATGTACTCACAAAAGCCTAACTTTAGCACATTTTCCTGGAAAGTAGGACACATTTTCCCAGAAGGTAGGGTGGGCACCCATGTGAGAGACATGAGAGCTTAGTTCAGGCTTTTCCTCCAAAAACTGTTGGTGAATTTTACATTATACTCTCAACAGTAACCACCCAGTCAGGCAGGATGAGAATCTGACCCAACCCTCATTGCTTGCCTACAAAGTCACATTCATACAATTTTCATCCAATTAGGATCAGTAGTCATATCTCATAGTTAAATGGCATCTTTTATCCTTCCATGCAGAAGAAATTACTGGTGATTATAATATGTTGTAACATAAGCAAACCACAAGCTTTTATTCCTCTACTGCAAGGGGATAGGTATGCACCTCAGTCTCTTATGGTGAGTTTGGTGTTTGTGACTCAGTTCTGTGAAAGTATATGGGAAACTTCTGTTTCTGCTTACCTGACTATACCAGCAGCAAAGTACATTTTGTGAGACATTAAATCTGTACCATGCGTAGTAAGTGTGTTCCTAGGTCAAATTGTTCTGATAAGTTAGTGTTTATTAAGAAAAATCTGGTTCCCACCTAGGTTTAAAAAGCTAAGAAATCCCAGCTGGTAAATGTCAAGGTAGAGGCACATGCAGGCATGTGCAGAAGTAGAACTTTGCAGTGTCTGGAGAAAGGTAACAAAAGGTAACACAACCAGGTGAAAACCATTCATTCTGCAAACAGCAGAAATACAAAATAATTTTCTAAAGAGTTTTTCACTCTACAGTGGAAGAGATTCCATCTCTTAAAAAAAAAAAATATATATATATACATATATATATATAAAAATCTATGTATTTTCCATATGGAGTAAAATCTCTATTTATTTTTTATTTTCTAAATCCCTCTGAGACTTTTTGTCACACTCTGCTTCTCTGAAAGCATAATCCATTATTGCCAAAACTGTGTATTCAGCCAAATGAAATAGTAGAAACACCCTTTTATATTATACTGCGTTATATTACATAGTACATTAATTGGATTCAAACTGACTGCCCATAAACATCATGCCAGAAAAGTTCAAAAGTCACTTTGTTTCATGGCAACGTAGACTACGTCTTCTAATACTTTTTATTGAAGACCAAGCAAACAAAATTTTAGGGAATTCTGTCTGGTTTTGTCTGCTGATGAATGAAAGTAAAATATTTTATAAGTAGATTCAATAGTAAGATTTCAGTTAAATTTCCCATTCAAATATTTCGTAGCTCTAAAATATTTTCATAGTATCACAGTTCACTTATTTCAGGATGTAGCCTCAAGCTGATAACCTATATTATTACCTCATAGATTATATACTTTTAAGAAGTAAAGCAACACTTTTAATTATTACTAGTTGTGGTTTAACCTGTCAGGCATCCAAACACCATACTCACTCACTCACTTTCTCCCCTCTAGTGGATGAGGGAGAAAATCAGAAAAAGGTAGGTAAACATCACGGGTTAACATAAAGACAGCTTTATAAGACACAAAGAAAAAAGAAAATATAAAACAAGTTGTTGTAGTAATAAATTCGACGAATCCAGATGCCGGCATAAGCTCTTTGATCGAACGGGCGGGCCGGGCAAGAGTAAGGAGTCTAATTCAATGTGAATTTACCATCCGTACTCTTTAATGAACTCCTAAACAACACTGAATATCAATGTCCCCGAGACCACGTTTTTTCCAGGCCTTATATACTCTATACCAAAAGGCCATGCGGCAAGTGCAGGCTACAATTGGTTACACTCACAGTCACTCATCCCCCCCCACTATGGTGATTGGCTGCAGGGCACTGTTCACAGACTGTTCATGCGCAGCGGCGACGCCCCTCCTGCAGCCTGGGTGGAGGGCAGAGCAGCTTCTGTTTACTTTCTTTTTGTCTCTGGTGTCTCAGGGAAATCCTTCCGTGTAACACAGCCGCATCAAGCCCTGGCTTGTTCACAGCACACAGCCAGAAACTCTCCACAACAAGTGATGCACAATTCAATTGCTCATCATGCGTTGAGTGACAGTCAGACAGTTCCTGAGAAGTGGTTCCTCCAGCCAATTCCTTCCAGTTTATAGACTGAGCATGACATCACATGGTATGGAATATCCCATTTGGCCAATTTAGGTGAGCTCTCCTGGCTTTGCTGCTTCCCAGATTCTTGTGCATCTCCCTGCTGACAGAGCATGGGAAGCTGAAAAGTTCTTGACTCAATATAAACACTACTTAGCAACAACAACTAAAACATCAGTGTGTTATCAACATTATTCTCATACTAATTCCAAAATACAGCACTATATCACCTATTAGGAAGAAAATTAACTCTATCCCAGTTGAAACCAGGATACTAGTTATCTTGGCAGACAGGAGTTTCTGTTTCAGTAATTTCTCTACATCAGTAAGCTGAGTTAAGTGTGTAGTATCTGATGTGACGTTACATACATAGTATGTAATTCTTAAAAATACTGAAAAAAACCCTGCAGAACTAGAATGATATTAGCCTCTGGTCAATGACATACTGAAATAAATTACAAACATTACAAACTACCCTCTTTCTTAAAATGAAGAAACAAAAACTTTTTTCTAAACAAATAAACAAAGTTATAAACTACGTTCTCTGCCCCCAGTGATTTTGGTGTAGGAATTGAAGTTGATTAAAAAGTATTTCAGTTATTTAGGCTTATATATTTATAACTATACATCACATAAGCTAGTCTGCTTATAAAGGTAGATTTCACATGCCTGGAATGAGAAATTTATATTAATAGAATAATGCAATACTATATTGACATAGGAATTACTACACTAATTGCTGTTTTAAAACTCATATATGTTGTATGCTAGTATGGGTAAATGCTTTGCCAGTCCCAATATGTTTATGGCTGTAATAATATGTATCAATGTTTTGCTCTGATAATGCCAAAATGCTATGGAAATAAAGTGTTTTACATGTTATTATTTCCTCTTATATCTTACTGAGAGGTTTAAACAAGCAGCGTAATAATATTTAAAACAAAATGAGGAAGAGTAGATATATTCAAGGGCTGGCAAAACCACTTTAAGGTATATTTTGTGTGTGCTTTTACAAGTAACTCAGAAATAAATGAAAAATAATTTACAGAACAGATTCTAGAACAAAGGTACATCTATGCAAAATGTGAAAACAAACTTTTGATCTTCTTGTGAAATACAAAGGAAATTTGTATAGTTCTATGAACTTTTAATATAAACAGATATGGGAGTAATAATAATAATCATCATCATAAATAACAAAAATAACAACAGCCTTACTGTTCACTTTTTGCTTGCTTTTCTGCATCTTCTTGCTTATCCTTGAGTATTCCTTCTGATAACTGAGTAATACTGCCTGAGTAATGAATGCAAAATGGAGCACTTTATATGTTTTAGTTTGTCCTAAAACCCTGTCAGATTATTTAAGAAGTTAAGCAGTGAAATGAAATAAGCTTTTGGAAAATATTCAAAGCGCAAGACTTCTTAGATTGTGATTATAATAATTCATACATAAAGCCACAAGCACAAAGTCTCATTTAAATAAATTTCCTCACTAAAGAAAGTTTATTTCCAGCAACAACTTTATGCAACATTTTACCCATGTGATATAACTAGTGCTATCACTAAACTCACAAACAATGTAATTAAGACATTGACCATAACAGAACAAGCATGAGTAATGAGTTTAAAAATTCTGTATTGGAGCGTGAGACAAAGACCAAGAGTCAAAGCATGACTGAAGCCAAACAGATAAGACTTCATGCCTAATGTTTCAGAAAGGAATGTGGACTATGTTTATTTTCTACAGATGTTAACTTGAAATAATTCAAGTCTTTTCTGAACTTCAGACAAGTTCCCAAATATTTTTGTCCACCTTTCTCTGTATCTTTTGAACAACAGACTTTCTGACTCCATTTGCTTCAGTTCAACCTTTTCCAGTTCTGAGTGTGCTTGCATAGAATTGTAGAATCATTTTGGTTGGAAGAGACCCTTAAGAGCATCAAGTCCAACTGTAACCTAACTCTAGCACTAAACCATGGCCCTAAGAACCTCATCTATATGTCTTTTAAAGACCTCCAGGGATGGTGATTCCACCACTTCCCTGGGTAGCCTGTTCCACTACTTCACAACCCTTTCTGTGAAGAAATGTTTCCAAATATTCAATCTGAACCTTCCCTGGCACAAACTGAGGTAATTTCCTCTCATCCTATCTCTTGTTACTTGGGAGAAGAGATCAACACCCTCCATGCTACAACCTCCTTTCAGGTAGCTGTAGAGAGAAAGAAAGTTTCCCCTCAGCTTCTTCTCCAGGCTAAACAGCCCCAGTTCTCTCAGCCACTTCTTTGGATTCAAGATGAGGCCTCACCAGTGCTGAGTACAGTGGAACAATCACTCCTCTAGTCCTGCTGGCCACACTATTCTTGGTACACGTCAGGATGCTGTTGGCCTTCTGGGCCACCTGGGCACACTGGGCCCACGTTTGATCGACATCCTCAGGTCTTTTGCCACCCCTCAGCTTTCTTGCCACTCTTCCCCAAGCCTGTAGTGCTGCCTGGGGCTGTTGTGACTCAAGTGCAGGATGTAGCACTTGGCCTTCTTGAACCTCATACAATTGGCCTCAGTACAACAATCCAGTTGGTCCAGATCCCTCTGTATGGCCTTCCTACCCTCAAGCAGATCAACACTCCATCCAACTTGATGTAATCTGCAAACTTACTAAGGATGCACTCAATGCCCTCCTCCAGATCCTTGATAAAGAGATTAAACAGAGCTGGCCCAAATACTGAGCCCTGGGGAACACCACTCATGACCACGTGGCAGCTGGATTTGATTCCATTCACCACAACTCTTTGGTCCCAGCCATCTAACCAGCTCTTTATCCAGTGAAGTGCACACCCATTCAAGCCATGAGCTGCCAGCTTCTGCAGCAGAATGCTGTGGGAAACAGTGAGGTCTAAATATGCAACATTCACAGCCTTTCCTTATCCACTAAGATGGTCACATTGTTGTAGAGGGAGATCAGGTTGGTCAAGCAGGGCCTGCCTTTCATAAGCCCATGGTGACTGGGCCTGATTGCTTGGTTGTCTTGCATGTAACATGTGATGGCACTCAGGATGATCTGTTCCATGACCTTCCCTGGCACGGAGGTCAGACTGACAGGTCTGTAATTGTCCAGATCCTCATTCTAGCCCTTTTTGTAGATGGATGTCACATTTGCCAACTTCCACTTAACTGGGACCTGACGGTTAGCCAGTGTCGAGGATTAAGATTGTGGGGTGACAACAAAAACCCTGGCAGATGTATTGTTAACCTCCTCTCCCCTCCATTTCCCCCTTTTGCCCCTCCCTCTCCCCCCTTCCCACCAAGGACAGGCGATCGGGAGGGAAAGAAGGACAGAGAGAAGAGAGTTGGAAAAATTAAAGATGTTTTACTAATGCTACTAATAAGAATAGAGAAAATAATACAAAATATACAAAACCAATCTTGAAAGTCTCAGCAACTGCAGAACCAGCACCCAAAGTCCTGGATTAGACTCTGTAGCAAACCGGAGCTGGATTCAGTCTCTCACTAGGCCTCCGTTCACAGGGACGACTAGCAAGGTCCTCTCCTAATGTCAGCCATAAGCAGAAGGGAAGGAAAAGGGACAAGATCCTCGTGATCTCCCACTTTTATATGAAGTATTCACGTGAATGGAATGTTATACACTATTGGTCAGTCTCTCGGTCACCAGTTTCTCGTTGCCCCTCTCGCGAGATGTCCGTTCGTGCTTATCAATAAGTTTGCATTCCATTGCTAGGTTTAACCAAAACATGTGTCGGGTTCTCTAGGAAAATGCAGCTAATATGAAGGCTTTAGCTGACAGGCAAAAATTCACTAAAAGAGAAACTTGTTTTTTAACAAAACCAGGACAGCCAGGATTGCTGATAAATAATGGAAAGTGGCTTGGTGATGACCTCTGCCAGCTCCCTCAGTACACTTGGATGGATCCCATCTGGTCCCATAGACTTGTGTGTGTGTAAATGGTTTAACAGGTCGCTCACTTTTTCCCCTTGCATTATATGGGCTTCATTTTGCTCCCCATCCCTGTCTTCTCCTTACAAGTTCTTCTCAAAACTAATTTATAAAGTGCTATTTTCTTTCACATTACTTCCTTTTGGGATTTCTTTGGTTCAGAAGCACTCAAGAACACACTTCTTTTCTCCTCACCTTAAGAAAGAACTACTGCAGTTGAAAACAGAATGATAGACTCCAGCATTACCGAAGCACATGAAACACCTGTGTCGTCTTACCTCCAAGATGGCAATCCTGCTGGAAGAGGCGTAAACGTGTGGGAGAAGAAACCAGAAACCATAAAGCAGTGAGTGATGGCTGAATCCTGACTCTCAGAAACCTAGTGATTTAATACTCTAAGTCTTTTGAAACATGTTGTATTGAGCCATGTCTGCACAGTACAACATCATCAAATGCCCCCCTTAGTGCTAAGTGTGCTTGTCAGGTTTACAATAGGTACATAACACCATATACACTAGACAAATTAAAAATGGAGTCAGCCACCATGGAAGTTACAGGAGTATGTACTTGTTCTTGCCACTTCTTATTGCTCATGGTGTCCTGTAATGTGTTCTCTAGACACAATGTAACACTGGCTATGGCTGTTTCCCAAAACATTGGTCAACCACAGCGCTCTGCTACACCAACTCAACTGAAAGAAAAACCACTTGTGGCAATTAACTCTCATTGTGTAATTATGTTTTCTCTGAAAAGAGAAGAAAGTAATGGCTTGTAAAATCAAAGCCAAGTTTATTTGAAATAGAATGCTTTTTCTTTTCTTTTTTTTTTCTTTTTAATCTTTCTCAGTGTAGTCTCCAGTCATGGTTGTACAGCACATTATAGACTTCAACAGCTAAACTACTGCTGCTGCCCTTGATAGTGTCATTCAAACTGCTTTGGAGGTTCTGAACAAAAGAGACTCTGAGCTGTTTGACAACTAGATTTAAAAGGCACAGAGGAAATAACAGTCCAGAAAAGTGAATGACATTCTCAGAGAGACTCTACTAACATTTTTCCTCTCAATGGAGAAACAAAAGGATGATTGTAGTGATGAGAGTATAGTTTTAATTAACTTGTCATTTGTATCAATAATTACACAGTTTCAAGACTGTGTATTTTTACATTTAAGGTCATAGACTAAAATGTAGGTTCAATTCTTGCTTCTCTTAGGCTTCTCATGGGACACTGCACAATCAGTTTATCTTTAAGTGCATTTATTACTTTTAATGTAAAATGGAAGAGTATCTTTTTCTCCAGTCATTTATATGAATTTATAGTTCTGGTTTAGTATTTTTTCTTACATTATAAATTAAATTTATAATTATTTTTTAATTATAAATCAGATCTTTAATTATATTTTTTTAACCATAAAATGGCGAATTTAGGGGAAGAAACATTTTATTAAGGGATTTAGTTTTTTAATTTCCCAGTTTTACTAGAAAATCTTTTTGTTCCCAGCTGACTGCAATTCTTTATAAGGTATCTCATTTTAAGTTTAATTAAAGTAAAATAGACATTTATTTTTTCTCAGACTTTATTTTTTTTTCCTTATGCTTCATTTCAGAAGCTTTAGAGATTTAGAAAGGTTAGTTTAACTAACAATAATAACCTGGACCCTGGAAAAGGCCCAAAGGAAGACCACAAGATGATCAAAGAGTAGGAAACTTACTCTGTGAGGGAAGACTAAAGGAGTTAGGAGAAGAGAATACTCAGGGGAGACCTTGCCACAGTATTCCAGTACTTAAAGGGTAGTTATAAAGAGGATGGAGGCTCTCTCTTCACAAGGACCACATAGGGAAGACAAGGAGAAATGAATACAAGTTGTATTAGGAGAGATTTCGTCTCCAGTCAATAAATAAATTTTTTACAGTGAGATCAGTCATTCACTGGAATAACGTCCCAATAAATGTGGCAGAGTCCCCACCACTGGAAGTTTTCAAGATGTGATTGGACAGGGTGCCAGATAATCTCATCTAGGCTCCCTCTCCCACAAAAGATTGGATCAGATGATCTTTCAAGGTTTCTTTCCAATCTGAGCTATTCTATGATGTGATAATCCTCTGAAGTTTTACTTTCTAGTTTCCATTGAGGATGGGAAAAATGTGTGTGAAGTTCTTACATAATTAACAAGAAAATCTTTCCATTCACTTTTGTATTTACTGTAGGATCAGTATTTCACCTGCAATCTTGCATTAAACTGTAATACGCACAAGTAGGCAAAGAATCACCTGTTGAAATAATATGTTATTTCCACTTGGACCGAATTAAACAGTTAACAACATGGTAAATGGTAGAAACTTTGTAAACATAAAGAATTCTGTGTCACGTTTTTCAGACTGTAGATATATAAGAAACTATTCAAATTGCAACTTAATGGAACAGGGGAGGGAATAAATATTTGTTCAGTTTCAAGACAGATTTGGGGGTGTTGCTTGAAATCATATGTACTGGTTGAAAAGCACAGAAAACAGGCATGGAATGATGGCACAGAATAGTAGCAAAATCCATATTTTAAAATTGCTCACAAAGTATGTATCTATTATTTAAATTTAAGACTAATGCTGAAAAACTTTAGACTTTCTTGAGATATGAAAAAAGAGCTTTATATTAAGAGAAAACATTAGTAACTAAATATTCGACACATCTTGTTTGTTCGTTTATATGATCGAAACGGAGAAAATTTTGTTTTCTGTTAGCCGTTAGGTACTCATCAGTGACATCTCACTTATTTCAAGTAGTTTATGCACACAGAGGCACTAAAGCTGGATTTCTTGATTTTTCCTCTGAGTCTTAGAAGACAGACTGGATAGAGTTAGTGGAAATTATTTCATTTAGATTTAATTTAGTTGTTTCAAATGAAAAAAAAAAAAGGTAAAAAAAAAAGGTGCGCCATGTGTTTTTTTTCACCTGGTTAGTCTAAAATCACACTGCTTATGCCTCACTGATGTAATTTTGTTTCCAGTGATATACATGTGAAGAGAAATTCTATCCAATATATGAGAGGCTGTGAAGTATTATATTGCTCTCTTGAGATTTCCTAATATTAGAAGTTTTGACTAGAGCTATGTAAACATTTTGGAAAGCCAATTTTCCATGAAAAATGCAGGGTCGGGTTTAGAAGGATATATTCAGATTCAGTGAAACACTTCATCTAGTTATTTCCCTTGAATTAAATGTTTAATTTAGAAATGTACTTAATTTTTATTAAATACTAACTACATTGAAGAAATTTGATTGAATGAGCCTTTACACACTGTTCTGACTAAACTCTTTTTTGATCCAAAACATATCTGTTTTCAACTGTATGTTTTGGTAAAACTTATGTACACACGTGTATGTACCTACTTATGTATGTATATGTACACACTGATATCTGCTGCATATATATCTGTTACTGATGTCAGGGTTTGATACTCTGATAAGATAACTGGAATCACTAGTTTCTGTCTTAAGGATTTCATTTCAAGTGTGTCCCATGGGAAGTTTTCAGTTTTTAAAGTACTCCTATGCACCTCACTCTTGTACCTTCTGCTGTAAGTAACCGTTGACTTTGAGGGTAGCTCTGAAAGCAAGAAAAGAATGGTCTAGATTTATCATCAGCTCTACTGGCTAACAGAATTTGACAGCGTGAAACTATGAAATGGATAGAATTATTAAAATTTAAATCCAGACATACTTACAGTAGGTATTAAAGTCAATGAACTTTCTAAGCCAAAAGTCATTGGAAAGAGTTAAAGCAGAAGCACTGAACCTTTTGAGGTCCATCAATTTCAATTCATTTGCTCTGATTTTATGGATCAGTACTTGGTCTCTTCACTCTAGTGTCTGTGAAATGTCAGTCATTCTAGTGACAACTGAATAAAATGACCTGCATATGTAACTGTAATTTCAACACTTTTCTAGCATTTGAATATTTAACCACACAATGTATGTCTGTTAGAACTAGGTTGATGCAGTTGTAGGGAACAGTTTGCTTTGTTCTGACCTGGCATCATAAGTGGCATAAAATCCAGTCAACTGTCGTTCCATGGTGCATCTCTATGTGGTCTGAATAGTGCAAAACAGACATGGTTTACCTCTCATCACATATGTTTTCGGCAGACATATATTTATATACAATTCAAACAGCTAATTTATGCAAAATACATAATAATTATATTTTCAAAGCAGCTAGAATTAGTGTACTACCAACATAACTGGCAGAAGGAAGAAAAACATTGATGTGAAAAGCTAATGACTAAATTATACATTATATTTGTTCACTACAACCAGAATACAAATATACATTATCCACAACAACTCTGAACCTGGCACTGTCATTACACAGCAAAGAATGGTTAATTTTCTGTACAGAGCATACTTTTAATAATGACTAAAAGTGTCATGATGTTTTTCTACAGATGGAAACAGAGTTAGGCTATAACTCTTCTACTACATTTAATGAGCATCAATAAGAAGTCAGGATAACTTCATTTGTAACATTAACAGTCTTTTCTTACATATGTAAACATATGTACAGGTACAATGCATACCAGTGTCTGTGTTTATATGCAAAGCATGGTACTTAGCGAGACTGACAAAAATGTTTCTCCCTCAGCCTGCTGGCCACACTTCTTTTGATGGAGCCCATGCCTTCTGGGCTGCAAACACACATTGCCAACTCATGTTTAGCTTTACATCCACCAGTACCTCCAAATCCTTCCCCTCAGGGCGACTCTCAGTCGTTCATCCCCCCAGCCTGTATTGATACCAGGGGTATCAATATCAACTCAGGTGCACTTGGCCTTGTTGAACCTAAATGTTAAGGTTCCACATGCTAACTACATTACTTTTGTGCTTCTATTATCATTTTGCAGGAGTCATTTTCATGTTCCCTGCATCCTATGCAGTTCAAGAGGAGGAGGAGGCAACCTAAGACTACTGAGGTATCTTAGAAGGGCAACAAAGAGACAGGGAGGTTTTAGAACAAATCAGTTTGTTTCATTCTGCACTAAAATGAAAAATCTTCTCATTCCCATAGACGACCAAGATAACTCATCATATCACTTAAGAATAAAACCTGAAAAAGTTTATGTAATTCTTAGAAACAAGTGCTGCCTTTTATCTCTTCCAGGGAACTAGGAGTCATCATTGTGTTTGAGGGGTGAAGTGGGAAGAGGAACATTTTTTTTTTTTTTTTTTAATGCCTTTTAAATGCAGTTACCATTAGTAAAGTATCAAAACATTTGCTGTTGTGTGTTGATTTAGTCCAACATTTTAAAGGATATACTATTTAAAGTGCACATTCATGCTTTGTCAATATTTTAACCATCATGTATATACTAGGAAGTAAAGAAAAAAGGCAAAGCAGTACAGAAGCTCACCCACCCATTATGCTCATTCTGCCATTAAAGTTCACTGACTAATGGATTTCTGATGCAGATGGAAGTTTTTGCACCACTGAGATATTGCTTTGACAGATCAGGACACAATAATTGTGACTGTTAGTCTTTCAAACCTGAAGAGTTTTCTTTCATGGTTTCAAGTGAAGCCTTTCCAAAACAGCGAGACATTCACAAAAGCAAACTTTTTATTACAGAAAAAAATAAAAAATAAAAGGAGAAAATAAAATGTTGCTTTCTTTTTTTCATTTACCAAGAACATAACAAGCTTGCTTCAATACTGCAAGAATAAATCAAATCATTTAAACAAAGGTAAAGAGAAGTTAAGGATACATGAAGATCCACCAGGTTCACATAGTGAAAAGTAATCTTTGAAGTAAAATATTCCAGTAACATGAATTACAGTTCCAAAAAGACTAAAAAGAACTAGGAAATGTTAATAAATAAAGCCACAAGTTTTCTTTGTTTATAAGCTGACATGTACCTTTAACTTGTTAGAAAGGAATAGGTAGGTATCTGAACACACTGTTCTTAACATAAATAAATGCATGTACTTATAAACAAGAAAAATTTAGTTCTACTGGCTACAATCCTTCTGCTTTCTTCAATGGACACTGAATTATGCTGTGAAGACCTTCCTTTGATTACCAGCATCTTCTCCTACCGTTTTCACAATAAAGAGTTTGGAACCCGAAGAAAATCACCCTTTATTATTATTTTTTATTCTCTTTAAAATCTTTTAAAAATTTACATGGGCAATATTGAAACATGTTGAATAAACACTATACTTTGTTTCAACAGAAATAGATGCACTTGTAGTAGATACATATGTAAACTTGTATAACACTATTAATAGTCTAAATGATGGCACAGAAGGCACTGGGACATGTTCATGGGACTTGTAGAACACAGGAAAATGTAGTGTAATTTATAAGACTGGTGGCACACTATTTAAGATTGTATAATAACAAGCATCTAACTTGGGAGCAAGATAGAATAAATAAAATACTACATAGTAAATAGAGAAAAGCAAGTGCCTCTAAATGGTTACTCTGAACATGAAGCTAAATGCATTAAAACCAACAGCTCCCATAAACCTCAGTGTCCAGCTGCTTTGAATGTAGAAAGGGCAACAGAACCTCCTGCTTCACAGAACCCATGTCAAATAAAGTACATTGAAGGTCTGGTGGGCGTGTGAGAGATTAAAACAGAGATCGTGACCTGTTGTATGCAAGATAGGCAGAAAGGGGATGTGAAGGTGTTTGCGTGCCCTGGGGTATACTGCTGTAGGACTGACTGCCTGTTGTCTACACAATCAGCACAGGAGCTTGAATGACACGGCACTGTACCTGAGAGTTTCCCAGGCCCAAAACTGTATAATTAACTAATGTTGCCCTTTTTCAGCAGTTATTTTCCATTAGACTTTGACACCACTATTATTTCCTCTTTGTCTTTCTCAGTTCATTTGATATGTCACTCATAACACTTCAGTTACTTAAAATAATGAATACTGTAATTAGTTCATTTAATTAAGAGTATAGTTTTTATATACCAATCGCTTGTACTGCATTCACTTCTCACTGAGCAGACCAAGCAAGATTTTTCTTTTTATTTAAAATACTCATGAGGCAAAACATTGATGCTGATACTTACTCTCTTGTCACACTTAATAAAATGTACCACAGCTTTTTCCATATGCTGGGTAACCAGGTCTCCTGTTTCTTTCTAGAGAGGGCTCACCTTCTCCCTAGTCTTCCTTTTGTCACAAATGTACCTATAGAAGCTTTCCTTGTTGTCCTTGGCATCCCTGGCCAGATTTAATTCTACCAGGGCTTTACTTTTTGTAACCTGATCCCCTGTTTTTGGACAATTTCTCTGTATTCTGCCAAGGCTATCTGTCCTTGCTTCCAGCCTCCCTAGGCTTCCTTTTTGTGTTCAAGTTTGTCCTTGCTCATTCACGGAGGCCTCCTGGCATTTTTGCCTGACTTCGTCTTTGTTGGGATGCATTGCTCCTGAGCTTGGAGGAGGTGATGCTTGGATCTTAACCAGCTCTCTTGGGCCACTCTTTCCTCCAGGCATTTATCTGATGGTACTCTACCAAGCAGATCCCTGAAGAGGCCAAAGTCTGCTCTCCTGAAGTCCAGGGTAGTGAGCTTGCTGTATGCCCTTCTCACTACCCTAAGGATCTTGGACTCCACCATTTCGTGGTCTCTGCAGCCAACGCTGCCATTGAGCTTCATATTCCACACCAGCACCCCATGTTGAGGAGACCAAGGTCTTGCATAGCACCTCTCCTTGTTACCTCCTCTATCACTTGGAGAAGGAAGTTATCATCAATGCATTCCAAGAACCTCCTGGATTGTTTATGCCCTGCTGTGTTGTCCCTTCAACAGATATCAAGGGGGTTGAAGTCCTCCATGAAGATGAGTACTTGTGGAGATGAAGCTGCTCCTACCTGCCTATAGACGGTCTTATCCACTCAGTCTTCCGGGTCCAGTGGCCTGTAGTAGACCCCACTATAATATCACCTGTTCTTGCCCTCTTTTTATTCCTGACTCATAAGCTCTTGGTCAGCTACTCATCCATCTCCAGGCAGAGCCCCAGGCACTCCAGCTGAGCATTGACATAGAGGGCGACACCCCCTCCTTGCCTCCCCTGCCTGTCCTTCCTAAAGGGCCCATATGATTCCAATGTCCATTCCAATGCTCCAGTCATAGGAGCCATCCCACCATGTCTCTGTGATGCCAATAAAATCACAGCCCTGCAAACATGCACACGTCTCTAACTCCTCTTCTTTGTTCCCACGTTATGTGTGTTTACATAGAGGCATTTAAGTTGGGCCCCCAATGAAGCTGACTTACTCTCTGGTGTGGCTGGAATTCTTTCGTGTTGCTCTTCAGTGCTCTCCTACTGACCTGTGATCCTTCTCCAGGCCCTGGGCTTTTATTGCTGGCACTGGTATCAAACTGGTACAAGTAGAAGGGATTGAGGTACCCTTTCCCTCCCAACTTCAGTTTAAAGCCCTCTTCACCAGCTTGGCAAGCCTATGACCAACAGTGTTCTTACTTTTCTCTAACAGATGGACCCCATCAGCCTCCAGTGGACCAAGTTCCTCAAAGCAAGTTCCATGACCAAAGTAGTCAAACCCCTGGCTGTGGCAGCAGTCCTGTAACCATTTGTTGATTTGCCAGGTTTGACTGACCCTTTCAAACCCCTTCCCTTTGACTGGGAGGACTGATGGAAAAACTACCTGTGGTCCAGAGTCCCCTACCACTGCTCTGAGGGCTCTGTAATCCTTTGTGATACTCCTCAGACTGCTCCTGGCTGTATCACCAGTGTCCACATGAAACAACAGCAGTGAATAATAGTGGACTGTATGAGACTTGGTAGTCTCTTGGTGACATACCTGACATGAGCTGCCAGTCAGCAGCGCACCTCTCTAGAGAGTGTGTCAGGTCAGCAAATCGGTGCCTCCCTAACTCTCAGACTATGGTCACCTACTATTTTCACCTGTCACTTTTTCTTAGTTGCCCTGGTTGTTATAAAGGGAACAGATCGGGTGCTCTACTCAGCTCCAGCATCTCTCCTGATGTGATGAGTCTTTCCTTTTCAGTCTGCAGAGTGATGAAGCAGTTCTGTAAGGGCACATCAGCCTTCAGAAGTCTTTTCCTCCTGATGGTCTTTGCAGTGTCAAACTCCTAATCTTCTGCACTGGCCCTCCTCCCTTCTGTAGGTGCTGATGGAGCTTTTGACTGTTTGGTCATAGGCTGTGAGTCCATTGCAAACTGCACTTGGAACCAGCTATCTAATTGCTTCTCATCCTCCCCGATTTTACAGAGCCTTCTTACTACTTTCTGCAGCTCAGCCACCTGCAGCAGGAGGTCCGACACCTGGGAACAGCTTTTGCAGGCAGGTCTGCCACCTGTGTCTACCCCATGAGAAAGGTCCAGGCCCTTCCTGAAGTCTGAGGTCTGCACTGCAGCCTCTCCCTTCAGCAGCTCCGTGTGCAGGCATCAGCCACTGCCGGGGCAGTTGGTGCTTATCCCCCAGCTGCAGCCTTTGCTGTCAGATGAGTGCCCACCATTCCACCTTGAGGATCAGGTAGGATGAGTGCCCTGGATCCATGCAGTTGAGTTATGTGTACTTCAAGTCTCCCACTCTGCCAGTGGAACCTCCCTCCTTCAAAGAGACACACTCCCCACGTGCCCTTCCACATGAACTGCCCTGAAGACTGTTGCACCATGCTGTGGCTGATGTGCCACACCCTGTTCTCCTATCCTGTTGGCAGCACTCCTGCTCACCTGAGCTCCTTAGAGCTGCCTTTTGCTGAAGTGTTGGGTGGTAGCCATTACTCCTGGCCCTGACAATGCCTCATGAGTCACTCTGGTGTGAGCTGCCAGCTCCTGGTGGGTCTCTATGCTCCCCTGGGCTTTTCCCAGCTCAGGAGAACTGACCCCTGTGCACCATTATCCACTGCTCTGCTGCGGAACGCACCTGCACCAAAGCTGATCACCTTGGTGATTATATTCTCCATAATTCATGTTTATAAGGCTCCACATACTGGCCTCTGCATATATTGTAATTGTTTCTTCAATGCTACACTTGCCCTTTGTCCTAATGTATCGCTTTCTGCAACGTTACATTCTTTATCTGCTTTAGCTGAGCTATTGCTGCCTTTTGTAAATTTTCATGGGAAATATTTCAGTGATCTGTCTAAGCTTCTTTATTATTGTTTATTACCACGAATCTCCCCTATATATATATCTGACAAAAATGTCTGTCCTTTTTTGTGCCTGAGACATATTTTCTAGAGACCATGATCAGATTTGGATATTAAACTTCTCTGTTCTATTTTATAAGAAATTACAATTAAATATGTCATTGTTACCTTTATTCCAAAATTATCTACTGATATTTTATATATGTGATTATATAAAAAACTAATCAGTCAAATCCCAACCACAACTGCTCTAAAAGCTTGATATAACCTTTGCTTTTGCTGAAAAAGTAACTTTAATAACAGGTGTTATCAAGTAAACAGATGTTATCATGCTATTAATTAATTATTATTTTTAGGCTAGTTTAATTGAGTTCAAATATAAAGAACTGAGATTTTTTTCAGTAGATAGTGAAGAGTAGCACAGCCTTGACCACACCTTGCACTTATTTGGTATCTTTTTTTAGTAACAACATTTTTACTATTTCCTCTTTCAGACCTGTTTTGAAGCTTAGACAAAATCAATCTGCTTGTGCTAAATAAAGAGTTGATTAACCTTCTAGTAGGTGTGCACTATTCTGCTTTTTTGTCTAAATTCAACTTTTCCTCTGCCCTGCTGCAAATAAACTTCCACTGTTTTCAACAATGTCTATGTAAATAATCTATCATGAAAACCATACCAAAATTCACTTGCTAACAGATCCTTATATGAGAAATTAAGGGAAAAGAAATGAAGAATTCAGGGTTTTATTTGAACAACTACTTTTTAAACTCTCTCTTAGGTTTCCTTTGTAATTTTGGTTTAGAATGAGTCTTGTTTGTTTCAATGGAAAAGCACTATATTAGCTTCTTTAAGTACTGTTATTTAGAGTTCTGTATTCAAGGTATTTAAAGCTCTCTGAAAATCACTCCACTTGCTTTGGTAAAGTCAAACAATGCTTTAACTTATGTTAACAGATGAAAATACATGGTCGTAACAGCAAGCTCAATCACTTGCAATAAATAGTGGGACTAATCATAGACATTGGGTTGGCTATGGTCCTAGCTTCAAATTCAATCTTGGAGGGGTAAAAAATTCTCCAAGCAGGAATGTAATTAGGGTAAATGGGTCCAGGAAAGTCCTCTCAAGCTGTTGGTTTTTACTGCTTTCTCTGCAAACTGCTGCTACTGCTCCCAGCCCTGTGTTATAGAGGGCAGCAAGACAATTTCTTTGTGCTGTGCCTGCAGTTCACCGTCTGTGTATGGAAGAAACTGGGTCTTGAGTGGAAGACTGGTGGAGAGAGGGGTAGAATCTCAGGGATGACAGCCTTCTGAAGAACAGATAGCTATCACTATCAAATTTTGACAAGAAATACGAGCACTAGCCAGAACAGTGTCTGCATTTGTGATTTGGCTCAGTGTTTTTCTTTTTCTATCCTGTTAATTCAGAACAAGACATCCAGCTCTACAGATTGTGGAAGCTTCAGTTGGACTACCTTTCTAGTCACACCACTTGTTCCCTTGTGAGCAGAACACCGTCAACTGTGTCATTCAAGGAATAGTCTCCTGAATTAGGTGATTTGAATCCCAACAAAAATATGAATGGCCTTCTTTTGTCAGGCCTAGACTAACCGCCTACCCTTCAACAGAGAAATGCTGCTTTAGTACATTTGCTTAATGCACCTTCATGACATTGACATGGAAAGCAAGTACAATCAACTCTTGCATTTTATCAGGTCAATGATCCTTGATCTAAGAGATGTTTATGTACAGCCTGTAATGAAGTAGTAGCAGCTGTGTGTGGGTTTTTAGAGTACGTTTCAGCTCTTGTTTTCAGCAATAAAATATTAAGACCTTAAATTGAATTGAATATAGTCACTGACAAAATGCAATGTCCCCAAAGGACTCATCAGAATATAGGGAATAAATAATCTGTGTTTGCCAACTATGTGTTGATGTAGAATAATGGTTTGACTGAAAACTTCATCAATGCCACAAATGTCACAAGAAAATGCTCCATTCAAACATTCAGAATACATTAGTTTATGTGGCTACAAGTTTTACTGAAAGACCAAAAGAAACGCATCATTAGAATTGCACATGCTTACTATATTTAAAAGCTCATTACCAGAGAACTGCACTGATAAGGTCCCAAATCCGAAATAGTGAAAGAAGGATGACAGAAAGGAGATTCCAAATTCTTTAGTACTCTTTAGTAGGAATTTAAGGTAGAAGACTTATAATTAGGTATGAAGTATAAAAACAATCCTACAACATATTTTAAAAGGTATGTGCACTTCCACGACACTGAAAGGAAGAAAAAGTCAGATTATTGAATTAGTTTTTACCTTTCTTTGTGTAATAATATTGTTGTCAAATAAAGGTACTAAGATAATTTTCTATCCATCTGTACTGTGCACGAAGATAAGAAAGTCTTTGTGGCCTGTTCCCATTAACTCTGATAACTTCATATGCTCTGTTTTACTGGAGAACGACCAGCATGCATCAAATTCCTTATAATCACTCAGAAGATCTGAACTGAATCCGTATATATTTATATGCCTTTAAATGACATTGTTCTTTTTGCACACACAGAATACTTCCACCTTTGTATGCTGTGCAAGGCAAGCAGCAAAGGGCTATACAAATCACCTCTGTATTATAATATCAATGTAATTCTAAGTTCACCTGTATTTTTATATTTTCTGATTACAGAATCAGTTCCAGGGATCTTCTCGCAACTTGAATTCTGGTGTTGAAACACGAGCATGGTAGTACCAATAGGACCAAATTTAAATACAAAGATGTCTATATAAGCCAAGGAGAAGTTTTGTATCTTTGAGATTTTCTGCTGTTGTGTCTTTATGGGTATTTTGGTATAGGTTTCATATTTTCTGTTTTTTCTTGAGCAGTGGATGTTGTCAACCTCGACTTCAGAAAGGCTTATGATACTGTCTCTCACAACATCCTCATAGGATGTGCGGGTTGGATGAGTGCACAGTGAGATGGATTGAAAACTGGCTGGATGGCAGAGCTCAGACGGTTGTGATCAATGGTGCAGAGTCTAGATGGAGGCCTGTAGTTAGTGGTTTTCCCCAAGGGTCAGTTCCAGGTTGAGTCTTGTTCAACCTGCTCATCAATGACCTGGATGAAGATAGTGAGCACACCCTCAGCAAGTTTGCTGATGATACCCAGATGGAAGGAGTGGTTGATACACCAGAAGGCTGTGCTGCCATTCAGTGAGAACTGGACAAACTGGAGAACTGAGCAGAGAAGAATATGATGGAATTCAAAAAGGGCAAGTGTAGCTCCTGCACCTGGGGAGGAATAACGCCAGGCACCAGCACAGGTTAGGGGTTGACCTGCTGGAAAGCGGGACTGGGGAGAGGAACCTGGGAGTTCTGGTTGACAACAGGCTGTCCAAGGGTCAACGATGTGCCCTTGTGGCCAAGAAGGCTGGCAGTATCTTGGGGTGCACTAGAAAGAGTGTGACCAGCAGGTTGAGGGAGGTTACCCTCCCCCTCTACTCTGCCCTGCTGAGGCCACATCTGGGGTACTGTGTCCAGTTCTGGGCTCCACAGTTTAAGAAGGATAAGGAACTATTGAAGGGAGTCCAATGGAGGGTTCTGAAGATGATTAGAGGTCTAGAGCATCTTTCTTATGAGGAGAGACTGAGAGAGTTGGGTCTGTTCAGTTTGGAGAAGAGAAGGCTAGGAGGGAATCTTATCAATGCTTATAAATATGTCACGGGTGAGTGTCAAGAGGATGGGACCAGACTCCTTTCACTAGTGCCCAGTGACAGGATGAGGGGCAATGGGCATAGACTGAAGCAAAGGAGGTTCCATCTAAATATGAGGAAAAACCTCTTTATTTTGAGGGTTACAGAGCACTGGAACAGGCTGCTCAAGGAGGTTTTGCAGTCTCCTTCTCTGGAGACATTCAAAACCTGTCTGGACACGTTCCTGTGCAATCTACTCTTGGTGAACCTGCGTTAGCAGATGGGTTGGACTAGAGGATCTCCAGAGGTTTCTTACAACCCCAACCATTCTGGGATTCTGCAAAAATAGAGATTCTGATGTAATAACATAACTCCTGGTTGTATTTGGGAAGATTCAAAATATAATGGAACAGGCAGTAGAACTTTAAGATTTAGCAATATTTCCGCTGTAGATCCTCCTGCAACATGTCAGGTGCAGTCACCAAATGGGCCTTCTGGATGCGTTTATAGCCTTTTCTCCAATCTGGTTCCATTTGTTTCACTGATCCTCAGCCTGCTTAGCTTCCTCTCAAAACCAGCACCCCAAAATGTCATCACTTTAGGTTCTTCAACTTAATGCTTAATACAAATGTGTCTCTCAGTAGTTATTTTTCTCCAAATTAAAGTGTCATAAGAGGAAGCCTTGTAAATATAAGCCATCTCTACAGTCATGACAAGCTTTGTTTTCTTGCTACCAGGACATTAAAATTGTAGTGCTTGGTTGAGGGTTGTCACGCTGTGCTGCAGTAATCGGAAGCCATTATCACTGTAGGAAATAATAGCATATGAATACATTAATTAGGAGTTTTGCACAATAACGATGAAGGTAAGGTGTATCTACATCTTTGCAATTCACAGTTGTGTGAATCAGAATAGCTAAAGAATGATAGCAATTCAAGTAATATCATTTTATTATAAATAAATTTATCTGCTAAATACTGTGGGCTAGCAAGAGATACCTAGAAAGACAAATCTGAATTAACTTATTTGACACTGAAGTTCATATGAGAGACTTGCCACCTAATAGGCCTTGGACAAATCACTGGACTGGATGTTTCTCCATCTTTAAAGCAACACTAGGCATAACAGTTAATAGTTTCTCAGAGGATGATAATTAATGAAGGCAATGCTGCTGTGGTATCTAACCACTTAGTATTATTATCACTAAAGTTTGTAGACTGAATTTAGGAAGATAAATGGTGTGATTTAAAAGAAAATATAATGGTCTAAGAGTATTAAACACTAACAGTCGACTTTAGCTGCTTCCATCAATTTTAACAAACTATTGCTGAAGAAATGAGAAGATACTACAAGAGAGGTGTGTGTGTGAATTGGAAAAGCATTGCTAGACTGAGAAAATTCAGAAAGCTTCAGATTTTTCTCCTTCCTCAAGGCTGTGACTCTTCGCATGCAGCTTCCTGGAACAGCCACTTTACCCTTGGTACCGGACCACTTTTTTACAGTGTAGCCAAACATCACCATAAATATGTACCCATAGATTTTGTAATAAGTATTACTGCAAAGGGAATTGAAAATTAAAATATTTCCTCATATGTGAAGTCTAAATCAAGTCAATTAGATTCTGCTTATATATCATTTGAATCTGGCAGCATTTTTTATCTAATACAGAAGAGAGAGATTCAACTGTGGGGAATGAAGCAGGATAAATGTAAACTCTCAAATAGAGCTTTGGAAAAACATCTTTAGAATTTCACAAAATATTTAAGGTTCTGTAATGGAAGTAGGAGAAGAGAAGGCCTTTTCAAGAGACAAGTTCTTGAAATATTGTCAGAGATAAAGTCACTGTCCTTGTAAATACCTATACCTATAAGTATGCCTGTGTGTTTTTTGCTTGTGTGTGTCTGAAGGAGTCTTTCTGTGGTGGGTTGACCCTGGCTGGATGCCAGGTGCCCACCAAAGCTACTCTGTCACCCCCTACTCAGCTGGACAGGGAAGACAAAATATAACAAAAGGCTCTTGGATAGAGATAAGGACAGGGAGAGACCACTCAGCAATTACCATCATGGGCAAAACAGACTCGACTCAGGGAAAATTAATTTAATACATTGCCACTTAGAAGTCAGAGTAGGATAATGAGAAATAAAACCCAAATCTTAAAACACCTTTCCCAATCTTTACCTTCTTCCCAGGTTCAGCTTCACTCCTGATTTTGTCTACCTTCTATCCACCAATAGTGCAGGGGGACAAGGAATGTGGGTTGTGGTCAGGTCATCACATGTTGTCCCTGTCACTCTTTCCTCGTCAGAGGGAGGCCTTCTCGCACTCTTCCCGTGTTCCAACAGAACATGGTCCTCCGTGAACTTCTCCAAAGTGAATCCTTCCCATGACCTGCAGTTCTCCATGAACTGCTCCAACATGGGTCCCCCATGGGGTCACAAGTCCTGTCAGCAAACCTGCCTCTCTCTCCATGGTTCCACAGGTTCTGCCAAGGGCTTGCTCTGTCTTGGACTCTTCATGAGGTCACAGCTTTCTTTGAGCATCAGCCTTCTCTGGCATGGCATTCTCCATGGGCTACAGGTGTGTATCTGCTCCACTCTTGACCTCCATGGGCTGCAGGGAGACAGCTGGCCTCACCATAGTCTTCACCACAGGCTACAGGGGAATCTCTACTCTGGCACCTGGAGCACCACCTCCCCCTCCTTCACTGACCCTGATGTCTGCAGAGTTATTTCTCTTGCAAATTCTCACTCCTCTCTTCTCACTATTGCTAATGTTGTACAGTTTGTTGTTTTTTTTTTCCTTCTGCTGAAATATGTTATCACAGAGGCACTGCCACCGATGTTAATAGACTCAGTCTTGGCCAGCAGTGGGTCCCTCTCAGACACTTTCTCAGCTACATCATCTCTGTATGTCAAAAAATCCAGGTATACCTTTTCTTCCTCATCCCTGGTTCACCATACGTTTAGTACAGAAAAATCAGGAATGACTAGTATGAGCGACACAGGGTATCTGGCATGTTGCGACCCTGAATAACCAACAGATCAAGACAACAGCAATTCTTTTGTATCATAGCAGCACACTGTAAAGCCTGGTGTTGAATATGGAAGGAAATAATGTAATTGCAGATGACTGTCATTGACTATGAATGGAACAGGTATTCCAGGAAAAAGGTAAGAATGCATAAAGCTGAGCATGAACTCAATGCTGGAAGCAGGAGATTGCGGTAGAATTATCTTTTGAAGTGCCCTTTGTGGGTGCCATTTTTTAATGGCATGCATGCAACTTAGAGTTCCTATTCCAGAATTTAGGAATACCTGATATGTGTTTTTTCCTTAGGTCTGGAATTTTATAAAATTAGGTAGTCGTAATGTTTTTTCCCACAACTGTAATGAAATTAGTGGTTTTCCCTAAAAATACTAAACTTCAAGACATAAAGTACATTCGTATTTTGTTATTATACTGACACAATATTTAAAACCCACAAAGAGTCATGCATAATTCTGAGAGTTCAGTTTAAATAGCCTAGTGAGTTTAAATATCAATTGTCTCTTTTAGACCTCACTTATTGTCCTGGATGATAAATTATACAACAAACTTTGTTGAGAAACATGTTTACTTTTTTTACCATGCTATGGAAAAATACAAAATTAAATTACCTTTTCTTTAAAAGTGCTTCACATGAAGCAAATGTTCATAATTTGCACTTCAATTATGCTTTTTATATTGAACCTCAGTCCTGCAAACTCTTATGTATGTGCTTAACTTAATGTACCAGGAGTCAAGTTGTTGCTTTCACTTTTGCAGGCGAGTTGTATTAACACTCCTTACAGCCACCAAGCATTCACACAGTATCACAGTATCACAGTATGTTTGGGATTGGAAGGGACCTCAAAAGATGATCTAGTCCAATCCCCCTGCTGGAGCAGGAACGCCTAGGTGAGGTCGCACAGGAATGTATCCAGGCGGGCTTTGAATGTCTCCAGAGAAGGAGACTCCACAACCTCCCTGGGTAGCCTGTTCCAGTGCTCTGTCACCCTCACTGAGAAGAAGTTCTTTCTCAAATTTAAGTGGAACCTCTTGTGTTCCAGCTTGATCCCATTACCCCCTGTCCTATCATTGTTTGCCACTGAGAGAGCCTGGCTCCATCCTCGTGGCACTCACCCTTTATATATTTATAAACATTAATAAGGTCACCCCTCAGTCTCCTCTTCTCCAAACTACAGAGACCCAGCTCCCGCAGCCTTTCTTCATAAGGGAGGTGCTCCACTCCCTTAATCATCTTTGTTGCCCTACGCTGGACTCTCTCAAGCAGTTCCCTGTCCTTCTTGAACTGAGGGGCCCAGAACTGGACACAATATTCCAGATGGGGTCTCACCAGGGCGGAGTAGAGGGGAAGGAACTTATACAAATATCCATACATAAAAAAAAAAAAAAAAAAACAAATTTGCAATATATCTGCAGCACTTAAGATAACATGATGAATAGAAGAGGGTAAATTCATTTATCTAAAAGATTTCTTGCTTCCTGATTTGCGTAAACATTGCAATATATGAATGCTGGATCAAGAAAATTGAAAAGTCTCTGAAAATGTTTTGAATCCTTCTGTGAATGCAAACAAAACCCAAGTGAAAATGAAAAGCGTTTGTATTGGATGAGGTATTTTGGAGAATATATTAGATAGGAAGGATACTAAAGACTTTATCCAAGAGAATACGAGTAATTTGCTGGCCTTTACTAAGAGAAAAGTAATTCTCCACTGTTGGCTCCATTGCATGTTTCCCCATAAATCCACAGTGAATAATTCCAACTTGTAATAGGATTATTTATGAAGAGACTTCCAGGTTGGAGCTTGACATCATATAGTCATGAAAATCTGAAGCAGTTGTGCCTACATTTTACAAACATTCAGTTAAGAGGCCTATACTGAAAGGCTTGTTGTGCTGTTCTGACGTTTAAGCAGTCAATGCAGTAAGGGCTGTAATCAAGTCTGTCCTGTCCTAGGAGAGACCCTGTACCCTAATATTCTGGCCAGATCTTAAAGCAATCTCCCTTGGTTTTGTTTTGTTTGTTTGTTTGTTTTTTTCAGGCATGGTGTATTTCTTCTGCAGTACCATAGCTGGAACTCACTTTCAATTGAGAGTTATATCATGGTCCCACAAAAAACGGATGTCAAGTCCCCACTATCATTTGGGTAAAAGTGGGATAAGCTTCTAGCCATGCATACCAACCTATTCCTTCCTCAGTTCTGGTGAAGTTCACATGAGGAGACAATAAGAATTTCAGAGAAAAGAACAAAAGCAGAACTTTGGATGCCTGTTTCACTGTCAATGAAGTAAATATTCTTAGCTTATAGGCTGATAGTCAAGCAGAGATTGAGCCTTGGATGGATTTGGCTCTAAGAATATTGAACCTCACAATATTAGAATCTGATGGGACTACTGCAAAGTTCATTATTTCTCATATATGATATGCTGTTTGTCTTACATGGAATTAGGCTTCCCACACACACAAAAAGAAGACAAAAAGTTTTCTCCTGTACTTAAATGCTCATGCTGAATCCCATCTTTGCAGCATCGGTCAAGAAACCCCAGCTTCAGGAGGATATAAATATAAAATAGTGTTCAAGAGAACCAGCTTCTACTGCAGCTCTTTCATTGTGTCACTGATGGATCTGTTTATCATAACCTCCTGACTTCACTGTAAGAATGAAAAGAATTATTATTCAGGACTATCACTATCAAGTCATACAAAATATTCACTGTCAGTATGTTTCTTACAAAATATTTACTGTTAAAATATTTACTGTTAAAATGTTTCTCAAAATTTCTTTGTAGTTTTGTTTGCTTTTTTTAATGAAATAAAAACAGTTACGTGGTAGGTTAGCTACTTATAATAATTTAAATCTTGATGTAATGATTTTTGTAAAACATTAATTTTGTAATTAAGAGTGAGATTGGACATTCACAAGCCAGCCTTTTCATTCCTTTATTAGCTGCTGGCAGGAGAATTTAAAACACAGTTTGACTTCTTTTCCCCATGGGAATGCTGAAAACATGAACAGCAGTTACTGGAAAAATGAAAATCCAAATCTAAGTGTTCACCTGCGGCCCAAGACCCAAGATACTGAATCACTTAACACTAGTTTACAATATAATAGTTCTTGATGTGAACTCTCAAATATTATTTACCAGTAGGAATAAAAATAAAACAAAAAAACCCCATGAAAATACAAACAAAAGACAACCAAACAAAAAAACACACACCACACAAAAAACCCAATATTTATTTTATATTTTACACTATTTCATGGAAACTGCTAGTGTCTAGACTTGGAAAAAATTGTTGCATGCATTTCTCTGAATATTCTTGGTTTTTTTTTTTTTCTAAGTAAATACAATATCTCTGCACTATTTACCATAGACATCTGTGCTAATCCTGTTTGACTCTACATGACTCAAGATTATATGCAGTTTCAAGTTTTATTTTTCTCTGAAATCTTTGTCATGGCACTCCACAGTTGACTAGATTTTTCACAGTGGAAAGATTTCTTTATCCTGAAATGTGATGAAAGGAGTGACATTTAAATGGGGAAAAAATAAATAAATAAATAAATAAATAAATAATAATATTTAAATATATATATATATATACACACATATATTCTCATTTCATTTAGCCCATATAATTTGTTGTTTGGCAAAGAAATAGACCTCTGTGATTCACATGATCAATATCAAATTACAGGACAGAGTTTCCTTCTCAAGGTTTGAAGATATGACCTTTAAAGTTTTCTCACAAATGGCCTCAGTACGATTTCTTCTTGCTTTTATGAAATCAGGATTCTGTCTGTGCTCAAATGAGATTACTTGAACCTTGCAACTCAAGGATTTGGAACTGAATATTTAGCCCATTAATAAAAGATAGTTTGTCTTGCTTAGTATATCAGGGAATCATAAATTCACAAATGAAGTGCTGTATATATTCCACCACCATTGAGTTCAGGATAACAAAAAATTGAAACTGTGCTGTGCAAATTATGAATGGTTCACACCAGGGATTGTATAGAGGTCTGCATATATATTATTTAGCATGATGATAATTCAGTCTTGACAGGTGCTTTGACGCTGTTGTAGTAAACATGATTTAACAATAAAACCAGTAGTGTATATAGATGTACACTTAAAAAAAAAATCTTCTCTCAAAGGTAATTGGGCTGTATCCCTTGAGGAAAGATTTTGGAGATTAACCCTTGGGTAAAGTCAGCACTATGACTGAGAGACAAAGGAAACCATCAGATATCTGTCTCTAAATCTTAATTTCCATCTCTTATGTGTAGAAGCCAGACACAGACTATCTTCAGGTACTAGCTGAATAACTTCTTAAAGCACCGCATTTCTCTTTCTCATGCCAAAAAGAAATGTGACTCTCTTTTATCCTGCAAAATCCACAATACTCAACTGAGGAGCTGTTTTTTCTCACTCGTGTCATCAGCAAAGTTGCTAAAGGGAAACTTTGCCCCACCATCCAGATCATTAATGAATATGTTAAATAGGATCAGAACTAGTATTGGCTCCTGGTTTATACCATTGGTTGCTGGCTTCCAACTAGACTTCATGTGATGGATCATCACCCTCTGGGCCTGACCATTTGTCCAGTTTTCAGTCCACTTCACTGTCTTGCTCATCTAGCTCATACTTCACCAGCCGCTCTGAGGATCTTAGGGGAGATGACAAAAGTATTACCAAAGTCAAGGCAAACAATATCCATAGGTCTCCCCTCATCTACCAGACCAGTCATTTCATTTTAGAAGGTTATGAGGTTGGTTAAGCATGACTTCCCCCTTGGTGAATTCATGCCAACTACTCCCAGTGGAATTCTTGTCTTTCACATGCCTGGAAATGGTTCCCAGGAATATCTGCTCCGTTACCTTCCCAGGTAGTGAGGCTAGGCTGAATGGCCTGTCGTTCTCCAGGCCCTCATTTCTGCCCTTTTTGAAGACAAGAGTGACATTTGCTTTCCTCCAGTCTTCAGGTACCTCTCCCAGAAGTCATGATCGTTCAAAGACTGTCAAGAATGGCTTAGCAATGATATCAACCAGCTCCCTCAACACTCAGTCCACCAGGCCTATTGGACTTATGTATGTTCTGTTTGCCTACGTTTTCCTTGATCTGATCCTCTCCCATCAGGGATATGTCTTCCTTGCTCCAGACTTTCCCCCTGGTCTCTGAGGCCTTGGGTTCCTGAAGGCTGGTCTTGCTAATAAAGACTGATAAAAAAAAGGCATTTAGTATCTCAGCCTTTACCATGTTCTGTGTAACCAGATCCTCTGCCTCATTCAGCAGTGGGCCCACATTTTTCCTAGTCTTCCTTTTGTCACCTATGTACTTATAGAAGCCATTCTTGTTGTCTTTGACATTCCTAGCTATATACAATTCCAGTTGGGCTTTGTCTTTCCTAATACCCTGTCTGCACCTCAGACACTGTCTTTCTGTGACTCCCAGTTTACTTGTTCATGCTTCCATCTTGTATATACTTTCTCACTGCTTCCACATTCTGTATATGTCAAATACAAACCAAAATGCAAATTAACCTAATTTTAGAAAGGTCTAGGTTGACATTTGCTACTAATATTCAATACATTTTCAAGACTGACTGTCATGCTCATCTGCGTTATGCTATGATCATTTTCCTCCTCAGACCCTGGGTTAAGGAAAGAGCATCACTCTAAAGGGGAAAAGAGGAAGAAAAGATAAGTTTCAGCACTCATTTTCTCAGAGAAAATAGCCAATCTTAAAATATTTTTGAGCTCTGCTCAAGCAGCGCATTAGTGTAAAGGACTCTACTTCCTATAAATCCAAACTGTGGAAGTAACACATGAATTTTACGATCTGTTTATTCATCAATGCCAGTTGCCCATTCTCAAAGTCTTTCATTTAGAACAAAGAGACTGTGTGCAGGAAACTAATCATTTCAATGTTTTTTGCATGGTTTACATCTGATTTCCACTTGTAATTTGTACCTAGATGCTCCAGTCATTTGATTACATTAAAAAAACCCAACCCATTTACTGACAATTTCAGCCTTCAAGGTTACAGAGGAAAATACTTTAATCTTAACTCTTCCAATGCATGTGAAAAGCATGAAAAATACATTTTAGTTAATTATTCTAAAGTTTTTGTTGTTGGTGGTGGTGCTTTGTTTGTTTGTTTTTATTTAGGTGTCCTGATTTGTATTACTTGAATGCTTTTTGTTTATAATGCTGTCTATACTTGTTGTGTCTTTGTTTATTTATTGGCTGAATATTAGGCTTACAAACTTCCAACAGCAGACAGTCTTAATAGGAAACAGAGAAGATTGATTTCATTGGCATTTACTTGGCACTCATATGTCATGCATCCATGTCTGAAAGGCCTAAAGCAGCCATCAAATTGGATTATAGAGAGAAGGAATGTAATCAACAAAAAATGAATTCTAAAGGCTTTATTAATGGCTTAGGTGGAAATCAAATTTGAGCATTTATACTGTAATTATATTTTGTTCTCAGCTTCTAACCACTATTAACTTCAAGCTGACTTTTAAAAATGGTATATATTAACTGATTTGCCCACCAAAAGTGATTACTCCAATCAATAGCAGCTCCTTGTTTTTGTCACCTCTCTCCAAATGTATAGTAATTAAAAATACATGCTGTGATTTGCTGTTCCTTCAATAAATTTGAATTAATATTTTAAATTTTAATTAAAAAAAATCTTCCTAAATGTGTGAGTGGTTGAAGGTGAACAGAAATTAACAATGACAAAGCCAAAGAGGTGTTTTGAAAAACAAAAGTCTGTATAATGATTTTTTTTTGTGAAACTATGGGAGATTTTTCATGCTCTCGACTTCTTTCTTCTTGGAAGATCATCAGCTGGGAGCATTTATTGTGACTCAATTGAAGCACTTTACTACTTTAAGTGGCCTCAAAATTGACAAGAAAAAAAGAAAATTATTGTACAAAAATGCAGAGCAGTAAGTGTCCTACCATACTGTAAAAATGTATAATGGTAACAGAACATTGATGTCATATTTAGCCCCTATTTTTGGTTGTCAAAATATTCTCAAAAATACTTTCAAAATGTGCAGTGAAATTTTTCTTAACTTTCTAACTTTTTGTAAAGCTGTTTGGTTATATCTGAAAACTCGAATTGCTCAAAGCTCATTTGGTAAAAGATAAAATAAAGGTTAAAAAATACAGATTCGCTGACTGGAATGATTAACACTACAGTCTTATCTAAAAATTTTATCTACAATAGGGGTATCTGGCACTGTATGAGCACCAGTCCAGCTTCCCAGTGAAGTAAGCTGTAATCCGTAAAAAATAAGATTCTCTACAATTTATTGCCAGCCCAACTTTTTGAATTTGCCGCTTTATCAGTGGCTAGAAATTCTCCAACAGAGCCTTTCAGCAGGTAGCATTTGGAGTGAGAGAGAGAAGTTAAAACTGTAAATCCAAAATCCATCTCGGGCAGTTCTAATAAATGAGATTACAGCATGATAATAAGTGAGGTTAGAGAGTGGTTGTGGAACTGATTAATGAAATTATATGTTGTTCACATAAGGGCAAGGACAAGAAGTATATACAAGCACAAAAACTAAGGTTGTTCATTTGATTTCATCAGATTTCTGAAAGTGACTAGCAAGCAAGAACTATGTTTTGTGATAAATTATTGGCGGTTAAAGGCATGTTTGGGGAATTGTCACCATATGCTTGCCCTGTTTTTATACTTTTCCCTAGTATCACACAGTATCACAGTATGTTTGGGATTGGAAGGGACCTCAAAAGATGATCTAGTCCAATCCCCCTGCTGGAGCAGGAACGCCTAGGTGAGGTCGCACAGGAATGTGTCCAGGCGGGCTTTGAATGTCTCCAGGGAAGGAGACTCCACAACCTCCCTGGGTAGCCTGTTCCAGTGCTCTGTCACCCTCACTGAGAAGAAGTTCTTTCTCAAATTTAAGTGGAACCTCTTGTGTTCCAGCTTGATCCCATTGCCCCTTGTCCTATCATTGTTTGCCACTGAGAAGAGCCTGACTCCATCCTCGTGGCACTCACCCTTTATATATTTATAAACATTAATAAGGTCACCCCTCAGTCTCCTCTTCTCCAAACTAAAGAGCCCCAGCTCCCTCAGCCTTTCTTCATAAGGGAGATGCTCCACTCCCTTAATCATCTTTGTTGCCCTACGCTGGACCCTCTCCAGCAGTTCCCTGTCCTTCTTGAACTGAGGGGCCCAGAACTGGACACAATATTCCAGATGGGGTCTCACCAGGGCGGAGTAGAGGGGAAGGAGGACCTCTCTCGATCTACTGACCACCCCCCTTGTAATACACCCAAGGATGCCATTGGCCTTCCTGGCCACAAGGGCACAGTGCTGGCTCATGGTCATCCTGTTGTCCACCAGGACCCCCAGGTCCCTTTCCCCTACCCTGCTCTCTAATAGGTCATTCCCCAACCTATACTGGAACCTGGGGTTGTTCCTGCCCAGATGCAGGACTCTACACTTTCCCTTGTTAAATTCCATCAGGTTATCCCCCGCCCAACTCTCCAGCCTGTCCAGGTCCCGCTGGATGGCGGCACAGCCTTCTGGCGTGTCAGCCACTCCTCCCAGCTTAGTGTCATCAGCAAACTTGCTGATAGTACACTCAATTCCCTCGTCTAAATCATTAATGAATATATTGAATAATATTGGCCCCAGTACTGACCCCTGAGGCACTCCACTAGATACTGGCCTCCAACTGGACTCCGCACCATTGACCACCACTCTCTGGCTTCTCTCTTTAAGCCAGTTTGCAACCCACCTCACTACTCTATTGTCGAGACCACACCTCCTCAATTTAGCTGTGAGGATGCTGTGAGGGACTGTGTCAAAGGCTTTACTGAAGTCAAGGTAGACCACATCCACCGCTCTGCCATCATCCATCCACCTTGTTACATTCTCATAAAAGGCTATGAGGTTGGTCAAGCATGACTTACCCTTGGTAAAGCCATGCTGACTGCCCCTAATGACCCTCTTATCCCTGATGTGCCTTGAGATGGCACCAAGGATAAGCTGTTCCATTACTTTCCCAGGGACAGAGGTGAGGCTGACCGGTCTATAATTACCCGGGTCCTCCTTCTTGCCCTTTTTAAAGACTGGAGTGACATTTGCTTTCCTCCAATCCTCGGGCACCTCTCCCGTTTCCCAAGACTTGGCAAAAATGATGGATAGCGGTCTAGCAATGACTTCAGCCAGCTCCCTCAGCACCCGCGGATGCATCCCATCTGGACCCATGGATTTATGGACGTCCAGATTACTTAATTGTTCCCTAACCCAGTCCTCATCGACTAAAGCAAACTCCTCCATTAACCTGGCTTCATCCGGGGTCTCAGGGGTACAGGGTTCCCCAGGACAGCCTCCAGCGGAGTAGACAGAGACAAAGGCGGCATTCAGCAATTCTGCCTTCTCTGTGTCTTCTGCCACCAGGGCACCCACCTCATTCATCAGTGGGCCTACATCTGCTTCTATCCACTGTCAGCAGAACATAATACCAGATGGATCTTTGGACTGTTCTTATGTTCCCTTCTTATGTTTGAAGGCAGCAGGAAGAAAGTGACATACAAAACCAAAAGTCACTTGCCAAATGTTAGACACCTAATAGCCATATTATGTCTGAGATTTTCTGACTCCCTCTTGATCAACTGGTTCACATTTAAAACCAGAGTCCAGCTGACTGCTTTATTTAAACTTACCCACAAATGACCAAGCTATGTGTTTAATGGCAATTTTCTCATATTCTTGAAATATATAAGTAAACTTTGTTTAAGTTTATTAACACAAATGTTCAACAAAGGATGAAAGAAAAAAACTAGCACACAATTTCACTTTATAGTAGGTTCTTGAATATCTTTTATATTTCAGCATGACTTGTAAACTACAAATAGAATTAATATCAGATGTCTTGTTCTCAGGGCATTTTTTTTTCTCTTCTGGTTAGTGAATACTACGAATTTATTTTTCCATCAGACATTCCATTTGTCCAGTGTGAGCTAGATCATTACACAGCACGTCATACACTGACTGTCTGTGCTGGTTTTGCCTGAGACAGAGTTGTTTCTCTTCACAGTAGCTAGTATGGAGCTATGTTCTGGATTTGTACTGGAAACAATGTTAGTAACACAGGGATGTTTTAGTTATCACTGAGCAGTTCTTTTCTGCTTCTCACACCATCCCATCAGCGAGTGGGTTGGGTTGCACGAGATAATTGGAGAGGACACAGCTGGGAGAGCTCACCCAAACACACCAAAGGGATATTCCATCCTATATGATGTCATGCTCAGCATATGAAGCTGGGGGAATAAGAAGGAAGGAGGGGATGTTCAAAGTGATGGAGTGTGTTGCCCCAAGTAACCGTAACACATGTTGGAGCCCTGCTGTCCTGGAGATGGCTGGACACCTGCCTACCCATGGGAAGCAGTGAACGAATCCCTTGCTTTTCTTTGCTTGTGCATGCAGCTTTTGCTTTAATTATGAAACTGTCTTCATCTCAATCCATGAGTTTTCATGCTTTTACCCTTCCAATTTTCTCCCCCATCCCACCAGGGAGGAGTAAGCAAGCACCTGTGCAGGGCTCGGTTGCTGGCTGGGCCGACAGCTTGACACTCGCTCATAAGTGGAAAGCTGTAATAACGTGAAGATATTCAGTGACGCATGGACAGAAGAAAAAATACATTTAACTTTCCTTTTGTAAATAAAGACCAATAATCTTTAATTTACGTGTAAAGAACAATTATCACTAAAATGGTCAGGTTTTCAACAACATTTTAAAAGAAAAAAATCTTAAAAATAGATAGCCATTGATTATCATAGTAGAATGGGCAATAATTTAGAATTTCTTTTTGCAGTCGTGTTTTTTTTTTTTAAGAATTGGCTGTTATTTTCATACTTGAGAATTAAAGGAAATTATAGCACTCATGGAAAATGTATGGTTTTTCCCATGAACTCAAATTCACAGGAATTTATATTTTCACTCATATTGTTCATGTCAGACTATCCCATATTATGATTACATATTAAATATTTTGTGTTCATAGAGAATGTTAGATATTAAGTGTAAAAAAGAAAAGTAAAAAAATCCCGAGATATAATTTTAAATTTCAACCATCTATGTGTTGCAGAAGTAGTCAAATAAAACACTAATAGGTATGAGCTGAAAGTTTGCTTACAAATTCTTTTTCTAACTGCTAAAAAATCTAGGAAAAAAAATCTTATTTTACTTTAAAAATAAGCAATATTTTCTGTTCCAGAAGAACTGTGGTAACTAGAAAACAACTGAGATCTCATTACATCATCAGTTAAGAAACTGGAAACTGAACAGAGTGAAAAAATGTCTTTTCAGAGGTACAAAGCATCTAACATGGATTTGTCAAGAAAAAAGCTCAATCAGACTAATTTAATTTCCTTCTCTGACATGCTAATAAGACTTGTGGATGGAGAAGAAGTAGCAAATGTAATTTTTTTTCATGCTAGTAAGGCTTTTGACACATGACATTCTTATGTGCAAACAAAGAATCATGGTCTGGCTGAAAATAATGTACTGTAAACTCACTGGAAATCTGTATGACTCTCAGTAGTTTGCCATTAACAATAAAAGGTTATCAAGTAGTATCAAACTTTTGTTGGTTTCAATATTTTAATTAACAACCAGAATGATGAAATATGCTTATTCAACTCATGAATTACATCACTTTGAAAGAGATTACTCATATACAAGAGACAAAATTTTATACTCAAAATGATCATGGAAAAATGATGACATAATATATAAAAATTGGATATTGTTCTTTAACAGAGGAAAAGGCAAGATTCTGCCGCTCAGGCAAATTCATGTAGCAATAATGAACTTTGTAGGTAGCAGCTATCCAGTACAGGGATTGGGGATGCATCATTGAATCACAAGCTGAGGATGAATCAAAAACACCTTGATGTTCTAAAAGAGAATGATCTACTGTAGTTAGCAACCAATAGATGACCAAAATGGTCCGAAGCTGAGAAGAGGAAAAATTGGATGGGTTATGACTAAACCAGTGTGTCATACACTTACCTAGACTAATTTGGTCATGTGCCATACTTCAACCAGATGTACTGAAGAAGTGAGAAAAATGATTGGTCATCAGTTAAGTATGTCCTACTTTGAGTCCTTTAGTTGAAAAAGATAAATACTGAGAATAGACATGGTATAGATGTTCAAAGATTTTAAAAGGCTGTTGCAAGAAAGAAGACCTATAATGTAGATGTCACGGAGGCACCCTGAGGTTAGTTTAATGGACAAAAGGGTCCAAAACAACTTTTGTTAAACCAGTGAGAAACAGGGTTTTTAGCACTCCAAAAGTGACTTGAATACAGGTTTGGATATCAGTTGAGGAAAATTATTAAGGGGCAGCAACTAATACAACAGAAGGTCCACAGAGTGCATGCACGTGGCTCCACCCAAAACAATGCCGGAGCCATCCCTGAGTCCAGGAGGAGGACACACTTGGCTGAACACAGTGTGGGATCATTTTAAAGGGATACACGTACTCGTATTGAGTATGAAAAGTGTACACTCACAATCCTGCGAGGGTAAATTTATAACACACTCGCAATCCTGCAAGGAGAAATACACATGCAAAGGTGCACGGAATATTACACGTACTTATGTGGAAGCAAGGGAAGAAAATACACTTGTGATTGTGTGAGGAAATAATTTATACATGTGCTTGTATTGAGCGTGGAAAATACGCATACAAATGTGCACAGAAAGTTACACTTGCTTATGTGGA
This sequence comes from Patagioenas fasciata, assembly GCF_037038585.1. Classification (NCBI taxonomy): domain Eukaryota; kingdom Metazoa; phylum Chordata; class Aves; order Columbiformes; family Columbidae; genus Patagioenas; species Patagioenas fasciata. The sequence continues at coordinate 88,009,712 of NC_092520.1, forward strand.
AGCACGGGAGGAAAAGACACCCGCGATTATGCGAGGATTAATTTTACATGTGCTCATATTGAGCATGGAAAGTACGCATGCATCTGTGCACGGAAAGTACAAATACACTCGCAATCCTGCAAGGAGAAGTTTTACTCACACGCGTGGTGGCAAGGCAAGCGGAGTCTTCATCCCGGGGAGGGGAGCTCTTGACGGCAGCATCTCCCTTGTGCTCCGAGAGACCCGAGGCAAGGGGCGGAGTCTCGACAAGAGTCTGTTTTTTATTGGCTGATCAGATCTGACTGTAGGCATTCCAGAAGCTTCTCTGTACCCCCGCACTGGCTGTGGGGTGCCCCTGAAGCTTCCAAACATCCCCCACACTGGCCACGGGCTCCCAGCAGCTCACTGGCATCTCAGCACTCTCCTCTCCTAATGACCCTGGCCAGGGTGCTCTGGAGCCAAACAAAAAAAGCTGTTAGCCTGAAACAGCAGAGAGAGAGGGAGATATGTCTACTCCTTCCATGATGAACTAGGGAGGGGGAGAGACGGGGGTTTGCATCCTGCCACAGTAGAGGTCTACAATTTTCTACTGTTGCATTAAGTGAAGTGTTTTTCACCCCTGGAAAACTTCAAGAACAAACTACAGAAGACCCTGGCAAGAAGGTTATTGGCTAAGTTATGATGCCCTAGGACAGGAGAACAGACTTGCAGATCTCTCACAGATCAATGATTCTGCGACTTCCAAGTCTTTCAGTAATACTTGCTTCATTGGGTGGAAAGCAGTAGGTTTTTAACTAAATTCAGGTGGGGTTTTTTTTGGTTGTTGTTGTGGGTTTTTTTTGGTTTTTTTTTGGTTTCTTTTTGGTTGTTGCTGTTGTTTTTTTTGGTTTTTTGTTTTGTTTTGTTTTTTTTTTTCCTGAATGTATTTAACACTATCAGTAGAAGCCAACTAAGTCTTAGTCACTTCAAATTGAGATGGTGAAGCCAGACTATCCATTTAGACTCTATTTAGCTGAGGTGGAGTAGGGGTTTCTTCTGGAAAATTCCTTAGCCCAACTGTTTTTGGCAGAGGAGTGAGGATGAAATTTCAGGTGGAGATATTTTTTTCTTTTCACTGACTACAGGAGAAGCTGGGGCTAGTTTTGACCAGATGTGTAGTTCTGATGTTTAGCATTCAATGAAAGAAATCCCATTCCCATGGTTTTTGAAAACATTTGCAGATTAAACAGTCTCTAGCACTTCCAGAGATAGGCAAATTCCTGTTACATGCATCCTCATTCTTGTTCGACAGAACCACCTATTTCTCACAATACTCTTCCTCTTTTAAAAGGCTGAATACCCTTGTTTTCAACTTCCTAAAAACCCATAAGTAATGTCTCCTCTTCCTACATATTCACATCTCTTTTGAGGAGTTCTGGGGGCTACAGGTCACTAAGTGCATTACTTCCCCAATCTCACACTCCCACCCCCTCCCATTATTAGAAGTAGACCATCAAGATGTAAAATTATAATAGAACTATTCATGGGCTTTTTTTTTCTTCTAGAAGGGTTTTACATAAGTTAGTTTTCAATCTGCAATATAATTAAACAAATGCTTTCCTTTAAGAATATATGTGATTAATTATGTTTATGTACAAGTCCATTCGACTTTGAATTACACCTGACATTGCTGGGTTTTGTTTGTTTTGGTTTTGTTATTACATTGGTTTTGTACCAACGCAGTGTCTGAAAAATTTCTTGCACACTCAAGATCATTTTGGAAGGATTTTATAGGAATAGCAAAAAACAACATAAAAAAGACGATTTGTGGGTTTATCCCACTTTCAGATATTAATTATTCTTTCCAAAGATTATGAAAATTGATCACTAGAAATACTTAATTGATATATAAAAATTAGTTCTGTGTACATATTATTGCTACAGTTAACTATATCTGGAAAAAGGCAGATAAAGACTGATATTTTCGAGAGAAGACAGTCTCTCAAAGGTCTATTCAGTGGCATTTAAACTATCTTCACAGTTAAGTGAAATCACAACTAGTTTTTCCCAAAGAGCTCTTGTATATTTATACAAATGAGCAAAAATCTGAAACTAGACAATAAATATAATTTTTTCTCCTTTCAAAAATCTTGTATAACTGAGCAACTGGTTTTGGTTTACTTTCTACATTTATCTAAATTGAGATAATTGTGATCCTCATTATTTATGCTCTATGCTCTTCAAAGTTCATTGTTACACAGTAAGAATGTCCAAATCTCTGTTCTCCAAATCTCTGTTCTTTGAGAAAATGACAGGTTGTCCTTTGAGAAAGTGCTAGAATCACCAATAAAGAGAACACTCATTGACAAATTCACAGAATCTATATTGACAGTGGATCAAAGCCAGTGCAGCCAGAGCCACGGCAGATCTCCAGGTACAGTGGGGTTTTGGGACCCGGTAGCACATGGCAGCCCTTGCAAGAGTGGTTGACATGGCATGGGTGTCGCCATGGTAACGGTGATCACAGCCCCACCCCTAGCCTTGAAAAAACCTCAGGGAGGGCAACAATAGCAGTCGCTGGGAGGTATGACCTGCATGTCAAGCGAGTACCACTCACACTGTGCTGCAGCAGTGCGAGTGGTAGCTCATGCAGCAGGATGCAGAGGTTGTCTCTCCTTGCTTGGTAGACCATCTCACCTATTGGCAGTCTCCCAGACTGCAGCTCTCCATGGTCTCCTCCAGACAGAGAGCTGGTCCCAAAAAGACTGTGGTGACCCAGATGGAGGGACTGCCCCAATCTGTGGCTGCTCAGGTCTCTGGCTGCAGGGAGTGCCAGAGCCTGCTGCTGCCAGGGGAGGGAGGTGGGCATTCCACCTGCATTAAGTGTGAGCAGGTGGAAGATCTGCTCAGCATCGTGGTGAAACTTAAGAAGGAGGTTGAGAGACTGAGGACCATCAGGGAGTGTAAGAAGGAGATTGACTGGTGGAGTAACTCCCTGGGATGCCAACCAAAAAGGTGCCAGGGAGATAACCCCCAAGAGGTAATAGAACTCCTGCCCTGTCAGGCAGAGGGAGGAGACCTGAGACAGCCCCTGCCCTGTCACTGTCATGTAGAGGTAGGGGACCAAAAAGATGAGGAAGGTTGGAAGCAACTCTCAGTTCAGTGTCACAGGCAAACCCCCTCCCTACCTGCTTTGCTTCCCCAGGTGCCCCTCTGTAATAGGTTTGAGGCCCTGGATCTTGAAGGAGAGGTAGGTGAGGATGTGGTACAAGGCCCGCCTCTGAGGTCACATAGGAAGAGGCGGTTGACTCCACACCTCAAGACTGCATCCGATAAGAAAGAAAGAAGGGTAATTGTAGTAGGTGATTCCCTTCTGAGAGGAACACAGGGCCCAATATGCAGAGTTGACCCTCATCATAATGAGGGTCTACCAGGTCTACCAGGAACCCGGATCAGGGACATCACCAGGACACTCCCCAGCCTGGTGCACCCAACAGACTACTAACCACTACTGATCTTCCAGACAGGTGGGGATGAAGCTGCATCCTGTAGTTTGAGGGGAATTAAGAAAGATTTCAAGGCTTTGGAACAGTTGGTGAAAGTGTCCGGGGTGCAAGTTTTTTCTCTTCCCTCCTTCCATTTTTGGGTGACGACGTGGGATGGATTAGAAGGATCCAGTCCATAAATGCTTGGCTATGAGACTGGTGCTACAAGCAGGGCCTTGGTTTCTTTGATAATGGCTGGTTTTATAAGACACTAGTCTGGACAGTAATACATGGGAAAGGTTTGTCTCACAGAAGCAAAAGGATGTTGTGACAGGAATTAGTAGGACTCATTTGGAGAGCTTTAAACTAGACTCGAAGGGGGTTGGGGTTGTAGCTGGACTTGCACCAGTGGGACAGCACTCTAGAACTGATGAAGACCAGGAGGCCTCCCATACCCCTAGGGTGAAATTAGTGGGTTCAGCTCATTCCCTGAAATGTCTGTACACCAATGCACGCAGCATGGGGAACAAGCAGGAGGAGTTAGAAACCTGTGTTCGCTCAAGGGATTTTGAGCTGGTGGCAAATAAAGAGACGTGGTGGGACAGTTCACATGACTGGAATGTGTTCATGGATGGCTATGTCCTTCTCAGGAAAGACAAGCCAGCAAGGTGAGGTGGTGGAGTTGCTCTTTACGTGAGGGAGTAACTACAATGTAGTGAGTACTGTCCAGCGGCAGATGAGGAGTGAGTTGAGAGTCTGTGGGTGAGAATTCAGGGGCAGGATGGCAGGGCTGATACTGTTGTGGGTGTCTATTTCAGACCACCACATCAGGGTAAAAAAGTTGACGAGGCCTTATACAGGCAGCTGAGAGCAGCATGCAGGGGAAAGGGACCTGGAGGTCCTGGTGGACAGCAGGATGACCATGAGCCAGCACTGTGCCCTTGTGGCCAGGAAGGCCAATGGCATCCTGGGATGTATTAGAAGGCAGGTGGTTAGTAGATCAAGAGAGGTTCTCCTTCCCCTCTACTCTGTCCTTGTGAGACCACATCTGGAATATTGTGTCCAGTTCTGGGTCTCTCAGTTCAAGAAGGACAGAGAACTGCTTGAGAGAGTCCAGTGTAGAGCAATGAACATGATTATAGGGGTGTAACATCTCCCTTATGAGGAAAAGCTGAGGGAGCTGGGGCTCTTTAGCCTGGAGAAGAGGAGACTGAGGGGTGACCTCATTAATGTTTATAAATATATATAAGGGTGAGTGTCACAAGAATGGAGCCAGGCTCTTCTCAGTGACAACCAATGATAAAACAAGGGGTAATGGATACAAACTGGAACACAGGAGGTTCCACTTAAATATGAGAAGAAATTTCTTTATGGTGAGAGTGACAGAACACTGGAACAGGTTGCCCAGGGATGTTGTGGAGTCTCATTCTCTGAAGACATCCAAAACCTGTCTGGACACATTCCTGTGTAACCTCATCTAAGTGTCCCTGCTCCAGCAGGAGGATTGGACTAGATGATCTTTTGAGGTCCCTTCCAATCCCTAATGTTCTGTGATTCTGTGAAAAAATATTCTGCTGTACTGGAAATAACAGATAAAACTTGAGTATTTGTCAGCTTTTTGGGGTAATACTTCGTAGTCTTTCTGATTAGAAGTGATTAGGTGTTGACAGTACGATGTCATGACAGAAGAGAGAAGAAAAGAATACTGCTGTGCTATTTTTATGTTATAGCTATATAGTTTAGAATAGGATGTTTCACTCATTTTTTAATTAGCACTAGATAACATTTCTTCTTATGGCAGGTTCTGTTTTGCAGTCGCAGTGATTCTGGCCAGCAAGCAGCAGAAATACCATCTCCAGTGTAGAAAATTTCCACATCTGTTTTCTATCCAAATCCACACCCAAGGCACACAGAGTCCACAATTATCTTCAAATTAGTTTAATTTGTTCAGTATTAAGAATCAAACAAGTCTGAAATGGTGAAACCTCATAACAGATTACTACCTTGCACCTTTAATCATTAGCAGTACCTTTTTCTTACCTCCATAGTTAATCTTCTTAGCAACTCTTAACTTGCCTGTATTAGGCAAGGAATTATTTAAAGATATATCTAGTAAGTTATCACTCACCCAAACAAGGAGGTGAGGCGCTTCCAATCCCGCGAAGTTACCTTAGACGGCATTCTCGTCTAAGGGGAGGGCTCTTGGCTTCAGCAGACCCGCAGCTCTTCACTAAACAGTTCTGGTTAGAATAAAGTCCATTTGGAGCTTGTTGCCTGCCTGAAGTGACTTTTGAGATCCCCCCATGACAGCATTATATACGTTAAACTTTCCTTCATTTTTTATTAGAAAAAACAAACACAATTTTATATTGTCTTCCATAACTGGAGTTTTGCTTCTCTAAAAATATCCTTTATAAAATATTAATTTGCAAGGTGAACAGCAAAGAAAATTGAGCTATGCTCCATCCTGGTTTCAGCTGGAGATCCACATACTCTGAGCATTTTAAGAGCAATACTAGAATTCATTTTCAATACTACAGTTTACCTCCACATGGTGATCTAATCTGATCAAAGACAAGAAAAAGAAAAAAGACAGGAATGACTTAGCAGGCAGATCCAGAAGAAAAGGAGAATGTGACATTTCCTATTATCAGATGGCCTAACCAGAAAGACCTGTGAGGGAGCATGGCGGGAGGGGTCTGATCCAGTGCAGACAGGGTTGACCTGGGCACAGGCATGGCCTTGCCCTCACCCTCTAGCCCCTCAGGGTGGCAGGCAGAGCTGTGGGAGACAGTGGGTGCCTCAGCAGCCTTGAGTACCACAACAGGACAGACTAGGACTGGGGCCTGACCCAGAGGGACTTACCAGGGGCAGCAGGAGATGAGGCTGGGGGCATGGCTACAACTTGTGTCTGAGACCCATCCACTAGAAACTAGTATCCAAGAAGCCAGGCCTGTAGGTCTTGAGCTTGAATGAGGCTCCTGGAGCCATAGGCATGGATGTGGATCTGGGTCCCAGGTAAGGCCACTCACAGCAATAAAGGTTAGCTGTGTCCCCACAACACTCAAGGTGAACATGTTTTTGCTACAAACTTCTTATTACTGTTATTAAAACCAGTGTAAGTTTTATTGAAGTTAAAAGGTGTGAGGAAAGAACAGTATGTCATTGACTTTAGTAGACTATGCATCTAGTATAGGATCTCCTTTATTTGTCATCTGAGTATTTAATGCAGTTAACCATTTCATGGACAGGTTTTCCAAAAGCTATTTTGATCTGCTTTGGTAATCTGTGAGTCAAGAAAATTCTTAGGCTGCAATCATGTCAGATTTTTCTGGAGTAACACATCAGTGTGAGTCTGTCTGAACATGAAGAATTTTTAATAATGTGATGGAACAGAAAAGAGCAGAAGCTGCATGGGCAACTCCGGAAGAGTAAGACATCTGCCGAACAGAAAAAAGCAAGACTAACGAAAGTGGTGAAGTATGGAAATGTTTCACCCTGAGGGTCAGAAAAATGAAATAAGACAATGAAGTGGGAATGGAATAAGCACATGAGGAAAGGCAGACAAAGAAATGAATGGAATAAGCACATGAGGAAAGGCAGACAAAGAAATGAATGGAATAAGCACATGAGGAAAGGCAAAGAAATGTGGAAAAGGTAAAAAACTGTGGAAGACGAGAACTACAATCTAAAATGGAGCAATGTTATTGGTGTACCAAAGACTTAACTAATATTTTAAAAATACATTTTTCACATTTAGAGAGCCAGGATATAGGGTGATTTGCAGACTATAAGGAGGATGGAGGAACGTAAGACTAGTACAGGTACCAGAAAGGAGTAGTTTGATGGTTGGGAACATTTTCAAAGGATAAGTAGAAAAACCTGTCACCCAGAAGGGTCTAGGGAGAAGATAAATCATCTTCAGGATTCAATATAAAGATGTTCCTCTATGTGAAAAAAAGACTCAGTTGGAACCCTAGCTTTTAAAAGTTAAAAGAAGTGAAAAAGTTGTCCCTGTATACCCTATATCAGTATTTTTTTTTTCTCTGGTATAATTAATTTTGTAGTAAATCATACTTCATCACATAGATCAGATCAACAAATTGTTTCAGCAAAAGTTTGTAATGCAAATTTTGTCTGACAGTGTTGTTTCTTCTAAGTGTTATCTTCACTTGAGCGAAACAATAGATCAATAGGAATTTTGCTTGCCGACATAACGCTGAGGTTATTTATCTTCTAAAGAGAGAATTCTGCCTCATAAAATGTGCTGCATTCAGTCCAGTGATGCACTAATTTTTGATCTGGTGATACCAAGATTTCCTACAAACAGTCCAGTATTTCATTGTTGTTATGCTTAAAATCTTGTCTATATGCAAAGAAGAAACACATAGTAGATATATAAAAATAAATACAGAATTTATTGTCAGTGTGACTGAAATCTTAAAAGTATAACTCAAAAATTATTAGCCTAGATCTAATTGTTACAGAAAAAAAAGGAAAAAAATTACAGCTAAAATTGTTATACATGCCTTTTAGTTTCTATCCATTCTTCTGGAGCTCTGCTCGTTTTTCCACTGCTGCTATGGGTCCTGAGGTTAGGGGTTCTATGCTGGTGCTGAGAGTGGGGGTGTGTTACGGGGAGCCTTCAGCATCTGGAGTCCTTCACTGACGGAAGTATGATGCTGATATCGATCATTGCTTCTTCCTGGGTCTAGGATTCGCTTTGGGCTCTTTTTCATAAGTTGAGTAACACACTTTTATACCTTCCTGCTTCTTCACTGGTCTGCAGTTTCATGTTGCATCTGAATTTACTGTATATGATGCCTTTTATATACATTACATACTATTTCTGTGTTGACATTTCCACCCCAAAACTCCATTTTGTCCAGGTCTGCATTTCCGCAGGGGACCATGGGTGAGCTGTGTATAGCTGTGGGGCTTCCAGGGCCATCCTGCCTCCCACCTCTGACCATCCTACACCTGTGCATCTCTGGGCAGCCTCCTGTGCTCCACTTCCCAAGGCCTCTGCTCTTGTACCAGGGCTGTGTTTCCCTACACTGCATATTTGTGTTGTTTGTATCATGCCCTGTGCAAAGCAACTGGTTGCTGCTCTCTATAAAAAACAGCAGTTGTGTCTCACAAAGATAAGGAAAAGTAGGACAGACTAGCTATTGATACTTGGTCAATTAGAGAAACTGCTGTCACAGCTAAACCAAGAAAAATGAAGCTGCAGGCTGGTCAAGAAAAGGACAAACCTCAGTGCTGAAGCCTTGAAACTCATTAAAGTGCTCATGGCCCATTATTAGCAATAGCATTGTGATGCCACAGGGCTACAGGTTTACATTGTGCAAGGCAGTATTCAGAGAGTACAGAGAGATGATCCCCAGGCGCTGGATATTCTGAATATATCACATGCTTATATTTCAGAATGTAAACCAGTGTTACTTATTTCAGCTCTAGCAGTGAAATGTTTACTGACATCAAGCCACTGCTTGTGTGCTTTAGTAAATACTGCTATCATATCAATGAATACTGCTTCATTGCTGTAATTGAAACCAACTTATACTTAAACACATTCTTCAAATACTTTTTAATGTAAAAATGCCCAATATAATACAGCATTAAAACTGATGAAAAAAGAATATCCTCACAGATCCCTGTCAGTGCAGGATTACAGTACTGATTTTTGTGAACACGTTAAATATTATTGGTCGCAGATGGAAAAACAGTTTTCATGATGCAAAAGTGAAAACTTTCACTTTTTTTAAAAAAATAAGACTGTCCTGGTTTTGGCTGGGATAGAGCTAATTTTCTTCCTTTTATCTGGTATAGCACTTCATTTTGGATTAGTTGTTGCTAAGTAGTCTTTATACCGAGCCAAGAAACACAGAATCACAGAATGGTTTGGGTTAGAACGGACCTCTGAAGACCATCTTATCCAAGCCATCTCCTAAAGCAGGCTCATCTAGAGCAGATTGCACAGGAATGTATCCAGGCAGATTTTTGATGTCTCCAGAGAAGGAGACTCCACAACTCCTCTGGCTAGCCTACTCCAGTGCTCTGTAACCCTCAAAGTAAAGAGGTTTTTCCTCATATTCAGAGGGAACCTCCTGTGCTTCAGTCTGTGCCCATTGCCCTTCATTCTATTGTTGGGCACCACTGAAACAAGTCTGGTCCCATCCTCTTGACATCCACCGCTGAGATATTTATAAGCATTGATGAGAACCCCTCTCAGCCTTCTCTAGTCTGAACAGACCCAGCTCTCTCAGTCTCTCCTCATAACAAAGGTGCTCTAGGCCCCCATCATCTTTGTAGCCTGCCAGTGGACTCCGTCCAGTAATTCCTTGTCCTTAAAATCAGGAGCCCAGAACTGGACTCAGTGCTCCATATGCGGCCTCACCAGGGCAGAGTAGAGGTGGAGGATAACCTCCCTCGACCTGCTGGTCACATTCTTCTTAATGCACCCCAGGGTACCGTTGGCTTTCTTAGCCACAAAGGCACATTGTTGACTCATGGTCAACCTGTTGTCAGCCAGAAGTCCCAAGTCCTTCTCTGCAGTGATGCTTTCCAGCAGGTCAACCCCTAACCTGTACTGGTGCCTGGGGTTGTTCCTCCCCAGGTGTAGGACCCTACACTTGCCCTTGTTGAATTTCATTAGGTTCTTCTCTGCCCAGTCCTCCAACCGGTTCAGGTCTCGCACAGCCTTCTGGTGTATCATCACTTCCTCCCAGTTTGGTATCATCAGCAAACTTGCTGACAGTGCACAGAGTCTCTTTCTCCAGGTCATTGATGAAGAGGTTGAACAAGACTAGACCTAACACTGACCCCTGGGAATCTCACTAACTACAGGCCTCCAAACAGACTTTGCACCATTGATCACAACCCTCTGAGTTCTGCCATCCAGGCAGTTCATGATTGATCTCACCACACATTCACCTAGACCTCGCTTCCTGAGCTTGCCTATGAGGATGTTGTGAGAGATGGTGTCAAAAGCCTTGCTTTTCATCTTTCCATGCTCTGCCAGTGGGGATGTGCACAATAAGGTGAGAGGGGGCCTGGTCAGGACAGCTGACTTAAACTGGCCAAAGAGATATTCCATACCATATGGTGCCATGCTCAGTATACAAACTGGAGGGAGTTGGCCAGAGGGCTGCAATCTCTGCTCAGGGACAGGCTGGGCATTGGTCAGTGGGTGGTGAGCAATTGCATTGTGCATCACTTGGTTTGTATGGTTTTTTATCATTATTATTGTTAGTAACAGAATCAGTTTTACAAAATGTTCCCGAAAGGATGAATCGGTTTTGTAAACTGTCCCTGAAAGGATGTTCAAGCATATCGTGTTTTACCTAATAAGGGATTCGAGTATACTCTTATCTTATCAACCTAGCTTTTATCTTAGCCCAAATATGCCTAGAATGAGAAGAAGTATATACAGTATCTCTGGAGATTGAGCAAGTCAGCAGTTATATAACTATAGAAGTAGTGCGCATGAGCAGTACCCAAAGATGAAAAGGACAGAAGCGATGAAGACTACTTACTTCATCCTGAAGACCCCCTAAAAGACCACCAGAGGACACTGCGCGTGCTCAAAGTAGTTCCAAGATGTTGCAATTGATGTTGCAGTCAATATTGAGTAACTGTTACGTATCCTAATGAATATATGAATATGTATGTGAATGGACTGTATAAATACTGTGTAACTTAAACTGACCGTTGAAGCCAGTTTTGGGTGCGAACCCCTGGTTTCCCAGCACTAGAATAAAGCACCGCATATAATTATGTCCGTGGTTATGTGTCCTGATTGCTAACATTATTATTTTCTCTTCCTTTGCTGTCCTATTAAACTGTCTTTATCTCAAGCCATGAGTTTTACTTTTTTTCCATTCTCCTCCTCAACTCACTGGGGATAGGGAATTGAAAGAGTGGCTGCATGCTGGCACAATAAGGATTTATTTTTGAACTGAAATTTTCAAACAATTTTTTTTCAAAAAAATTGATGTGAATTTTTCTTTTCCCTTCTTGGCATTTATGTCCTCTCAGGATCCCTTTGTCTACCTTTTTTTTTTTTTTTTTAAATTTGGTTTTGTTTGTTTCTTCTAAAAGTAAAAGTGTTATAAACTTCATGTCCTCTTTTTTTCTTTAATAAATAAAAACAAAGTTAATTTGAAAAATAACACCCGTGCCGTGGTTTAACTTCAATTGGCAATTAAGACCCACACAGCCACTTCCTCATTCCTGCTTGGTAGGAGCAGGGATAGAATCAAAAGAGTACAAGTTAGAAAACTCATGGGCTGAGATAAAGTCAGTTTAATAAGTAAAGCAAAAGCTGTATACACAAGCAAAGCAAAACAAGGAATTCATTCACTACTTCCCATGGACAGGCAGGTGTTCAGCTATCTCCAGGACAGCAGGGCTCCATCATGTGTAGTGGTTACTTGGGAAGACAAACACCATCACCCTGAACAACCTGCCTTCCTTCTTCTTCTACCAGCTTCATATGCCAAGCATGATGTCATGTGGTATGCAATATCCCTTTGGTCAGTTGAAGTCAGCTGTCCTGACTGTGTCTCCTCCCAACTTGTATTTGCCCAGCCCGTTTACTGACCTGCAGAACAAGAAACAGAAAAGACCTTGACTCTGTGTGAGCATTGTTCAGCAATAACAAAAACATCTCTTTGTTATCAATACTGTTTTCAGGACAAATCCAAAACATAGCCTCCTACTAGCTACTATGAAGAAAACTAAGTTTTTCCCAGCCAAAACCAATATGCTGTGGTTTAGAATATTTCTAAAAACATTCAGTCAAATAATTACATGTTCTTATGTAATTTTAAATTTCCATAAAAAATTCCATTTCTCATTTCATACATAAATGTATTCTGATTAAATGATGGACAGTACTTCAGACAAAGTAAAACATTAAAGCCATTGCAATTAATGAGCTTCATTTATTTAGAATAGGCTTAATTATGATATTTAAATACTAGTTTATGTTACTTGAACATTTATTTTTTGATGCTATGTAAAATACACCAGAGTATATAGGTACATATAAACACATAAATACATAACCTGCATGTGTAAGGTGAGAGGAGGGGAATGATCATACCATCTAGATGTGTGTTTTCCAGAAGCTTTCCAATCTTTCCGCGAGGTGTCCTAAAACAATTCAGAGGGGCACCTGCAGTTTGAACTCTTAACTTTTTATGCTATATATGTCGGAAAAATTATTAGTGATTACAATCAACAGGGAATATTTAGGAAAACAGGTCAACTAAGCTGCCAGCCAGCAGAAGTATTCACAGTTAGGCAGAAGGTACAAGAAGGTACTTTACTTTCTATTTTAAAACTGTCTGGTAGCTTACCCTTAAATTCCAACAAATTGAAAGTGGAGCTAATTGTATAAAGTCAGCTGCTGTTTAAGGGGAGGCTTAAAAAATTACAATGATTGACTACTGGTTGCAAATATACACTGCTGTCCACAGCAACTCTAATGCAAATGTCTGAAACAGAAAGTACTCCAAAGAATGCCAAGGAGTTCCATTGCACTCACTTAGGAAGGGTAATTAGATAGTTCCACTTAGATCACAGAAAAAAATATGTTATACCTTGCAATACATAATTTAAATAAGCTCATAAAGCAACCAGTATACCAAGCAGTTGCTGACATTAAGTAGAATGTGGTTTTCAGTGAGTTATGTTTCCTTTGCCTACTTATACATTCCCAGCATGACTGGAAGATACATAAAATGAAGTTTATTGTTGTTCATATTAAGCATAATCCTACAAATGGACCAGCAAACAAACTCTGAAAAATACTTGCAAGCTAAGAGAATTTGCCACTAAAGTTATTGGAGTCTAGCTCATACTAGACTGACATTAGATGAGATAAAAGTTATGTAAAATCTTAATTCTCTAGAGCAGGAGAATAAACCCTGCAGTTTAAAACAGAATCTGATAGATGTTTTACTGTTAGATTTTGAAAATTTCTGTCAGGTAATATATCATTTTTGCTGAATGCTATTTTATCTCAGCTTTTTAAAAGACAAATCCCATCTAGACTCTTGTGAGATGTTTTAGTAGTCAAACTGTACATTTATCTCAGAAACTAATCCAGATTCTGTAATTCTGGTTAAGTATCATAATTGTAAGCTGAGAATAAGTGAAAATGCTCAATGGTAACATGATTGAAAAGATGACACATGTTAAAGTAACTGGGTTGAATAATAGTCTTCTAATAAAATTTTGATTCATAATTGAATCTATATCCAGACACGTTGAGTGTTTAGATGCATGCATCTCATTGTACAATCTCATGGCAGTAGGACTCCAAAATTTTTGTTTGATTTAGAAGTCATAAAATCTAAGACAGAAGGATGCCTTATCCCTTATAAAACAGAGTTCCCCGGCAGCTTTCTACAAGTCTGACTCTTCTAACCTACATGAGACACTTCCTAAAGGACCTTGACTCTTCGTAAGTCTGCTTGATTCTTTATTTCTCAGATCCTACCATCAGCAATGCCATGTATAATGTTTCTACATTATATCACCTGTGCCTGGTCAGACTGATCATTTTAATATAATACAACTTTATGTCAAATCCTCAGTCCACAAACATGTGCCAACATCTATGAACCCACTTGTGTATTTTATTTCCTCAAGTATAATCATGTTTCCACTGAAGTTATAGAATCATGGAAATGCATGATTTGACAGTTTTGATGACATGCTCCAGCCATGTGCTGTAACACTATATCCACCTTGGCTACATTGCTGACAGTTCAAAATGGATCTGAGACCACAATATAAAGAGCAAGCTAACATCTCATTATTCCATTTTTCAGTCTTCTACCAGATAGTTTTCCAGGGTTGATCTCCTCCAACTGAGCAATCAAGATATTAGCTGCTGTTCTTGATGAACAGGGAATTCGTATAACTGAATAAGCAAATCCCAGAGAACACATTACAACACTGTAGGGCCAGCTACTAACAGTCTCATACATGCCTAAAAGAAGTGTTGCAAGTTGTACCAGAAAAGAGCTGTATGAACCAGTGAGACATGATATACAATGCTAGGACCTTGTTAATGAAGTAGTTTTTGCAAATTATGCAACCAAGTAGCAATGGATGAAATGAAACTGCAGTCTGAATTACAAAATGCCCTTAAATTTGGACATAAACATTTTATAATAGTGGGCTATTTGTTTATTTGTTATACATGTTATACACTTTCATTAACTCTCTGCATTAGTGATCAAAATAATTCTATTCACCTGTTCTTTAATTCACTGTACCAGAAAATCACTGCTACTAATATGAAGAGAAATCACCCGCGGCATAATGTACTAGATAATATCTATGCTCACCCAAGCTTCTTTGCCACCTTTCAGAAAAGCACAGATCTTTAATTTACACTTTGATCTCTGACTCTATTGCATTTGAAAACCCTTTCCTTCCTAAATTCTGAGTATTGCCATGCACGCACACCATGTCTGACCTGAGAAGAAAACACAAATTTTGAAGTGATATCTCACAGGTCTGTTCACTCTTTCATTTTTGTGCAGTGCCTTCAGTCACAGAAAGAGATGCAGTTCCTGGTTCAAATCAGTCTTCCTGGTGATTTTCTCATCAAAACATTCATGCCTAAGCAACACTTCAATGTAACATATTAAAAGTTTCTCCTTTTATCGATAGTCTTGACTGAAGATTGTACTGTGGTAAACACAATCTTCACTTCCTCTAAGAAGTGCCACTGCCAACTGCTGTTCTACTTTTGTCTGAACTTCAGCATTTTATCCCATAGAGATAACTCTCTATATGTCTATATTAACATCATTTTGCAAAACTCAAGCATCTCAACTATGAATATTTACTGGTACACCTGAAAAGGCAGCAGACATGCACTGACTGGAGAAGAGAAACTGTGTAAATAAGGTGGAAAAAGAAAGTTATTGTGATTTGTTACTGTTTTTAAGATCTCATCAAACAATTGTGTCAGTAAGGGACATTCTGTGAAGAAGATCAAAAGGTAAAATGCCAATTTAACATTGTCTTAAAGGACAGTAGAAAGAGATGTATAAGAGTGATTAAGAAATATATGCTAATTCTATAACATCCAATATATCTAATCTGAAAACAGGAAGTTTCACATTAGCCTGAATGTGTTCTGTTAGTGAAAGCTCAATCCATTTTCTGCCATTGAAAATTAAATTATATGGACTATATGTGCACAATTCAGCAAAGCAACACCCAAATAGAAAATGACAGAAATCAATAATCAGCACCCGGTTAAATATTTTGTTTAAATAACAATCATTTTTCAATTCCATACTGTGAAAGACTTTTTAGTAGGGGACCTCTCTCATGGCAAAACTGAGTGTCACGGAGGCACCCCAATAGTCAATTTTAGGTGGACAACAAGTTCCAAACAGACTTAATTCTAGCCAGAGAAGTATAGCAAATAAACTGACCAGAAACAAGGTTTATACAATTATTTAGTGCTCCGACAACATAAAATACAGATTTGGATATCAGTTGAGGAGATTATTGGGGTACGACAACATAAGAATAATGGGGATCCACAGCATGCACTCATTCACTCACAAAAAACAAAACTAGAGGCCTCTTTCACTCAAGGGCCCAGATGAAATAATCACTTGCCTGGGTTAAGCAAGGGCTTACACTTGCCTGGGTTAGGCAAGGACTCACTCAAGGCTATGTCCGTCAAAGGAAAACAACCACTCATCAAATGAGGAGGTGAGGTTCACTCAATCTGAGAAGGTTCCTTAAATGGCATCCCAAGGTAAAGGGAAGGCTCCAATTCACAGTCCTGCTGCTCTGAGAGGACTACTCAAAGGAGATCTTTGTTGGGGACCTCATTTTATAGCCTGGTCAGATCTGGCTGTGGTCATTACGGAATCACAGAATCACAGAATGCTAGGGATTGGAAGGGACCTTGAAAGATCATCTAGTCCAATCTCCCTGCCAGAGCAGGAACCCCCTAGATGAGGCTACACAGGAATGTGTCCAGGCAGGTTTTAAATGTCTCCACAGTATGAGACTCCACAACCCCCCTGGGTAGCCAGTTTCAGTGTTCTGTCACCCTCACTGAGAAGAAGTTTCTTCTCAAAATTAAGTGGAACCTCCTGTGTTCCAATTTGAACCCATTACCCCCAGTCCTATCATTGGTTGTCACTGAGAAGAGCCTAGCTCCATCCTCATGACACTCACCCTTTATATATCTGTAAACATTAATGAGGTCACCCCTCAGTCTCTTCTACTCCAAGCTAAAGAGACCCATCTCCCTCAGCCTTTTCTCATAAGGGAAATGCTCCACTCCCTTAATCATCTTTGTTGCCCTGCGCTGGACTCTCTCAAGCAGTTCCCTGTCCTTCTTGAACTGAGGGGCCCAGAACTGGACATAATATTCCAGATGTGGTCTCACAAGGGCAGAGTAGAGAGGCAGGAGAACCTCTGTCCACCTACTAACCACCCTCCTTCTAATACATCCCAGGATGCCATTGGCCTTTTCGGCCACAAGGGCACAGTGCTGGCTCATGGTCATCCTGCTGTCCACCAGGAACCCCCAGGTCCCTTTCCCCTGCGCTGGTCTCTAATAGGTCATTCCCCAATTTATACTGGAACCTGGGGTTGTTCCTACCCAGATGCAATACTTTACACTTTCCCTTGTTATATTTTATTATTTCTCCCCACCCAACTCTCCAGCCTGTCCAGGTCTCGCTGAATGGCAGCACAGCCTTCTGGCGTGTCAGCCACTCCTCCCAGCTTGGTGTCATCAGCAAACTTGCTGATAGTACACTCTATTCCATCATCCAAGTCATTGATGAATATATTGAATAGTACTGGTCCCAGTACTGACCCTAGAGGGACTCCACTAGATACAGGCCTCCAACTAGACTCTGCCCCATTGACCACGACTCGCTGGGTTCTTTCCTTCAGGCAGTTTGCAGTCCACCTCACTACCTAATCATCCAGATCGCACTCCGTCAGTTTAGCATTTGAGGATGCTGTGGGAGATGGTGTCAAATGCTTTACTGAAGTCAAGGTAGACCACATCCACTGCTCTGCCATCATCTATCCACCTCATTGCGTCCTCATAAAAGTCAATGAGGTTGGTCAAGTACGACTTCCCCTTGGTGAAGTCATGTTGACTGCCCTAATGACCCTCTTATCCTTGATATGTCTTGAGATGGCACCAAGGATAAGTTGTTCCGTCACTTTCTCAGGGATGGTGGTGAGGCTGACCGGTCTATAGTTACCTGGGTCTTCCTTCTTGCCCTTTTTGAAGACTGGAGTTATATTTACTTTCCTCCAGTCCTCAGGCACCTCTCCCATTTCCCAAGACTTGGCAAAGATGATGGAGAGTGGTCCAGCAATGATCTCAGCCAGCTACCAATGACCTCAGCCAGCTAGCATGGTCCAGAAGCTTTTCAGCTTCTCTGGGCATCTCCTTTGTTGAGGACCCTGTCAATTGACTGAGGGCCCACCCCTCCTGCTCCCCCAGCCAGATGGAGGTGAAGTCACCCTGCTCCCAGGTGGGGACAATGTGACTGTCTGTACCATCCTAGGCGTGTATGTGGGAACAGGCACAGTGGGGCACAAAAGGTGCTAAAGAGCCGTCAGCTGTCCTTATTGAAGGCTCCAGACCTCAACAGGGAGATGTGCAACTGCCACACTGGATAAGATCTTCTAAAAGTGACATTGATGTAGCTTTTCAATATTGTTTGAGGGAAAAAAGCTTGAGAAGATAAATATCTGCTTATTGGTTAGCCTAATAAATATAAACACTTGTAGAAAGTTAATAGCATTTCTAAAGCAGCTCATGGAGGCTCTACGATTTCTTGTCCAGTGTGGCAGACTGATGTTACATTCATTGGCACTTTCAGTGGAATGGATAGATCTGTTCCTCAATGGCAACAAGGAAGTTTGCTCACCTGTGTGGCCAGCAAGTCCAGGGAAGTGATTCTGCTCTGCTGAGACCCCACCTGGAGTACTGCATCCAGCTCTGGAGCCCTCAGTGCAGGAAAGACATGGACCTGTTGGAGAGGGTTCAGAGGAGAGCCACAAATATTATCAGAGGGCTGGAACACCTCTCCTATGAGGACAGGCTGAGAGAGTTTGGATTTTGCAGCCTGAAGAAGAGAAGGCTATGGGGAGACCTTATTACAACCTTTTAGTACTTAAAAAGGGACTATAAGAAAGATGGGGACAGACTTTTAGAAGAGCTTGTTGCTGTAGGGCAAAGGGATAACGGTTTAAAATTGAAAGAGGGTAGATTTAGACTGGACATAAGAAAGAAAGCTTTTACAATGAGGGTGGTAAAACACTGCAACAAGTTGCCCAGGGAGGTTGTAGATGCCCCATCCCTGGAAGCATTCAAGATCATGTTGGACAGGACTCTGAGCAACCTGATCTAGTGAAAGATCTTCTTGCCCATGGCAGGAAGGTTGGACTAGATGACATTTAGAGTTCCATTCCATCACAAACTATTTTATGATTCTATGAGTTGTAACTTACAGAGCTGTGTTCAGCTGCTGGTCTGGCTTCAGCAATTGCAAATGGTGCATACTGTAGAAAACAATCTTAATGAGGAATCCAGATTTTCTAATTGACCAGGCTAGCAGTTTTCCTTTCAATACTTGCAACCTGCCCTGATAAGAAGTACTATATCCTTAGACTTGCTTAGAAGTACTTTCTTGATTTGCAGTTGTTGTGGTTTAACCCCAGCTGACAACTAGGGCCACACAGCTGCTCATTCATGCTCTACCATCCAAGTGGGATGGGTGGGAGAATTGGAAAGGGAAAAAAATCCTTGCAGTCTGAGATAAGAACAGATAGGACATCAAAGGAAGAGAAAATAATGATAATAGAAAATACAAAACAAGTGATCCACAGTGCAATTACTCACTACCCATGACCCAGTAGCCTGTTAGTCCCCATGCAGTGGTATTTGTTCCCTGGCAAATTGCAGTTTATATACTGAACATGACATCATTGTAAGGAACACCCCTTTGGCCATTTTGGGTCAGCTGTTGTGGCTTTGCTCCTCCCAGCTTCTTGTGCACCTGATATAGCATAGGAAGTTTAAAAGTCCTTCACTACCTGGCAACAACCAAAACATCAGTGTATTATCAACATTTTTTCTCATACTAAATGCAAAACAGAGCATTATAACAGCAACTAAAAATAAAATTAACTACATTCCAGCCAAAACCAGGAAAAATAAGTTTACCTGATGCTAATCAAGCAACGTGAGGAAGGTTAGGATGCATCATCTCTGCAGAGGTAATGAAGCCAAATAAAGTGTTAGTTTTAGTTCAGCTTATGGCTTGTATTACAAGATGTTTCAGAGGAGTGCAGATTTTAATGGTGGGCCTTACATGAGTTGATGCCAAGTCTGAGGAAGGACTTTTCCCTCTGGCAAGCACAGGCATACATCCCTGTCACAAGGAGAAAGCAGCTGAAGGATAATTTCCAGCTCCAGGCAGAGCTGGAATAGAACTGAACAAAGGAAATCCCTGCACTCTGACTGAAATAATCATACTTTACAAAAATACCATATGGATATTTTGTCTTCCTCACATTAACTCTGATTGGTTGACAAACATTTTAACTAACAGAATGAGGAAGATTTGCATAATTACACTGTATTTTTTAAGAACTATATAAAGAATATGTAAATTTTGGTTTGGTTTGTACTGTAACTTTGCTTTTACTGGCTCATCTTTTTACATCTCCCAGGCTGTTGCCCAGCAACAAAAATATAACAGAAGTTATTCATGTCCATCTAGTGGAAAATTCAGTCCAAAAGGAGACAAAATAAGTTATCTGAAAAAATTTTTCCCATTCTAAATGAACCTGATATCTATCTATCTAACTTTCAAAATAGCCATAACCAGAGAACTTCCGATCAGCTTTTCAGATCCAAACCTCTTTCGCTTTTGTCTTCCACTCTACACGGCAAATAACATGTGGCTTTTCCTTTCTATGTCCCAGTCCATACATTTTTCAGATATGAAAATCAGGGATTTAGTTAAATTGGATAGAAATCCTGATTTTGAAAATGTCAGCAACAGTGAGTCATAATGTTTTGTCTGCTGTTTCACTTCTTAGAAGTATGAGAAACACTGGACTTATCCATAATGGCTCTCCTAAAAAAACACCAATATGTGCATTAACAAAACCCACAACAAAGCTCACAGTTACTTCCAAGGCAGAAAACATAACAGGAATATCCTAAAATCTTATAACAATAAAGATGTTATTTTACTTTTATAACTAACCTGTGTCATAGCAAAGGCTCTAATGAGGTCAAAAATACTGCAGTGAAACTCTTGTCACTGTAAATTTTATGCATTCCTTAAAATAATAGAATGATACAATCACTGGAACCTTTTTTGCTACAGATCCTTCTGTTCTCTGTTCATGGTATACAAATAAGAAAACTTTTTATAGATGTATAAAGTCAGAATAACTTAGATTGCAATGGATTGTCAGAGATCCTCTAGTCCAAACCCATGCTCAGAGCTGGTTGGTGGGTTTTTTAAAATCTTAAACAGGTGGGTGGAAGAAGCATGTAGCTGACCCAGAATTCACAAGATGCATGAGCCACAACTGGGAACCATAAGACAGTATGAGAAGTTGCCTTCTAAGCAGTTGACCTCATGGTCTGTAGAAGATGTGAGCAGGCTTGCATTTGATTTCCTACTTCACTAGTATGAAGGGAGTGGCAATGATCAGGAGAGCTCCAAAACAGGTGGGTAAAGGAACTAGACAGTGTGCAAAGGAGCCCAGAGCAGTTTCTTAAACTGTCCATGACTACTATTATAATTTTGGCACCAGGAAGGTAATGACATGTCATGGGATCTGTCCTGCACTGTTTGCACTGACTGCCTCTGGCATGCTAGAGGCCTATGTAAAAACCAGGAGCAGAATGCAATCACCTAAGCCTGCCCTGCCTTGTATCGCAGTATCACAGTATCACAGTATCACAGTATCACAGTATGTTTGGAATTGGAAGGGACCTTGAAAGATCATCTAGTCCAATCCCACTGCTGGAGCAGGAACGCCTAGGTGAGGTCGCACAGGAATGTGTCCAGGCGGGCTTTGAATGTCTCCAGGGAAGGAGACTCCACAATCTCCCTGGGCAGCCTGTTCCAGTGCTCTGGCACCCTCACTGAGAAGACGATTTTCTCAAATTTAAGTGGAACCTCTTGTGTTCCAGCTTGATCCCATTGCCCCTTGTCCTATCATTGTTTGCCACTGAGAAGAGCCTGGCTCCATCCTCATGGCACTCACCCTTTATATATTTATAAACATTAATAAGGTCACCCCTCAGTCTCCTCTTGTCCAAACTAAAGAGACAAGATAAAATGACCTCCAGAGATTCCTTCCAAACTAAACTCCTCTATGACTCTAAAAAGGCAATGGTTTCCTCAAGAAAATAAAAAAGCATTTTACTTTTTCAGATCCTTTCATAGGTTTACATAATAGAGGCTTTCTTCAGCAGTTGAAAATGTTACCACATACTTGGGATTAATTTAAGATATAAGAAAAATACTGCATTCTATTAACTGTGATATTGAGGGCAGAGTCAAATAACGATATTAACTTCCAGGGTCATAACTTCAAATATTGTTTTACACAAACAATATAAGTTAAAAAGAAGATTTGCAAACAGTTGACATAGCAGAGCAACTGAAACATACAAATTAACTGATATTTAAATATATGTATATAAAAATATTTTGTATTAAATATAAATATCTCAATGTACACATACATTTACATGACTAAATTCTGTACTAAAGCTACAGTGGAGAACGGGTTCTCATAATTACATGTGTCACATGAACGGCCACATAGCAAGCTTTTCATCTCAGTCTAAAGGCCACAAAGGGCAGGTTCTCATACCACTCTGCTATAAAAGATCTAATATGTGGAAAAGATATTCATTTTATCAAAAATAGCAATAGGTGTATGATTACTTAACATAAATTAAGAGGGTGTCCTCCTGGGTTTCCTACAGCATACAGGAAGGTACTTGTTGATCTAGGACATTTCCTCAAAAAAGGGCAGTCTGTTAACCATATTTAGTGTGTAAGATTTTGGTTAAGCTGGCAAAAAAATGAAACTGGCAAGGGAGCCTGACAGAAGAATACTGATTAATGTGAAACTCTGTGGTATCTATAGACAGGAATCTTACACCACACCTGATATGCAACGCAGTATAAAATAGCCTGAATTTTCACTCATCTCTGGTTTGTCAAAATACTATTTATACTGAGGTTAGATGGAATGAATAAATGGGCACGAGTGTCCCTCTCCAAACTAAGTTACATTGACACCTCTGAATCAACGGAGTTCTCTACTTTTTCAAAGTACATATGCCATTCTCCCAAGGAAATTCTTGAGAGCGCCACATAAAATTGCTGTTCTAGGGGGTGACTCAATGAGAATCACTGAGTAAGATCTACTGAAAATAAGGATAGATCCTGCCTGACCTAATGACATGACATCAAATCTGTCAATATGGTTTGGAAAAAAAACTGATAGCTGGGCTTCATGGTATCGAGGATATGACTGATCATTATACTGGTGGTCCTGATAAAATTCTGGGTCTAGAGCTGCTTTTGATGCCTGTAATGCATGAAGACTACATATTCTGCTGTTGTTGACAAGTTCAACATACAAAGTCAGTGATTAAAGAGTCTTGAAATAGTTTTCAGAATGTAAATTTGAATTTAAACTGTAATCATACTTTGTTACCATATGTTAGTTGGACCAGCAGTATTGTTAGGTGATTTTCTGAAAGAAAGCAGAAGTTGCAAGTATAAGACTTTGCTTATGTGATTCTAGTACATATTTAAGGTTTTTAATTCTAAGGATTTTTAATTTTAATCAGAACTGTTATTCAAAGTGTAAGGCATGTTTCTCTGTTACTTGTTAAAATAACGATTTGTTTCTCTTTTTGCAGTTGAAAAGTGGGAATGGCATCAAGAAACAACTATTGCAAAATAGTTTGGTTTCTAGAAGTGGAAAAGACAGGAAGAACTTAAACAGTGATACAAATACTTACTTTTACTCATGTTGGAAAAAAATGCTTCACGTTTCATGCAATTTTTTCCACCTGAGTCCTTGATTATTTCTGTTAAGAATGGACAGGGTCTTTGGCTGTTGCACTTTACGTGTCCAAGGTGCTATACCAGTCATTGTTAATGAGTAATCCGCTAGACTCCTTTGCCAGAGTAACTTTGTGCTGTTTCATTTGTATTGTTTTTTTCAAGTTGGAAAAGTATTTGCTGTTGAAAGGAAAACCTTAGACAAAGTGTGCATTTGCAATTTCTCTAATTGTATCCTTTAGAATATCAATTTCCGGTTTTCCAATGACATGTAAACGGACCACATAAAATTGCAGCATAGTATATCAGTATTAATTTGATTCTATTGCTCTGTTATGCACTATGCTGCAAATTAATTTATAAGGAATTTAATATTAACCTTAACTACATTATGGTCACCAGTTCACCATACTTTACTGTTTTCCAAAATAACAAGTTAAAGGTTCGTTGTAATGCCTTAAAAAGGATACATGGTGGTGTTCTTGCAAGATCATGCTTGTTCAAGTGATGTAATTGTGCTGTTCTTAAATTACTCTTTGATAGAAATGCAAGACAGGCACCAACATCTCATCTTTCTTGCAAGATCCTTTCTTGAAACGAGGCAAAAGGAACACAAAATAATGTAAGAGAAGCAGAAACATAGAAACAACAAAAAATACTCACTTAAATCTTTAACGTAAAAATATTTATAAAGTCCGCATTATCTTTAAAAGTTTTAAAAACAACTTTATTTTCAAAGCTTTAGTTTAATATAATTATCATTTTTTTTCCAGTAGAATTAACTGACAAATATCTCCCTGTCTTGACACACAGACATTAATGTTTACATGTACAGTTACAACCTGTCATCAGCAGTTCTTTCCATCCCACAGACATTTTGTTATACCTCATAATATTCACCAGACTAGGTAAAAAAAAAAAAAAAAAAAGATATTTTTAGCAGACAGTCTTTATTATTGTTGCCACTTCTCAGCTAGCTATGCCACCTCCTCTAATTTTAATCATACTTCCCCATGATAATGTAAGCAACACAATGAAAATCCTGAGGTACCAGCACATGGTACCCCACTTCCTGGCACATTCTGTTGTAGCTGTGCCCTCTAACCGAGGGAACCAGCTCTTGGGTTCTGAGATATCACAGTGCTGCCTTGCAGAGCTCATACTGTCTCATACAGGGGATTCAGACTTTACCTGAGCTATGATGCTGTGGCTCTGGAGTGACATCATTCTATTTTGTATCCTGTTATTGACTTAGGATGTTGCAACTTTAACTGTGGGGAAAAAATACTAAATTTCAACAGTGGAGTATCTCCCCTGGGCCATTTTTTAATTTTTTTTTTTTCAAAATGAGAGAAATAATGTATACCTGCATTGCTGCAGCTCAAATGATACATCTTTCTGATTGTTTTAATACGAGACCTTGTAGTCTTAAGTGAACTTCTCACATTAATACACCAGCAAAGGCATAAAACAATACTAGAGACTACATGAAGGTCTGTGTGGTTCAATGTAGATGTAAAATTTGTGTAATTCAGGATTGTATCAGAGATAATAGCCTACTGATAATATTCTGGCTTACTCAATGATGCCAAGAGCTAACCTCAAACATTTCTTTCCCAAGTTTTAAAATTTGAGGTCTGTTTATCTTCAATTACATCCTCTGTCTTTTACTGAACTAGTGCTGCGGTCACGTGGCTAAATATCTTTTCAGCAGAAAAATCAAATTGTGTGCATCAGCATTTTGATTCAATTGTCTGGTACAAATTTTGCAGCTCTTTTCCTGGTGTACAATAGAAGTGTAATTGTTTGAAAGATTTCAGTTTTATTTACAAACAGAAAAAAAAATCCTATGATGTAACAATTTTCAAGAAATTCTACTAATACTTATAACATGCTACCAAAAAGTTGGCTATTTGCCTATAGACATGTTTGGAAAATCCTAAACCTTGTATTATCCTGAGTGTTCTCTGTAGTGTAAATGAAGGCATCATTTTCCAGTCACAGTGTCACTGCAATAAAGCTTCTGCCATTCATAACTGTTGAACAGAGTGAACAGACTGCTTTTCCTGCTCTAGATTCCCATCCACATTGTGACTTTCAGTGGCACCTGAGAGTGTTCAATGAATTTCAGCAAGCTAGGTTATAACTTCTCGGACTGAGCAAGACCCTTAGGAATTTCCATTTCATCTTTGTCTACATTGGACTATCTAATGCAACCAAGGGACCACTTGACTAGGACGTCCAACTTTCTCTCCATAGTATTAATAAATTATTCTATCATAAATTAACTTTTAAAATGAACATGATTATGAGAAGTAGAACTCCTTTGGAAAGGAGCTGTTAAGTGACTCAAAGGAGAACCTTTGATACACATTTTTTTCCGTAAGTGTGCTCACTGAACCTTCCTGTGCACATTGAGCTACATATCATTGTCGCTGTCATTCTTAGGAGAAGGTTATAAAGAAATCCTCTTAGGAAGGCTTCTGATACAAAAAAATTGAACAGTTTATAAAATTATATTGAAACCAAGTAATAAATATGCAAATTAAAGTTACCAGGTGGCAGGAACAATTTCAATGTTCCTTTTCACCTTTAGATAGAGTCTGAAAGTCTTCTGCCAGTCTCTCGGTCTCAAAGTGATTTTGAGGAATATTTTTTGAGCAAAGTTAAAATTTAAAAGTTATATTTTCAAGGTAATTATGATACATTAAATTAAATACTTCAAGAAAAAATTATAAAGCAGGTTTGAACGTTGATAATGAAGAGAATGCCAAAAGTAAAGGGAGCAAGAAGTCTATGCAAAGTTGGAATCAAAATGTATAAGGAAAATAACATTTACATCTGCACAAAATCTTATGAATGTCCATAATAAGCCAGAAGGGTTATCTATTTCAGCATGTGTCCTTCCCTGACTGTTCCCAGGAGTAGGACAGAGAATTCAGAATGTACCTTCAGCTGTAGAACAAGTACTTTGCACAAACTGAGATTACAGGTTTTGATAAGTGACAATAGAAAGTGAAACACTTTACTGGAAAGCTAATTTTTTTAACTGATGTTATTAATTGTTAAAATAGTGAGATGTCATAGTGACAGTTTACATGAAGTACTGAGAAAACAAATGCAATGTTTATAGAATACTGTGACTCTATTTGGTTTGTCTGAAGTTAAACATTGGTGAAACAAGTTAAGATAACAAGTATTTTACTGTTATTTTAATTATTATTTTTATCGCTTTGCTTTGCTTCCAAAACCATAATTTGCAATCAACTCTATATAAAGCAAAATTTGATGAGGCCTGTTTGTTTTTTTCACTGCTAGCCAATGCAGCAACAAAAGCAGAGGACAAGAAATATTAGCATAATCTACGCACTTCTTTTCTCTTTTGGTGGGCACAGAAAAGCAAAACGGAAATATATACATATCTTAAGTAAAGAAATGATTGAGCTAATCCTGTGTTATGTTTAATCATCTAAGACTTTAAGGAAGTTGGAATAGATGGTTTCAATAATTCTTTTTTTTTTTTTTTTTAAGTAGAAATTTTGCTAATTTAATATCCTAGATATTTACCGCAAACAGATTTTATCGCATAAATATTAGAGTGTGTTGTACTAGTTTCTTCTCCCAGTCTTTTAAATTGTTTTCTTAAATGAATTGAATGTCTTCTGATGTGCTTGCGTGATAAGAATCCGTGGTGAGGAAAAAAGTATCTAATACTTTTAATAAGGGATTATCTTTCTGGAATTGCCCGCTTTCAGGGCTCAGGATTCATTTCTTGTCAAATATATCATACAGGCATTAATATCAGTGCCTATATATTCCTGTTTCTTATTCCTGTGAATAGGAATTTTCCACATTAGAGAGCAACAGAGAAATGTTTACATGTCCTAATTAGTACAATCCATGGTTATAAGAACATTGTCATTTTGAACTGTGATTTGGATAAAGGCTGCTGCTTTTTTTTTTTCCTACCTAGCCCATGTTTTAATTAGGCATTTGACAGCTTTTAATTTTAGGTTGCAGAACTGAAATGTTATTATACTATTTCTTTTTAACCATGATTTGATAGAGACATCATTTACACCTTTTGAATAAATCTGAACGATCTAATTTCATGTTAACAATTCTTATTTTCCCTCATAAAATTAGACTAGAAACATTTATATATATCTTTTTACATATATGCAGTGTATACCCACACTCACACTTATGTATATACTTATTGTACATACATGTGAGTGTACATATGCATATTGTAGGCATGTACATTTCAGTGTAAATTATGTTATTTTTTTCTTTGCCTGGATAATTTTTTTCTTGTGCTTAATCAACAAACTATCTCTTCTACTCACTACCATGTTTCTGACACTCATTCTATTTTAGTGAAAGACAGAGTTGGCTATATCAAATTAATGCAGGTATTTAGTTAGGCATCCAGACACTTTGGGATTGACAGCTCCTTCTAGTTCTGCAAACTGAACGGTGTATTTCAATGGAATGGGTATTTCTGTGAATACCTCTTAATTCCAAGAGAATCCACAAGGGGACATCAGTTGGGGACTTTAAGAAAATTCTTCTTTCTTTTTTTTTTTTTTTGTGAAAGACTTATTTTACTTGAGTAGTATTGGACTTGTAGAAAACACTGAAAGAAACTCAAAGAAAATAGGTGAGTTAACTTTTTCAAAGAATAATATCTTTTTTTCCTGCCATGCATATGTGATATCATTTCCTTATAGAAGTTAGTCATGCAGCAGTCTAGATGTGTCTAGTATAATAATGCAAGTCAACAAAAATGAGTATTCTTACCATCTACGGATGTAGCAACTGCTGTCTAAAGAGTTGAAAGTAATGAGCTTAAGATACAGGTTATGTACATGTATTCGGAAGAAAGACTTTGCAAAATGCTGTTATCTAATTTAGGTATGAAAACACTGATGAAGGACAAACTGGTATATGGAGTAAGAAGATAAAAAATAAAAAATTAAGGCAATAAATACTTATCTATAATAATTAGTGGAAAATCAGGCTCACAAAAAGGAATTTCACTAATGAATAAATGCTGGTAGGCAATAATCAGTACTCTTCCCAGTTCTGCATTAAGTCTTTTCTGAAAACAGGTAATGAGCTAGAAACTTGGTCTCATATAAAAGAAAAAGGTAGGGCAGTACTCATGTCTGACAGGAATCCCGCCTTTCAAAGACTGCATCACTAGCAATGCTGTCTGTTTTAACAAAATGTAATAGAGCAGAGTCTCAAGTGAGGGCTTAGAATTTAATATACTGATAAATGTCTCTTCACCCATCACTGTTCTTAAGAGTGATTTATCTTGCAAACATAATCTTGATATTTTGGGTTTTACTGTCTGTGTCTTTCATGGGTACATTGTGCACCTTTTAAGGGTAGCTTATGAACCTTTTGATTTTAACAGAGTACTATTCTATTATACTTAAGGTTGAAAATCTATCTCTCTTTAAATGTTGACCCATAAGTGCTCTAAAAGCCATACAGACACTAGATAGTGATACAGAATGCCATTATTGCTCCAAAATGGGAAACATTTCCTGAGGCACAATCCATTCCACTAACCCCAAAAGCTCCATTTGAAGATAAAACCACACTTTAAAATTTCATCAAAACCAGAACCACTGGGTGTTTTCCCTTATAGACATAACATATCAATTATCCCTTGTGTAGAGATAGAAATGGATAACAATACTTGAAAGTGTTTGGATCTCATGTGTGAAATGGATAACAGCGGATTAAGTTGGTGCAAAAACCAAAATCATGAGTTGATTTCTCCTAAATTTATGGTATCTATAGACTTCAGAGATGAGTTTACTTTTGTGGGTTGGGTGAAAAATTAGCTCTATTTTGCCACAGGCATCATAGATGAAGATTCTTCTGTTTGTTGCAGCCGCCAGCTCTGGCAACTTTGTCACCAATGCATGGACCATAATAGCAGTTTTGCATGTTGCGGAGCTAACATTGGATAGCTAATGATTTGCCTATGCCCATGTTTTTTAAGCATTCATTGTCCTGCCTCCTGGAAATCCAACTGATTTTTACCACCTCTTGAAGTAATTTTAGACACTCTACTTTGAAGTATGTGTCAGACATCAGTTCAATATAACTGATCCTGTAGGAGTGTTTACTTGAATGCTGAACATTTGACTATGACTATGTTGGTTCTTATTCTGAAAGACTGTACCACATGGGCACAGAAAGTGTGTATGTGTAAGAGCCCAAAACGCTCCCTGGAAGAGCTCTAAATTGTCTACGTTTTTCAGCCACACAAAAGAAGGGGGATTACAACTGCACAGTGCACATTAAGTTTTGTTTGGATTCAGATGCCTATTTCCTTCTTGAAAGGCTGTTTTAATCTCCTCTAAAGCTGTTCAAGCTTCTCCTCTACTCCATGGGACTTCATTGTCAATCATGACAGTCTGAGGTGGCACGCTGCCACAAGGGCAGAATAGCTGGTGCTGCACTGTCAACAAAAACAACTGGCTTGACTAGCTTTCCATTAGGATATGGCTGGACCCAGACCTCTGTTTTTTAAACTGATGTTTGGGCCAAACCACTTAGCAGCAGGATCAAAACAGTTATGTACTGTGAATCCTCTAGTGTGTCTACAGTCTGTACACAGTCATTGGCAAAGAGTAGGTCATGGGCCAGCAGCTCTACAATCTTTGACTTAGTGCAGTCTCTGTAGGAAGAAAATTCCATCGTTTTAAAAATGCAAATACAGATTCCTTTATTATTGACTCAAAATCAAGAGCTACTGTGGCAAAGATGCTTAAAATAGCCCAGTAAGAACCTGGTTTAAAAACAAACCCAAAATAAAAAAGCCATCCCAACCTGCCCTCCCAATACCAAACCAAACCAAACCAAACCAAAACTTTCTTCTGTCCATTTTCAACCATGAAAGCTCCACTTCAGCTCACAACCCTTCTCAACATGCTATCAACAAACACCTTGAATGTATTTCTGCAGAAGCCTCTAGGGACCTTCATGATGACCAAGACTCTAACCAGGCCCTAAATCTACCCCCTGACTTTTTCTTTAAGCAAACTGTCTGTGAAAATGTTATCACATGCTTTGTTCAGACTGAAGACTAGTTTGTAACTTTACGTATAAAAATATTTTTTCATATAGTATGAAAATCCTACAGAATATATGTATGCTTATCTGTATTTAAAACTATGGCAGTGAAAATCAAAGACTTTCGTGCATTTGCCAGCTGAGCTACTGGCATTAGCCAAAACAGCAACCCATGCTAATGATCTGGATGCCAGTTGCTTTCTACCATGGTTGACCTACTAGCTAGACAAGCACCATAAGCCCTGTGGAATCTTAAGAAGCCTTCTAATCTAGCAATCTGAATTGTTTAAGGAACATGCATAAGGAATGAATCAAACCCACAGACACAGTGGGTTATGCCTAGACAAACATGTGGGAGTAGGAAGGTCTCTTGCAGCAATGTCTCCAGCATCAGGGTTTGGGATTTTTTTTTTGCTTATTTGTGGAAATTGCATATGAATTAACTGTTAAGATGCTATCAGGTAAAAGGCCTTTGCTTAAAGGCAATATATTTTACATATGGAAATTTTTCTAGGAAGAGCATATGAAAGGGCAGAGGATGGAAGGACAATGAGGTTTAGGAGTTCAAACTGCAATGGACTTCTCTCTTTCTTATTTTTCTTCCCACATGATGTGTTTCAAAGGGTGCTTTTTTTTTTTTTTTTTTTTTTTGTGCTAAAGCTTTTCTATCTCATAAACTATGAATTCAGAAAATGCAAGCTGCTGGTTTTATTGACATATTCATTTTGAGAGTTCATTCTGAGTTTAGTTTATATAGGTCGTCATTAATAGTTTTTATATTTCATCATCATTACTTACCCTTCTTAAAGACTATCACCTCATTTTTTATGAAAAATGACATTTTAACAAATTAGAATTTAACATCAAAGGCTTATTCTTATGCAGTGTGAATAAAAAGCTCTGACAAGAAGTGATTTCTAGGAAAATGCAGAGTCCCTCCAGTATAGCTGACCTAGCTATTGCCATTTAAGTTAAGCCAATAGATTTTTTTCATTTCAGAGGTAATTTAATTGTCTCACTACCTGCCTCTTTCCCATGCATTCAGTTGTGTTGTGCTTTCTCTTCAAATGCAGAAAAGCTTACTGAAACTAAATTTTAACAGAGATGCAGGTAGGGTTAATTTAAACTAGAGACAAAACAAAAGAAAAAGCTTGTTTTTTTGATAGCATTTGTTGCAGAATCATTTGATATCTGTTAATGAACTTGTTAAATGAGACAAAAATTAATCGTATCCAAAGCTCGAACAGTTGTTCTGTCATGTTCATGCTGGAAAAAGAGTTACAATAAAAATTAAGGGTGAGGGAACTGACAATATTTACTATCTTTGTTTTACATTTATTCAGAAAGTCCAGAGGTTTTTTAAAACTTCAGATTAAGAGAAACCCAAATCCTAATTTTTTCAGACAAAGTAATTACATTCCTTCTGGAAGTTTCAAAGCGAAAGTGTCAAAACAGGACTTCCCCTCAATCCTCCCTCCCTGAAACAGACTCTGGCTAAAAGAAGCCAATTTAATGAAGAATTTCAACTGACAAAACTTCATGGTTTGACAGGATATGGTTCGACTGGAGTTTACTGAATCAGCTATTGTCAGCCTTCAGGGAAGGAAAACAGCTAGACTAAATTAGAATAACTTTTTTCAGAGTTGGCTCCACTTCATGGGAGGGTTGAGAATTAAGGAGCAGTAACTGTTTTGTTTTGTTCTTTTTTTTTTTTTTTACAGAACTGATTTTGTAGACCAGAATTTCACCCAGACAAGAGGAAAAATTTAGTTCAGATTTTTCTTACTGAGTCATAAGCTGCCATTTTCTGAAGCAGAAATATGGCCTTCAGGATACCCAAGCAAATATGGACATAAACTTTTTTCAGTCTTCCTGACCTTTCTCCATTTTTGGTAGTCTTGCCGACAGCTGAACAGCAGCAGGACCCACAGAAACACTCTGGGTAAGGTCAGTGTGCATTGCAAAGACAAGGCTCATTCCTTACAGATGCAAAACATGTCCCTGACATCTCTGGTTTTGACTTTACACCACCTTTTTTGCAACTAAAGGTATGAAGTTTTTCAGCCTTGGAGAGTTGCTGTTGTAAGGTAATTAATTAAAGAATTGATTAACTACTGACTATCAAGCATTAATTACACAGAACTAATTAAGCTATTCATCCTACAAACTAAGCAGAAGTTTGTTACCAGTTACCAGATATAGATATATGTGGAGCCAGGTACCTAGAGCAAATGTTTTTTTCTGTTTTTATCAGGACAGTAGCTGTCCTGGATAATATTATTGGGGAGCAGTTACGTTTTCTTAGACAACCCTATTTTTTCCTAACTATATTTAAATAATGTTGCTTCTCCCTCTGCTTTCTACAGATATTCAGTATCACAGATAACTTTGAATAATTACCATTCTCTTCCTCATTTTTGTTTTCCCGTTTATCTGCTTCTAATAAAAAGAATGTTAGAGAAACTAGAATGGCTAATACTGCACAAAGTAACTATTTTGTCAGTCATTACTGTCAACTTCTGTTTTTTATCTCCAACTAGGAAAATACCTAGTCATTCAATTGGAATAATCACCAAGACTTAGGCTCAGCACCAGTAAGCAGAAGCTTGTTACACCAATCTGAAGAGATCTTTAAGTGAATCCCCTTCAAATAAACAAACTCACATACACAGACTGCATTTGCTAAAGTGCAGTATCATGTCCTAAGTTTAATTTTTGTGACAAAACCATGATTTTTTTATTTACATAAATTAAAGTTTTCATTTAATAATTTGATTCTTGAAACCAGAGCTTTAAAAACATGTTTAAATAGAACAGGTTTGCAAACTATGCTGACAAAATCTTTATTTTTGTGGTTTGGGTTTTTTGGTTTTTATTTCAACGTGTGGCACAGCATAACAGGCTGCTCTTTGGACCTACAACGTATTTTATGTAAGTAATGAGCAGCTGTTTCCTACTGAAACTGTCACCCAACATGTAAGTCATATGTTGGCAAGTATTTCAGAACAAATTATTACAGCTTAATTCTGTTTATATGCTTCCTGTAAAGAAATGCTTACACCTGAATTAAAAAAAAAAAAAAAAAGGAAAGAAAAAAAAAAGAAAAAAGAAAGGAAAAAAAAAAAAAAAACCACCAAAACCAAAACCAAACAAAAAAAACCAAAAACCAAAAAACAACAAAAAAAAATGGATCTCCAGCTCACATATGAACCATTACCTTCTCATCTGACAAATTGTGTGCACAAACTCCTGATCACTGGCCTTTAAAGTGAAACTAATTTTAAACATTTATATTTTGGAAGTCCAGCTGTTTTGATTAAACCCACTCATAACATCTATTTGTTTTATTTAATGAACCAAAATCTTATAATTAGATTTCATCTATGAATAATGTTGTATATGAATGATAGTTTTTTCCTACAAATATTTGGCAATATACATGTAAAATAAATTTTATATTAGCATTCATGACAGTGAACTAATTTGCTCATTATTTGCAGCAAGCAGAGAGAAAGGTGTAAACAAAGTCAAAGGAAATGCAGTTAAATTGAAAAATTATAGGAAACTGTGATATTGGTACAAGTGCACTTAGAAAAAAGTCTTTAAAGGTTATTAATAACAAAAAATATTTCATTGTACTGTCTTATATTCCCTCTGTAAAATCAAAAGCACACCTATTTTTGATGGCTTCATGACTGATTAATCATTGATTTGAAGTGCACTTGTAAAGATCTATAAATTAAAAAAAAAATCTTCACTGTCAATGTTATAAATACTGAAAGTACTGGAGAAGGCTTAATTCAAAAATACCTGTCATGTTGCCCAAGTTTTGTCCTCCAAAATAGAATGGGTCACATGGAGCTGTCATAGGCAGATCTGAAAAACTGAAATAATTGCTGAATAGTAAACTGGGAAAAAAAAAAAAAAAAAAAGAAGCAACTATAATAATTTCATTCATAGATTACGATTGTTAGATAAGATTGGTTTTATTTACTAAAGACTGTAATTCGAAGCTTTATCAGAACATTTCTGTAAATTCAACAGTCATTAATTTGAACAGCTCTATTACAAAGATGATTTGTTAATAGTTTAGCAAAAGGGATGAGACCCCAGCATCTTGGTCACTGACGGAATAGCACACCATGAGACCTGCTGGTCACCACAGGACTGGTCTGGCAGCTTGTGGCAGTTGCACTTCCACCCCGCAGAGAACTGCTGTGGCAGTTGCACATCTCCCTCTGAGAAATGGAGCCTTCAATGGGGCAGTTAATGGCTCTTTTGTGGGGCCTGGAGTCGGTTGAGAGGGTCGTTAGCAGAGAAGGGGCCCGGAGAAGCTGAGAAGCTTCTGGAATGCCCACAGTCAGAGCTGATCAGACTATAAAACAGAGTTCCCACCGAATATTGCCTTTGTGTGGTCACCTCGGAGCAGCACGCCTGCTGAACCGGAGCCCTCCCCTTAGACTGGAACGCCATCTAAGGAAACTTCCCGGGATGAGGAGCGCCTCACCTCCTCATTTGGGTGAGTGATAATTTACTGAATATATCCTTGCCTAACCCAGGCAAGTGATAGTTTACACTGGAGTCAGAGGGCTCTGGTTTTGTTTTTTGTGACTCTGTGCATGCACACTGTGGATCTTCATTATTCTCATTTTGCTGCACCCCAATAATCTCCTCAACTGATATCTGAACCTTTCTTTTATATTGTCGGAGTGCTAACTAATTGGGTAAACCCTGTTTTGGTCAGTTTATTGGCTGCATTTTTCCAGCCAGAATAAAGTCTGTTTTGGAACTTGTTGTCTACCCAAAACTGACTTAGAGGTACTTCCGTGACACAGCTAAGCAAGGGGTCATCAGAAAGGCATTCATGGAGACAATCTCCAAAATGGATCAGGAATGACAGGCGAGAAAACAGTTCAAGACTAGATGGAAGCCCATGTTTGGGAATAGGTGGATGCCTTCTGCTTTCTTGACTAAAAACCATGAATTTTTTAATTACCTTGATATAACTGATCCTCTTGGAAAAAAGACTTGAGAGACACATCAGCATATTCGATTGTTTGATAGAAGTACTGCTTCCTTGGAGGAAGGAGCTCTGCTCCCAAAAGGCTAGATTTGAAGCAGGATTTTATCTGAAAAAAAAATAAACCAAATATGAGATAATCCATGTCATAAATCCATCAGCTTTCCTGGAAAGCAACACATAAAGACAGCAGGTTATATCTGGGTACCACAGCATAATTTCAGCTCACGAAGACCACCAAAAAGTAATTCAGACCGTATGTCTCACCACATAATCTCACAATGCACCTGCACTTTCTTGGGAAAGAACAGGCTCACCTTCCCACCGGGGAAATCACAACTCTGACAGATGTCTTTTACTGTCGAATTTTTAATGGATAAATAACCTTGAGACATCACACCCTTTTCACTCTCAAAAAATCACACATACTCCCAAAAGTCAAAATAGTGCTGCAAATGCTGCAAAGGGTATGTGAAGAAAAGTTAATTGAGGGGATGAGGGAAAACCAGATTTGCTAATTGTGAATCACTGTACTTGCTGTGCATTTGTTAACTGTTATCAGAACCGTAATAATTATGAACCTGTACTAGCAGCTTTAAATATTACTAGCTATAGTGAAAAGGAAAGGACATTATTAACGTGCAACAGAATCATGATGGGAAATGACTTACCTGTCAGACTGAGTGCCATATGCTCTCTTGAGCTGCTGCTGAAATTTTCATGTCCTTTTCTTCTGACAACTTCTAAAATGTCATTCTTAAGCATAATCTGAGATCTATAAATTCACATACATATAAGAAAGTGTAGGTGCACCCTACACTTGAGCCTAGTCTCCCTTATTACCTGCGTACAATCAATTTTCATATATTATGTGTTTAAAAGTGAATTGAAAGGTAGCACAGAAAAGAGAACAGTGGTCTTACTGCTAAGTTAGATTAATCCTTTTTACCCCTCACAGTACATATAAACGGTTCTAAGATTGGCGCTTACCCTTCTTTTTCCCACAGTCATCATAGAACACTTCCTTCATATTATTTTTAATTTATTCTAGTGCAAACAAAATGGAAAGTCTGTAAAGTCTCTGAAACCCTAATAATACAGTACAGAAAACACTAACTTGTACTTCAGCCAGTTCTTTACAGTACATCTTTACTATAGTAACCACCACAAGGTCTTATATATATACTTACATCTAAGATGCAATCAACTACTTATAGCATTTTAAAATGGGAAAGGGAGTTCCACAGAAAAATATTTTCACACAAATGGTGTGAGGCAGGGAAGGTACTTGCTTTCTCATCTCAGGATTTAAAACAAATTGAATGTTTCACTGAATTATGTCCTAGAAACATTATATGTTAGACTCAATTTCTTCCACAGTAGTTCTTATAGGACTACTTAAAAGTATTACTCTAAAAGTAAGTTATATATATATGTAAAAGGCAAATTTGTGAATGTGTCAGAAAAATGCCAATTACAATAATGCCAATCATAGTGCTTGTATTTGAATTGTAGTAGGACAGAGCTTACAAAAATAAAAAATTACAGTCTATGTTGATATTGTCTCCTGTTTAGCAAAATCCATAAATAGACAGTGACAAACATTACGAGCAAAACCTTCTGGTGTTATAGCTTGTTCAAAGAATACACTGTGGCCCAGCCCTGTAGTTATGCATCTTAAAGTACTGTGTTTAACTGAGGGGAGAAGCACAGAATTTAATGCAATAGTGTGAATCCAAGCAGAAACGTGGTAAAGAAGATAAATGAGACCAAGCACAGGAGCTATGCAAAACTGAAGATGGGCAGGACAGATAAGCTCTAACAAAAGGGCAATGACAGGAATCTGTGACAGAAAATGAAAGATTTCCTGGAGGAGATAAACAAAAGATGGATAGGTCCTATTGAAACTATTTTTTTTTCCTTTTTATCCTTCTATGTAGAGGCAAAATAAAGCTACTTTAGTCCTGTTAGAAGTCCTATTTTAGTCAAGGCCCTTTTTGCTTCATGTTGGTTACAAAAGAGTGACCATTCAAACAAAAGTGCAACATATATAATGAATAGTGATAGTTCTCTGTGACAGTAATGGATGTTTTTTCTTCTAAAGATTATTTTTAACATGAAAGTTTGTATGTTCATACACATATGTGTATGTCAGAAGATGGCTGAGTCTGTTCATGTGATGAAGAAGAGACATGCTGAAACGTTTTATTTTTAAATCTGCTTTTGCTATTTTCATTTGTTCTGAAATGCCAAACTCTAAGCACAAAGCATTTTCAACTTTGTAGTGGCAAGAGTTACTGGCAGCTGGCCTATTAAAAATGTTTTTAGGAAGTTCAGAAATTTTTTATCTGAGTTTCGCTCAAGAGTTAATCCTGTAATGTAGTCACACCAAAGAACTATTATCACCAAAGTGTGTGTGGCACTGAGTGCAACATAACAGATTACTTAGTGCTCAAAACTGATAAGCACTAGTAAGTCTAAACAGTAAATAAAAATAATATTTTAATTATTTTATTTCTTCACACTTTTCACACTTCCAAATGTTGTTTGAAGTACTGAAATCTGGTGAAGACCTGGAATTCTATTCAGAGATGCTATGAAAACTAATGCTTTTACATGCTGAGGGATAATAAAAAAAAAAATATTTATTTTGTGTTGGACAAAGAGGCAAAAATGTAAAACAATATTTAAACACTAGTAACTAAAATCCTTCTGATTATAAACTGGATTATTAATTACTAAAATAAAACATAATAATAGAGTTAATATGCAACTGAAAATATCTACAACAGAAAATAATTATTTTATTTAACATGCAAATATAGTCATTATGGAATAACCATGCCTATTTTTACTATGCAATTATAATGTCCACCAAAAACAGTTGTATATGATAAGCACATCCATAACAAAAGCTTCTGTAAATTTTTAGTTTTCATTGTCTTAGGCATTGGATATAATTACAACCTGGATTTTACTGCTAAGGTTGGTGATGGACAGAGTTGAAAAACTCATGATGAAAGAAAATCATCACCTACAGTGTAATAAGCAACTCCAACTTTTGTTAAATTTTGTTCATCTTTGAGATACTGTATTACTGAATATACAACAATAGAAATATTTACACCATAAATCCTATAAAGCCACTCTCTCGTGCTTGGACATAGAATAGTTTTACACCATGAAGTATTGCTATAGTGTAGCATGAATCCTGCATTGTCTCCACTTATATAATTATATCTACTCTAAAATATGGTGCAAATGTACATAATATTTGAGGCAAGAGTACTGAATCTATTTGCATCCAGGATTCAGACATTTTAAGACATTGCTACTGATTTTAAGAATCTGTTGCTATCAAGAACATTTAATGTTTGAATATGTCAGAGGATTTCAAGAAGTCCAATTCTATTGTCTTCTTTTGCAGTCTGTGAAAACTGAATGCAAAATATGTGAGATCAGACTAATGGAATAGTGTTCCACCCCTCCATCACCTAGCTGAAGGCAGAAGGGAAGCATTAAGACGCCGCTGTCACAGACTGTTCTGTCACCGCCTACTAACCACTCTAACTTGGAATGTCCCTAAGAAAACTGGAAATGCCACTGTAGAGTTTTGGAATTAAACTCAGACAGAGCTGGGGATAAGGGAAGAAAAATATATAGAGAAGTTCTATTTTTTCCTGTGACTAGGGTAACAAGGATCTATGACAAGTCTATGTTATGATATATCACTAAGATCAGTTGTGCTAACTTGAAATTTACTGCAAAGACACAGACATGGAGCATATTTTGAATCAAAAGCTTGAGCAGCCAAAGGTTTGATCCCATTGAATGAAAGTTAATGGAGACAGGATCAAGCTATAAGACTCTCATTAAAGTGTTCTCATTAAATCTTGAGGATCAGAGCCGTCTTTTAATGTGTTTGTGCTACTTGATTTGCAAGGTAGTTGACCTTGGCTGGCAGCTAAGTCTCCATCCAGCTACTTGTTCACTCATCCCGCAGTGGGATGGAGGAAAGCATCAGAAAGGCAAAAGTGATAAAATCTTATTGGTAAAGACAGATTAATAAGTGAAGCAAAGCTGCATGCACAAGCAAAGTAAAATAATACTTCCCATGGGCAGACCACTTCCAGGAAAGCTGGGCCTCAGAAACTGTAATGGTTCCTTGGAAAAACAAATGCAGTAACCCCAAATGTCCCACCTTTTTTCTTTCCCTGAGCTTTTATTGATGAGCATGAGGTCACATGATATGGGATACCCCTTTAGTCAGCTGGGGTCAGCTGTCCCAACTCTGTCCCCTCACAGCTTCTTTCCAACCCCCTGCCTATTTACTAGCAGTGGTAGAGTGAGAAAAAGAAAAGGCCTTGATGTGGTATAAACACTACTCAGAAATAGCTAATACAATGTACTCTCAACACTGTTTTGTCACAATTCCAAAACACAGCACCATACAGATTCCAAATAAAGTGTTGTTGAATGTTCCGAGATTATTAGAAAAGTACTCATGTATAGGTGCAAATCCTTGAAAAATCCGTGGTTTCAGTAAATGGAAATATTGTTTTGTAAATTTGTGTCTTATCCTTTAACATAGCTTTAGCAATATGTCAGGATCCTTGGGGAATATGAAGAAATGAGAACAAAATTTAACTACAGATTTCTTAAATTTTATTATGCTCTCGTGTTGGCATGTCATCATGCCACAAAGACAGAGAATGTACTAGTTCTGTAAAACTTATTTATAGAGATCCAGAAAAAAAAAAAAAAAGGTATGATACCTTCATCATTAAGGGCAGGGCTAACATGCTGTCTGGAAGTGATAGAGCTGTCACCATGCGACTCTGAAAGACACTTTTTATTTTGATATGAAAGTGAAGACTATGATGTAGCTTCAACTGTATAACAAAAAGATGCTATTGAATCATATCGTTCCACAAAATTACCTTCTTGCTTGATTTCTTCCCTATTATTTCAACTTGTATGCTTTTACTCTTTTGATAAATGCACCAGGAAAAACAAAGATTTTATAAGAACCTTCTGTAGTGATAATGACTTCACTTGAAAAAAATGCACTTTGATATTAAAGACTTATAAAGGACTGAAGCTGACAGAGGGAGAAAGAAAGAGTGTTTAATTTAACTTTCCTAAAATTTTTAAACTACAGAGTTTTTACTGTTCCTGTAAATGCTTGGCAATGTTTATAATAAAGCAACATATGTCAGTGGACCTGAAGAGTTAGTAGGATTGTGTGAGCTTGTCAGCAGCTATGAGAGATGCAGTCTAAGCAGATGTCTAAGAGAAAGATATGTGAGATGGAGAGTGAAGGAGGCTTAGCTGACATTCTGAACTAGAGATCATCAAATTATTCTAGCTCTTCTTTTCTTCCCCTCTGTTTTTTTTCTGTCTCTTTTTACCTCCAAAATGACTTTCAGTTTAACTGTAAGCAAGTTCAATTTTAACTACATATAAGACAGTTACATCCTTTTGATTCAATCTGTTTTCATAAGCTGAAGAAAAAAAAAAAACACCTTCCCATAAAAATGAGCAAGGTTTTGAAAATATTTCACAATTGCAATGCTGCATCATCAACAACATAATGTGTTATGATACTGTAGAATGACAAGCTGCATTGCAGAGTGTTTAAGCACGTGATTTTTTTTTTTTTCTTCTACTTTCATAGGCAGACATACAGCAACACATTTGGGCTACCTAGATCTTTTTTTGTTTGTTTCCTATAGACATGAACTTTTACTCACTGTCTTAGGTGAAAGAACATCTTACGTTGTGAATACCAGTGGAGAGCAGAGAAAAAGTAAATGTGTATGTGTGTATGGATGGGTATATGAATGTCCCAAACTGAATTTTTGAACTCTCAAGCAGAAGCCTAGTACTTGCTGGAAGTGACAGGTATGGGGTCTCCATAAATTTCGACAGCATCTGAACTAAAAAAAAGTTGCATGTCCGGACTCCTCCAATTAATAAAGGGACAAAAGACAGAACCACTAAGAGGCTGATTGTTTGTTATGTTTCAGCGTATAGACTGTTTAAATTGGGAAAACAGGAGAATTGGGAATTTAGAATGAAGGAGTTGCACTGAAAAAGAAGGATTCCTGTAAGAAGTGGTCTTGGAAAGGCAATGATCCTGAAAAGAAGGTGAAGACCTTGGTTGGAGGAAAAATCCTTGAAGTAGAGGAAAAATACTAGAACCGGAGGGGTATCCTGGAAGTCAGGGAGCTGTATGGAGACAAAAAACAACGGATGCACAGGGACTGTGGTTGGCAACAGCCAAGATGTGTAATGATGGGCAGGAGCACAACAGGAACTGGTCCAATTTTCTGGAGACCCTCCTGGGCCAGCAGTGACCTCCGTCTGGTGAACGGATGGCAAGACCTAGGGAACATAACATTTCAGGGGAGTGAGTGACTGATTGTGTGAGATAATCAAGTAAGGTAAAAACTCTCATTGCCCTTGTTCTTAAATAAACTTCAGATCCACTCATGTCTGTCATTTACTCTGTCTTACCTATGACACTCATCACTGATGCCCCCTTGTCTTTCCCCAGTACCTGTAATGATTTTTTTGTTGTTGTTGTTTTTGGTTGTGTGTTTTTTTTTTTTTTCCCCCCCGGTATGAGAAACAACAGCTGTGTCAGTGACCCGATCAGGCTTGTTTCAATCTGTTTATCCGTGGCTTAGAAAAATTCCTGGGATAGCTATCCCTTTCCCCTCTCTCTGGTCCTGTTTGAAGAAGTCCTTACATTCTTTATTGCAATTATGCCCTAGCCATTTGCCTGCATCGTTATCAACTTACATGTGAGCATATCACATAGTTGTTACCATGAAGGAAGAGGATGAAGCATGAGAATATAATTTTCCACGTGATGATTAAAAAAACCAACACATTAGTTGTTCTTATTACTTTGAAATAGAAAATGCAACCCAGACATTTTTGTTCTCAAGTGAAGATCACATGGATGAAAGCTATAGAACTTCTTATAGCAAATGAGAAAACGCAATATTTTAACAGTCCTTTTCTCTGAGCAGTTTTTTGAACAATTTAAAATTAATGTTGCTTAGATATTGTCCTGGCACACATATTTAAACAACATACATAGTACCTGTTCTGTGCAAATAGTCTAACTGGCTAGAGTTTGTGCTTTCAGTGATCTGGCCATGATCTTTCTTGCTAATATATGCACTAAAAACAAACATGGAAAGTACACATAGAGAAAAATAATTTAAAAATTGAAGCTAATCTACTAAACGTTTGTTTGGTTTTACATTCTGTACACATTGAAGACAAAGTTAACTCTTGTGATCTTGTGGGCCTCTAATGTTTTTTCCTGTGTTTCATAGTACAATTATATAAAGCCAATACTTAAACTCCATGG
Organism: Patagioenas fasciata; assembly: GCF_037038585.1. Classification (NCBI taxonomy): domain Eukaryota; kingdom Metazoa; phylum Chordata; class Aves; order Columbiformes; family Columbidae; genus Patagioenas; species Patagioenas fasciata. The sequence continues at coordinate 88,052,801 of NC_092520.1, forward strand.
CATGTCACATTGAGAACAACATAAAGCATACTAGCAAAAACATCAAAATTGAAGTGACTAACTTCGCTTTCCTAATTTTAAATGAACTAAATACTGTAACAATATCAGGCTGATTTCCTGCAGAAATGTCAGGGTTCTACATCATTGAACCAGCAAGCTGCAAAAGGAACCAAGTGGATAGAGGGCAAATTTTAGATTCTATTTTTTATGCGTGTGCCAATACCATTTCCTCATCCATCGTTAATATCTGAGACACTCATAACAGGGAAAAGTAGAGTCTGTGGGTACATCCACATTGCAGGCCACAAAGCCTGGGAAGACAGGGTGAAACTATCTGGTTGGTGTTGCTTCCAGATGTCTTGCTTCTGAGGTCTGAGCTGGCTAGGCTGTAACAGTTCAGGTAACTTTGCAAATACAGTGTAGTCTGCATAATACTCATATCTTTATTTTGGTGTTTCCACTTTAGTGTCGCACCTAGGAAAAAAGCAAAGTTCATTCTTTGTAGCTCAAGCCTAATAGAGAAAATAAAAAGGACAGAACAAAAACACACAGTATTCTGAGTGGAAAAGTGAAACATGGAAAATCACTATGGGTTTTGGGTCCCAGAGGACTGCTCATTCCAAACGTATCTGCTTCTTCAGATACCCTGATAGCCTGTCCTTGAATTGAACTGCAGCTCTTGTAATAAATACTTCTAGGAACCTGCAAGCCTGATCCAAGCCATTCTGTTTCACAACAGTTACATAAAGCACTGACTGCAATGATCATTTCCACCTGCACACTGTCTCAGGCACCAAATCATTTAGTTCAAAGTAACTAATACAGCACACATTGATTTAAAGTGAAGTGCCATCACACTCATCTAGCTCATTTTGTCCAGAAAAGCAGTGCACAATATTTGGAGAGATCGATGTCAGAAGGTGACTTTGACCCTAAAGCTGCCTGTAGTCTTAATGTCCACACTGACTGTTATCTGAGTAGTTTGTAACATCCAACAGCAGCCTAGGCACAAGTAAAAAAAAAAAACAAAACACCACCCTATTGATATATCTAATTATAACCCGTTTTATGCAACTTCTGAAATGAAGACTTCATATATGAATAGCCAACATCTAAATTGTTTTTGTGAGTATTATCAATCTCAAAATAGAACTACAGATGTGAAGCTCTTATACTTACAAAATCACATGTAGGCAGAAGCTAGACATACCAAGCAAAAAATAATAGGTTGCCAGGATGGTATTAAAAACTTGAATAATTTTGATCCTTCAAAGTAAAATACAAACCTCCTTAAACTTTTACAACACGTATGTGCAAACTTATTCAAATAATTGGTCTTTGTTCTTTCACCAAAGACTATAAACAACGTCAAACTATAAAATGTACTAAAAACGTATTTTTAAAACTCCTTCACACATATACTTATCAAGGCACTGTGACAAGCATTATGATGTATGTTTGGAATCTACATAGAATTAGACATAAGGAACAAAATGATGGTATATATATGTTTTAGAAAAGATCATTAATGTTTTGTTGATTTTGATTGTTGATAAAACCGAATATGTCAGATTGATATTTTTGAATATATAATGGTGAGTTATGAAATATGCAGCTAATGAAAAAAATCTTTACTTTGGAGGAAAGCAGCAATACAAATAGACTGTGAAGATGCTAACCAGTATAACATCAAGAGAGATATATGCCAAGGTTGCACACTTTATCTCTCTATCTATTCAACACAGATGCAGAAAGTATAACATTCTGCGGAAGAATCAAGAACATTGTAAATGAGACTTTCGAATGAATAATATGAATATTAACAACACAGTGTGTGCTGGTGACCTTGTTTGAATATCATAGACTAGAACAGAATTCAGGAATTCACTGTGAACAGTGTCAGCACGAATTGCAGAAGAGTGAAAAATGTTAAGGAAACCATGGCAACAACATGAAAAAAAAAGCCAACTCAAAGCAATGATAGAAACTCCCATATATTCCTGGACTGTCTCTATTCAAGGATTTTTATAACAAATAGGAAGTAACTAAAATAAAATAGTAATAAGCTAAGAAAAACACATTGTTGAATCTTGAAAGGCTTCATAGTGTAGAAAACTTCATTTCCACATCTACTTAAGATTACTGTTGATCTCCTTGTTTGTTTGTGAAGACTGGAACAGTCAGAGACAAATGAGAATAT